>NC_085141.1:378309943-378974110 GCF_024139115.2 Armigeres subalbatus | reverse complement strand
TTTTTGAAAAGAGATAAAACAGTTTAAATCCAACAAAATGGCGCCAATTGTCAAAGCTTCTCGAATTTTGCGTAAACATCAGCTTCCCAACAGAATTTTTTATAAGCAAAATTGACAGTTTGTAAGAAAATTGTAAATCAGCATGTCAGCAAAATCATCAAGAAGATTGGAAAGAAACGCACTGTCAATGATTTGTCGATATCTAGAAACAGTAGAGCATGTGGTAGCCCGAAAACGGAATATAAAAGGTTGGAGCTGTTGAAAATCCAACAAATTGAGATTGTTATGAATATCGCAAATGTCTGAGTTAGAATTGTTTCGTTGATAATTGGATTTCATTTCTAGAAGGCCAGATAATATACTCAACGAAAAGAAAACAGATTTCGTAAAATATTGATGGTTTAAAATTATCGACAATACAAAGTGTCCTCTTTATAAACTGAACAGTCCTTAGCACACGCAACATCTTCCTAAAATCACTTTGTTTCTATTCAGTTTCATTAAGGGCGTTGGAAAAACATCGAAGCACGAAAAAGTTGCATCAAGATGTCAAAAACGTTCGAATTGTGATCAATGTTTCATTAAAATTGCAATGCAGTACGTATTTGGCATTTGGAAACAAACAAACAAGGAATACTGCACTTCATGTTGCAAACACGAAACAAAATCATTAAGTTGCATATTTTTTACCATGTGACTCCATGGGTTCGATTCCCGGTGCCGGTCTAGGCAATTTTCGGTTTGGAAATTTTCTCGACTTCCCTGGGCATAAAAGTATCATCCTGCTAGCCTCATGATATACGAATGCAAAAATGGTAACCTGGCTTAGAAACCTCGCAGTTAATAATTGTGGAAGTGCTTAATGAACACTAAGCTGCGAGGCGGCTATGTCCCAGTGTGGGGATGTAATGCCAATAAGAAGAAGAAGAACAAATCTTGAACATACATTGCTTGAACATCAGATCCAAACATACATTTTATTAAATCCTCAGTCGCTACCATGTGTAGAGGTATCTCGAGCACATTCTCATCGTTCAAACTTGGCACTTGAGGAGTGTTTCCAGATCCAACCTGAAGGAGCCATTCATTGTGATTGGCTTTATTGATGGCACAATCGTTGAAGTCAGTCATCATGTAACCTAAAGCCATGTCGTTGACGTATTTATTTCACAAATCAATGGCCCTGACAAAAAATACAGATGAAAGCAAAAGTGTCTCGTAGCTGTCTTGGCATTTCGTATACAGTAGCTTCTCTAAGGCAACGGTCCCATTCTGCATCAGATTCCAGGAGTCCTCTTGAAGAAGCGGCTGCCTTGAACGTAACGTGAACAACATCATCACATGACCGAAGTTCTACAAAGCTTGTAGCACCCTTTACGTGCAACAAAAAAAGACGTAGATAGAAGCGTTTTTTGTCTCTCGCGCTAACAGTTTACATGCGTGAAACTTCCATTGGTCCAGCTCTTATTCGTTTCACTCATTGATTTTCCTTGTACACATAATTTTGTGGAATATCCGTATACAAAAATTGTCGTGCAGTATGGTCCTCACTATTAGGTTGGAACCATGCTTCAAGCTTGGTTCTATTGGACTGCGCTTCTTCGAGTGCTTATGCTTCATGACCTTCCTCAAAAATAAGTCGTTGCTGATTAGATAGATGAACTGGAAGTCTGATGACCGTAAGAGAACGTGCGTGCATTTTCGATTCTATGTAAATCTATTTGACTGCATGTAAGGATGTACACACCTCGACATTAATATCTGCATTGTACCGCAAGGTCAAAAATGCATGGGGAAGTCCTCGCTTTTGGAACTCGATCGAGTACACGTAGGTCTTCGATCGTCCCAGTTTGTTATTTTTCCACAGGTCATCCATCAAAGCGGCAAGTTCAATCTTAAATACCCTAACCACCAAATCGGGTCGATCGGAGGTGGTTTCTCTCGGGCGGAGATTGTCAACGATTTCTGCCCAATTAGGGTTAGCCGGAAGTACCTTATACCTTCCCTAATATAGTTAAGGTTGTTAGCTTCTACTTGAAGATAGGAATCTACCAACCATTACTGGGTTTGTTTGCCAGCGCTCATTACGGGGTTAAATTCTGCAGTGCGTATTGCCGTCTGAGCAACATTATATTGCGACATAGTTACGTTGGTCCTGATACGGTTAAGTTGTGCATTCTCGTACACTACACTGCCAATTAGGTTGCCATCCTGGTTCGCCATACGGATACAACAATGCATACGCCATCGGATCCAGATTCAAGCTTAAGAAGCTAAGACTCAGGAACTATCTCATTGCCAGTTGTAACTGCACGTTGCTCCTCAGCGATCATCTTTTGCCGCATCATAGTGTAATGCTGTGCCAGAACATTGTTCTGTCGCATGAAACGGTCATTTTTGTCCAAAATCGGCGTCCGCAACAATTCGCTTGCCGGATGGATGTGCCGCACTTCCGTAGCTTAATTGCTGTCAAGCATATATAGTTGGTCGAACTGTGGCGGTTCTCCTTGTGGTGGCTGAGCGTGAGATGTCCTATGATAGGTTTGTCCATGTACATGTTGAAAAAGAATATTTAGTCCAAGGATTGGGAAAACGAAAATAATCGTTACCTTTAAAACATACGGGCCTCTACCAGGAACATCAGCTATCTTCGCTCCCAAAGAAGCAAACGAAACTGCACTGTTGGCAAGGCAAGGTGGAGCAGGATCAAGTACAACTGGAAACATTTGTCGACGAGCGTTTTCGAATCCAAATCTGTTAAGTGAAGCATTAAATGTCAACGAAGAGCTAATTCACCGGTTCTGGAACATTCTGATCGCGATAAACTGCCAAGAGCCAATCAATCCTGAAAAGCTAGACAGTTATTGTAAAGCAACCTACCGGTTATATTTGCAGCTGTATGATTGGTATAAAATTCCTGCTACGGTGCATAAAGTCCTTGCCCATGCTGGGGATATAATTATTCGACCGAATTCACTGCCTAAAGTGGGTTCTTTCGGGGTTGTTGGTGTCCATAAGGAGGCTGCGCAGGAATTCGGGATATTCCAGTGGTTCTCCCGATACATTCGTAGGCCGCGGAAGTTTAATTTTGCCTTTGTGGCAGCACGAATTAAACTTTCCATCTGTGGGTGCTTCAGCGATAAAATTTTTAGATTGACAAAATTGATATATTACGTTCATTGGGCCACAGGTATGAGGAACTTCTGCATCTCCATCTGTTACATTTCACTGCGCTGTCGAACGAACAGAGACAGCAACCGCTGTAAGACGCGCTTGCGTTTGATCCGGTGTTTCGCTTGCTCTACTATTCCGGTGAGCCTGTGCATCACTCCGCTGTATCTTGCTTCGAACTGCCTCATCCCGACGCGATCACCATTTCTGCTTTTGTAGCCTTGCTAATCGCCGCTTCTTCTCGGCGGGAGACTCACTGGAATCCATCACAAAATAACTTTTGTTTCCCGGGAGCACTATGTCACTCAGCAAAAACTGAACCCAAACTTTTAACTTCTGAGTTACGCATTTTTTTGCGAGCGGTAGTGACCACCAAAGGTACTAACTTGAGGACTGTTTGTTTTTGAATTTTGACGTTTCGTAGAGATCACCAGCCAACTTCGCTCCGATACATGGAACCATGATTCTACCCAAATTTGAGCTATTTTAACCCACCACTATAATAGTTGAGTGAAGCGAACATAGTCGTGCTGGGTTAACCGTTTGGAAGTCCAAACTGGTTTCGAATATCAGCATCTCCATTCTTTGTAATGAATATAAACACACAGGTAAGGATCTGTAAACATCACAAAATAACAAGCAACTTGCGTGTCATCATACAACTTTTGGTGTTGCTATGGAAGTGGATTATCGAAATGAAAAAACGATGGGATCCTGGATGTGCAATGCGCATCTATCCTGAGTCACATAAAACGTACCACAAGAACTCCTAAACTTTTGCATGACATGAATCTGTTAACCTTGGTCAACAGCACCACTCGAACTGCAATCAACAGCCACTCCTCCGTCGTCGCCGGTGTCGTCGTCGGTCGCACTTTACGTCAGGGTTCGGTTCTAGTTATTGCTGTTATACCTCCCAAGCAATTCTTGCACTTCTCTAACCAACTAACACGCAGTCGTTAGAAGAAACTCGCGAGGCGAGCTTCCACAAATTGTTTGTGTGCGGAGAAGCACTTGTTATACAATAGAGTGGAAAATTAGAGCCAATTTTCTCGATTGGTTACTGTACCGTTCCAACCCTCCCGTAGTTAGTTTAACCATCTGAACCGGGCGGGCAGTCCGTCCGTTCGGTTCGTTCGCGAATTTCCACCGGTAGGGAAAGGAGATATTACGTACCCCGGTTGGTTAGTTAGTTGGATGGTCGATTGGTCGGTACCACGAAAGACGGGGTGACGGCAGCACGCAGCAAATTGGAGTAGCCCGAGCCATACCATTAAGTGCTGCCATTAGAAGAGCGGATGGTGGAGCTCAAGCTGGCAATAAATGTTGGAGTGTGATGAAAGTAGTACAAAACTATGATAAATTGAGTTTTGTGTATGTTTGGCTAATTTTATGGTTTTATTATTTAGAGTTGCCACAGGACGGCAGGTTGCCGCCAGTCGTCACGACATTGAAGCTACATAGTGAAAGCGATACAGAGCAAGTGCGTGTTTTGACATGGGAACGATGGTGTTTTATGAGCAATTGCGGGTTAAAGCAATCGATTAAGTTATTACTGATGGTAACAAGGAAGGCCAATTAATATTGGGGAAACACTATGAAAAGCTGAAGGTAAACAATCAGTTTTTCCTAATTGTTAGTTACCTTGTTTACGAAATTTATCACGATGCCTGCACTAATACTAGCCTTGACAATGTGGCACGAATTCGTTGTTTAGAATGAATTTAAGTTGTGCTTTCGTTTGAGTCATGGTAGGGTGCTTTGAGAATGAATTGAAATTCATAATTAATTTGTTGACATTTCATTGCCTCGATTTTTGCAGGACTTGTCAGGAGATTTGATACTTTTTCATTGAAGATAGTTTTGAAACAAACATTGGTTTGAGGAGGTCGCTTTGTCTAGGAGGCAAAAGCATATCTTCAAGAGCGGATCTTCTATTCTTGAAAAGCAATTTAAAGAAGTTTTACGGAAATTCTGAAAAAGTTTCCAATGGAATCGAGCAAGTAAGTACAGTGCGTGTTTAAGTCTTCGCAAAGTAATTAACATATCGAACCAGTCTTCGGGAAAATACGTTGACTTGTGACGTGTGACTTTTCCGTCTTTATATCATCATGAATATGGCGTCGTTCAAAAAAATAATTAGTCGCTTGCCAAGGCGATTTCCAATAGATTTTCTTCCCTACTAACATACTATACCTTTCCAGTGCGCTCAAGCAGATACAGAGGGTTCCTCTTTCTCTTGTAGCAATGAGTGTCGAAATAATTTTCCTCCCCTTATCCTAATTGACTGTGAGGATGTGGCCGGCATCGTTATTGGTATTGAATTAAAGAAACTCCGAAGCATGTACAGTTGTGTGGCTCAAATTAGTATGGACAAAACTTTTTTGAATTTTTGTAATAGGCCGCCCTCTTATTTGGTTCTGTTTGATGCCCCGATGCTCTGGACAAAATTTCAGCCAAATCGATCAACGTTTGGGCGGTGCTAAACTCGTTGGAAGTATATATGCAAAAATGTATGCAGAAACATCCAAAAACAATGAATTGCAGTTGGACGGCACAATTTACTATGAAAAACTATGATACTCATTCAGATCTTCAAGAATTAAAAACAGAATGTTATGCAGAAAACCGCAAGAAGATAAGAGTTTGCCCGGCGAAGTTATTACCATTCCTCTGAAGTGGGGTTTGAGCGAATTTCGTATCTTTTACCTTTGAAAAGAAATAAATTCACCCCTAACAACACTCCAGTAAAATGCTTATATCTTAGCCTAATAAACTTTAATCGTCTCGCGATTTTCAGCATAATATGCTGTAATTAATTCTACAAGAACTGAATGAGTATCATGGTTCTTGATCGTGAATTGTGCCGTCCAACTGCAAATCACTGTTTTTGGATGTTTCTGTATAGTTGCTCAGTAAGGTTTCCCTTAGATTTAAAATTTTCAGTGGAAGTTGAACTTCAAAACAATATTTTTTTAGAAGAACTTATAAAATACCTAGCAATTTTTTTTTTTTTTAAATCATAACAATTTCCGCAAAACGGGTGTAGCAGCATGCCTATTGTTTGATTTTGGCATTCGCTCTTTAGTTGTGAAAATGGCGTCGATGCAAGAGGGGCAATGCACCAAAATTATTCTCAAGCACCACAAAAACTCAAACCACAAACTGACAAATCTGTTGAATGTGGCTTGTCATATAACAATATGGTGACTGTAAAACGTGACGAAAAGCAAAGTCGACCAGAATACGAACGCAAAAGCTGTACATGAAGACGCTGACGAAGTATGATTGCTTGGTAGAGATTGATTAAACCTACCTTAAGACAACTTAAAACATCATGTATATGAATGTTATACGGTAACTGAAAAAGGAAGATGACACAGATTGATCGTAACTCATTCGGCTGAATGCCACTTGGCTGAATAACACGTTAGGACGAAAGTCGTTCAGCCAAATTTCATTTGACCGAAAAGTGGTTTGACCGAAAGCGACATATGGCCGAGCATATGACTGGTAATTTGACCGAAAAACTCGTTTGGCTGAAAATGTCGATTGGCCGTACAGATCATATAGCCGAAATAGTCTTAGCCGAGATGCCCAACAAGTTATGTGGTCGTCATGAGGCGGAACGCATCATATGACCGAAAATGTTGTTCTTAAGAATAATAATGATTGCAATAAGAGTGAAATAATTCATAACAATTAAAAAGAGAGAAGCATAGAAATGAGAGCAGCGTCATAGGGAGTGAGAAGTGTGAAATGTGGAGTGAGAAGTGAGAAGTGAGACATCTCACTTCTCACTTCCCGCTTTTCACAGTGATAAATGATGAGTGAGAATCGCCCTTCATATTTCTCACTTTTTACATTAAGACAAAAGAAATGATGAACGACAAGACTGACGTCTGATTTGTCACTCCTGATTTTTCACTTTGTCAAAACCTAAGAAACTCTTAGAGTGGAAATGCCGAGGGGTTTCCCGTTGAAATCTGAAGAATGTTTTTGAAAGGCTGTGAAGGTGAAGGGCCGTTAGCCAGAATGCCATTTTGAACAGTTCCTTTGGCAGAAAAAATCGGTGGGCCGTATAGCTCATTTGGCCGAAATGAACATTACGCCGG
The DNA here is from genome assembly GCF_024139115.2 of Armigeres subalbatus. Taxonomy (NCBI): domain Eukaryota; kingdom Metazoa; phylum Arthropoda; class Insecta; order Diptera; family Culicidae; genus Armigeres; species Armigeres subalbatus. The sequence goes on along the minus strand of NC_085141.1, from coordinate 378,966,824 downwards.
AAGTGTTGTTCGACTCAACTGGCTAGTTTTCTGAAAAAGTCGCTTAGCTGAATATTTGACCTAAAATGTCATTTGGCCGAAATGATTGTTTGGCAGACAGAATATTTCTAGGTCATGTGACTTTTTCCATTGGCGTAACTACAGGGGGGCTAGGGGGGGCTATAGCCCCACCTAGGATCTGGCCAGCCCCCCCTAGAAAATTTGTTACTTTGTATAAGTATGGCACATATCTAGGTCACTGATTATATACGGGGGTAAATGCAGAGAAAGGATTGTCTTCATTATCCAATCCCTCTCTTCGAAACACTACAGCAAGTTGAATCTATTCGCTCAAGTTTTTGAACTTCGATTGCAATTGTTATAAGGCTTTTTCACGACAAAATCTGGACCCCTCAAATCACGTTATAACTTATGAAATACCAAAGGAAATACAGTGAAAATGTCTCAGCAGGCGTGAAACAGACATACTGAGAGAAAAGATGTGTTAAATGTTTCTGTGTAAACAAATGCTCCTATAAGTTAATTTGTTGCATTTTTTTAACTAAATTGAAAATAAACGACCAATAAGTTGTAAAGTTGTTGTAAATAATAAATAACAATATATAATAACAACTGAACACTAAGCTGCGAGGCGGCTCTGTCCCAGTGTGGGGATGTAATGCCAATAAGAAGAAGAAGAAGAAGAAGAAGATATAATAACAATATATAATAATAAATAAAATTGTAAATAATGTAAAACTGATTTTTTTTTTAATCATCCTAGAAGTTATTCTAACAGAGAAGAGAGGTTAGTTTGTTGTAGTCAGATCGCCGTTTGAAAGCTCGTAGGAATTGTCAGGCCACTGAATTGAAAGCTGGCGCAAAGAGTTTAACCAACTAATTATTTATCCAATATTTAATTTATAAGCAAATCAAAAAATCCTTTAAAAATCAGGATCGTGCTTCACATTCTATTTACGGCGAGCGCAACACCTACACTTAGAATAATCTGCACGTAATAGATATGTGTACACTAATAGATTATGATCAGTTAACCACGCATTTGTGATTAATTTGTTCGGCTAATAAAACTCGTTTCGCGCTAATAAAACATATGTGTAGCTGCTCATGATATGTACACCCAAAAAAATCTGCACGTTGTTTCCACCTGAAAAAGTACGCAGATTTTTTCCACCTGAAATTCACGTAACTTTTACCTGATTTTTCGATACAATTTTCATTCTACGTGAAAATCAAGTAAGTTCTACCTGAGTTTTAGATATAATTCACCGAACACGTAAGTTTCACCTGAATTTTCTGAAGCATTTGTAGTTACGTGTGCACGTAAAATGTACCTGAAAATTCAGGTGGAAACAACGTTTAGATTATTTGGAGTGTATTACACTAATTTGTTTTAAGTGCGGTCTGGGATAGTGGTTAGTTATGTGCGCACACTTAAATCTTTAAATTAAATTTTATGGATTTTCGCCAATAAATATGTGCGGATTATCCTCAGTGTATGGTTTTCTGAACCTATCAAGAATTTTGGGAATCCTACGAGATTTATAGATTTTTGTAACAGGGCTGAGCGTCGATGAACATCATTTGAAATATTAAAGTCGTCCATTGATATCTGATAGACCAACAATATACATCAGTTGAATCGAGCGAAAATGGTTAACTTTCTGTGTTATGAGTGTTAAAAAAGAGAAGTTAAAAAAAAGTTAGCCCCCCCTAGAATTTTTCATTAGTTACACCAATGACTTTTTCAACAAACGACATTTTCGTTCAAATGATATTTGTTGTTATATAGCCAAACCGGTGATTTGGGCGAAAAAGTAGTTCGGCCAAATAGGTTATTTGACCGAAAATGGCATTTGTCGATATTGTCGTTTGGCCGAAAATGTCATTTGATAAAATAGAACGACAATTTTCACCATATTACCAGCAAATAACATTTTCGGCCGTAGATATGACCCATTCGGCCAAATAGCCCTTTCTGTAGGCATTTGTTAATCAACAACTTAAATGCACTGATTGTTTGTCGGATAATGCACTTTAGTTTAAACGCGACTTTGACGATTGGAAGTAGTTTTTATTCTTAACTTAAACGTTCACAATAGTACAACACAGTATACATTTATTGAATACACACCCGACTGCGGAGATCGACCGACGTGTTCGTGCAAAAGGTTTATTCGAGACTATTAGATGGGTACAACCAGTGTTGGGAAATGTACAGTAAAACACTGTGATTATGCGAATGTTTACATTTTATCCGGTCAAATTTCATGCACCGCACAAACCGAAACAGTTTTCCAAAAAAATGTACGCCTCATTGTGACATTTTTTTTGCCGATAAGGCAAACTGTTTGTTTACTGCTGCGTGAGAGTCGAGCCGTCGGTGCGGTCAGCATTTGCATGAGATTTCTTGTTTCGGTTCGTGCGCAGCGCAAACAGAACAGAATTGGGTTTTATTGCTTGTGGCACAAAGCCTAGAAAGATTAGTTCTAGTCTTGGTACTAATTAATTAGTTCTAGTCTCTAAAATGAGCAAGGAGGAATGAAATAATCATTTACTACCAAAAACGGTCATACATCTTGAAATAAGCGTACAGAAACGTTAATTGTGGGGAGAGAAAATAATAAACTGCTGACTGTCGTCTGCTTGGTCGTGGCTGCTGCTGCGGCTGCCGTGGTTTTGTTTTTATTTTACTGCGTGGCAGAATGAATGATAAAAAGAAATGTCAACCGTTCCCATCCCTGGGTACAACTAGCTTGGACCTGACTGAAAATAAAAAGACATTTCGTTGAAATATACATTTAGAATAATCTCTCTGAAACTCTGAACAATTTTTTTTTCACATTCACAAATTATCACAAATTATATGTTTCAGAAAAAGTTGAAAATTCCGAAGCAGCACGCGCAACATCTTAGGTTATATATATTAGGTTATATATATTAGGTTATATATATATATATATATAATAGCAACATCAACAAATAGGTGTTTGTTCCTAATAAATTGCATTGAAGACACTGGCAATACATCGAGTTACATTAAAGCCACTTCCCAGTTTCAGAAAAACACAATGTTTCATTTCCATTTAGGTGGCGTCGCAATATTCTACCCATCTGACTTCTTGGGTGGTTTAAAATTCGATGTGTTTCATATCAGAAACAAAACAGATAAGTTGCAGAATTAATAACACTTCGGTTCATTGCTGTTACGACAACGTTTCTGATATGTTGCAAACACTTTGAGCTCAGCTGAGGAGTATTTTATTTTTGACAGTCCCCTACATGTTCCGTATAAGGTACAATGAAGTTACAAATGACTTTGTTGTTTATGTAATGTATATAATATGAATCTCCAAATTGAATTGATGGTGTGAAGGTTATAGTAGAAGGTTGCAAATCTCAAAGTCCATGGTTCAATTCCCGGTTGGTTTTTGTGTTTTTACTTTCATTGTAGCCGCAAGATGTTGCAAATAGGCTCCACCTTTTGCGCTTTTTGTGTCACAAAGGAGTTCCAAATACGACGCGTTGTGCATAAGTCAGACCTTTAGTAAGTCACACCGCAGTTGTTGTTACTCACTGAGAAACAAGAGGTGTTGCTTGGGTTCTTAATAGCCTGTTCGGCCAAATGTTCATTTCGGTTGAATATCGCCTTCGGTCAATTAACTTCAATAACCATCAACTCAATAATAGTTTCGTTAAAACGTTCAATTTTATCAAATAGATTTCGGCTAGATGACTTTCGACTTAACGTATTCGGCCAAGTGACACTTGAACAAATGGCTTTTCACTTAACGACTTTCGGCAAAAGCACAGGAAGGGCCGTTTGAACAAAGATTATACGGCCGAATGGAGTATGGTCGAATATGTCATTTGGCCAAACAAACCGTTAGGCCGAAAACCAACTGACCGAAAATATTATGTTATGTTAAGGTTGTTGGACCGAAAATGTCATTTTACATAACAGGTCAACATTTTTGAACACATTACCAGCTTTTTTAGCCATTCAGCCAAATGGCCCTTTCTGTCAAACGACCAAACAGCATTTTCGGCCAGGTGATCTATTCGGCCAAACGGCCTATTAAAGTAAAAGGTGAAACTCCCTAGTTCATGGGGATTGGATCGTAGGGTCGTTGGACACATTTGGTACACCATATACAAGTTGCAAATGTAGTACTCGTGCAGGAGTCAATTTACAATGAACCTCTGGCCACGGAAGACAGGTAAACATAACACTACACAAAGGGTGGGGGCGGGAGTAAACTAAATTATCTAATGATCCACGATAGTCGAGGCTTCATGGTCCCTTTATGAACCCGGAGGGTGATACAAAGCAACTATGGCGAAAGACCTATTACCGTGGGGTGCTCTTTCTAATAAACAGCTACCTGAAGAGTTCACATTTTACATATTTATTGAGTGACGTTACACACTAGAGGTACTTGCGTGGCTTGTATCGTAGGGATCCGCATCCTGATGATGGTAGCTGATATTTTGATGGCATCGGGGAAACGTGATTTATGTTCGTCATAGGCAGCCGATCAAATACTGCGATGGCGGCTGACCTAGTTTGCTCAAGGATCGAGGGACGAAAATTAGAAAATCAGAATTATTCACTATACATATTCAATACATACACATATGAACATATTCAATGAAACATTAACATTAACAACTGATGATGAGTTTGTGATATTTTGACAATAAGCAAATGGACTAATGAAACTGAGCTATTACAGATGGAGCTGAAGAGATCACAGAAGCCATGACGGAAGAAGCTGCCAAAAGCATGCTGTGCTGGGAAGGAAACTGGCGTTTCTTGCTGACCGAGCGACTATAGATGTAGCTGGAGAGACCACAGGAGCCATGATGGGATAAGGGATAGGCTGCCAAAACATGTTGTGCTGGAACCATTCAATATTTTGAAAACGGAAGCAGTATCTCTGACTTCGGCCAGACGTATACCAATTTCTATTACCTGAGAGAGAAACTGGCGTTTCTTGCTGACTGAGCGACTACAGATGGAGCTAGAGAGTCCATAGGAGCCATGACGGGAGGGGCTGCCAAAAGCATGTTGTGCTTTGAGATGTTTCCAAGACATTGTCGGAAGAATTTTTTGAATTTTGCCAAAAACCTAATGAGCTTCCCCAGGAAATTCTCTAAATTCTTTCAAAATATTTATTTGGCAATTATATTCTGATTTTTCATGGAAACTACTGTGAAGTTTCCAGGAGAAATTTTTAAGTTTTTCTAGGAAAGCTTTATGATATTCCCAGGGAAGATCGCGGGAATCCACAACCTGTGGTAGACTCTCCAATACCTTATGGTATCCATTACATTATTTTCCTTTCAAAAAACTCCGTTTAGCGAAAATACTTCGGCAGTAACGCCCAGTGAAACCAACTTGAGCGGGTGGCGTCAACCTCTGATGTCCAGACTTATGCTTTGTCTTGATGTTTTTTTGCTTCAGAGTCGAAAATTATGTTGACCAATCCCACCAGCAAATGTAGCACTGGAGGAGGGGTTTTACTAAAAATGTGCCATAGTCTCCTCCTTCCAGAAGATGATTATGAATACAATTCATGAAATATAATCTAGCATCTTTCTTGGCCTGTCCAGCGTTAAATTCTGTTTTCCATGGTAACAAGTGGACAGCGCAAGTGGCGCTGCGAAATGTCTATTTTAGCCGAAAAAAACAAAAATTCCGGCCAAATGGCCTAATCGGCCAAATAGCTTATACGGCCGAATGGCCTATTCGGTCAGACATTTTCAGCGCCATGACCTATTCGGCAAATAACCGTATTTTCGGACAAGTTCCATTTTCGACCAAATGACCTTTTCTGCCAAACGTCCATTTTAGCCAAAAGGCATTTTCGTTCATATGACCTTTTGGGTCAAATAATATTTTTGGCTGTATGACCCCGTTCGGCTCAATGCCATTTTCGTCGAAACGATATTTTCGGTCAAATGACCTATCCATCAGGGCAAATTTTCGGGTAAGTTGGGAGATTTTCGGGTAAATGATTTTCAGCCAGACATACCGATCGTTCAAATGATACATTCGGTCAAACAACTTTCAATCTAGTGGCCTTCGACAAAATGGCTTTCAGCCGAATAAATTTCGGCCAAACGGCCCATCTCCCAAAGAAGTATACCACGACCGAGTTCATCAACCAGGGAAATTGTGTGGGAAACATCTGCTACATTTCCTCAAGCAACACAATTGCTTTGTTCGGTTCTGGCCGATTTTGATATGTTTCAAGTACGGAAAGTCCATGGAAGGGATGTTCCAAGACCTGGTTCCCTGGGGTAGTGGACACTTTTCAAGTGGTGTAAAAATCAGTCTTGCGACATTGATTTGATGATTTTGGAAGACAATCTCAATAGATGAATTTTTGAATGGTTTTGGATACATTGGTCACGGCCGGGAGTGTTCCGGAAACTTGGTTCCCTCAGGGAATCGGACAAATTTCGATTAGCACCGAAACCCATCTTGCGACATATCAAACTCCATGATTTTGAAAGACAAGCTCAATAGATAAGTTTTTGAGAGGTTTAGGAAATATTGACCGCATTGGCCACATCCGGAAGTGTTCCCGGGAGCCTGGTTCCCTCAGGGGACCGGATAAATTTCGATAAGCACCGCAACCCATCTTGCGGCGTGTCAAACTCCATGATTTTGAAAGACAAGCCCAACAGATGAGTTTTTTTAGAGGTTTTGAGCACATTGGCCGCATCCGGAAGTGTTCCCGGGAGCCTGGTTCCCTCAGGGGACCGGATAAATTTCGATAAGCACCGCAACCCATCTTGCGGCGTGTCAAACTCCATGATTTTGAAAGACAAGCCCAACAGATGAGTTTTTTTAGAGGTTTTGAGCACATTGGCCACATCCGGAAGTGTTCCCGGGAACCTGGTTTCCTCAGGGAACCGGACAAATGTCGATTAGCTGCGAGACCCATCTTGCGACATATCAAACTGCATGATTTTGAAAGACAAGCTCAATAGATGAGTTTTTGAGATGTTTAAGACAGATTGGCCACGTCCACGTCTGGAAGTGTTCCTTTGATCCTGGTTTCTCAGGGAAGCGATTAAATTTCGATTTGCTCCGAAACTCATCTTGCGACATATAAAACTTCATCACTTCATGATTTTCACTGTTATAAGACGAGTTTAGTACAATTCCATTTATTTCCACCACGTCGTAGTGTAATTCAATGGAATTGTACTAAACTTGTTTTATGACAGTGAAAACATTCTACTAAAAAATGCTAAATAATCTTCTTGGTTCATGACATTGAAGACAAGCTCTATGGATAATTTTTTGGTAATTTTTGGACACTTCCAAATCATGGAGTTTGCCTGGTCTCCTGAGGTAACCAGGATCCCGGGAACACTTCCGGACGTGGCAAATGTGTCCAAAATCTCATTCATGTATTGTGCTTGTCTTTTAAAATCATGGAGTTTAACATCTCGCAAGATGGGTTTCGGTGCTAATCGAAATTTACCCGGTCCCCTGAGGGTACCAGGCTCCCGGGAACACTTCTGGGCGGGGCCAAAGTTGTCAAAATAATTCAAAAATTCATTTATTTGCTTGTCAAAATCATGGAGTTTGACATGTCGCAAGATAGGTTTCGGAGCTAATCGAAATTTGATCGCTTCCCTGAGAAAACCAGGTTCCCGGGAATAATTCCGGACGTGGCATATATGAACAAAACCTCTGAGAATCTCATCTATTTAGTTTGTCTTTCAAAATCATGGAGTTTGATGTGTCGCAAGATGGGCTTTGGTGCTAGGCGAGATTTGTCCACTTTCTTGGGGGAACCAGGTTCCCGGGAACACTTCCGGACGTGAGCAACGTAGTCAAAACCTCTGGGAAACTCATCTATTTAGCTTGTCTTTCAAAATCATGGAGTTTGATATGTCGCAAGATGGGATTCGGTGCTAATCGAAATTTGTCCGCTTCCCTGAAGGAACCAGGTTTCCGGGAACACTTCCGGCCGTGACCAATGTATCCAAAACCTTTCAAAAACTTATCTATTGAGATTGTCTTCCAAAATCATGAAGTTTGATATGTCGCAAAACTGATTTTTACACCACTTGAAAAGTCCCCTACCCCAGGGAACCAGGTTCCCGGAACATCTGGAACCATGTCCTGGTGATGCAATTGTATCAAAACAGACTTCTGTCGCTGGTCAATGATGATTGACCACGTTTGCAAAAACATTCTGGGCACTTTCGTTCATTTATTAATGGTTTTAAGATGAATGACCCGTTTTTGACTGCACTTGACCCAGGACCCCTCCATAAATAAATCCGGATGGATTGGCACCATGGTCAATTCAAGTCAAGTCATGTACAATAAGCCCACACGGGTTATTTCAATTTTGATTTCCAGGTCAGACCGAAACGGGTTAATATATCTTCCGAGGAATAGCATTTCTCATTCAGCCGTGCGATGCCAGAACAGACGCTGTTGGAGCCGATAAGAACCTTGGGCCATCAACCCGATACATCAATATTGTTCAAGAAACCAACAATGAAAAATTACTCACTTGTCATGAGACGAGTTTGTACTCTAACCTCACTCTTTACCTCAACAGTAAGTCCGTTTTTAGTGTCTCGTACTTGATTCAACTTGCTGGCTTTGGGACAGAAGGTCGAAATACAAAAGGTCGAAGGACAAAAAGGTATCTTATACTACAATTTACTTTTGCCCAGATACTATATTAATTCCATTATGAAGACAAGTTGTTGAAAACATGACCCAATCTCTCCCCTGTTTGGCCAATTGTCACCCCCGATGACGGTATCTAAATCATAGTTTTGCTTTGTATTGTTCAATTTTAACCAATTTGGTAATTTCGACCTTTCGTCCTTTCGACATTTTGTCCTTTCGACCTTTTGTACCTTCGACCCTTTGTCCCTTCGACCTTTTATCCATTTGACCTTTTGTCCTTCGATCTTTTGTCTTTCGACCTTTTGTCCTTCGACCTATTGTCATTCGCTAAACAGGAAGCCTGAGTGAATATTTTTACTTTATTTTATATAAGTTGAACTTGAAAAAGAAGCATGTTTCGATTTTTTTTTTTCAAAAAATTACACACATTCTAGTTTGATCAATCTTTGATTTCAATACAGAACCCAAATCGATTTCTTATGAAAAGAGACTGCACTATATCGCGAAATATTGGGAACAATCTTACCTTTTCAAGTCTCCGGTGAGCCTTAATCCTAAAAATTCAATCACTGTTTTACGTCCATTTTTTATCATCAAATTATAGTTCAAAGTTCTGGGAATGATTTTGTACTAAACTTTTTTGGCACTAGAAGTGCACCTCTGAGCAAAGTTGGAACACCTTTATGCCTTGTCATTTCCATACAACGTAGTAGGATTTTATTATCCAAAGCTTAACTTCCGAACCAGCAGCTTTATTTCGCTTCCGTTCGTCCTCCAAGAACAATCGTTCGCACGTAAAAGTTGCCTGCAATTTATGCAGCACTTGAAGCGCAGTGAACCTTTTTTCTTATTATCACTTTCAAGAACCAGAAACCGATGGCCATCTCTGCCCGGGTAAAAAGAATACTCATAAATCCGAATACTTTATGGTCCATGAAACGCGGAAGACATTTGCACACCGTAAAACGTAAGCAACACAAATGGCTACAACCGTTTGACTGTGGAGAGCGCGCGCCCGGCGATGGATGCCTCTTACGAGAAGCTTTCAGTAAAATATGCAGCTGCTGCGGCGTCAATGTTTGGCGAACACCGCGAGGGCCTCAGCAACCGATGAGATGAAGAACAATAGAAATCACTTCGAATATAAATAGGCACAATAGAACAGTCGAACGGAAAAAAAATGGCAAAGATAACCGCAATGATATTTGTTTTCAATATTTTGTTTTTTCTTTGATTTTTTACTCCCATTACTTAAAGCCCAAATACAGTGCCGTCGATTGTACAACATAAATAAGCAAATGATCGTGTTACGATTTTCTCAACTCGTGCTTTGGCAAAATTATTGAAAAAAGAACGTGATTTTGAAAATTTCCGATTTCTGGTGTACACCTTAAAGGTGCAAGCCAAAGTACGACAGCATGCTGTTGATAATCTTTTTTTTTAAGCTCATGAATCTGAAAATGTTATTCAAACTAAAGGGTACAAGTACCAATATTAAAGACCCATCAATGCAATTACACTTACACTCAATAGAATGAATAGGCAATTGATGCGGTAGATAAATAATTACAGAAATAATTACCGCTATGGCTGGTACAAACCCTCCCATAACTATTTTCGCTTGTCACCACCATCCGATGACAGTCGTGGGTTGTTTGTGCAATTCGAGCCGTGAACAGTCCCATTCATTGATGCTTGCCTGAGTTCGAACAAAACCATTGAGAGCCTCGGGTTCAATCGACGACTATGCTCTGATGTGGAGTCACATCAAATGTTAAACATAGTTCCGTGTGCGGACTTGAATCGAACCCGGATTGGCATTTCTCTATTGACAACGTGGGCCCATGATGGTGGGGGCGACTGCACGGCATATTTGCGGTCACAGTTTGCGTGTTTGTTTATTCAACAGGTTGCCGGCCGATGCCGGCGGCATCGAGTGGCTTATTGTCCTGGAAGTACACACACCGAACTTACTCTAAACAAACAGATGAACAAGTCAATTTAGATTGACACGGCAATGGCTTTAAAACTTGAATCGCGCTCAATTGGATTTTGGGAGTTTGTGTTTGAAGTAAAAGGTTCATTAGCTGCTGCATTAATTGAAAGTTGACCAATGGATTGTTATGCATCCATCATCCTGAATTAATATTGTAGACTTTTTGCATCTGCATTTACCTACTTGTCCAAGCAATATAAAAACTAATTGGTAATAGCGGGTGGGATGAAAATCGACGCATCTAAAGATAGTATTGCTTTAACGAAAATGCCTAAAGCTCGTTTTTGCACCAAGGATTATTCCCTTATTATGCTTTAAATGGCTCGCCGCTAATGATGATAAAATGTCATTTATTTCCAAGAATATTAGAAAGATAATTCAAATAAGTGTTCAAAATGGTTGTGATTTAGTACATTGCTGTGTGTTTGTAAAATATTTTGAAGCGACATACAAGTTTTCTAACATCTAATTTATTTATAATGCGAATAATATGCCATCTCTATCGAAACAAATCCAGCACATGACTCCTCTACAAACTCTCGGCCTAACGATATTCAATCTTACAGCGTAAAACCCCCCGGTTGAATCAGAATTAATTTGCTTGTATTGAGCTGTAATGAGCTCATTACTCAGCAGCATCTACCCCCTTGCCAACGCGTCGCCATCTCCATCGGCATTCCATACACCAAGCTTCAATTTCGAGCAATTTCTCCCAGATGAGCCGAGCGAAATTGATTATTTTCGTGGAATCGAATGAATGCGTAGCTATAAATCCGCCCAGAAAGGGAAATTGTTGTTTTCCCCATTTGTAATTGCATCCTGGGAGGGCTTTCGCATTTTCATGTGAATCGAATTACAGACCCGATAATATGGTGGGGCATATGGTGGTGGATTGTTCCATGCAGCAACAGTTTCCTACCCGCCGCCCGCAGTAATGGCAGTAAGCAGGAATTATTTTACATGTCCGGACCGCATGGATTTAATTGTTGGATGACGGCCAACTATAACCCAACCTACAGTAGCAAACTAGCAGCAATAGAATACCGTTCATTTGCTTGGTTGAGCTCATTAATTACTGGGCTGGATAGTCACATATGGTAGAAAGTTAATCATGAAAAGACAACAATTAAATCATGATTGTATTGCTACAGTTATGCCTCCTAGTTCTGATGGTTCAATAAGTTAAATACCTATTTCAATTTTTTGGATTTTAAATCAATTTGCTACACAAGGAGAATAATAACCTTTCTCCCAGGCCCCAGGGTAGGTATAGTTCAACCATTTGACAAGCTTATTACCAACACGAGATCGCAAGTGCTGCTTTCCAAATAGGTGATGCTGACGCATGGTTGCTTAAAATGTTCGATACAGCAACATTTCGATAACTGTGCGCCTTTATGGCTGTTTAACTGAGCATTCGCTAACGGATAACTACGTCAAAAAACAAAAACAAGGACTCGACAGTGAGGGGGTCCTAAATGGTATATATGTACTTCTCGTTCCATCATCATAAATATGCATCGTAAATCGATATTGAATGCAAGGAACTAAGGAGGGTAGAAATCGGTAAATTGGTGAAGCTACACTTTAACTTTCGGGCGCGGAACAGACAAAACTCGATTTTCCGGAGGAAAAGATCCGCCAGCAGAAAGATCAAGACCGTGAAGAGACGGGGGAACTGTACCGCACTAATAACGCACGAAAGTTCTATGAGAAGTTTAACCGTTCACGTAAGGGCCACGTGCAACAGCCCATAAGGACATAAACGGGAACCTTCTTACAAACGAGCGTGAGGTGATCCAAAGGTGGTGGCAGTACTACGAAGAGCACCTGAACGGCGATATAGCAGACAACGGCGGCGGTATGGTAATGAACCTAGCAGCATGCGCGCAGGACATGCGACTTCCGGCTCCGAATCTCCAGGAAATCCCGAAGGAGATCGGCCGGCTGAAAAACAACAAAGCCTCTGGGGTTGACCAACTACCAGGAGAGCTGTTTAAACACGGTGGTGAGGCACTGGCTAGAGCGCTGCACTGGGTGATTACCAAGGTTTGGGAGGATGAGGTTCTGCCGCAGGAGTGGATGGAAGGTGTCGTATGTCCCATCTACAAAAAGGGCGATAAGCTGGATTGTAGCAACTACCGCGCAATCACATTGCTGAACGTCGCCTACAAAGTACTCTCCCAAATTTTATGCCGCCGACTAACACCAATTACAAACGAGTTCGTGGAGCAGTACCAGGCGGGATTTATGGGTAAACTCTCTACAGACCAGGTGTTCGCCATACGTCAGGTATTGCACAAATGCCGCGAATACAACGTGCTCACACATCATCTATTTATCGACTTAAAAGTCGCATATGGTACAATCGATCGGGACCAGCTATGGCAGCTAATGCACGAAAGCGGATTTCCGTATACGGATACGGTTGGTCAAGGCGACGATGGATCGGGTGATGTGCGTAGTTCGAGTTTCAGGTGCATTCTCGAGTCCCTTCGAAACGCGTAGAGGGTTACGGCAAGGTGATGGTCTTTCGTGTCTGCTTTTCAACATCGCTTTGGAGAGAGTAATACGAAGGGTAGAGATTGACACGAGTGAGTGGTACGATTTTCACGAAGTTCCTCCAGTTATTTGGTTTCACCGACGACATTGATATCATGGCACGTAATTTTGAGAGGATGGCGGAAGCCTCCATTAGACTGAAAAGCGAAGTTAAACGGATTGGACTAGTCATCAACATGTCGAAGACGAAGTACATGATAGGAAGAGGCTCAAGAGAGGTCAATGTCAATGTCAATGCCACCCACAACAAGTTTTCTATCGGTGGTGACGAAATCGAAGGGGTTGAAGAATTCGTGTACTTGGCCTCACTGGTGACCGCCGATAACGATACCAGAAGATAAATTCTTAGACGCATAGTGACTGGAAATCGTACGTACTTTAGACTCCGCAAGACGCTCCGATCGCATAGAGTTCGCCGCCGTACCAAACTGACTATCTACAAAACGCTTATTAGACCGGTAGTTCTCTACGGACACGAGACGATGCACATGGAGGACCAACGCGCACTGGGAGTTTTCGAAAGGAAAGTGCTGCGTGCCATCTATTGTGGGTTGCAGATGACGGATGGTACGTTGAGGAGGCGAATGACAATTTCTTCAGAAATTTTCGTGCAAACTCCTAACGAAATGCACAAAGCAACCAATTTCTCCAAGAATTTCTTTTGATATTCCTTCGAGAATTCTTTCGAAATTTCCTCCAGGGATTTCTTTGGAAAATCCTCCGGAAATTACTTCGGAGACAAATCAAGCAATTCCTTTGGATATTCCTCAAAACGTTCCTTTGAAAATTAAAACAAAAATCTAAGGAAATTTCGAAAATTTCCTCAGTTTTTTCTTTACGAATTTCTTTAGAATTCAATTGAAAAATTCTTCGGTAATACAAAAAAAAGTCCTTCAGGAATTCCTACAGAAATTGTCTTGAGAATGCCTCCCCAAAATCTTTGAGGAATTTCTCATAAAATTGATTTAAAAATTTCTGGAAGTATGCGATCCTTCAGAAATTATTCCGGGAACTCCTTCAGGAATTCGCTCCAGGAATAATTTAGAAAATTACGTGAGGAATTTCTTTTGACATTCGTTCAACGATTCCTTCGGAAAAATCTCTGGAAAGGACTTTGTAAATTTCTTCGGAAATCTTTCCGAACTTTTTCCAGTAGTCTTTCCTTTCAGTTAATCCATACTAAATTCCTTTCAAAATACATGTTGAATTGATTCCGGAGATTTTGTTGGAAGAACTTTTCCTATAATATATTAAAAAATTTAATAGAAATTTCTACATGCATGTCTTCACTTCTTCTGCCTGTGATCACCAGCATGAATGATAGGAAAACTTTCCTGATGTTGTGGTTGTCATATCCGTGTAGTTTTGACTATCGTGATGATCACTTGACCTATGCGGTGTTTGGTTCGAAATCAAGGTGAGTGACCAAGCGCTAGTTGCTAAAATGTCACTTTCATGGTGATCGTTACACCAAGCATGTGAGATCCACATTGAGCATCACAATTGAGTATTTGACACATGACCTGGATTTTTTTATTGTCACGCTTTGCAGCACTGAACGGTGACACTTTGCAGCACTGAATTTACCTCTCGATAGTTACCTGATTTGTAAAAATCTGCACACTCAGTTTTTATTTCTGCAGCTCGGCAAAATCCGCACAGCCGTGTGCCCAGCAAAATAAAAAAAACTGATATCCCTGTCAAAAATGAGGTTTGTTAGCTGGGTTTCAGCAAATTATTTGCTGATTTTCAGCAACTTTGACAGATATCTCGGGGAAAAACATGTTTGCTGGGGCTCGGCTGTGCGAATCTCGGTAAAAGTTGACCAAATTACTGAGATCCCGGTAAAAAAAATTAAGTGTGTGTATATAAATCCTAGGAAATAAAAATTTAGAGTTAAGGTAGAACCAAAGAACGACGGCTTCACTTCACTGGAATAATTTCTGAAGCAATTCCTTAAAAAAGTTCAAAGGAATTCCTAAACCAATTTATTCAGGAATTCCATAAATCAATTTCCAAAGGAATTCTTAAATAAATTATCCTAAAAGAAGTTCGTAAGGTTTTCCAGAAAATTTCCTTAAGTATTTTCAAAGAATTTTCCGTAGGAATTCCGATGAAATTTCCAAAGGAATTTCTGTAGAAATTTCGAAAGGAATTTCCGAAGAAATTCCCAAGACGCAAAGTTTTCTTATTCCTAATACCTTCTTTGATTCTTTAGGGAATATCTTGATGTATTTCCAAAGGAATTTGGGGAACTGTCTCCAAAGTAATTTCCTGGGGATTATTCGAAAGAATACCTGGAGGAAATTGGGGCAGCAGGGACTATGTCCAAGGGCTTGACGATCCCTCCCCAGGCCATCTGCGAGTTGTGGCGCCTGCCTAGGATGTGGTGGGTTTTGACAGTGGGCCCTGTTAAACCTCTATAAAAAGCTGCATGTATCCGCAAGTAGGCTTCGCCAAAGCAACCGTATTTCGCTCAAGGCGCACAAGCCCAAGTCCTGGTGTTTTAGGTACGATGCTTAAACAGACCTGACACGACGGCCCTCCGACGAGACAGGAGGTTTGCGCAAGCCCAATAAGCCGCCTTTAAAAACAACTATTACGAACGACATAGAAGATAATACGACTCGATACAATCGGCAACGACCTAGGCGACGAATAAAGGATCACGATTGGAAGCTTGGAACATGGAACTACAAGTCGCTAGGCTTCGCAAGTTGCGATAGGATAATCTACGATGAATTACATCCCCGCAACTTCGATGTCGTAGCGCTGCAGGAAATCTGCTGGACAGGACAGAAAGTGTGGAAAAGCGTGCATCGAGCGGCTACCTTCTACCAAAGCTGTGGCACCACCAACGAGCTGGGAACCGGCTTCATAGGGCTGGGAAAGATGCGCCAACGCGTGATTGGGTGGCAGCCAATCAACGCAAGGATGTGCAAGCTGAGGATAAAAGGCCGTTTCTTCAACTATAGCATCATCAACGTGCACTGCCCACACGAAGGGAGATCCGACGACGAGAAAGAAGCGTTCTATGCGCAGCTGGAGCAGACATACGATGGATGCCCACTGCGGGACGTCAAAATCGTCATCGGTGACATGAACGCTCAGGTAGGAAGGGAGGAAATTTATAGACCGGTCATCGGACCGGTTAGTCTGCATACCGTATCGAACGACAACGGCCAACGATGCATAAACTTTGCAGCCTCCCGCGGAATGGTAGTCCGATACACTTGCTTCCCCCGTAAGAATATCCACAAGGCCACATGGAAATCACATAATCAAGTAACGGAAAACCAAATCGACCACGTTCTAATCGACGGTAAATTCTTCTCCGACATCACGAACGTACGCATCTACCGCAGTGCGAATATTGAATCCGACCACTACCTCGTCGCAGTATGTCTGCGCTCAAAACTCTCGACGGTGATCAACACGCGTCGGAGTCGTCCGCCGCGGCTTAACATTGGGCGGCTACAAGACGGTAGACTAGCCCAAGACTACGCGCAGCAGCTGGAAGTGGCACTCCCAACGGAAGAGCAGCTAGGCGCAGCATCTCTTAAAGATGGCTGGAGAGATATTCGATCCGCCATTGGAAGCACCGCAACCGCTGCACTAGGCACGGTGGCTCCGGATCAGAAGAAACGACTGGTATGACGGCGAATGTGAGCAGTTAGTTGAGGAGAAGAATGCAGCATGGGCGAGATTGCTGCAACACCGCACGAGGGCGAACGAGGCACGATACAAACGGGCGCGGAACAGACAAAACTCGATTTTCCGGAGGAAAAAGCGCCAGCAGGAGGATCGAGACCGTGAAGAGACGGAGGAACTGTACCGCGCTAATAACGCACGAAAGTTCTATGAGAAGTTGAACCGTTCACGTAAGGGCCACGTGCCACAGCCCGATATGTGTAAGGACATAAACGGGAACCTTCTTACAAACGAGCGTGAGGTGATCCAAAGGTGGCGGCAGTACTACGAAGAGCACCTGAACGGCGATATGGCAGACAACGGCGGCGGTATGGTAATGAACCTAGGAGCATGCCTGCAGGACATGCGACTTCCGGCTCCGAATCTCTAGGAAATCCCGGATGAGATTGGCCGGCTGAAAAACAACAAAGCCCTGGGGTTGACCAACTACCAGGAGAGCTGTTAAAACACGGTGGTGAGGCACTGGCTAGAGCGCTGCACTGGGTAATTACCAAGGTTTGGGAGGATGAGGTTCTGCCGCAGGAGTGGATGGAAGGTTGTATGTCCCATCTACAAAAAGGGCGATAAGCTGGATTGTAGCAACTACCGCGCAATCACATTCCTGAACGCCGCCTACAAAGTACTCTCCCAAATTTTATGGCGACGACTAACACCAGTTACAAAAGAGTTCGTGGGGCAGTACCAGGCGGGATTTATGGGTGAACGCTCTACCACAGACCAAGTGTTCGCCATCAGGTATCAGGTATCAGAACGTCGGCTCCAGGGGCACGTTCACCTCTATTCGGGAGATTTGTGCCATCGCCTTCACAGCCTTTCTCATCACGCACCTGACGGAAAAGGATGTGAACAAAAAGGAAAGGAATATGGATGGGAGAAAAATGGGAAGTTTGGGAAAGGTACCCTTGAAGAGGGCATACAACGTATACAACACGTACAAAAGCTCATAGCTCCTTACCACAACGGGTTATGAACAACAGAATACTTTGAAGGTTCAGGTTTCTGTAGTCAATTTCACTTAGTAAGTGTTTACCAAATATTTGGAAACGCAGTTGCGCATAAACTGGGCAGTTACATATCAGATGATAAGAAGTTCCATAATCGGATTCACAACCATCACAGACAAAGGATTCAACACGTTGAATATTTGCCATGTGATAGTTGAGTCGGCAGTGACCTGTCAAGGCCTTGACTAAGACACTGCAATTCTGTTTAGACAGATTAGCTAAATAGTTAGCTACTACCGGAGATGGCTCTCGGATATACAATTTTGTTTGTCGACATGAATCCAAACTACTCCAATACCGTTTGTGCTGAGTGGAAGCCCAAGAGCTAATCAAACGCTTCACCCAACACTTAGATATTGGAATAGCTGGCTCAGGACCAAAAAAGTCTTGTGATGCTCCAGTGCGAGCTAGCTCATCAGCCAATTCGTTTCCAGCTATGGAAGAATGGCCAGGTACCCATATAAGGTGCAATGTATTAACTGAATTCAGTTCCTCTATTTGAGTTCGACATGCGATTACTAACTTCGACCTTGAGTTGGCCGAAGCGAGGGCTTTGATAGCTGCTTGACTATCTGAACAGAAGTATATTACTTTGCCCATTATGTGTTTCTGCAGTGCGGATTGCACTCCACACATAATGGCAAATATTTCCGCTTGAAAGACAGTGCAGTGTCTACCCAGTGAGTGGGACTGTTCCAATCTTAGCTCACGCGAGTAGACACCTGCACCCGCTCTACCTTCGAAGAGGGAGCCGTCAGTATAACAAACAATGCTGTCCGACATACTTCTCTCCAAATAGCCAGATGTCCACTCATCCCGCGAGGGGAATTGTGTTGAAAATGTCCTATAAGGGAAACTACTAGCGAGTGTGAGATCACTTGGAGCAAGGACTGTTCTGTCCCAATGAACCATGAGTTGTAACAACGAAGTGTGTGTAGAACTGCGGTTTACAGGATTCTCTTCCATGAAACCGAGAACCCATAATCGGTAAGTACAAGAAAGTGCTTCTTGTTTGAGATGTATGTGTAGTGGGACAACGTCAAGAAAAACCTGGAGAGCAGCCGTGGGAGTCGAAGAGAACGCACCAGTCATTGCCATTAGGCACATCCTTTGAAGATGGCCTAATTTAGACTGAATTGTCCTCACTTCACCCTTTTGCCACCACACAAGACATCCATAAGCCAAAATTGGTCGTACAACTGTTGTGTAAATCCATTTGATATATTTAGGTTTAAGACCCCAAGTTTTACCAAAAGTTCGTCGGCATTGACCGAAAGCCATACACGCCTTTTTGACTCTGAACTCAATGTTAGGAGTCCAGGAGAGCTTGGAATCAAGAATTAGTCCCACATACTTTACCTGATCCGTTACATTGATTTCAGAGTCAAGATGTAATGGGCGAATACCATTACGGTTACGTTTTTTCGTGAAAAGTACAATAGATGTTTTATTCGGATTAACCGAAAGGCCATATTGGCGACACCAACTTTCGACTGCCTGAAGAGCATTTTGCATCAGGTCGAATAAAGTAGTAATACACAAACCGGCTATTAATATTAGATAGTCGTCGGCAAATCCATAGGTAGGAAAACCGCCATTATTGAGTAATCTCAATAGCGTGTCTGCAACGAGGTTCCACAAAAGTGGAGATAATACTCCCCCTTGAGGGCAGCCACAGACACTTAATTTCCTAATCGCTGCTTGACGTAATGTCGAGTAGAGATGTCGGTTTTTAAGCATCTGGTGAATCCATTTGGTAATTATATTAGGTAGCCCATGACAACGTGCGGCTTCCAATATTGCATCGAAAGACACGTTGTCAAAAGCACCCTCAATATCTAAGAACGCACCCAAGCATGATTGCTTTTGAGCAAATGCTTTTTCGATGTCGTAGACAACCTTGTGTAGAAGAGTCACGGTGGACTTTCCAGATTGGTAAGCATGTTGATTAACATGAAGAGGCATGTTCGACAAACAGTCATCACGAATGTGATGATCGATAATACGTTCTAAGCATTTCAGAAGAAATGAGGTCAGACTGATGGGTCTAAAACTCTTCGCTTCTTCATACGAAGCACGTCCTCCTTTTGGGATAAACTTTACAGTGACATCCCGCCAGGATATGGGAATATACCCAGTAGCAAAACTGCATACTAAAAGTTTTTCAAAACATGTTTGATATGCTCAAAACCCTTCTGAAGAATAACGGGATAGATCCCATCTTCCCTGGAGATTTGTAAGGAGCAAAACTATTAAGAGCCCATTGAATCGATTCAGTAGTTATGATTCTACGAGCCTGAGCCCAAGACCCATAACTACATGAAAAGACATCAGGAACATCCGAAGATGCAATATCTACACATCCAGGGAAGTGTGTATCAAATAAGTGCTCTAACGCTTCTTCGTCAGAAGAAGTGTAGTCGCCATTTGGCTTGCGAATTTCGCCAACTTGGAAATCCTTGGATCTCGCAAGAATTTTGTTCAATCGAGTGGCTTCACTCAAATTGGAAACATTTGCACAAAGGTTTTTCCAGCCGAATCGTTCAGCAGATCGTAGAGCCTTCTTGTAAGCTTTGCGAGCCAACTTGAAAGAATCCGTCCCTGCTGAATGGCGTCTGTTCCAACTCCTTCTACACTGCTTCCTGAGCTTAGCCAAATCGGAATTCCACCACGGGGTTCCTCTTGAGGTTTTCACAGAACGCAAGGGCAAGCTTCTTCAAAAGCTTCCACGATATGCAACGTTGTAGTATCAACGGCATCATCCAAGTCGGTAGGAGTTTCAATGGATGGTAGATATCCATGAAATTTTGTCGAGAGCAACTCTGTATAGAGATCCCAGTTGGTTGAACGGGGATTTCTAAAACGCAAGGTCTGCGAAGAAACATTCAACTGATCAAAATAGATGTAGCGATGGTCAGATATGGATTCCTCATCTGACACATTCCAATTCGTCAACTCGTGACTGATTCTATTGGAGCAGAGAGTTATGTCTAATACTTCTGCTCTATTAGATACCATAAAGGTTGGGCGATTGCCTATGTTAAGTAAACCAAGTTCGGTACTACTTAAGTATTCCATCAAGCTGGAGCCTCTCAGATTGATATCCGAGCTACCCCAGATGATGTGATGAGCATTAGCATCACTACCGACAATTAGCGGAAGGCCTTTTGACGTGCAATAACTGACCACTTGTTTGAAAGCATCCGTAGGGGATGGTTCATCATGTGGTAAATAAACCGAACAATAGACGTATTTCCTGACGAGGGATCCGCCAGTTGCATCAATTGTGACAGCACATACATCTCTGGTTGTTAGTTCAGAGATAAGTGTAGCAACGATAGCGTTGTTAACAAGTACACATGCACGCGGCATTGATCGAGAGTTTGCCATTTCATTACTGAAAGCAGCAAAAACCAGGTTCACTAGGTTACCTAGGTAAAAGCTACCCTTGCGAAAATAGGGTTCCTGCACCAAAGCCACTTGGGATTTGCCATTTTGCATAAGTCTACAAAGATTAATCGTTGCTGTTCTTTTGTGCTGAAGATTGATTTGAGCTATCCTAACTGTAGCCATTGCGAATTACGATAATACACTCCACAACTTCAACATTTATGTGAACAGCAACGATGAAACCAAGTCGGTATCGTATCAAGATCAAGAACGTCAAAGACGAAACACAGAGTACACTGTGAAAAACGCATAAAGCGAATCCATATAGGTGACAATTAGATAAAAAACTAAATAAAAACATACTCATAATCCCACCCTTATTTAACCTCAAGTTGAGATTGAATAAGAGTAGCCGATTATTCCGGAGAAGCAATAAGTCAACTACGCCATAGCTCCGGTTGGCGCAATAAGGGCTCAATACTGTGAAGGGTGCCCTGGTGCTTCACAGGCTCCGTTAGCGGTTAGGTTCATTTTAGACCCCCCTAACCATTCATTCATAGGCACGGTAAGCATAAAGCCGCATCACACCAAGAATTAGGGGTCACCTGTATGGTGGACTTTTACCACTGGAACAGGCAATCCGTAGCGTTATTCTTAGCCAGACAACCGGCTGCCGACACCACACGGCTATCTAGGCTGTTCGTGGAGAGAAGTTGACATTGACTTTACGTCAACTCTCAATGTGGCCGAACAGCCGAGGATCGAGACCGTGAAGAGACGGAGGAACTGTACCGCGCTAATAACGCACGAAAGTTCTATGAGAAGTTGAACCGTTCACGTAAGGGCCACGTGCCACAGCCCGATATGTGTAAGGACATAAACGGGAACCTTCTTACAAACGAGCGTGAGGTGATCCAAAGGTGGCGGCAGTACTACGAAGAGCACCTGAACGGCGATATGGCAGACAACGGCGGCGGTATGGTAATGAACCTAGGAGCATGCCTGCAGGACATGCGACTTCCGGCTCCGAATCTCTAGGAAATCCCGGATGAGATTGGCCGGCTGAAAAACAACAAAGCCCCTGGGGTTGACCAACTACCAGGAGAGCTGTTAAAACACGGTGGTGAGGCACTGGCTAGAGCGCTGCACTGGGTAATTACCAAGGTTTGGGAGGATGAGGTTCTGCCGCAGGAGTGGATGGAAGGTCGTATGTCCCATCTACAAAAAGGGCGATAAGCTGGATTGTAGCAACTACCGCGCAATCACATTCCTGAACGCCGCCTACAAAGTACTCTCCCAAATTTTATGGCGACGACTAACACCAGTTACAAAAGAGTTCGTGGGGCAGTACCAGGCGGGATTTATGGGTGAACGCTCTACCACAGACCAGGTGTTCGCCATACGTCAGGTATTGCAGAAATGCCGCGAATACAACGTGCCCACACATCATCTATTTATCGACTTAAAAGTCGCATATAGTACAATTGATCGGGAACAGCTATGCCAGCTAAGTACGAAAACGGATTTCCAGATAAACTGATACGGTTGATCAAGGCGACGATGGATCGGGTGATGTGCGTAGTTCGAGTTTCAGGGGCATTCTCGAGTCCCTTCGAAACGCGTAGAGGGTTACGGCAAGGTGATGGTCTTTCGTGTCTGCTATTCAACATCGCTTTGGAGGGAGTAATACGAAGGGTAGAGATTGACACGAGTGGTACGATTTTCACGAAGTTCCTCCAGTTATTTGGTTTCACCGACGACATTGATATCATGGCACGTAACTTTGAGAGGATGGCGGAAGCCTCCATTAGATTGAAAAGTGAAGCTAAACGGATTGGACTAGTCATCAACATGTCGAAGACGAAGTACATGATAGGAAGAGGCCCAAGAGAGGTCAATGTAAGCCACCAACCACAAGTTCTCTATCGGTGGTGAAGAAATCGAAGTGGTTGAAGAATTCGTGTACTTGGCCTCACTGGTGACCGCCGATAACGATACCAGCAGATAAATTCTTAGACGCATAGTGACTGGAAATCGTACGTACTTTGGACTCCACAAGACGCTCCGATCGAATAGAGTTCGCCGCCGTACCAAACTGACTATCTACAAAACGCTTATTAGACCGGTAGTTCTCTACAGACACGAGACCTGGACGATGCTCGTGGAGGACCAACGCGCACTGGGAGTTTTCGAAAGGAAAGTGTTGCGTACCATCTATGGTGGGGTGCAGATCGAAAATTTCCTCTGTGTTTTCTTTACGAATTCTTTTAGGAATTTCTTTAGAATTCATTTGAAAAATTCTTCGGTAATACCAAAAAAAAGTCCTTCAGGAATTCCTACAGAAGTTGTCTTCGGAATGCCTTCCCAAAATCTTTGAGGAATTTCTCTTAAAATTGACTTAAAATTTTCTGGAAGTATGCAATCCTTCAGAAATTATTCCAGGAACTCCTCCAGGAATTCACTCCAGAAATAATTTAGAAAATTACGTCAGGAATTTCTTTTGACATTCGTTCAACGATTCCTTCGGAAAAATCTCTGGAAAGGACTTTGTAAATTTCTCCGAAAATCCTTCCGAACTTTTTCCAGGAATCTTTCCTTTCAGTAAATCCATACTAAATTCTTTTCGAAATACCTGCTGGAATGATTCCGGAGATTTTGTTGGAAGAATTTTTCCAATAATATATTAAAAAAATTGAATAGAAATTCCTAAAATAAATCGAAAAAATTCCTGAATGAAGTTCTTAAGAAATGTTTAAGGAATAACAAGAATTTCTTTCTAGAGATTCCATAGGATTTTTTTGAGAAATTACTGGTGTGGTAATCTACCACCATTGCCTTACCTGCCGAGGTAGTTTAGGGCAATAAATGCAGGCAGCTGAGCTCATCGATAGGTAAATTATTAGAGATAATTTACCTCTCGATAGTTACCTGATTTGTAAAAATCTGTATATAAATCAAAACTTAGGAAATAAAAATTTAGAGTTAAGGTAGAACCAAAGGCGTTTGGTAACTCTCCCAGATATCACATTCCCAGAGGACGACGGCTTCACTTCACTGGAATAATTGCTGAAGCAATTCCTTAAAAAAGCTTAAAGCAATTCCTAAAGCAATTTCCAGAGTAATTCTAAATATATTATCCTAAAAGAAGTTCGTAAGGTTTTCCAGGAAATTTCCTTAGGTATTGTCGAAGAATTTTCCCTAGGAATTCCGATGAAATTTCCAAAGGAATTTCTGAAGAAATTTCGAAAGGAATTTCCGAAGAAATTTCCAAGACGCAAGTATTCCTTATTCCTAATCCCTTCTTTGATTTTTTAGAGAATATCTTGATGTACACTGGATTTTGTTTTTACGCGATTTACATTTTCTCAATTTTCCATTCATCCTAAATATTTAACGTATATTAATTACCATGTGATTTTTCTTTGATTTATTCTGGATTTTTTGAAACATGTTGCGAAGAGTTTGATGGCAAATTGAAGTCACACGATCAAAAATACGAGCGAAAAAAAATCGTGTAAAAACAAAATCCTGTGTATTTCCAAAGGAAGTTGGGGAACTATCTCCAAAGTAATTTCCTGGAGATTATTCGAAAGAATAGCTGGAGGAAATTCCGAAGGAATTATTGAAGGAATACCCAGAGAAGTTCAAGAATGTCGGACATTCCTTTAGTAAACACCTTCAGAAATTGCTTTAGGAATTCGTCCGGAAATTCCTGAAAAATAGTACGAAGGAATTACGGGAGACGAGGGAATAGTATTTCCGATGAAATACTTGAAGGAATTTTTAAAAATATTGCTAAGCCAGAGCAGGAGCGACGACCTCCTTAAAATACATTGGTATGAAGTAGCCTTGCATAAGAGGTAAAATACCAAAAAATAATACCAAAAACTTAGATGCAGAATACTTGAGGCATAACATGCTCAGGTATTTCAATAGCAAACGAATAATAATTTGTTATGCATTTGGCATTGAAATAGAATTTTATAACAGAATATGTCATGCCTGAAGTATTGTGTATATTATTTTTTGGTATTATTCCTTTGGTATTTTACCTTTTATGCAGAGCTAGTTCATAACAGAGTATGGTATCAATAACAGAATTAGGTATTATTGAGCCAATTCCTCTTGCTCGGGAAGGAATTCGCAAAAGAGTTTCTAAAAAAAATCTCAGCAGAATTTTTGAAGGATTTTCATTTCAAATAATTCCTTAAGGATTTTCTAGACTTTTTTCTGTAGGATTTTTAAAGAAATTCCTTGAGGAATTTTGTAATGAATCACGGGAGGAATTTCCGATGAATTACTTAGAGTAATTTACGATGTTATTCGTGGTGGATTTTTTTGGTAACTAACTAACTAACCGAATTAACTACTGAAGGTACCGTCTAAGACGAATTAAGTACTGTCCATTTAATTCCACTAGTTAATTTTCGTAATCTTTGCAGATACGTATTTCGACCACAACTGTGTGGTCGTCTTCAGTGTCTTGTACTTGACTCGACTTCAAGTCGAGTCAAGTACAAGACACTGAAGACGACCACACAGTTGTGGTCGAAATACGTATCTGCAAAGATTACGAAAATTAACTAGTGGAATTAAATGGACAGTACTTAATTCGTCTTAGACGGTTTAATACATTCCACTAAAAGAGCTTAATATATTTTACTGAAGGTATTTTTTACGAACAATGGCTGTAGGATTTTCCGAATGAGCTTTTGGATGAATTCGTGAAATATCGTCTGGATGAATTGGGGATTGTCCTCGGTTGTGGGCCGACCCCGGTTCTGGGCCACTCTGAATAATTTTTGACACTTGAACTTGACAGATACGACAAATCTGAGCAAAGTCAAACTTGTAGTAGAACACCACACATAATCAGAGCCAATATCGAAGAGGGCACACGCATATGGCATCTTTCAGCAAGAAAACAAAAAAATCGGATTTTTTTTTTGTGTTTTTAAATTTGGTAATTTTTCAAGTGCGATAAATCGAAGCAAAACATTGAAAAGAGGTGAGTTATATATTTTGTAATTTAGTACGTTTAGTGTACTTTATGATGTGATGAAATGTTAGTGTTACGTAAATTTGATGAACAAACGAAAAATGTCTTTCATTCCCAGTAGTGGGCCAATAAATTACCCAAATGTAGGCCACTGGAAACGATCGTCCCGTGTATTTCAAGTGCGCTGGCATGACAACCAGCTATTTCACATGCAAGAATAAGGCCGATACAAATATTTAAAACAAATTATGTCCCCCCCACCTCTCAGATTTGTTTGGCCAAAAATAATACTTCCCCTCAGATAGCAAAAAAAAATTTGGGAAATTTTAAGGATTTTCAAAACATTCTTTAACATATCCGGGGAGTTTTTTTTTATTTTTTCCAATTTTAATATTTATTTTTTATAGTTATCCCCACACGCCCCGTTCGACCTTTCGGGGAGCAGTAGGGCATAATTTCAATATAATATTTGTAACGGCCTAATTTACTTTAATTTTGCAATTCAAGCCCATTATTTTGTCATTTGTGCCACTGAAAGGCTTCTAAAATAGTGTAACCTGCCAAATTGCTTACATTATAAATTTACCTGAATTTACTGTACATAAATAATTATTCATAAAACCTTACTTACTGTTTACATTAACTACTAGTTATTATTGCTCTAAAATTATATTACTAGGAATGAACTTAAAAGTAACGGAATTGAATTAAAAAAAAACTGAACACTAAAACATCGAATACTGAAATACGGAAATCATCCTGCACATCCCTACACCCATCCTGAAACACTCCCGTAACGCACCGTTGACATCGACTGTCAACGCGGCAGTTCACTACGAACGGTAAAAACTACCGGACAGCGAGTCGACGGGTTCTCTTGGAGGTGAACCACGAAACCAACCACCTCGTGTGCGTCTTTTTATTAAAAAGTTATATTTTTCCTTTTGTCCCCTAGGGACCATTTAAGTGGCCGAAGTAAGAGTCGCGTGTGCAATTTCGTACTGTCTCAAATTTTGAGCAGAAAAGTGACGTCGAGTGTTCCTTAGCGGACGGCCGAAAAACTAATCACCGGTGAGCCCTTTCCCACCATTTTGGCCCAGTTGCTGCAGCCAAAAGGAAGCCAGTGCGTGAAGAAGCCATTCGCGTACACGCGGAGTCACCGAAGAGCAACGCCATCGCTTGGCTCGGGAAAAAGTGGCCTTTACCCCGGCGCACGGAAAGTGTATTGTCCGTCATTGAGTGAACCTACGGAGGATAAATGAGCGGTGTGCCATTTTTTTCACCGTCGAGAAGTTTTCGCACCCCCGGGTGTGGTGTCATCGTGGAGGTTACCTTTGACCGTTTACCATCGTCAAGAACTGCCCCTCAACTCTCCCGGATTCTGGAATCGACGCGTTCCGCAGCGGTGTTCCGACAACCCTCTGACCAACGAGAAAAGGCCCGGGAGAATGGAGTGTCGAAGCCTAACAGTCGCCAAAGCCAGTGCCGCTGGTCGATCACCGTCGTCGGGAAGTGAAATGGTATGTCATTAAATTCCTACCTTACTCCTCAGAATGAGAACATGACCAAATAATGTTATTAATAAGAATATAATATGTAAATCCAACCTACATGATTATTAGTTGCCCATCATTTACTATCGATGATTTCCCTTATATTTTTCTACTAGTTTGCTCCACCTCGTGCATTATATTAGGGAAGTCTTTCCGCCCTCCCTCCAATTTCTCCCAAAGAGCTAGAAGTAAAACGACCCTGAGGTCATTAAAGGGCAAACAAAAGTCCCCAGCAAAAAGTTTCTCTAACAATTGGCGCTCAACGCAAAAGAAAATCAAAAGAAAAGGTTTCCACTTTAACCCTAAAGTGGAACCCTTTTCAAGTAAGCTCCGGGAGGAATTGGAATCCTTTATTCCAATTGTTCTTTAAAAAGTGAAAAGGTTTGTATTCATTATAATAATTGCATTCATCAAATGTTCATTTTCTGGTATGGGTTCGGATGATGAGAAATCTTTATAATTGTCGCCTTTCAATCGGCTTTAGAAATTTAATCTATTATACATTGATACATTGTAATTAATTAAGCTTATAATAAGTGATTCTAAATAACATTCTCATTTACACAGTGCTTCAAATTGTAAATTTCTATTTTTATAATTTAGGCTAGGGTTTAGCTTAGGGAAATAGCATAGGTTTATGCTAGTTTCTCCTTGGTCGCATAATTTATGCGACAGCATAGGCTTGAATTTAGCCTTCTTTTTTTATTTTAGCAACTTTTTCTCACATTTTATGAGAATAATAGCTAATTAGGGGTAAATTTTGTAGGTTTAGATTATTTGGTAGAATTTATTGTATATATTTTTCGCATTTAATATATTTTTAAAGCATTTTCGGTTTCGAAAATGGCCGAAGCACTGATGGATTAGTTAGGCAGTCGACAAAATTCTAGAATGGTACCACTCCTTAAGGGTGGACCATTTAATGCCCTATGAGTTCGAACGTGAGCACAATATCCTATCAATAGTAGTTCTTGATGATCCCACCTATTTCCGGAGGCGAAAAAGCCTTCATGGGCATTTGACAAACGAGAATGAACCTCAGAAAATAATTCAGGTAGAATTTGATGTGAATTGGGGAGAAATATTTAGTACTCCGATTTTAAAACCCCCGGTCACTCCCTATCCAGCCACTCATCGAGTCTCTGCGGACTTTAACAATATCAGTGGTGCACTGCTCGAGAATTCGGTTAAATCCACCGAGCATTATGCGTACAGTTCCGCATCCTTTTCACAAGATCATACGACGGCTTCTCACTCGACGACATTACCGAGTCTCACCAGCCTCTCTCAATTCGTCGGTTCGTCAGTTGCGATAAGTTCAAATATCGGATGCATATACCGACCTCCAAATGAAGTGCTGGGCGAAGATAGTGGGTTTCAAGGCTACCCGCTCGTAACTGCCCGCATTGCATAAAAAAATGATAGGGCAGCGAGCCCAAAACCACCGG
Organism: Armigeres subalbatus; assembly: GCF_024139115.2. Taxonomy (NCBI): domain Eukaryota; kingdom Metazoa; phylum Arthropoda; class Insecta; order Diptera; family Culicidae; genus Armigeres; species Armigeres subalbatus. The sequence goes on along the minus strand of NC_085141.1, from coordinate 378,937,487 downwards.
CCGCTGAACCACAATTTCTTGGCGTAAGCTGTCCCGCCTGTTCCAGGTCGGCTTTAGATAGTTTTTATCACGTATCTTCGACTTCGATTTACCATCTTCCCAACGATAATCGTTCAAATACTTCGGTAATAGATTACGGCATAAACTTTTGCGCGCTTCTTGACAGTATTATCCTGATTAAGGAAGCAGTTCACAATTCCCTCAACCCGAATGGATATTATCATTCCGGGACTTCGTCAGCCTACGTACATCGAGCGAAGAAACGCTCAACGTTCGTTTACAGATTGGTCGACCTTCAACATAGAACGTTACGGTCTATGCGGCTTCAACTCTGATCGTCCCCAACGAGGCCATCAGCTGTAAGTGTGGAATGGATATCTGGTAGATGTTCATAACCATAACCCACAATCAGAGGATGCGCCCTGATCGAGTACACAAAGGAAGAAACAGGCTTCTAGTCGACACTGGCTCCCTCTGTTCTAACTGCTCGAGAGTGGCAGACTATAGAACATAAAAATTGCCGGTGAAACTCCTGTCTTCTTCTCATAGAACTGCCTCTCACCGTGGAAAAACAACTTAAATTTAAAAAAAAATTATTCATGCTTCTTGGTTCTTGTCGTCGTCAGAGTACCGATGGTCATACCGATTCATATCATGTTCGGCTTAATTTTTTTTTATCTCGTCTCTCGGTTATGCCAGAGGCACATTTAGGGAGAATGGTTACTAGAATAGTAACCACTCCCAGGTGGTAAATATCGTCATCCGAATTGCACCAACATCGAGAGGTTTAGCGAGAACGCTAAACCTTCTCAAATTATAGGATTAGGGCCCTAATAATAATTACAGTCGTCAAAACTAGTGTGTATGAGTGTTGTTCTTGGTAGGATGTTTTTTTGACCAGACAACCGTGTGAATGGAAAGAGTGAATGAAAATAGTATGAAAGGTGGGGGAACGAATGAAAGTGTAAATGAGTTTTTTTTAATCCCGAATTTCACTTCGGTGATGATTAAATAAAATGAAGAGGTTTCTAGAATACTTATTTCTCTCTTCTTAGCTTAAGTTAAATTTACAATAAAAGTATCAACAAGTAAATAAAAGCTTAATATTTCTAAAGATTTGATTTCGAGAGGTTGGACCTGCTTTTTTCTGACGAACCCTTATGCCGGAAGGCCATGATCCCCGGTGATGCATATTATTTTGATTCACTTCGTTCACTAGCTGAGCAGCCAGACTCTATGGTTGAGTGTTAAGTGATCTGGTGGAAAAGAGTTCCTCTCATAAGAACGGACAAATCATTCCACCAGATCTAGTCAACTCGTAACCAAAAGAGAGCTGCAACAGCGAGAACTCCTGACCAAGACCTATTCCCTTAGCTAGACTCTATAATTAAACGGTTTGTGATCTGGTGCAAAAGAGTTCCTCTCGTCAGAACGGACAAATCATTCCACCATATCAGTCCACCGCTAAATTAAAAGAGAGCTACTTTATGTTGAACCCATAACCTTTTCCAGTCAGGTAACCAGACTCAATTATGGAAAGGCATGTGATTTCGCGGAAAAGAGTTCCTCTCATAAGAACGGACAAATCATTCCGCCAAATCTGTTCACCCTTCGGTAAAATGAAAGTTACCGCCTCCTGACGTATTCCATTCAGATAGCCAGACTCTATTGCTGATTGGTTTGTGATTTTGCGGAAAAGAGTTCCTCTCATAAGAACGGACAAATCATTCCGCCAAATCTATTCACCATTCAGTGAAAAGAGAGCTACCGTGGTCCATTCTATTCTAATAGCCAGACTCTATCAATGAGAGTTAAGTGATTTTGCGAAATAGAGCTCCTCTCATTGGAACGGAAAAATCAATTCACCAAATCAATCTAACTCTAATTGAAAAGAGAGCTACTATGACAGATTCCTTGACTTTGACTTCCCTAAAAAAAAAAAATGGTATTTTTTTTTACTCGAGGTGGGGGATGAATGTAACCTGCCAAATTGCTTACATTATAAATTTACCTAAATTTACATAAATAATTATTCATAAAACCTTACTTACTTTTTACATTAACTACTAGTTATTATTGCTCTAAAATTATATTACTAGGAATGAACTTAAAAGTAACGGAATTGAATTAAAATAAAACTGAACACTAAAACATCGAATATTGAAATACGGAAATCATCCTGCACATCCCTACACCCATCCTGAAACACTCCCGTAACGCACCGTTGACATCGACTGTCAACGCGGCAGTTCACTACCACTGCATTACAGTGACTATAATAACAGTGTCGTCAAGTGTCAGAATTGGAACAGAATCGTCTGTCAGTTCCATACAAATGCGCGTTCCAAACGAGCAGGAGACCTGTCAAACGTGGCACATGACGTTACTCTTCTTGTAGGACTCTACACTGCATCACTGATCGTCGACCACCACCACCATCACGGACGAACGGTAAAAACTACCGGACAGCGAGTCGACGGGTTCTCTTGGAGGTGAACCACGAAACCAACCACCTCGTGTGCGTCTTTTTATTAAAAAGTTATATTTTTCCTTTTGTCCCCCAGGGACCATTTAAGTGGCCGAAGTAAGAGTCGCGTGTGCAATTTCGTACTGTCTCAAATTTTGAGCAGAAAAGTGACGTCGAGTGTTCCTTAGCGGACGGCCGAAAAACTAATCACCGGTGAGCCCTTTCCCACCATTTTGGCCCAGTTGCTGTAGCCAAAAGGAAGCCAGTGCGTGAAGAAGCCATTCGCGTACACGCGGAGTCACCGAAGAGCAACGCCATCGCTTGGCTCGGAAAAAAGTAGCCGTTACCCCGGTGCACGGAAAGCGTATTGTCCGTCATTGAGTGAACCTACGGAGGATAAATGAGCGGTGTGCCATTTTTTCACCGTCGAGAAGTTTTCGCACCCTCGGGTGTGGTGTCATCGTGGAGGTTACCTTTGACCGCTTACCATCGTCAAGAACTGCCCCTCAAATCTCCCGGATTCTGGAATCGACGCGTTCCGCAACGGTGTTCCGACAACCCTCTGACCAACGAGAAAAGGCCCGGGAGAATGGAGTGTCGAAGCCTAACAGTCGCCAAAGCCAGTGCCGCTGGTCGATCACCGTCGTCGGGAAGAGAAATGGTATGTCATTAAATTCCTACCTTACTCCTCAGAATGAGAACATGACCAAATAATGTTATTAATAAGAATATAATATGTAAATCCAACCTACATGATTATTAGTTGCCCATCATTTACTATCGATGATTTCTCTTATATTTTTCTACTAGTTTGCTCCACCTCGTGCATTATATTAGGGAAGTCTTTCCGCCCTCCCTCCAATTTCTCCCAAAGAGCTAGACGTAAAACGACCCTGAGGTCATTAAAGGGCAAACAAAAGTCCCCAGCTAAGTTTCTCTAACAATAGGGGTACTGCTCCTTGAATTCATCTCATTGCTCCGATTTCCATCCCATGAAAAACAAAGCAATAAAAAGGTATTTTATTTGTTTATTATTTTTGTATTTTTTTTTCAGCATTTGGCACGTATGCTAGCAAATAGAAGCGACGAATTCGGTGCTGTATTTTTTTGTTTCTCGATGCGCTGAATATATATACAGTGAGATGGAAAACGGAAAAGTTCCCATAAATAAACTCTCTTTTTCATCAATTCATCAACATTCACATTTCAAAATCAACACTCTATAAAAGTAGCCGTAACTTTTTTCCGTTTGTTCGAAACAACATAGTACCTTTAGAGAAAAGTTAGCTAAGCTTTCCATTGGTGTTCATTTTGGCAATGAAAGTCAAGGCAGCGGAGGAGATGACTACTTCAGTTCAGCGGACGATGGAAGCCAACCAGCCCCCACCTTGAGGGAAGTTAAGGATGCCATTCAACAGCTAAAGACCAATAAAGCAGCTGGTAAGGATGGTATCGGAGCTGAGCTCATCAAGATGGGCCCGGAAAAGCTGGCCACTTGCCTGCACAAACTGATAGTCAGAATCTGGGAAAACGAACAGCTACCGGAGGAGTGGAAGGAAGGGGTTATATGCCCCATCTACAAGAAAGGCGACAAACTGGAGTGTGAGAACTTTCGAGCGATCACCATCCTTAATGCCGCCTACAAAGTGATATCCCAGATCATCTTCCGTCGTCTGTCACCATTAGTGAACGAGTTCGTGGGAAGTTATCAAGCCGGCTTCGTTGAAGGCCGCTCGACAACGGACCAGATCTTTACTGTACGGCAAATCCTTCAAAAATGCCGTGAATACCAGGTCCCAACGCACCATCTGTTCGTTGATTTCAAGGCGGCATACGATAGTATAGACCGCGTAGAGCTATGGAAAATTATGGACGAGAACAGCTTCCCTGGAAAGCTTACCAGACTGATCAAAGCAACGGTGGATGGTGTGCAAAACTGTGTGAAGATCTCGGGCGAACACTCCAGTTCGTTCGAATCGCACCGGGGACTAAGACAAGGTGATAGACTTTCGTGCCTGTTGTTCAACATTGCGCTAGAAGGTGTCATGCGGAGAGCCGGGTGTAACAACCGGGGTACGATTTTCAACAGATCCAGGGTCAGATGTAGGGTCATGGGTTCGAGTCCCATCGAAGGGAAAGTGGTTACCTCCAATACATTTTTCAAATCAATATCTTCCACATAACGTACATATTCACATATGAGTTTTCATAACATTGTAAATTAACGTCCAAGTCGGGTGGTTTAATCCCCGGAAATAGGCAATTACCTTTGATTGAACTGAGATCCAGTCAATTTATTTGCTTCGCGGATGACATGGACATTGTCGGCCGAACATTTGCAAAGGTGGCAGAACTGTACACCCGCCTGAAACGTGAAGCAACAAAAGTTGGACTGGTGGTGAATGCGTCAAAGACAAAGTACATGTTCGTGGGTGGAACCGAGCGCGACAGGGTCCGCCTGGGAAGCAGTGTTACGATAGACGGGGATACCTTCGAGGTGGTCGAGGAATTCGTCTACCTCGGATCCTTGCTAACGGCTGACAACAACGTTAGTCGTGAAATACGAAGGCGCATCATCTGTGGAAGTCGGGCCTACTACGGGCTCCAGAAGAAACTGCGGTCGAAAAAGATTCGCCACCGCACCAAATGTGTCATGTACAAGACGTTAATAAGACCGGTAGTCCTCTACGGACATGAAACATGGACAATGCTCGAGGAGGACTTGCAAGCACTCGGAGTATTCGAGAGACGGGTGCTTAGGACCATCTTTGGCGGTGTACAAGAAGACGGTGTGTGGCGGCGAAGAATGAACCATGAGCTCGCCCAGCTCTACGGCGAACCCAGTATCCAGAAGGTAGCTAAAGCCGGAAGGGTACGATGGGCAGGGTATGTTGCAAAAATGCCGGACAGCAACCCTGCAAAGATGGTGTTCGCTTCCGATCCGGCAGGTACGAGACGACGTGGAGCGCAGCGAGCGAGATGGGCAGACCAGGTGCAGAACGACTTGGCGAGCGTGGGGCGTATTCGAGGATGGAGAGGTGCGGCCTCGAACCGTGTAGTGTGGCGTCAAATTGTTGATTCAGTGTTATCTGTATAGATGTAGACTAAATAAATGAATGGTGTTCATTTTACTGCATAATGTTGACTTGAAAAAAAGTTATGAGCGAAATACGCAACCCGGCCCACAACCGGAGACACTCCCATACTTTAAGAAATTTCCGAAACAACTCTTGAAGTAAATTCCCAAGGAATTCTTGAGAATATCTGAAGAAATATGATGAAGAATCGACTGCAATTCCCATATTTTTGTTTTTTTTTTCAGATTCAAAACAGCGTTTTGTTTCACGATTGTTCTGAAATTTTCGATTGAAAACCCGGAGAAATTCATGGACTACGAGCAGTCAATCAATCAAGCGAAAACCCGGAGAAATTCATGGAAGAATTCCCGAAGGAATTTATTCAGTTGTTTCTGAAGGAATGCTTGCACGAGTCAAAATGAATTCATGTAGAAATCTAGAAATTTATATGAAAATTTCAATAGTTTTTTGTTTGGAGATTCTATTGAAAATTATTTCATGAATTCCTTTAATAATTTCTTGGGAAATTCCTTCAAAAATTCTTTAAAATTTTACAAAAAAATCTATTTTATTTGTGCTTTAAAATTTGCTTCAAAAAGTCATTCGGAATCTCCTGAAATACATTTGGGAATTCCACCAGGAATTTCTTCCAAAAATTATTTAGAAAATCATACAAAAGTTCTTTCTGGAACTCCTCTAGGAGTAATTTATGAAATTCATCCAGAAATTCCTTAGTAAAACAATATAAAATTCCTTCCGAAATTCCTGCAAGAATTTTGATGAAAATTATTGAAGAGTATCCAGCTTTTTACGCGACGGTGCCATAAATCGTTGATTCACCCCTTTTGACATATGCTGTGTCCACTATAATTCTTAGACAGATGGATCTCAGCAATCTGTGATTTGATTTTTTTTTCGATGTGAACATAAAGCTGTCAAAATGTTGCTGGACATCGAAGCATGGAAAATGGTTTCATATTTTAATCTGAGATTTCATTTCATTCGATCAAATATTTCTATATATTCATAAATACTTTTCAGGCGTTCATAAACATTCTGGAGTACGCATGGCATTCTTTCTCTGGCTGCCGGTATATACGAAGTTGTGGTTATACTGTAGCTGTCTTCGAAGAAATTTTGATGGGGACACAATTCAAATGATGGACTATGTGTGATTCTCCGGAAGGCATGGCAGAGCCTACAAGAATCTTGTTTAAATTGTAATGCCAGTCAAAGTGGTTTAGAGCATTTTATGTGATTTTTGCTGAACAATATCTGACATTAATTTGAGTCAACTCAGTATCAGATGTGTTTTGTGTTACAGTATAAGCTCGAGTAAGTCGCCTTGCTCTGAACCAATAGAGGCACACTATTTCCTATCAATGATTATGTGGCCACAGGATGACCATCTAGAATATTCATCATGTAAGGGCACGTGTAAAATGAAACAATGAGTGCAACAAATTGTTACATAAGGCAAATTTTGGGGAAGGGATTGAAAATCCAAAAGAACACCCTTGCTTATTTAGTATGAAAAATAACGGACGAACTTCCTAAATTGACGATTTTTAGCTCTACTATCAGCCAAGAAGATCTTTTGGTCTTTTGGTGACTATTAGCACAAGAAATAGCTTTACTTTTTAATTTAGCAACAGGTCTTTTTGTAGTAGATGACCTGGTGGTTTCGTATTTCGTAGGATCAATACACAACGACTATAAACCTGCCATCTCGGTACAGTCTACTGCAGATTCAAATCGGAACAGTTCTGTGCTCCGAAGGCGCTGTATTGGACATAAACAGCGAAACTATCTGAAAGTTTCATTTTTCAAGTAAGTGGTTGTTGGCTGTTTATCGCCCACACAGAAATCCTCCTTTCTCCATTGTGGATTGAGACATCTTTATGTTTTTCTTTTTTTTTAATTCTCGAAGCAGTACATATCCCAGTCTGGCCTAAGCTCTGAAATTATAAGAAATTAAGTATATTCATATTTTAGTAAAACAAATGAATCCTTCCACTCATTTTGTACACAAATATGACAGATCCACAAGTGTAGATTCTAATTCATGGCTACTAAGATATTTCAGGACATCACTTCGAATTTTGTCCACAGCACATGTCAAATTCGATTCACCCCTCGTTAATTTATAGCTAGCGTAAAAAGCTGGATAAGGAATTCTCGGAGTAGCTTCAACCGTAAATTTCATACGATTTCCTAGCGGAATTCCGAAAAAAAAGATTTTTTTTGCAGGAATTCCCAAAAGAATTTCCGAAAGATTTTTGAAAGAATTTCTCAATGATTCTGAAAAGATTCCAGAAAACATACTCAAAACAAAATCCGGAGTAATTTCAAAAGAAATCTCCAATGGTCTAAAGATTTTCGGGAAGGGTTGCTGAAAAAATCGCGAGGAATGACGGAAGGAAAACCGAAAAAAAAAATTTGAAAAATTGAGAGGATTTTCTGAAGGGAAATTTGAGAAATTACTGAAAGAACTCCCAAATTATATTCCGAAGAAACACCTAAACCATTTTCCGAAGAAATTCCTAATCCTAATATAATTTTCTTTTGAGAAATGCTTTGAAAATATCTTTGGAAATATCTATTGAAAATCCTTCGGAAGCTCCTTTAAGAACCCTACGGAAATTGTTTCAGAAAAATCTCCCATAATTCTTTTAGCAGAATTCCTTTTATGACTTTCTTTATTAAGGAACTTCTTCCTTTTCTAAAAAAAATCCCTTCCAAAACTCTAGGAGAAAATTCTTGGAACTCCTTTGAACTTCATCCAGGAATTCTTTCAAATTTTAATAAATTCCTTGAGACCTTTGGATATGGCTTAAGAAATTCTTCCAGAAATCTCTTCAAAAATACATTCAGAAATTCTTTTAGGAATCATTCGGAAATTACTTCAAGGGTTCCTTCGAAAATTTCATGCTTAAAATTTCCCTTAGAAACCCTTCCGAGAATTCCTTCACATATTTCAATTTCTAAAAATTCTCAAAAAAAAAAAAATTTCGGCAAAATTTTCGAAAATCCAAAGAATTGCCTGGAGGGATGTTGAAACGAATTTCCTGGGTAAATTCCTATATTATTGCTAGAGAAGTTGAAACAATTTCCAATAGTTTTACTGAAGAAATTGCTGGAATAATTTCAAAAATTGAACAAAAACTTGAAAGATTTTTGAAAAGATTTTTTGAAGGAATTTCTGAAGAAATTCTTACAGAAATTCGAGGAGTCAAAATATTTCATTAGGTAAAATTAACAATTTGGCGGAAAATACTTTTTTTTTATATAACGATTTGGCGTATTTAATTAAATTTCAGGGAAAATATTCGATTTGGTGATCCAGTAATTATAAAAATTGGCGGAAATCAGATTTTTCTTCTCAGAACAATTATAATTTTCTAGAAATCAAAGGGGGGCGTTTTGGCCGGGTGGGGCACATTATACCGTCTTACCCTACCTGCGCAACCAGCCAAGTGTCAGACCCAATATAAACAATTAGTGCCCGAGATATTGTCAGGCAATAAGACCGAGACTGTTGGCTGCATTTTTATAGTCATAAAATTTGAATTCTTAGGATTTCAAAAAAGAATTTTCAATGAAAATTCTACGGAAATCCCATTGGAGTTTCCACAAGAAATCATTCGAAATTTGCACGGCTAGTCTTTTAAAATTCTCGTGAGGAATTTTGCAGAATTTCCTCGTGACATTTTCTGGAATGTGTATTTTAACCTTTCCGTCACTGACGTCTGTTTTGAAATGCTTTTAAGAATTAAAACTGCTATAAAAATCACATTTCTTGACCGATTCCTTCGCAACAACTAGAATTCCATCCGGATGGATCCCAATTTTCGATTTCAAAATTATTCCAGTGCTTAGTTTACAGTATCCATTGAGTAAGTAAGTACAGTGCGTGTTTTAGTCGTCGCAAAACTGAAAAAAAGACTAAAATAAATACTCCTCCTAAACAATTAGAAAATTCCCATAAAAAAATAGAGAATTGCCAATAAAGAAATCATGGTATGAGCAATAAATAAATATAAAATTTCTACAAATAAAACAAAATTTCCATAAACAATTAAATTTTTTTCACAAAACAAAAATAAATAAGCACCTTTAATAACAAAAATTGCAATTATAAAAGAAGAATTTCCCATCAAAAAATTAAATGTTCCACGAAAACAAAATACAAAATTTCCATTAATAAATCAATATTAGCAATAAAAAATTACAAAATTTTCCACAAAATAGATATATTTTTTCCATAAAAAAATAAAAATTTTCCACAAAATGATCAATAAAGAGCAATACAAAAATAAGAAAATTTCCATAACAAAATACAAGAAAGCAATAAAGCTTTTAATTTCTTATGAAAAAAAAATTATTTTGTGGAAAATTTTGTAATTGTTTATTGCTAATATTGATTTATTTATAGAAATTTTGTATTTTTTTCGTGGAACATTTTCATTTCTTTATGAAAAATTCTTCTTTTATAATTGCTATTTTTGCTTTTAAAAGTGCTTATTTATTTTTGTTTTGTGGAACATTCTTAATTGTTTATGGAAATTTTGTTTTATTTGTGGAAATTTTATATTTATTTATTGCTCATACCCTGATTTCTTTATTGGCAATTTCCTAATCGTTTATGGAAAATTTCTAATTTTTAATGGACATTTTATTATGCTGCCAAAAAAAATCAACTTGGTGTTCAGTGGCTCATGCGCTAAGGGGGTCCGAAAAGGATAATTCTACAAAATATCCGCGGATATTTCTTCTAAACTTTTACGGAAATTTACTCGCGTTTTCTGCGGGAATATTTTTGGAATTTCGAAGGAAATGCTTTGGATTTTTCAATGGAAATACTTTGGAATTTTCACTAGAAGTTTTTATTAGTTTTGGAGTCAAATTTTAACTCAAACCTACTACAACTCTCTGTTGACTATCATTATGTAAATGTTCCAGCAGCACACATCGAATGTTGTTCAGGCCTCTACTGATCCATTCAAACGATCCAAAAAATTTGGAAGAACAATGAACCATTACTGTGGAGCCTGGATGACTTCCATTTTGCTGCTGTGTACCAGAAGTGATCATACAAAAGCTACAATTATTCATCGAACGATGTCTACGTTTTATAATTCGGTGCCATCAAAAATCGATATCAACAGAAATTCAAGATCATAAATGGAGGTAAGTCGGCCACACATTACGAAAGGGCAGAAACGAAATCTGTAAACCTGAGTATTGAATTTTACAGTCGATTCCACATAAAATGCAAAAATACAAAATAATACATTTGTTTGCAGTATACCTTAGTTACTTCGACTCAACTGCTCCCAAAAGATAATCTAATTTATTATGAGTGACTGCCTGGCTGATTAACTGTGGATTATTCAATCGTGCTCATATTCTTCGATCCCGCCCCGTTTTCAATTACTCAAAACTCATCCTGGCAAATGCTGCATCGCGACACGGGTTTATCTCACTCAAAATCCCCAACGAGTTAAATCCATAATCCGCATAGCCCAAACAAACATCGCACCGATTCGTTCCAACAACAACGGTTCGGTCCTGCACCAGACAGAGATCCGACTGGAAAGCAACAAGCATTGTCGCTGCGCCCGTCGCGTCGCCGCAGCTCTAATGATGCGAAAATGAGGATTATTGTTCGGAGGAGGATTTTCGATGCAAAATAAATGCATTCGAATCCCATTTTCTGTTGTTGCAATCGTTTCTATCCATATGAATCAGAACATCATGGGTATTTTTTTTTTGCCGAAAGTATTTAAGCTTCAGTTTGGCTTTCGGTTTAGTTTGGGTGTGTTTTGTTCGAAAGAGAAAATGAAAAGCGAAATAAAAGCTAACTCCCTGAACTGAAATTTTCGACCACATATGAATGGCAGCATCGTTACTTGATTCATCCGGAAATGCAATTTTAACATTTATTTGTTTTTGGGTTATGAGATAACCTGATACATTGCCACCCGTAGATAAATTCGTCATTGCACAGTTTTTCAGCTAACAACTTATCGGCAGTGACATATACCGACAACAGTTGTTTGATGAAATACTAAATGCCAATACATGGGGAAAAGGCCCTAGTAGCACAGTAAATATCGAGAGATTTGATTCACTTTATTCTTTCTCGACAATTTGCCTTATACCATAGTTATGTTTCCGACACACATCTATCTTCCACAAATCGATAGCAGTCGGTCCCATTTAGGTAAATTAAGAAACATTTGCTGTAGTTGAGCTAGAAATAATTCGTTCGGTTTTACAACCATGGTATCCAACCCCTGTATGAACTGCTCTCTATTGATAGTTCACGAGATAACTTTACAGAAACTGAAAGATTGCAGCTCATCGCTTGATGCAAATCCAACTCAGATGCATCACACCAGCAATGAAACTCGCTCCGAACTTAACACACAAAGTCTACCCTGACTTTCTCGGAATTTCTACCCATCCATATACTCGGTGCCAAGTGAGCTGCCGGATGGCACCCATCAATTCGGAAAGACACGTTTCCAATTCGCAGTGGTCCGACAACAGGTTTGAATTTAGTACCCTTAGATTGTATCCCATTTACCTCCCAGAAGGAAGCCAATTTCAATGGAATCAATCAAACCGCCTGCCTCAAGGTCCCTGCGGTTACGGAGGAAATTCCAATCAATGGTTCCACATTGTATCCCACCGCAGAGTCCACTGGCAGAGTATGATGTGCACAAGAGAGCAGCACAATGGAATTTGTAATGTCAATTAGATTGGTCCACATTTCGTTGACAACGTTCATTGTTGGAGTTTGAATCGATGATGAAGAGTGTACGTACGGTTCAATTGGCTACCGGGTTGATGAGAAAAATTCCATTGAAGTCGTAAGTAGATTAGGATACAGCATCCGGGAATAAGAATGGAAAAATATTAAATTGGAAATTGATAGTAATACCCAACTTCTTAGATTGTCCCAGTAGATTGGGTCAAGGGTCACTTGAAGTCTAAAAATAGTAGGAATGGAAAATAGGATTTGACAATGTAAGTTTTACAATAGAAAATTCCAATATTATAAACATTATTGCACAGATTTGTTATGCCTTCACAGTAATTGTACTATACCTTCTATCCGCTCTTCTATAAGCACCAACATCAAAACAACTAACATTGATATACTTTGTTCATATCATAAGAAACAATATCGAAATAACTCAATCGATGAAAAACTCTGTTGCGGAAATAATGTATCAATTTCCGATCGGGAAATTCAATTTACTTCCCGTCCTCATCCGCTCTTGCTCAACAGTTTGCTCACATCAGCTCTACCACAATAGGGCAGTGTGGGATGCATTTGCTTTGCAGTACATACACTACCAGCTTCCGTTGTTTGGCATTTCAATCATCGCTGACTTCTCTCCGACGTAAACGTGATGTTTTTGTAAGATCACACTCGGACAAGACTAGAGGGTGATGTCGTATGGAATGAGTAAATGGTCCGGTTCCCCAAGTACGGAGAAGGCTTCTGTTGCTTGTGTAGGAATGTCTTTACCGACCTGAATGCATCGAACAATGTTGAAATTTTTATATTATAAACACATAAACATATTTCTTTCCACAATGTACGAGTGGTAGTGGTTGAGAATCCGGAATGAGTACAATGTGGTGGTCAAACAGTTGAATAAGGCAAGGAAAAGGAAGCTATTATGCGCTAATTCATAAGGCACAAATTCGTAGGTGGTACAAGCCTAGACTATTGTATGAGAGTAGCATCACTTTCATCCGTTATTTGGGACTAATCACTATCTCTTAGATGGAAGTAATGCACTCTCCAAAAGTCGAGATCTGTCCTGGCCACATCCTTCCGAATGCTGTGGAAGGGGAAGGATGATTAGTTGGACACTTACTTAAGAAAGATGTAAAGAACTCTACGACCTCTCATAGGTGCCACGGGAGGTTTTGGGATTGTGTGGGAGGTAGGAATTGTTTTGGTAGAACGTGGAACACAGAAAGAACTAAGATAGAAATACAAAGTAGGAAAGGGACGAGCTGGATTTGAACCCACGACCTCCTGCTTATAAGGCAGAAGCGGTAGCCACTAGACCACCGAGCTCGTCTGGCGGGATAGAAAACCCTGATTAATCCACCTAGCGGTGTTGGTGCCTTTCTCGAGTAAAAAATACTAAAAAATATGAATGAGTGTTTTAGCTTGTTTGCGCATAAAAATAGTGTTTTGGTCCATTGTACGATCTGGCTAATTTTCAATAGCAAACAAAAAGTCAGGAAAATATATTAAGCTCTTTTAGTCGAGTCAAGTACGAGACACTGAAGACGACCACACAGTTGTGGTCGAAATACGTATCTGCAAAGATAACGAAAATTAACTGGTGGAATTAAATGGACAGTACTTAATTCGTCTTAGACGGTTGAAAGAGTCAGGATTCCCCGTCGACTGCAACTTGCTGTAAGCAAATCGGTTTAAGGTAAGTTACTTAAAAATTAGCGAGACTTTTTTACTTTATTATCAATGGATTCCAAAATTTGAAAAGTTATCGCCGATGCAACTCGCCTACTTTTCACACTTAAGAAGTTACTTACTTGATATTTGATAGGCTACCGCTCTTCGATGAACCTACGCCGAGTGGAGTATCCTTCTCCACTGGACTCGATCCTGGGCCAATAGCTTTGTATACATATATTGAGCGCCCTCAGGTCCTCTTCAACTGCAAAAATCCATCGGCCTTCCACGAAGCCTACGGCCTCTTCTGGGTTCTCTACTGAATATTATCTTCGCTTGACGTTCTTCCGGCATACGACCAACGTGTCCATCCCACCGTAGTCTGCCGTGATGTAAAAGCTTAACAATATCCAGCCCTTCATACACCTGGAACAACTCGTGAATCATGCGACGCCGCCAGTTACCGTTCTCCTGTTTACCGTCGAGTATTGTCCGCAGCACCTTGCGCTCAAACACTCCGAAAGCTCTCCGCTCAGCCTCCTTTAACGTCCATGTTTCATGACCGTATAAAGCCACCGGAATAATCAGTGTAGTATACAGCGCGAGTTTTGTTTTCGTTTGCAGACTACGGGACTTAAGCTGGTTATGAAGTCCGTAATAAGCCTTATTTGCAGCTGCAAAACGCCTTTTCACCTAGCGGGTAACATCATTATCGCACGTCACTAATGTTACATGATACACAAATTCTTCTACCACTTTATATTTTTCACCATCTAGCACCATTTCGCTACCATCACCACTAATGAACCCACGTTGATTGCCAGCGACCATATACCTCGTTTTGCTGGAATTGATCGTGAGTACAATCCTCGCTGTCTCCCTCTTAAAAGGCTCAAAAGCTCACGGCACGCCGATAAATCCCGATAATATCGATATCGTCCTCAAATCCCAGGAGCATATGCGACTTTGTGATAATGGTACAGCTTCTTTGCACACCAGCTCTCCTAATCACTCCCTCCGTATGTCCCTCCCTCCTTCATCAATCCGTCCAACGTTATACGAATCAGCCGTATCAGTTTCGCCAGAAAACCATGTTCAAGCTTAATTTGCCATAATTCATTCTGTTTGTAAGAACCACCCTAACCAACTTATTCTGGTTCAACCGCACCGCAGCAGGGACTGTCTGCTTGCCATTGTTCTCCGAGTAGCTCGACGGTCGGCTACATCAAATCACTTTTGCTTTCGGTGAGGATTCAGTGACGTCATTGATGCAGGTGATGGACAGATCGAAGGTAGAACGACGATCATATGGATGCTGAGCGGGAGAGTGTTTCGTGGATTTATATTCGGTTCGGTTGGTGATTTGAGTAATTTTGTAGTTGTAGGTAGAGAGAAGACGAATAGTAATATCCAAGACATGATCGAGAAGGTCCTGCGTGACCCCATAAAAGCCCATATAAGTGTGAATTAAGGCACAATAAATGTAGTTTGTGTAATGTCGCGATAAATAAAGTATTCTTTATGTGAAGTGATTGTGTTGTGCTGTGAACCCTAACATCACCGGCAATTGTAACCGCCAAAAGGACTTTTTCGCCGCCAGTCGACCCCACTGTGTCTGGCCCTAGGAACATCAAGCACCAAGAGAAGGCTTGCTCGGAACGAATCGAGCCCGTCGAACTCCCCCAACCACACACCCTTCATCAACGATCGGTTCAGGTATTCTACACATTCCGTTTCACTAAATCGTACGCCGCCTTGAAATCAGTAAACAGATGATGTGTCTGTAAGTTGTATTCCCGGAATTTTCAGGGTAAACATTTGATCCGTCGTTGATCGGCACTCACGAAAACCTGCTTTGTATTCACCGACGAAGGACTTTTCAATCGGTCTCAATCTGTTGAACAGAATACGGGACATAATTATGTACGCCAAATCAAGGAAGGTTCCTAGGTAATTGGCGCACTCCAGTATGTGCCCTTTCTTAAAGAGATGGCAAATGAGGGCGTCCAATCAGCCAGCAGACATTTCCTCGTCTTCTCATATTGTCGGCATAATATGACGCAAAACTTCATGAAGCTGCTCACTGCCATGTTTGAGAAGTTCAGCCGGGAGCTGGTCCTTCCCCGCAGCCTTATTGTTTTTCAGCTCTTTAACAGCTTTTCTAACCTCATCCAGTGTAGGCGACTCCACAGCTTGTCCATCATCGCCAATATTTATTCTGTTCACCGATGCACCGTCACTTCCACTGTTCAACAACGTCTCGAAGTGTTGCTTCAACCTGGCAGCCACTTCGGTTTTATCTGTCAGCAAATTCCCTTCTTTGTCGTTACACATGACGGGAGATGGCGCTGTCTTTCTCCGCACGCCATTGACAGTTTCATAAAACCTTCCCATATCATTCTGCACCATTCTTTCCTGCGCCTCACAAATAACTTGTTTTTCGTACTCTTTTGTCTTCCTGCGGTGGGTTCGTTTTTCGGCTGCTCTTGCTTCCTTGTACCGATCTCTATTCGATCGGGTACCTGACAGAAACATCCGACTTCTGGCCACGTTCTTCTTGTCTGTCACTCTCTGACACTCCACATCGAACTAACCCGTCCTGGGTCGCCTCTATGCAGTGCCTACTACTTCTCGTGCTGTTGTGCTCACCGCTCCATGGATAGACTCCCATAGATCGTTGATGTTGTCGCTAACGTTGATTGCACTTATCCGTTCGTCGACCTTCTGGCGGCACTCAGCCGATACTCCTTCCGCCGACAATCGCTGGATATTGTAACGCATCGTTCGCTGTGATCTTTCGTTCGATACAGTTGACAACCGTGATCGAATTTTACTGACAACGAGAGAGGGATCAGAGTCAATGTTCGGACCTCTGAATGTCCGCACATCGATAACATCCGAGAAATGGCACCCATCGACCAGAACATGGTCTATCTGGTTGCAAGTTTCACCATTTGGGTGTCTCCAGGTGTGCTTTCTGACGTTATTTTGTGCAAAGTAGGTGCTACTGATGGTCATTCCTCTGGCAGCAGCGAAATTCACTAGCCGTAGGCCGTTGTCATTGGGACGGAAAAAGTCCTCTCTACAGCCCTGAGCGTTAGCGTCTCCGCTATTAATTTTCGCGTCGTGCTTTGGGCACTCACCATAGGCTTTATCAAGAAATTCATAAAACGTGTCCTTCACGTCGTCGGATTTATCATTTGTCGGTGCGTAAACGTTGATTAGGCTGTAACTGAAGAATTTGCCCCGTATTCGGGGAAGGGTCGTTTGGCCGAAACCCATTCGGCCGAAAGCCATTTGGCCGAATTCCACTAGGCCGAATAAACCATTAGGCCGAAACCCATTTGGCCAAAAGGGTCGTTTGGCAGAAAGGATCATTTGGCCGAACGGGTCATTTGGTAGAAAGGGTCGTTTGGCCGAAATAGTCATTAGCCCGATAGGGTCGTTTGGCCGAAAGGGTCATTTGGCCGAAAAAGTCATTTGGCCGAAAGAGTCATTATGCCGAAACGGTTATTAGGCCAAAAGGGTCATTTGGCTGGAAGGGTCATTTAGCCGAAAGGGTCATTTAGCCGAAAGGATCATTTGGCCGAAAGAGTTATTTGGCCGAAAGAATCATTAGGCCGAAAGGGTAATTTG
The DNA here is from genome assembly GCF_024139115.2 of Armigeres subalbatus. Lineage (NCBI taxonomy): Eukaryota > Metazoa > Arthropoda > Insecta > Diptera > Culicidae > Armigeres > Armigeres subalbatus. The sequence continues at coordinate 378,919,858 of NC_085141.1, read as the reverse complement.
GCTGAAAGGGTCGTTTGGTCGAAAGGGTCATTTGGCCGAAGAGGTCATTTGGCCGAATGGGTCATTTGTCCGAAAGGGTCATTAAGCCGAATGAATCATTTGACCGAAATGATCATTTGGCCGAAAGGGTCATTTGGCCAAAAGGGTCATTTGGCCTAATAGTTTGAAAAAGAAAAAGAAATGAGGAGTGAGAAATTAGACGTCTCACTTCTTACTCTTCATTTTTCTCTTCTCACTGTAAAAAGTGAGAGGCGCGAGAGACGTGAGAATTGAGACGTCTTCCTTCTTGAGTGAGTAGTGAGTCACTTGGCACTTCTCACATTTAAAGCGTGAAGTGATAAAAAAGGAGTGAGAAGTGAGACGTCTTGCCTCTTATGGGCCAAACACAATTGATACGTTTGCGTGCGTTTTGACAGTTGTCCTATTCGGCCAAATGGCCCTTTCGGCAAAATGACCATTTCGGTCAAACGACCCTTTCGACCAAATGAACCTTTCGGCGAAACGACCCTTTCGGCCGAATGACCATTTCGGTCAAACGACCCTTTCGGCCAAAAACCATTTCAGCCAAATGGCCCTTTCGGCCAAATGATCCTTTCGGCCAAACAACCATTTCCGCCAAACGATCATTTCGGCCAAACGACTCTTTCGACCTAATGGTATATTCGGCCAAACAACTTTCGGCCTAGTGGCATTCGGCCAAATGACTTTCGTTCGAATGGGTCTCGGCCAAATGACTCTTCCCCATTATATACAATTTTGATAAGCAACACATTTTTTATATATCCATACTATAATATTACAAAAAAAAATACAGTACCCAACAGGATATTGCACTTCGGCACACCCTTCTAAAAGCGCAATTGCATATTTAAGTTCAATTTCAACTAGCTACATTATAAATCCTCGAATGAATAAACACGATTACAGAAGAATTTTAGCCAAAAATGTCTCTATTTTTGGTTCATGAACCTGTGTCAGAAATAGGACCCTGCAGGAAATACCATTCTTCACTACCAATGTTTTCTCAATTATTGCATTCATACCTACCTGCTGCTAACATTCAGTGTGTGAGAATCAGCATTGGGAGAAGCCAGTAACCTTTCACAGAATAACACTGTTGAGCGCCAACAGTGTTTCGCCCTTGGTTTCACCGAAATGTAATTAAAACTTACCAAACCTTGCATGCGGGAAAGTTATTCCATGGCGCAAGAAAGCATCATTTTATATGGCTTTGTTCGTAGTTGGTTGCATGTCCGTTCACTGACAATCCTATGCACATCATTTTAATTGGATGTACCTACCCGATTGATTCTGACCTTGAGTTTCGTAAGGAATCAAAATAAAATTCAAATTAGATATGAGAAATTGTCCATTAACAATTAGCCAATGCCAATGAATAAATCAGTAAAGGAGAAAAATTCTCGATATCCAAATATTAAAAATTAAAACGTAAAAAGATAATTTCCCATAAAGTAATAAATATTAAACAATGCAAAAAACGAAATTTCCACGAATAAATCAATTTCCAAATTGTCCTCAAAAAAAGCATTTTGTTTCAAAAAGATCAATAAAAAGCAATAAAAGAATATGAAAATTTTCATAAAAAATTGACGAAAACTAAGGAACGAATGTTGCATTTTTATAATTATTTACATTTCTTCATGATTATTTGTTTCTATTTTTCTATTGTTCTCATTCGATTTTTTTTTTAAGAAAATTATTTGAGCTTTTTAGTGGAATGTCATCACTTGTCATAAGACGAGTTTGTACAATCCCATTGAATTCCACCACTTGACAGATACGTATTTCGACCTCAACAGTAAGGCCGTCTTCAGTGTCTCGTACTTGACTCGACTCGAGGCGAGTCAAGTACGAGACACTGAAGACGGCCTTACTGTTGAGGTCGAAATACGTTTCTGTCAAGATACAATTAAGTGGTGGAATTCAATGGGATTGTACAAACTCGTCTTATGACAAGTGATTATTTTTGGTATGGAAAATCATATTATTTATTGCTTATGCTGATTCATTTATGGAAATTTTGTATTTTTTTTTATGAGAAATTTATATTCTTACGGAAACTTCTTCTTTTACAACTGCAGTTTTTTTTTACAATTTAATGGCCTACATATTTTAAATTCCTAGATGTTCAGTGGAAGCTTTTATTCAAGTCTTTCCAGAACGGCAATTGTGCTCATAATGCAAACATTTTTGAGGACTGATAAGGCCAACATTCTATCTGGTAGTTATCAGTTTGATAAAAAAAGATGACTACAGAGAGTATTATCCTTTCAAAATTTCAAAGCTAAATCCAATTGGGGGCAATACAAATATTTAAAAAAATATGTTTCCCCCCACCCTCGATTTTTTTTGCCAAAAATAATATTTTCAGGGGCAATAAAAACTTGTTTATAAAATTATGAGGATTGAGGATTTGCAAAATTTTCTTTCACAAATCCGAGAAGTTTTTTGATTTTTGTTTTTTTTTTTCATTTTAACATTCATTATTTTATTATCTCCCCCAAACCTTTCGGAGATCAGTAGGACATATATTTTATTAAATATTTGCAACGGCCTTACAGCTTTTAAAACATGTTCACGGAATTGTAATACCAATGGAAAGTGAACTATTGTGTTTTCTATTTCCTGGTAGGGAAGTGATACACCACTAGATAAATGTTATACGAATAAGTTTAAGTGTAGGTTACAAAAATATATAGATATTTCATTGATGTTGGCTCTTAGAGTGGTTGAGTAAAACAAATAATTCATAAAACTGACTTACAAATTACATCAGACGTAGTATCCATTTGAACAAATATGACTTTCAAATAGTATTGTATTGCATAATGTATTACATATTACTAAATTGTTGGAAATGACGAATCGTAAAATGTGATAAGATCAATTGAACGGAAATGTTAACTGATTATAGACAGGCGTAGTTTGAAATGTCGTAGGACAGTTGAACCGTTTATTTGAGAAACTGCAAATATAACATTTTTGGCCAAAATGAGATTTATATATATTAAGAATCCTTGTCCAAAAATACGTATTCTGGCAGAAATTGCCATCAAGAACACCTTTATCGCCAATAATCTGGGCGAACTGCGCACCCAGAGAAAACAATGGATCACCGATTAGACCTCCCGGCCAACACAAAGTCGCACAGCTAACAAAAAAGTTTACAAGGAGGAGGCTATATAGGCGCAATCCTCCATTTGATTGCATGCAAAGTGCACGTATGTTTGATTTCAAATGTACCTGAAAACTCCATATTAAGTATCTCCGGAACATGATGTGGTGCTCACCCGGAAGACCTCATCAAACTCTATAGAACGACTATTCTCTCTGTTTTAGAGTATGGCTCCTTCTGCTTCCTCTCAGCAGCTGATTGCCACCTGATCAATTTGTAACGAATTCAGTATCGTCGTTTGCGTATTTCCCTTGGCTGTATGCATTCAACGCATAACGGGAGCCTGAAGGTGTTGCTGTAGTCACTCGCAAGCACCGTTACTGGGAGCTCTCACTTAGAATACTCATCAAATGTGGAACAAGTAACACACTTGTTCTAGATAACTTCGATAAAATGCTTGAACTGACTTGTCGTTCAAGATTCCTCAAAGTTTATCTCAACTACATATCATCAGATCTTTGTCTTCCGTGTTATAATCCACCTCGAGTTCACTTCACCAAAGACAATTCCTCAATTGAATACGATCAATCCATGAAACACGCTTTTCAAGGAATACCAGATCATCTTCCCTCCTTTTTTTCTGAAAAATATGAACATGTCAAATGCAACAACAACTCGCATTAACGGATCCACCTGCTTCGGTGTTTTCAATGTAACTTCAACCACCTTCCGAAAACTTCAGGAGCCGTGTTCGGTTTATGTTGCTGAGCTGGCAACAATTAACTTCGCTTTGGGGATAATTTCCAACCAGCCCGTAGACCATTATTTCATCTTCTCGGATAGTCTTAGTTCTATCGAGGCACTCCGGTCGATGAAACCTGTTAAGCACGCATCTTACTTTCTTACAAACATAAAAGAGCAGATGCGTGTTTTGGTCGAAAGATCATTTAAGATTACCTTTGTTGGGGCCCATCTCACTGGTGAATCTACGGCAATGAGAAGACTGACTCGCTGGCAAAGGTGGGCGCACAGGAAGGTGAGGTTTATGATAGACAATTCTCGAGCAACGAGTTTTTCCCATTAGTCCGTCAGAGTACTCTTCAAGTTTGGCAAAGAAATTGGACACACAACGAACTTGGACGGTGGCTATTTTCTATAGTTCCAAAAGTTTCTGGGCGAGCGTGGTTCAGAGGTGAGGACTTAAGTCGAGATTTCATTCGCGTGATGTCGAGACTTATGTCCGATCACTATTCACCAAACGCACATCTGTACAGAATAAACCATGTCGACAGCAATTTATGTAGCTGCGGAGCCGGTTATGATGACATCGATCACGTAGTTTGGTTCTGCTCGGAAAAAGACGCCTCCAGACAGCAACTATTGGATACCCTTGTGGCCCGAGGTAAACAACCCTTCAGGGAAGTTCGAGGTGTTTTGGGAGATCGTGATGTGGTCTATATGCAGGCCATTTATAGTTTTGTTTGTGCTTCTGGCATCAAAATCTAATAGTTTTTTTTTTCTTTCTTCAAAGTGTTTATTTTGTGTTTAGTCTCTGCTTTCTGTTCCGTAGAGCACCGAAGCTCTTGCCATCCGGAAGATGCTCCCAGTCAAACCATTCCTCGAGCACGACGACGCGCCACATCGTCCCTGACGCCAAATGCCTGGATGAGAAACTTAAAATTCCCTGATCCCAAATCCTTAGTGCCGTCCATCCTTAAACATTGTAAACTAAATTCGAGGCACCACGAGTACGCTGGCTTCTACTCTTACTATGTTAAATTAAATGATATTGATTGTACATATCACAAAGATCCATGGCTCCGAAAAGTGTTATACACGCCTGAGCCTACCAAATAAACGAACTTGGAAAAAAAAGTGCACGTATATGCCTTCACTTTGTACACTTGTTCGCTGTGATATACGATTTTCTGTTGCAGGAGAATAGAGGAGCGAAGAGAAGCAAAAGCCGCGAAAATCAGTCAACGATACTCGGCCCGGCGCTGGAGAAGGAGGAAAAACGTTCATGTCGGCGGGACAAATGAGGGTGGAAAATTGCTTCTCTGGCCAACGAAAAAGAGTGATCCGCAGAAACTGCGGACATTCGTCTTCTCTACGATATCTCACCACGCTTAAGCGGGGCGAAGATGAAATTTGTGAAAAACGCGACAGTGGTTTACATTTCAGAAATGTTCGAAAATTCCAACTCTCATACATATGTCTATCAGCTTCTTTCTGATGATTCAGGGGTCCTGGCAAAATTTCAGGCAATTTGAAGGTGATTTGGGGGTGGCGCAAAGTTAATTTATGTTTATATGGGAATTTACATTAAATTTTTTTTTAATTTGTTTAAAATATCCTACAAATTCCAAATCGTTAGGAATTCAAATAAACAACCCCAATCTATATTTTTTAGGGCATAATAAACTAAACCTGTGGATTGCTAATTCATAATATCGGTTCACACTTGTAGTACCGGTACTTTGGCTGCCAGGTCGAAGTAACCCAGATGTTAGTCACGCGAACAGGAACGACATTAGCAATCTTAGGGCCGATGTACAAGTAGCGGATTTTCAAGCTGCGTTAACACCGTCCGCGTCCACGCAAGGTAACCAGCATCCGATGGAGTAATGCACACGTATACGTGTGCACGACTGCATTGGATGCTGGGAACCTTGCGTGGACGCGGCGTGCACGCAGCTTAAAAAAACGCTTCGTGGGCATCGGCCCTTATACTTTTGAATCAACTGGTCTGGGCTTGACGACCTACTGGCAAATAGCACACACAACCTCTACTTGATCAGTACATTTGCTGATAGAGAATGTGTAGCCGCCAGACAATTTAAATACTCACGCTCACTCTAATGTAAATGTGTACTATACACATGTGGAAGTGCTGGCTTGGGAAATGGATTGTTAGTGCTACGACTATGCGTCCGATTTAGAAATCTCGGGCTCATTCAGTAGCCGCTGCGTTGCGAAGGCCGACGGAGGTCCTACGTAGTTGAGTTGGTTAAAATCACCAGTTTATCGTACTAAGGGTCGTGGATTCGAGTCCCATCGAAGGAAAGTGGTTACCTCCAATGTATTTTGCAAATCGAAATCTTCCACATAATGTACCTACACATTCACATCTGAGTTTTCAGAACATTGTAAATTATTGTCCTGGAAAATAGCCAATGAACTTTAATGGCATTGTTTCGCTCATTCACCGAAAAATGATTTCCCTTCAAAAATCGTCAAGAAATTAGAAAATTTCCATAAACAAATAGGAAATTGTCAATAAAGAAATCAGGGTATAAGCAATCAATAAATATAAAATTTCCATAAACAATTAGGAATTTTCCAAAAATTATCCATTGAAAAAAATTCAAAATGTCCAATAACAAAATTTTCAAATATTTTTTTTTTCACAAAGAATTTAAAAATTCCCATAAAATAACTAATAAAGAACAAAAAAACAATAAAACTGTGCATTTTTCCACCCCTTTCTTAAAAACGTTTATCGTTTATGGAAATTTAATTGTTTTTTTAATTGATTACTTTGTGGAAAGTTTTATTTCTTAATGAAAAAAAAATCATTTTGTGGAAAATTTCTAATTGTTTATTCCTAATTTTGATTTATTTATGTGAATATAATTTTTCTTTTAAGGGACATTTTGACTTCTTTTTGGAAAATTCTTCTTTTATAATTGCAATTTTTGCTTTTAAAAGAGCTAATTTATTTTTGTTTTGTGGAAAATTCTGAATTGTTTGTGGAAATTTTGCATTATTAAGGGGAATTTTATACTTATTTTCCTATACTCTGATTTCTTTATTGGCAATTTCCTATTTTTTTGGAAAGTTTCTAATTGTTTATGTTAATTTTTTTTGCTGCCGCGTCAAAACTCAATCGAAGCGTATTTTATGTTTACACATGGACTTATTATCCATTTATAAGCAAAGAAAGTTAATTCGATGGAATGAAAGAAAAAAAACAAAAAAAAAGTCATGCAATGATGCAAATCTGCAATCGTGGATGAGATGCAAATTCGAATCGTGGATGAGATTTGAGAATTTGAGTTTTCCCAACACTTATGATTCATAATGACCTATTACCCTTATGCATAATGGATCATTCCGGATACGGAGCATGACTGGATCTTCTTGGTCGAAACCTACTGCATGATGTTTTATAATTATAATATTTTTTCGGTTTTCTCTCTAGAATGATGCAAAGGAATTCAAATGGTTTTCAAAATTGTGAACTGCCAAAACGCAGTATTAAAATGATTCCAAAACATTGCACTGAAAAGTTTAGTTGGATTTAAATATGTTTTATCAGTTATTCTACTATCTTTCTTTCTCTTCATGAATAAAGTTTTTAGCCCTGGGCTAGTTTACCTCAATTCTATAATCTATCTATAAAAATCTCTACATTATATGTTATCAACTCTGTACTCGAAAACACTTGGAATGCATGGTATAAAACGCTTTTTTTTGTTTTTCCATATAATACAAATTTTTATGTTGTAGTCTCATATTAAAATTTAAAAAAATCAAACACACTATTTTATCGCATCGTGTTTCCTTAGATCTATTACGAAATATATTTGATATATATAAATATATATCATGAAACAAGGACGACTTTTTGACTTTCTCGTACATCAGAGTTGATAGAAGACCCGGAGACCCATAGTGTTATATACCGATCGACTCAGCTCGACGAACTTAGGTGATGTCTGTATGTGTACAAATTTTGTAGATACACTTTTTGGAACTTAGCATTGTCCGATTTACTCAATTTACAAGGTGCATTCGGCAGGGAATGCGGTCCCATTTTTTGCTATTGAAAATTGGCTCGATTGGACATTGCATTTCGGAATTATTGAAAAATCATTGTGTTTTAGAAAAAAAAATCAAAGCCGAATTTTTTTAAAGGTGGTGACAATGCATTTAAATCAATGCACAAAATGATCGAAAAATGTGATATATTCCCCTAAAGAACTTTTTTGGATTTTCTCATGTGATTGATTTTTTCAATATATTTTATAATGCACGAGAAAGGCATCATCACTGCTAGGTGGATTAATCAAGGTTTTTTTTACATGGATTTAACGTACAGATTTGATTTTTTTCCTCTCGATCCTGCCAAAACTAGTATAGAAAGAATTAAAAAGGTGTTAAATTTCCAAAAGGTTCTGGAGTACATATCCTCGGATGAATCAGAAAATATCTCTAGAAACAAAATGTCCAAAAATATCTATGCAATCATAAGACAAAAAAATTATTGAGTGTGAATTTGCATCTTGCGTATAAGCCAACTGAACCGGATTGCTGGAGTACTTATACTGACGATGAGGGCGATAAATACCGTGGGCTGAACTCCTGAGCGTTTTGGAGTAACATGAGCATCTCGTATTCGGAGAAATAGGCTTTGCACGATGCGTATATGCCTATTGAACCAGATTGGGTGTATACCAATGATCAGGACATTGCAGAAACCTTGGTTTGTCCGGTAGATGCCGCGGGCTGAACTCCAGAACGTTTTAAAGTACCTTAAGCATCTTGTATTCATGAAAATAAATAACAAGCATAAAGTTTAGGATGGCCCAGCTTGTTTGAGTATTCATAACTGTCAAACAATGTGGTTTAGGATTCTAACATGTCAGATTCGTTGCCAAATCAGAAGCCAAATCTTTTCAAGGTTTCGGATATCTGGGTTTTCAGGGTATTGTCAAACTTGACCCTCGATATTTTTCCTACACAGTCAATATCCTGGTGAACAGTTTTGCTGAAGAAAGTGGGGACTTATCTCTCTTCTGCTATTTCACACAGCCAATCTAAAACGCTGGGCATATAGGACCCATCCGTCCTGAAAGGGTTAATGCGATTTTTACTCGCTTACTTGGTATACCTAAGCAAGTTCTCAGATGATCAGAAAAGTACTACTTCACGATATTGGTAAAAATACCACAGACTAACAGACATAACACTCAGACATTTTCCGTCGTTCCCCTTTTCAACGGTGCATTCGAATATTCTTCAGATGGCCAAATGACCACCTGTGGTGCGCGTTTGACCAAGTGCATTGTTTATTATAGATAGTGTGAGTTATTTTTGAACGATGCTTTTTGTGCTCAAAATTTTGAAACAGTTATGTCTGTTGTGCTATGTGGTAGTACTATTGACGTATTTGTTTGTCACAATTTTACTCACGGATGGTCTGATTGGTTTAACAGATTTTCGCATTGTCCGATTGGCCCTAGCCCTGTTGAAAGCTTCCAATATCTTGGTAGCCAAATGGCGATAGACGGCGGTACCAAGACCGACATAGGCGCACGGATAAAGAAAGCAAGGGTTGCCTTTGCGAGTTTAAGAAATATCTGGAAAAACAGGCAGATAAGTGAACGCACCAAAAAACGAATTTTCAACTCTAACGTGAAATCTGTGCTGTTATACGCTAGCGAAACATGGTGTGTATCAGTTGAGAACACTTAACGGCTGCAGGTGTTCATTAACAAATGCCTGCGGTATATAATTCGGGCCTGGTGGCCTCACAACTGGATCTCAAACAACGAGCTCCATCGTCGTTGTCACCAGAGGCCGATAGCAACAGAAATTCGGGTTCGGAAGTGGAGCTGGGTCGGCAACACTCTACGTAAGGGCGGAAACGAAACCTGTAAACAAGCATTAGACTGGAGCCCAGCGAGACATTGCAGCAGAGGCAGACCCAGAGGCTCATGGCGGCGAAGCCTCAATAAAGAAATAAAAGAAGTCGACCGAAATCTAACCTGGCAACAGGTTAAAGCGATAGCCGGGCAACGCTCAGGATGGAGATCTTTCAAGTCGGCCCTTTGCACCACCGGAGGTGTACAGGATCCATAAGTAAAGTAAGTAAGATTAGCCCTGGGCTACATAATAGGTGGGAAAATTCACATGTAGAAATGACAATCATGTTCATCATGTCAAAAGTCATTGAATTATGTCTGAAGATATAAAAAAAGTAAAATGACTAATTCACAAATATGAGAGGTAGAACAATAATGACAGGCGATCGTGAGAGACGAAAGAATCCTTCATTGTAAAGCATAGGTCGGCGGTTTTGAAATGTCCGTCTAAAACTCACAACGAATTATAATTTAATACTAATGGGCACCTTCCTAAAAAAAATCCGTTGGTGCACCTAAAATGTAGCTTTCCAATAATCTGATTCTTCAAAACGCATGGTTGTTTGTTCATCTTAACGAATTGAAAGTGTGAGGTGAAAGAAAAACAAATCGATGTAGGGACACGGCAGGTATTTTCGTCTGTTCGTCAAAGTCTCGAAAACCAATAAAAGAGACGCTTTTTTGTAAAACTCATACGTACCAAATCGTAAGCTCAGGAGAAACGTTCTGCTATAGTGGAGTTCTAGCAAATGTACGTTGCTTTCGTTGTTGGTTTTAGCCCCTACGACGATGGACGGAAATACCTGCCGTGTCCCTATTTTGTACAGAATTTATGCTCGTTTGTTTATTTTTTTCACTGAAAAGGAGCGCAAGCCACCACCCCCCCCCGCACTGGTTATTCAGATCTAATGACGAAGTCGTTTCACCTATGCACACGAAAGGGCCCCTTGGAACCACGGTGAAAATGGAAGGGCTTTTCTCAATATTTTCGTTTCAACTGGATAATGAACAACTGATATTAATTTGTCATAAAAAAAAATTGTCTCAGAAATGTAGTATAATCGATTGTACAATTGATTTTATATGGTTGATCATTTTGCCTCGTACAAGATTTTACACAGTTCTCACCTACTTCCACATGTAGGATTCAGTTGTTTGTGACCATCAGCTGTCCTTTTTCTTACCTCTTGAATTCGTCTACTCTCCACAACTGATACATTACCGTGTGAATGGACATGCAGACGCATAAAGTGCTCACCATTAAGTTCGTATGACGAAAAAGTGACTTTTATTTTTTTATTGTATTTCCACAACGATTTGTCTGATATCTCAATATTTTATGAAAAATTGAATAATTTAAAAATTTAAAATATAATAACAGGAGCCGTTGAAAACCGTCACAGCAAAATTCCAGAAAAACTAATTGTTTCGTGATTTAAGTTCAAATTAATCCTATGGTGTCGTATATTTTCTTGAAAGTAGTACTCTTTGTCTTTTTTCATAACAATAGATTAAAAACTGTTTTGAAAAAAAATGAGTTTTCGGAAACGTATAATTTTCTGAAAATGAAGGGAAATAACAAGAACTGGTCTAATTACTTTCGGAAAGGAACAATTGTGTCAAATATTGCATAAATCGAGATTTTATATCGATTTCACGTGGATTTGCTTAGTGTTCGACATATATGACGCATTAATGGAAACGCATTCTACATTTGTTTTATGATCTTGAGTTGTTGTTCTTTTTTATTGAGCTCATGCATTACGGATGTTTCCAAATAAATACCATTTTATCTTTCCAAGTTTTTTACACTAATTTTCAATCACACTTGATTACTTAGAAAATACTTCAATTTTAAACGCTAAATTATTTCTGAAGAAAAGCCAAGAAATTCAGTCTGCGCCACAGATGGGCAATTAAAATGTTGTCATCTTTACAAAGGTAGAGACTATCAGTCCAAGAGTAAGGGCACACAAGTAAGAAGTTTTATGGAAATAAGAACTGTTGGCTCCGCTCCCAAATATGAGTCGACTTTTGTCGAGCAAGCTGAATCCGTGCACGGCTGGTTGGGCTGATGGTTCCTGTTCTTTTTCTGGAGAAAAAATTAGACATTGTGACGAATCAATTTTCAGCTCCAAACTATCCCAAACCATGAAACTCACCCTCCGTCCGAGTAGAAAAGTGAAGAATACTCGACAGCTGATTCCAACCGTGGCTATTTCTGGCCTGCACACGCGCCTCGTAGTTGCTTCCGGAACGGAGATTCCTCAGTTGAAAACTAGCCCGATGTATTACCTCCGGCTGGTAACCGTACGGATTGTGGTGGTACATCCCCCTCCCGTAAACGCCATCGATGTTGTCCACCAGGTGCGGAATAGAGACGCTCTCCCACAGATCATCGCCAAAGTAGTTCCCCGGATTGTACCCACCGGAACCGTACGTGGCGAACTCCGAGTGCGAGAAGATGTGATTGTCCAGAGCGTGTCGGGTAGGGGATTGCAATCGGAAGAACAGCCGGTACTCTTCGATTGGCGAATAGCTTTCCACCGACCAGGTGACGTTGTACTGATCGCGGTCGTTGCTTATAATTGGCTGTGGTGCAAAAACGACAATTTTGTATAATTGGTTCGGTTGATGACGGTTTCTCGTTATGACTTACCGAATCGAAGTGACAAATTGACGGCAGACCATTCAGATGTAAGGTACCACGGTCAGTGCCCAGAAGGTTGGAGGCTTGACAAGTGTAGTTGCCGAAATCGAAGCGGGATACATTACGAATAATTAGGCTGTGCTTGTTGCCATGGGCCTGGGAAGGATAACAAAAAACAGATTGAAGATTATTACCAATACTGGCTGAAATTAAAGATTTTTTAAAAATTTCTTCAGTTATTCATTCTTAATCTTATTCTTTACTTGTTAATTAATTCAGAAATGTTCATACTGGGAACTCTTTCTGAAATTTATTCCAAAATTCCTTACGAAAACGCAAAAGAAATTGGTTTGCATTTTCCTTCATGAAAAGTCCTCCAAAACTTCCATTGTAAATCCCTCGAGATATTTTTTCTTTCATTAATTCCAGATTTTTCCTAGTAGTTCCTTCAATAATCCCTTCAGCAACTTTTTCGCTACGCTAAGTGAGCAGCAGTCTAGGAAAGACTTTGGCACTATGTACCCTCAGTACGCTCGCTCAAAAAAGTACCGAAAATTCTTCCACGAATTGATCAAGCAACGTTTAACCCGTAAATGTCCAGGACTGACTTTTAATTTTGAAACCATATATCTCGGAGGTTACCAGAGATTCTTGCTTGGAATTTTTATCGAAATCGAGAGGAACAGTTTCACTTTGCTCGCAAGGCTCGAAAAGCAGGCCAATTACTGTTGGAAGGTGGAGCTATTGAAGAAGAAGAAGTTACACTTTTATGTACCTGAAAAACCTCCATCTTTTTATGTTTGACAAAACTAAGTGGCCCAAAAGTGTAATTTTACGCTGTGATATAAAAGCTCGTATAAACAAGGCTATTCAATATAATTCAATTGCATGAGATTTGTGAAAGTAATGTGACAAGAACTATCATCAGGCATCCGCCAATACATCTGGAAGATTGTAATGAAATTGCTCTAAATAAATGAAAACTTTTTGTGCATAAAGCATGAAACTAATAATACGACATGTCTATATAAGTTCCTAGAGCTTGACCATTCAAATAAGTCCGACGCAGATGTTCTAGGTTCTCCAAATTATCTAAGAGTTAAGTTCAAGTGGTCTACCAGATAAAATAAACCTGGTATCAAACCGATAGCAATCCAGCGTGTCCATATAAGTCCTTAGAGCATGGTTTCCCAAACTGTGGGTCCCGACCCCCAGGGGGGTCGCAAGCGGATTGTTGGTGGGTCGAGAAGAACAAATATTAATTGTAGCTCGAATGCCGAACCTTTTGATCCTTTTTTTTTCAGGAACATAATTTCAAGTTCAAACCGCATTTTATTTTAAATATCCATCACCACGCTATTTTATTTAAACACTAGCAGACCCGACGAACTTTGTTTCGCCTAAAATTGATTTATTCTCTGATTAGTTCTCGAGTTAAGCAAAAATGTTTGTTCCATTTGTATGGGAGCCCCCCTTTCCAAAAGGGGGAGGGGTCTCAAACCATCTTAAGAACCTTCACCGACCCCAAAAACCTCTGCATGTAAATTTTCACGCCGATCGGTTCAGTAGTTTCCGAGTCTATAAGGGTCAGACAGACAGAAATTCATTTTTATGTATATAGATTAATGCCTAAAAGCTGTCCCCTCAATGAAGTAAAATAAAAACGCTAACATTTTGACAAACAATACCATGTTCGTCATTTTTTTGCATTTGTACATGTAAGGTAACGTGAATATTTTTTATGTGGAAAAATCCGAATCAGATGACATTCTGATTCAATTAATGCTTAATACTACTTGGTAAAATGCATTTTTTCATAAGTGGGTCGCGAGACATATAGAATTTTACTAGGTGGGTCGCATACCCAAAGGTTTGGCTCTGCCTTAGAGTCCTTGTGAATAATTTAATATTCAAATAAGTCCAATGCACATACTCTAGGCTCCGCGAGCTGCCCTGCAGTTGAGTTTAGTTGATCTACCAGGCCAAATTTCCCATTGTAAAAACCAACAGCAATCCCAATCAGTAATCATGTAAGTCCACAAAGCCCTAACGTATTTTAGTAAACTCTGTGATTCTAATTAATTCTATGTTGATGTTCTAGGTTTTTGAACATTTTATGAATTTTATATCGATTGGTCTACCAGATGAACTACGCATAGTTGCGGATGAAACATTTCTTCAAGAAACTGCATATGTGACATGCGATTATGTAGTTACCGATCTAGAAGTGCCACAGTGCGTTAATCTACTGCTCATCTGTATAACGATTTAGCGCCTGTTTGTTTAAAATCAACTTTTTACTGTTTCTACTTATTTTTTAAAACGGATACATGCAGTTTCTTGAACAAATTATTCAAATCAATAGTAATCCAGCATGTCGATGAAAGGGGGAAGGGCCGAATACTGTTCGGTCGAATGCGTTTTGGCCGAAGGCCACTAGGCCAAAAGTTGTTTGACCGAATATACCATTTTCCCGAACAGACCATAAGGCCGAATAGGACATTTGGCCGAATAGGACATTTGGCCGAATAGGACATTTGACCGAATAGGACATTTGGCCGAATAGGACATTTGGCCGGATAGGACATTTGGCCGGATAGGACAGGGAGCGGGCCATTTGGCATAAAGTCATTTGGCATAAAGTCATTTGGCATAACGCCATTTGGCGTTAAGTCATTTGGCATAAAGGTCATTTGGCATAACGGTCATTTGGCATAACGGACATTTGGCATAATTGTTACCAGCGTCAAAAGTAAGGGTCTTTTGGCATAACGGACATTTGGCATAACTTTTCTTTCTTAGAGATGAGCCAGCCTAGGGCTGAAAATCTCTTTAATAAAGATATAAAAAAAAAACCTTTCTTTGCGTTCGCTGAATGGTGACTAAGTGGTACGGGAAACACCCCGGAATAGTGAATATAACACCCAATACAATATTAAAAAGACATTATCCTCTCGTGGAAAGAATTCATTTGCAATGCAATGCAAAAGTAGGCGCATGCTCGGATTAAAGCAACGATGAATGTAATCCCTTCTTTAGAAGTAGGCGTGTGGGCGGATTATGGCAATGGAGGATATGATCTCTTCTTTGAAAGTAGGCGCTTGCCCGGATTAAGGATTGTGGATGCATGAATTGGATGCATGCATTGTTACAATGGAGGATGTGATCCCTTCTTTAAAAGTAGGCGCTTGCCCGGATTATGACAATGGTGGATGTGATTCCTTCTTTAAAAGAAGGCGCTTGCCCGGATTGAGACAATGGTGGATGTGATCCCTTCTTCAAAAGTAGGCGCATGCTCGGATTATGGCCATGGTAGATGAGATCCCTTCTTTAAAAGTAAACGCTTGCATGGATTATGGCAATGGAGGATGTGATCCCTTATTTAAATGTAGGCGCTTGCCCGGATTATGAAAATGGTGGATGTGATTCCTTCTTTAAAAGAAGGCGCATGCCCGGATTGGGGCAATGGTAGATGTGATCCCTTCTTTAAAAGTAGGCCCTGTCCGGATTATGACAAATGGTGGATGTTACTCCTTTTTTATAAATAGGCGCTTGCCGGGAATAAATCAATGGTAGATGTGATCTCTTCCCCGAGTAGCACAATTGAGATTGATTTGGTTGCAGTAACTCATATGTGACTTGGTTGGTTTTAGTAACTCGTCTACGACAAGTGTATTGCTTGAGTTTTTAAAGTTAGGCGCTTGCCCGGATTAAGGCAATGGTGGATTTGATCCGGTCTTAAGGCGCATGCCCGGATTGAAGCAATGGTGGATATAATCCCTAGTTTTGAAGTAGGCATGTGGCCGGAATAAGTCAATGATGGATGTGATCCCTCCCTCGGAAGCAATTCTGCCGTTTTGTTATTTCATTCTTCCGAAAAATGTCTACCATCAGTCTAAATTTATCAAAAAACAGCCTCGACCTACTTTATCTACGCTAAACATTACATGAAATATCCCTTTCGCTTTCACAGTTCAAAATTATGCCAAATGTCCGTTATGCCAAATGACCCACTCTTTTCTTGCAGTTCCAAATTATGCCAAATGTCCGTTATGCCAAATGACCATTATGCAAAATGGCCTTTATGCCAAATGACCTTATGCCAAATGGCGTTATGCCAAATGACCCAGACTCGATAGGACATTTGGCCGGATAGGACATTTGGCCGGATAGAACATTTGGCCGGATAGGACATTTGGCCGAATAGGACATTTGGCCGAATAGGACATTTGGCCGAATAGGACATTTGGCCGGATAGGACATTTGGCCGGATAGGACATTTGACCGAATAGGACATTTGGCCGTTTAGGACATTTGGCCGTATAAGACATATAGCCGGATAGGACATTTGGCCGATTAGGACATTTGGTCGAATAGGACATTTGGCCGGATAGGACATTTGGCCGATTAGGACATTTGGCCGAATAGGACATTTGGCAGAATAAGACATTTGGTCGAATAGGACATTTGGCCGGATAGGATATTTGGCCGATTAGGACATTTGGCCGGATAGAACATTTGGCAGAATAAGACATTTGATCGAATAGGACATTTGGCCGGATAGGATATTTGGCCGGAAATGACATTTTGCCGAATCGGACATTTGCCCAAATAGGACATATGGCCGAATACGACATTTGGTTGGATAGAACATTTGGCCGAATAGGACATTTGGCCGGATAGGACATTTGGCAGATTAGGACATTCGGCCGGATAGGACATTTGGCAGATTCAGACATTTGACCGAATAGGACATTTGGCCGAATAGGACATTTGGCCGAATAGGACATTTGGCCGGATAGGACATTTTGCCGAATAGGACATATGGCCGAATAGGACATTTGGCCGAGTAGGACATTTGGCCGAATAGGACATTTGGCCGAATAGGACATTTGGCCGATCAGCACATTTGGTCGAATAGGACATTTTACCGAAAAGGACATTTTGTCGAACAGATAATTTGACCGAACATGTCATTTGGCCGAGCAGGACATTTGGCCGAACAGTTCATTTGAAAAGTGAGAAATGAGGTGTGAACAGTGAGACGTCTCATTTCTTACCTCTCATTTTTCACATTTAGAAATGAGGATTGAGAAGTGGGACGTCTCACTTCTACCTCCTCAACCCTCACTTCTCACTGTGAAAAGTGAGAATTGCAAAGTAAGTAGTGAGACGTCCCACTACTCACTTCGTGCTTCTCACTTTTTACAGTCACTGGTATACAGCGAGACGTCTTACTTCTCTCTTCGCAATTCTCACTTTTTACAGTGAAAAGTGAGATGTGAAAATCAATGTGAATGAGAAGTCAGAAGTGAGTAGTGAGACGTCTCACTCCTTACTTTCCACTACTCACTTTTCACAGTAAGAATTGGGAAATCAGTGGAGAGAAGTGAGACATCTCACTTTTCACACCTTATTTCTCAGTTTTCAAATGACCTATTATGCCAAATGTCCTGCTCGGCCAAATGTTCTATTTGGCCTAATGACCTCTTCGGCCAAATGATGTTCGGCCAGATGACTTTCGGCCGAATAGGTTTCGGACAAACGACCCTTCCCCCGATGAAAGTCCTAACAGCCCTTGCGAATGCTTGAAAATTTGATTGTAAATGTTCTATGTCGTTCAAAGTATTCTGGAGTTGAAATTGATTGTTCTGCCAGGTCAACTGTGCCTGGGACCGAACGAAAAGCAACTTCACATGTCAATATCTTGCTCTCAAAACTTTGCCTGTTATTGGCAATCCAAAATATGTTTTTGCAGATGTTTCAAGTTATTCCACATTTTGTCTGGAGCAACAATTATTTGTTATTGGGCGTTGGTTTTTCCTTTATTAAAGAGTTTTTTTTTTTCAAGTAAGTTGTACACTAAATTTGAAAGGATGCTTTCGACTGTTGTGCTCAATTTTGTTTGACTATAATCGGCTCTTTCAGTCTTATAAAGCAGCTAAAACGTTATTGCGTCTATTTTCCGACGTTTCGGTGTAGGTGACGGTGAAATATACACCGAAACGTCGGAAAATAGACGCAATAACGTTTTAGCTGCTTTATAAGACTGAAAGATCCGATAATAGTCAAACAAATTTGTACACTAAACCTAAACTCCTGGGTCTAACTCATTTGAGCAGTGAAGTATTCGTAAGGGCTACAGCAACCAACAACAAGATGATGAATTGTGTTCGGTTATGTAATGACCTTAGTTGGCAGTTAATATCAACTCAAGAGCAATTTAGAGGATCCAGAATAACTGATTTAGGCTAATTTGAACATTTGATCATTTGCCAGGGCTCGGAAGACTTACCACGAGTAGCCCAACTCCCACTGATTTGGTTGCAGCAACCTCAATATACCAAATTTGGTTGTACACGAGCTACTACCATCTCTCTACACAATGTGTGCTACTTGAGTACTTGTACATGCTGGATTGCCATTAAATTGGTATCAGTCCGTGTTGAGCTGGTAAACCAATTGATCTGATCTCCAAAATAATTCGGAGATCCTAAAGTATCTGCTATGGGCTTTTTTCAATAATAAATCCTTCTTTCAGTTTCTAGAGATTTACACGGACATGATTGGTTGCTATCGGTTCGATACCAGCCATGGTTGACTTGTGTCTAGTTTACCTGGCAGACCAATTGAACTTATTTGAAGCATTAGCATGGGCTCTAGGGACTCAAATGGATACGCTGTGTTGTAATCTCGGTTTGACATCAGGCGTACTTAACTTTGTAAAACACAGAAAATTATGTAAGCTTTTTCAGTGAAATGTCTTCACTGTCATTAGACGAGTTTTACGAGATTATAAAACGTGATGGAAATGTTTGGAATAGTATTAAACTCGTCTAATGACACTTGTAGTACAATTGAAATCAACTCCCGGATGATTTGGAGAACCTAGAACATCTGCGTTGGACCTATTTAAATGATAAAGTATTCAAAAGGGCTGTGTGGATTTATATAGACACGCTGGGTTGCTATCGGTTTGACACCAGGCGTAGTTGACCTTGTAGCCCAGGGCTGCCCAACGTACGGCCCGCGGGCCAGATGCGGCCCTCGGCTCCAGTTTTTGTGGCCCGCGGCGCGTTAGAAAAATCAACTCAGATTCGGCCCACCAGCTTTTCTATCTAGCTGTCTGGCGTCTTAGCGCCCTAAAACTAAAACTTTTACCGGTTTTCCATACTGAGGATCAAGATTATTAAACGAGAAAATGAAATTAAACGATTAAAGCCAAAATGACCATTTAAAAGCGAGTGTTCGGAATATAAGTCATGTTCGGAATATGAGTCAAAACGGTAAGTTTTAAATCAAAGCTTGAAGCTGAATATAATATTTTTAATAATTTGAAATGTTTGCATTGAGCAATCTCAGGACACAAAAGGTTGATGTGGAACATTGCGTTTCTAATAAAGATTGGCACGAGTAATTTACGTCCACGTTGAAAAAAGGAAAGCCGTTTAGATAATTTGTTCAGAAAGTTTTGCTATATTGATGGAAAAAAAATCTGAATCCAAGCATTCTATGAAATATGATATTTGAAAAGACTCAGGAAGGAAACAAAAGTTGGTAGAGCTTCAAAGGTAGGGCACTCAATCAATTTATATTTCCATTATTATTATAGAAATTGTCATAAAAACAACAAACTTTCTTCACTCAAGCAAATACGAAGTCAGAAAATGCAGTACGGCCCAGTTTTGCTGTTAGTAAGATTTTGGCAAAACGGATGAAACCTTTCCAGGACAGAGAGTTTATTAAGGAAATAATTTCGGTTGTTGTTTACATCGTGTGTCCAAGAGTCAGTTAAGAGTGGCGACACTTGTCAGAATTCCAAAATTCCAAACTGCTCCAAACGAGCAGGAGACCTGTCAAATGCGGCACATGTCGCCACTCTTAAGTACATACACTTTGGTGTGTCCTAAGGAAATAGCCTCCTTCAGTAGCATTAGTTTGCGCAGAGCACAGTGAAGAATATTACGCATTGCAAGAAAAATTTGGAATCCTGGAAAATTGAAAGCGCCTCTAATGAATATTTTCCTGGCTAGTGATCAAAGGCAGCGTATGCTAAAATTTGCAATGTTTTGTTTTTATCAAGGTTTTTATTCACATCTATGACATTTCTATATTTGAATCTTACTGAAGAATCACTGGTTCAGTGGGGATATTAAGATCTGATTTTTTAATAATGAAGGAGGTGAGAAACAATAAATGAATGAGTTTATTAAACCGGAAAACTCATCCTTCCTCAAAGAACCAAATGGTCACCGAATTTCAATGGAGGGGAAGCAGAGGTTGGAATTAATATTTCCCCATTTCTAATCGCCATGGCGGAGGAGTGAATGAAAAGTTCTGAATTAAAAACGTTCCACTGTCTGAAAGAAAAGATGCTTTAACGAACAAAAACACACATTCTATGAATTTCGAAATTTTTGAGTTTTAGGGAGCGGCAGGGACTATTTGCAAGAGCTTGCAGACATCTCACTTGGCCACTGCAAGTCGCGCGGTTCGCCTACGACGTGCTGTGCTGTGGCTTCACAATGAGCTGTTTTAAACTTACACAAAAAACTGCATGCATTCGCATTTAGACCCTGCCGAAGGTACCGTGTGCCACTCAAATCACACTAGTCCAAATCCTGATGTTGGGCGGGACTCTAAACATACCTGAAAAACGGGGTTAGCGCATAGCCAATAAGCATTATGTAAGATCAATATTATCGAACAACATAAGAATTTTATGACAGAATTATATCAAATTATACGGCACATTTCTCTAAATCTTATTATGAAATATTTCCATGTCTACGTAAGAATGTACACGCCATTCAAATTAGTGAACTAGTGACAGTTCATTTATGTTAATGTTTGAACTCAATTCAACGCACACTATGCATGATTTGTTCTATGCGGGGATTTACCTCTGCGCGTTATTTCCGCGTAGCTATCCAAATTTTTCTTTTTCTCCGTAATAAAAGTTCTCGCTGGAGATTTGAAAGCTATGTTACGTGAAAAAACGCCTGCTTCGTATTCTACTCTCTCGCAAACGACGAAAATACTGGCGTGAAAAACGTGGCTTAAAGGTGAGCCAGGGCTGCAAGCCTCTCTAACAAAGACAAAAAAACGTGGCAAAGGTGACTTTCTTCATATAAGGAATTGATGGAGCACCAGCAATCAATGATAGACAACTCTAAGCTTGGAGAAGCAATCACAAAGGTATGGCGATATTTCCCTGCCATAATGCATATTCACCAAAAGAATCGATATGTGAAAACGATCAATATTCCTCAAGTATTGACGCTTGTTATTAAGACAATCAACTTTATCAACGTTAGGGATCTCACCCACCACCAAAACCATAAATGATGTTGATGGAAATGACGAATACGGATACTTGCTGTATTACTGCGAAGTTCATTGACTAATCCTTGGTAGGGTAACAATGGTATTTTGGACATCTGAATATATTTTGGACTTTTAACTATGTTTTATTCAATTTTTGTTACATCAATATTGTTAAATTGTGATTACGAAAGAAACTAACCAGACACATGATTCCTATTTATTTGAAAGTTAAGCTAAGTGGAAAACCGGAAAAACACGCAGAATAAGTCCAAAATGTATTCAGATGTTCAAAATACATCATTTGCCCTACCATGCTTGAGAGATTTTTTTTAATGCTTGAGAAAAAAACACTGATAATTTTGATAATAATCAAAAAGGTATGTACCGAATATTTTCTGGCCCACCAGCAAGTGTGAATGCTATAAATTGGCCTGTGGCTTGAAAAGGTTGGGAAGGCCTGTTGTAGACCAATTACACTCAACTTCCGGGCAGTTTAGAGAACCTAGAACACATGCGCTGGGCTTATTTAAATTTCACGCTGGAAATTCTTCAAGGATTGCTCTAGTCATTTCTTCGAAAATTAAGGATTTACAGAAGAAACTACCGGATGAATTTTAGAACCCACTTACAAAGGTTTTCTTGAAGCAATTTTGGAAAAAAAGGAGGAGGAGCGTGGAGGAGCTCAGGAACATACCCCACAATTAGATTAGTTAGAATCCAATTAGCGTTAGAATCCATTTTTAAGCTACATCACGCTTTGAGACAAACTACAGTAGAAATCAGTTCTCCTGCTTTTTTTTTCGTTCAGCATGCCCAAAAAAATCGATAGCCTTTTTTTGGTATTAGAAAACTATTCTCACTGTAGATGCTTTGGAGTTTCATTAATTCAAGTCCAATGACAGTGGCGGCCACGACCTCACAGTAAATTTAGGATTAGGATAGGAAAATTAGTTCGATACTCATTGTTACAAGAGACCGTGGATTCTTCCGCATCTCCGTGAATGGCAAGGGAAAGGGCTAGTTTGTAACATGCAGTGGGGAAGTGTGCACTGCATAACGCCTCCTTAGCAGGTTCTATGAAGAAAATGTAAATAAACAATTCCTCAAATTTTACTAGATATCAAATTGATCAATGTTACACTTGCCGAGCAAGAAGACTTGAATTGTTCGTGGATGATAGGCTTGCTTCCCCCTAGTTACATGACAAGGTTACAGGAAATCGCCTTGGTAAGCGACTAAATAAATATTTTGTACTAAGTTATGTCAGGGGCCCTCCTTAGCCGTGCGGTAAGACGCGCGGCTACAAAGCAAGACCATGCTGAGGGTGGCTGGGTTCGATTCCCGGTGCCGGTCTAGGCAATTTTCGAATTGGAAATTGTCTCGACTTTCCTGGGCATAAAAGAATCATCGTGTTAGCCTCATGATATACGAATGCAAAAATGGTAACCTGGCTTAGAAACCTTGCAGTTAATAACTGTGGAAATGCTTAATGAACACTAAGCTGCGAGGCGGCTCTGTCCCAGTGTGGGGATGTAATGACAATAAGAAGAAGAAGAAACTAAGTTATGTCAAAGTAATTTACTAATCTGCACAAAAGAGAACCATCTACTACGATGATCGCGCGATCCTTCTGCGACCGATCGAAAACACAAGCAAACGCGCACTCACCCCTTTTTATTGACATTTGTGCCTTAAAAACAAGAGGTTACGGCTTGGGCGGCCATTGTTACAGCTATTTTTGGACTCTGTCGTGATTTTCCTTGTATTTCAAGAGGTATATTTTCTAAACGAATTTGTGAAGGTGTTCCAAAAGAAATTTGCGATTTCCCTTTCGAAAGAATTGTTTCATATTCGAAGAGGAGTTATGTTCAGAGCAATTTCAGATTCAGCTCTCGTAGCACTTTGCGGAGGAATTTCCAAAACAGACTTAGAGAGAAATCCCCGGAAATTTGCTGAGGAATTCCCATAGTAATTTACAAAATAAGGGACGGAAGTTTTTTTTTTGTTTTTTGCAAACAAGTTTTTGGGTTTTTGTAACTAATTTCTTGAAAAGATCACGAATGAACTCATATGAGAGAATGTGTTGAGAAAATTCAGAAGGAATCTTCGGAGGAATTCGTGTTGAGTTTTCTAGAGGAGCAATTGAAAACAATTTCCTGTTGTAAGATTAGTTTGAAATTTGAGTTCTAATTTGAATTCTAATTTTAACTACAAAATTTGATTCAGAAATAGTCATCTTTTGATATATCTAGGGTAACCGTACCCTTAGTGGAGGTAGCACCAATAGTGGAGGTAGTGGGGTTTTCATGAGATTTATCATATTTATACACTTTACGATGGTTTTAGTTGACACGTCGTGCCTTAAATATCCTGTTAAATGCAACTTATCTTAAGATTTCACATGAAAAACAATTGAAACCAATGATTTTCCTTAACAAAATTGACTCCCTTGCACCTATAGTGGTGCAACTGTACCAATAGTGGCGAGTCTCATAAGAAACCAATGGATAGCACCACTATAGGAACCAAAATTAATTTTTACCGCCACTAAAGGAACAGTGTACCCATAGTGGTGCAAGCAATATTCGGTAATTGTCGATGTTAAATGACATCTATCTCATTGTTGTTAGCAAATTTATTAGTTTATCTATTGACTAAGATATTAAAGCTGTAAATTTTCCATCATTATCAATTTCCAAAAAATATTGTCTTATGTGGATTTACTAATACCTCCACTATTGGTACCGTTACCCTATTATATCTATATTTGTAGATAATTCAAACTCAAGTCGAAAATAAAAAATTGTTTGTTTCTCTAAATGCGGATTCTTAAAATGTTGTTGTTATAGAAGATTTCATACAGATTGAACACATACCTGTTGAGAATGGTGTTTGGTGCTCGTATCCACTTCGGTCATCTCTTTGAGCCAAACTACATTGGCCATAGGTTCAGCATGCACAATACACGTTAGTTGAGCTTCATGGCCAACGCCACTGTGCACAGTTTGTTGCTCTATCTCAATTTCCGGTACATCTAAGTTTTCGATAAAAAAAGAGTTCAACATAAATTGAGAGAATAAATTTGTAAAACATGTTAGTCTAGATATATTTATCAGTTTTTAATGAGAAATAACTTTCTCATAACATTTTTATAGCAGAACGGCTACGGAACTTTAATTCTCTAATTACTCACGCAGTACATTGACTGCAACTTCTCTGGTGTCGGGTTGTCCAACGCGGTTGTCTGCGGTGCACAAATAATGCCCACTGCTGTGACGATTTACATGCGACATTTCGAACACCGATTCGGTTAGGTTTGCATCGCCGGTCGGTAGCAATTTGTTCTGCAACAATGAGAGTAGACGAATATTTTATCAAAAACTGCTGTTCCAAAAAATCTCTCCTTCTCTTGTCTTTGGCCAACCTACCAACACCACTTACCCGTCTAGACCAAATTATTCTCGGCATTGGGTTTCCCGAGCCCCTGCACTCCAGTCGCACCCGTGCCCCCTTGTGCACGTCCACCTGGTGCGCCGGTGAGATGTAATCAATCTTGGCCGGAACCAGCACCTCCAACGTGTGCACAATCTCCTTCACCTCCATCGTGCCGATCTGGCAGATATAGTCCCCGGCGTCACCGATGTGCACATCCTGGATCTCCAAATTATACCCGGGCTGACTTTGCACCATCGGCATCAGCCGAATCCGGGGGTTGACGGTCACTTTGATGGTACCCGCCGTCAGAACCGCAATGCCCCGTTTCCACGCGAGCACATACTGGGCGGATCTCTCTGGGGGGAGGGGGAGACACAAAGAAGTTGATAGAGTAGACTGATTTATTAGAGGAGGACACTGGTCGAGACACTCGTCCAATTATGTGAGCTAGCACTGCGAATAACAGGAGAGAATCTCCCCATATGAAGTGTTGTTTCCGAACGGAAATATAAGAATCATGCTCATCACTTACGAGTGTGGGAAGCTAACCGGCCAACGCCGGTAGCGGGAAAGAGTAATTTCTTTTACCTGTCTCATTAATTTTGCATGGCAGCACCACCGTCGAACCGAGGGCTATGCTGTACTTTTGTCCCAGCGTTAGGAATCCCGGGGAGTATTTATCCTCGTCCAAGTAATTTCGTCCGCCATAGTGCGAGAGTGACGGAGCAGAGCCTGTCAAGATAAGATAATAAAACGGTTATAATGACAAAACTAACTAAAGTAGGAAAGAGATGTTGTATGTTACGATACCATGATTCGGTTCACATTTTCTTAAGCATGAAATAAAAACGTTCATATTTGTGTCATGGCTGGAATACTGAATGAATAGGGAGTGAGTGCTAGTAATGGGCCCCGTGCGTATAATGGACCCCCAGAACAAAATCCAGAATTAAACGCTGGAATTGACTATTTTCTGCAAATTTCTGTCGGGTGCAGTTGCTTCATTTAACAGGACAGCAGTTACATACATGTATTATGTACAGGGAAGCAGGAATTTAGTTATATTAACTAATTTGTAAATGTAAATATACTAAAGGTTCCATTATTAGCACACAAAGAGGGGACCATAATAGGCACAAGGAACATGTGGGAATGGATTATGTAAATCAAATTAGTGGAGACCATCCTTCTTCTTCTTATTGGCATTACATCCCCACACTGGGACCGAGCCGCCTCACAGCTTAGTGTTCATTAAGCACTTCCGCAGTTATTAACTGCGAGGTTTCTAAGCTAAGTTACCATTTATGCATTCGTATATCATAAGGCTAACACGATGATACTTTTATGCCCAGGGAAGTCGAGACGATTTCCAATCCGAAACCGGCACCGGGAATCGAACCCAGCCACCCTCAGCATGGTCTTGCTTTGTAGCCGCGCGTCTTACCGCACGTATAAGGAGGGCCCATTATACGTATATAAACAAACTCGACGTTGCATATTATGGACCCGAGGTGGCCATGGCTTCTCCATTCAGCACGGTCCATGGCTGCACTTCGCCAACCACGCCAAATCGTCCTCCAACTGATCGATCCACCTTGTCCGCTGCGCACCTCGCCTTCTTGTGCCCGTCAGATCGTTGTCGAGAACCATTTTCACCGGATTACTTTCCAACATTCTGGCTACGTTATCTGCCCACCGCAATCTTCCGATTTTCGCGGTGTAGGATGGATGGTTCCCCCAACAGCTGATACAACTCGTGGTTCATTCGCCTCCTGCACGTATCGTCCGCCATCTGCACTCCGCCATAGATTGTCCGCAGCACTTTCCTTTCGAAAACTCCCTGTGCGCGTTGGTCTTCCACGAGCATCGTCTAGGTCTCATGTCCGTAGGGAACTACCGGTCTAATAAGGGTTTTGTAGGTAGTCAGTTTGGTACGTTGGCGAACTCTTTTCGATCGGAGCGTTTTATCGGAGTTTAAGGACATAGTTGGAAGAGTACCACGATGGCAGTCAACATGGCACCGGACCTTCCACGGGTCAACCCCACACCTCCCGCACTCCTCTCCCACCAACATTCGAATGCATCGAACAGCATCGAACAAAAGTTTAATATTCAAATTACTAACCTGTTCATAGCATATTTATTCACTTCCCGTGATAATGAACATGTTTCTCCAAACGGTCCTATGTATTTCGGCTCGAATTATATCATAAATCAGCAGTTTCGTGCCAATTTATTAGCCGTTCGCGATTTGGTGGGGTTATCACTGCACTTCACTTCTTCTCAAAGGGCACTGGAAAAATCAAGTTTTTACTCACTTCTCCGCACATGAGCAGCCCGAAATGTTGATGGAATGCAAATTAAACATCACTTTTTGAAATCAGTCACTTATTTGAACCGAAAACTTTATATAAACTGCTATTTTTGCCCGAAAAAACGATCAAAAACTGATCGCGGAGCGAATGTAAACACCGGTACCGACAGCAGCAGCAGCATAACTAGGGTGGCTCAAAAATGATTTTGCTCCGCCAGGCTCAGTCGATTATGTTTCATATTTTGGGTGTCGTCCGATGGTTTGGGTCAGTTTGAATAAGGGCTTATCGCACAGGTCGTTTCAGGTTTGTATGACAGTTGATATGGCGAGGTCGAATTTTACATTATTCTGATTGTGCAACTCCGTCATTGGGCGATGGCGAGGGGGAGATCATATGAATGGATGAAATATTCAAGTGCTTCAACTCCATAGACAATGCATATTGAATGGCCGTT
Organism: Armigeres subalbatus; assembly: GCF_024139115.2. Taxonomy (NCBI): domain Eukaryota; kingdom Metazoa; phylum Arthropoda; class Insecta; order Diptera; family Culicidae; genus Armigeres; species Armigeres subalbatus. Next base: position 378,891,891 of record NC_085141.1, on the reverse strand, counting down.
CCAATAGTTGAAAGTCGGTTTTAATCGAGGTTGCGAGTCTTTAGCATGATAATTAGGCTTCTCAGAAGGCATCAGTGAAACGTGTAATTTAACAAAATACCCAGAATTTGTCTATATCTATCGCACCAGGGGCAGATACTTCAAACAAAAAGTGTGACATGGGGGTGAGTGGGGTATAAAATGCTATTTTTAGCGTTACGTAATCAATGGATCTTTCCTGCGGTGCGATTTTCGTCCAGTGAAGTCTCTGGAATGTTGATTTCAGCTATTTGGATTCTCTTTTCGCCAGGAGGCGCTGTAGCCAGTGTAATGAAAGGTTTAGTTTCCCATACTAGTTTTCATACAAACCGGCTTGTGCTCTACCAGTTTTTGTTCAATTCGGTTTTTGGAGGACACTCGAAGCATGGGACGGAATCGAGTGAGCGTGTTGGAGCTGGGTCGTTTTTTGAACCACCCTACTAATATTTTATGTTTTTTATAAATACGTCACCAATACTACTACAGTTTTGGTACTCAACCCACCTTCACCTTAAAGTACGTACGATTTCCTGCCATGATGCATCTCCGAATTTCTCTGCTGGTGGTATCGGAGGTCACCAGTTAGCCCAAGTACACGAATTCTTCAACCACCTCGATTTCGTCGCCACCGATACAAACTCGTGATGGGTGGCTTACGTTGCCCTCTCTCTTCCTATCATGTACTTCGTCTTCGACGTGTTGATGACTAGTCCAAACCGTTTAGCTTCGCTTTTCAGTCTAATGTAGACTTCCTCCATCACCTCAAAGCTACGTGCCATAATATCAATGTCGTCGGCGAAACCAAATAACTGGACGGACTTCGTGAAAATCGTACGATTTCGCGGATCGAATATCTCTCCAGCCATCTTCAAGAGACGCTGCGCCTAGCTGCTCTTCCGTTGGGAGTGCCACTTCCAGCTGCTGCGCGTATTCTTGGGCTAGTCTACCGTCTTGTAGCCGCCCAATGTTAGGCCGCGGCGTCCGACTTCGACGCGTGTTGTACACCGTCGAGAGTTTTGAGCGCAGGCATACTGCAACGAGGTTGTGGTCGGATTCAATATTCGCACTGCGGTAAGTGCGGACGTTCGTGATGTCGGAGAAGAATTTGCCGTCTATTAGAACGTGGTCGATTTAGTTTTCCGTTACTTGATTAGGTGATTTCCATGTGGCCTTGTGGATATTCTTGCGGGGAAGATAGTGCTTCGGACTACCATTCCGCGGGAGGCTGCGAAGTTTATGCATCGTTGGCCGTTGTCGTTCGATACGGTATGCAGACTATCCGGTTTGATGACCGGTCTATACATTTCCTCCCTTCCTACCTGAGTATTCATGTCACCGATGACGATTTTTAAGTCCCGCAGTAGGCATCCATCGTATGTCTGCTCCAGCTGTGCAAAGAACACTTCTTTCACGTCGTCGGGTCGCCCTTCGTGTGGGCAGTGCACGTTGAAAAAACGGCCTTTTATCCTCAGCTTGCACATTCTAGCGTTGATTGGCTGCCACCCAATCACACGTTGGCGCATTTTTCCCAGCACTATGAAGCCGGTTCCTAGTTCGTTGGTGGTGCCACAACAGAAGGTGGCCGCTCGATGCTCGCTTTTCCACACTTTCTGTCCTGTTCAGCAGATTTCCTGTAGCGCTACGACGTCGAAGTTGCGGGGATGTAATTCATCATTGGGCTTGTGCGCTTTGAGCGGCCTACTTGCGGATACATGCAGCTTTTTATAGAGGTTTAACAGAGCCCACTGTCAAACCCCACCACATTCTAGGCAGGCACCACAGATAGGGTGGGTAGGGATCGTCAAGCCCATAGACATAGTTCCTGCTGCCCCCATATAGGCATATAGGCACTAATCTGAAGGGGAGTCGAAAGGATTTTCTCATACTATCACCACAAAAATCAAATGGTATAAACCGTAGCTCTGATATTGACTCGGTAACAGTGAATGTTAAAACCACAGCGTTGCCCACGACCACAACATTGTCCTACTCCTATCTTGTAAACGCTGAAACATACTCAACTCGCAGCTTGTCCCAAAGTGCAACATAATAGGACAATGATAGTATGCCGTGCATTTAGAAATGTGCCGTAATTCGGGGAAACATTGATAATTTTTTTATTGTTTTGTAAACATTTCCTCCTTTTTTCATATTCTTCTATTTTTATTACGAGTACTGCAACATGCAGAACGTATAAGGTTGTTGTTCTTGATAATTCGATTGTTTCAAACTTGTTGTAAAAAAAAGTCGAGTTTTTCGATTGTGGGGTGACTTCGATAATCAATCGTTTCGATGAATTATATTGATCAATTATAATTACGGTAACCTAGCTGTTTATAGAAGGCTCGAAGTCCCATATTGTTACATGTATGTTGTGAACTCTCCATTACTCCACAGACAAACAGACATAAAACGATATCCATTGTTTTCACTAAGTTGGGTAAATCACGAACCAGATGGCGGTAGTGAGCAAACGTCAAACTCGAGCAAATCCTATGCACGCGTCACGGGCGAGTGATTGGGCAACTAATGGTTATTTAAATTGACCAATAAATCAATGAACGATGAAAATTTTTGCGAGTGTTATATCTGTTTGTCCGTGCTTACTCGATATTGAAGAGACCATCGAGTTAGGGAGGTATCGAGATAGAGAACACATCATTATTTTTTTCCCAAAATATCAAACATGTAGAAAAATGGTTTAGGATCATTTGGCCGAATGTCATTTGGACGAAAGGGTCATTTCCCAACTCTCACTTCACAAGTATTACATCTCATTTCTCACCATTCACTTGTTCGGCCAAATGACCCTTTCGTCCAAATGACATTCAGCCGAATAGTTAAATAGTGAAAAGTGAGTAATGAGAAGTGAGAAATGGGATGCTCGAAGTGAGTACAGAATAGTGAAAAGTGAGAACTAAAAAATGGAAATGAGCGCTGAGTAGTGAGATATATGCAGTAACAAGTAGGAAGGGCAGCCCTTACTTTGCACCGTTACATGTGCAAAAACGATCCATAAAAAATGAAAAAGGATCCCTGAATAACATCTGAATGTCCCATAAAACGCTACCATAAATCCATAAAATAGTTCGGGAGATTCCATAAAGAATAATTTTATGATCCATAAAAACTATATTTTGATCCATAAAATTTCAAATTTGCGCAATTTTTATCCTGATGATGATCCATAATTTCAGTAATATGATCCATAATTTTGGTCATATGATCCATAATTTTGATAATGTGATCCATAATGCTTGGAAAGAAGGCCAATAAAACTATATTAATTGATCCACACATTTTTTTTAATCTATGGATCATTTAGCAATATTTATGGATCATATCACCAAAACTATGGATCATTTGAACAAAGTTATGACCAGAATTATGGATCATATTACTGAAATACAAAACCGGGCTGCAAAATGGTGGGTTGACATCAAGGAAGGAGCGCCCAACAGAGCTCTGGTCCCCACAAGTCCCTATCTCACGCTTCCACAAAAATCGAAATGGTGCTGGATGTGAAAAATTTGAGGTGGTAGAAGAATGTGAAAGAAAAACAGAATGATTCACCTAGCGGTGATGGTGCCTTTCTCGTGTACATATTATAAAACAAGAAAACACATAAGAGTAACAAGAAAAGCTCATAAAAGAGGTCAAAATTGCACTTTAGGGAGAAAAATTCAGTTACAGTCAAACCTCCATGAGTCGATATTGAAGGGACCATCGACTCATGGAAATATCGACATGTGGAATAGGAAATCTTTGGAAATCTGTTTGAAGGGACCATCACAGTAACCCAGAAAACATTTTTTAATATGGGATAATTTGCTTCCATGAGTCGATATCGAGTCATAGAACATCGACTCATGGAGGTTTGACTGTATTTCCATCAATTAACTTTTAAATGCATCGCGTTTATTTAAATGCATTTGCCGCAGTTTAAAAAAAAAATCGAGTTCGAATTTTTTTTTTAAAAGGGGGAAAAATGTAGAAAAATTGTGTGTATTTAATTAAGCAGAAATATTCCTTAAATGACTCATAGTGATCCAAAATATTAATTTATTCAATTGTGAAGAAAATATTTTGATAGAAAACGTTTGATAGCTCGACCACATAGGCGAGAAACTCTTAATTATTGTGTTTGCGCCCAACGAAAAGGTTTATTCACATTTAAGCTAAAGCTATGTCCATTTAGAATCCGGAATTATATATTGTATTGCAGCGGTACGGAAAGTGACCGCTGCAAGAATTCTTTTACAGTTGCTGTGGTATAAATTACGATATTTCGATAAACGATATTTCGTGCAGCGAGTCAAAAATTATTCCAGATGGAAGCCGATAGGAGAGAATAAAATCTGCACACCCACGTTGATAATCCTGCTCATCGACGATGGAACCTACGTCAAAATAGATTTCGGACAGCTTCCTAGCCAAAAATTCTTCATGGTGTCGGCACGAGGAGTAGTTCCTGCGAAGTTTAAGTTTGCTTTTTGGACAAACTTGCAAAAAACAGATGATTTTGGCAAGGGATATGCAGCTGTGGATCAAAGACCTAAGTATTTGTGACGAATAAGACGAGTCTAGAAGCTGTACAAGGAGACAAGGATGTCTCAAAAACCGCGATTTACCTTCCATAAAGCCCATAAAGGTCCCGTAAAGTTTTGGTCAGATTTGGCGAGTTGCCACTACAGCCGTAAAATCATCCAGTGGTACCGCGATAATAACGAAGATTTCATCGATAAAAACATAAATTCACGCAACTGCCCACAGCTCCGGCCCATCGAGACAAATGTGCCAAGGAAGTTGACTCCGGAAGGGGTGCAACTTTTGATGAGAGGAATAAAGAAGAAGGTGCAAATTTTTACTAGAAACAAGAATAAATTATTTGTATCAGTATTTTTTCCTTAAAGTACAGTGAAATACCCTGCATTAACCTTATTTGTACGTCAATCCGTTACCGAGATACAGATGATTTTATTATTCCGGATTCTAAATGGACATAGCTTTAATAACTTACTTACTTATTTATGGATCCTGTAACCTCCGGTGGTGCAAAGGGCCGACTTGAAAGATCTCCATCCTGAGCGTTGCCCGGCTATCGCTTTAACCTGTTGCCAGGTTAGATTTCGGTCGACTTCTTTTATTTCTTTATTGAGGCTTCGCCGCCATGAGCCTCTGGGTCTGCCTCTGCTGCGATGTCCCGCTGGGTTCCAGTCTAATGCTTGTTTACAGATTTCGTTTCCGCCCCTACGTAGAGTGTGACCGACCCAGCCCCACTTCCGATCCCGAATTTCTGTTGCTATCGGCCTCTGGTGACAACGACGATGGAGCTCGTTGTTTGAGATCCAATTGTGAGGCCACCAGGCCCGAATTATATACCGCAGGCATCTGTTAATGAACACCTGCAGCCGTTGAGTGTTCTCCACTGATACACACCATGTTTCGCTAGCGTATAGCAGCACAGATTTCACGTTAGAGTTGAAAATTCGTATTTTGGTGCGTTCACTTATCTGCCTGTTTTTCCAGATATTTCTTAAACTCGCAAAGGCAGCCCTTGCTTTCTTGATCCGTGCGCCTATGTCGATCTTGGTACCGCCGTCTGACGCCATTCGGCTACCAAGATATTGGAAGCTTTCAACATTCTCCACTGGTTGCCCGGCTACTATGAAACTGGAAGGAGTCACCGTGTTTACATCCAACGATTTGGTTTTGTTGACGTTGATGACTAAACCTGCCGAAGAGGAGCGCTCGGCAAGGTCGTTGAGCTTACTCTGCATATCAGAGCGCCGTTGCGCGAGGAGTGCAACGTCATCAGCCAATTCGAAGTCGTTTAGGTGCTCCATGGTAATAGGCTACCATAACAGCCCGCGGTTTGGTTCACGGTCAATCGCATCTACCAGAATCTCGTCGATTACGATGAGGAACAGTAACGGTGATAGAATACATCCTTGCCTCACACCAGCTACGACCCGAATAGGGTCGGACAGGACCCCATTGTGCAGCACTCTACACGAAAAGGCCTCGTACTGTGCTTCGATGAGGCCGATGATTTTCTCAGGAACCCCCTTGCGTCTGAGGGCGCCCCACATATTCTCGTGATTGAGACGGTCGAAAGCTTTTTCGTAGTCAATGAATACCAAGTAAAGGGACTCTTGGAATTCATTGACCTGCTCCAGAATGATGCGGAGCGTGACAATATGGTCCACACAGGATCTTCCGGTACGGAATCCGGCTTGCTGCCGCCGGAGAGCCGCATCGATCTTCTCCTGAATCCGGGCTAGGATAATTTTGCACAGAACTTTGAGAACGGTACACAGCAACATAATGCCTCGCCAGTTATCGCATACAGTCAGGTCACCCTTTTTGGGCACCTTCACTAAGATACCTTGCATCCAGTCGACCGGGAAAGTTGCGGTGTCCCAGATATTACGAAATAAACGATGCAGTAGTTGAGCGGATGTCATGGGGTCAGCTTTGAGCATCTCGGCTGATATGCGTTCGACCCCTGGGGCTTTATTCGATTTCATGCTTTGGATGGCTGTTTGAATCTCTAACAGTGATGGAGCTTCGGTATTGACGCGTGTTATACGTCGGATCCTAGGCAGATCATGCCGAGGTGGTGATGGCCTGTCTGGCACTTGAAAAAGTTGTTCGAAGTGCTCGAACCAGCGTTTCAGCTGGTCAGTTGGGTCGGTCAATAACTGATCATTCGCGTCTTTCACAGGCATCGTTGAATTCATCTTCGCCCCGCTTAAGCGTCGTGAGATATCGTAGAGGAGGCGAATGTCCCCGGTTGCGGCCGCTCTCTTTCCTTCGTCGGCCAGAGAGTCTGCCCACGCTTGCTTGTCCCGTCGACATGAGCGTTTTACTTCCTTCTCAAGAGCCGCGTATCGTTGACGGGCTAAGACTTTGGCTCCTCTGGTTTTCGATCACTCTATCGCGGTTTTGGATTCTCTTCGCTCCTCTATCTTCCTCCAGGTCTCATCAGTGATCCATTGTTTTCTCTGGGTGCGCAGTTCGCCCAGATTATTCTCGCTGGTGGCGATGAAGGCATTCTTGATGGCGGTCCATTGGTCTTCCACGCTGCCACCTTCCGGAATATCTGCAGCACGCATCTCCAGTTCTTCAACGAAGGACCGTTTCACCGTGGCATCTTCCAGTCGGCGTGTGTTGAATCGTCGTCCAACTCTTTCCTCCTGCCGACGAATCCGCGCAATGCGCAGGCGTATTTCGCCGATGAGGAGGTGATGATCAGACGCGATATCGGCACTACGTTTATTCCGTACATCAAGAAGGCTCCGTTTCCATTTTCGGCTGATGCAGATGTGGTCGATTTGATTTTCTGTAAAGCCGTCACGGGAGACCCACGTGACCTTGTGAACCGGTCGATGAGGGAAGAGCGATCACCCGATCACCATGTCGTTATTACCACAAAATTCTGCGAACAGCTCTCCGTTTTCGCTCATTTCGCCGAGACCATGGCGTCCCATAATGCGCTCATGGTTCGAGTTGTCGGATCCGATCTTCGCATTGGAGTCGCCCAAACAGATCTTGATATCACCCTGCGGAATTCTATCTACGACTGTATTGAGTTGACTGTAGAAGTTCTCTTTGTCTTGCAGATCGGCAGCATCGGTTGGCGCATAACATTGGATTATAGTAAGGTTTCGGACCCGTGTTTTAAATCTGGCAACGATTATCCCTTCACTTATAGGTTCCCACTTCATAAGCGCAGAGTGTGCTTGAGCGCTTAGTAGGAAGCCAACTCCGCGATGCCGGGGAGCGTGTTTAGCTTTAATAAGCTTGCTTCAATTTTATTTTAAAAAAATGAATTTGTTTCCTATGAGTTTTTTTATATTAATATTTTACAACTAGAATGATGATTTGCATCAGGGACTTCCGTATCTCAATGGTAAGAAGTGCGTCTAAGAAATCATGCTGAATGTCGTTGGTTTAGAATCGTGTGTATGAGATTGGTATTTTAGAACAGGATGAACAATTTCTTATATATATATTATAAAGACATATCTGTAGTCGAATGTTTTGAGTTTCAAAAGGTTTTTTTCAATTTAAAAGCACATGGTAAAAATCTGTTATTAAAACCAAGAATAGGAGCTGTGAACATTAGACCCCTTCATGCTTTCAAAAAGTATCAAGAATTCAACCGGTCAGCCCAGAATTACAATTCTTATGCTAAAATAAGCCTGCTGACAGATTTTCAGCTAATTCGGATAAAATTTCGAGGTGGCTCAAGTCAATTTAGTGTTTTGGGCTATTTTCAATTTTGAAAAAAATCTAACACGAGATATAAACGCCGAAAACCATCCCAACAACCTCTATATGGAAGATTTTGGTGTGCTCTCCAAGTCTTGTGGACATTGTGTTTCATTCCGTTCATGTTTTGACCATGTTAAAGTGATTTCCAAGCTTATAAGTGCATAAAAACACTGTTTCTACTAAAAGTCGTTATTCTACAAAATTCTTGAATTCATGACAAAGCATTGCTAATTTATTATATTTATTTTCCTCTTTTTTCCCTGGACATTTGAATAATATAAGTTCTAATGTTGAATTTACCGTTAAATTAATAAAAATCAGAAGCTGAACATCAATCATAAATTTGCACGTTGGGATTTCGTCAAACAAGTTGTTCGAACAAAGAAACTTAAATTTAACTTGTTACTACGACGCACTACGTGGTAAAAGCATACAGACATATGGTGAAATTAACCAAATTTGGAAGTCGTTTGTTTTTAAGCATCAAAAATGATATGATTTGATTTATGTTTTGTTCGAATAACTTGTTCAAGGAAATCCTAGCGTTCAAATTGATGGCAAATGTTCAGCTTCTTATTTTTAAGAATTTAAAGATAAATCGAACATTAGCAATTATAATACTCAAATGTCCAGGGGAAAAAGAGGAAAATAAATAGAATAAATAAGCAATGATTTGTCATAAATTCAAGAATTTTGTAGAACAACGACTTTAAGGGGGAAGAGTGTTTTTACGCACTTTAAAGCTTGAAAATCGCTTTAACATGGCCAAAACGTGAACGCCAAAATAAAACGAATCGCAATATTCACAAGACTTGTAGAGCACACCAAAAGCTTCTATATAGAGATTGTTGCGATGGTTTTCGGCGTTTTTATCTCTCGTTAAATTTTTTTTCAAAATTGAAAATAGCCCAAAAACACTAAATCGACTTGAGCCACCTCGAGATTTTATCCGAATCAGCTGAAAATTTGACAGAAGGCTTATTTTAGCATAAGAATTGTGATTCTGGGCTGACCGGTTGAATTTTTGATACTTTTTGAAAAATGAAGAAGTCTAATGAACATGCATGCTTAATTGTTATTATCATCATGAAAGATCCAAAGCAGACACTGTCGGATTGAAACCTTCTATGCATTGCATTTCACGCCATCCAGGTTTGCAAATGTGTTTACATTTTTATTATTGTTTTATGTTGGTTATAAATTTGTTCCGCAAATGTAGAAAATGTAACCTGAGTATGTTTTATATCGACTCCACCTCTTGCGCTTTTTTCGTTTTAAATGAGTTATATAGAAGTCTGTAAACTAAAATCCAAGCATTTGAATTTGTTATAAATGTAGCAGGTAATCATATATATGATGTCTTCGATGCATTCATCACCAGACCAACTTTTGTTGCTTCACATTTCAGGCGGATGTACAGTTCTGCCATCTTTGCAAATGTTCGGCCGACAATGTCCATGTCATCCACGAAACAAATAAATTGACTGGATCTGTTGATCCGGCTCTTCGCATGAAACCGTCTAGCGCAATGATGAACAACTAGCACTTTCACTGGATTTTTTTCATTGCCACGATAAATATCGTTGAGAACAAGGTATTTCATAATGAAGTCATCTACAAAATTGAGCTGGCGTGCGACGACTGTATTAACTTATCGAACAAAAAACAAAAAATAAAAATATCGCTTAAAATACCTCAAGTAAGAAAATATCTATATGTATTTGAAATATCGGAATGTCTCTAATCGGGATGCAGGTCGGTACATTGAGAAGACGAATGAATAATAATATGATTCAAATTTTAACTAAACTATCTTTCGAAATTCAAATAAAACGGATGACTTCAGTGAGCCGAACATATAATCAGAATGTCGAACAATAACTCGTTACAAACGGTACTAAATAGCGGTCCAACTGGAACAGGACTAAATTGTAACAATCTTGTGTGATCGACTCGTTTTCTTGGATTTTTTTTTAACATGGTTTAAGAAAACCATAACGCACATATTGGTATTGCAATCAACTTAACTTTCTGCACTGTATAAAAAGCTTTTGTTATTGTCTGATTTTGGATTCTTAAATTGGGGTCGAAAAGCATATATGATGATGTTGAAAATCATCAAGGGACGGATGATAAAAGGGCTAAATAGCGAAAAATGTGTAACTTATGTAGAGAAAAACAAATGGAATTTTCAGATCGGTAAACTGACCGACAGTAGGCTATTTTGGGAAGTTATGTTTATTTTTTGTGGAAGAATTACTCGATTTTTTTATTCTTCTTAATTAAATAAATTATGAAAAATATAAAAACATTTTAAAAAAAATAATTTAAAAAAATAAAAAATAAAACATTTACTATTTATTTTGGTTATTAAGTTATGAAAAATCTTTTTAACAACAAAATTTCAATGTTTCATTGTATTACTTTTGCATTAAAAATTACTAATTCGTTAGATGTATTGGAAAACTATAATTCTATAAAGTTTGCAATACACCCGATTCTTTTTGACACGGGGATGCGTTCCGTGTAAAAAAAGTTTTCAGTTCAAAATTTGAAAATCCGTGTGAAAAAAGTTTTATGATTTCTCGACGAATCATGCAACTTTGCAAAAATTTTGTATGGTATTTTTTTTTCACGGTCTACACGACATGTGAAAATAAAATCGGGTGTATTCCTATAGAAATTAAATTATTATTCGATTTTAGCAATAGGGTAGTTGTTAAATATTCTTTGTTTCTTAATAGTGACTTAATTTTCCTGCCACAAAAGCCAATCAAAAACATTTGTTACTCACCTTGTACAAACAGTATCAACACTAATTTTGATATCAACCGTAGGCTACAGCATCTGGCTCCTTTATCCATCATATTAGTCCAGTGGCTTTGCCGACGATAAGAGAGAAATCCAATTGTTTTGACGGAGCCGTAACATAAACCGAACCCTTTTCAATCAAAGTCACACTTTTGCGCCAGCCGGGTAGATTGAAATCGTTGAACGCTGACGAGCTTGTACTTGACAGTTTATCCAGGCTACCGGCAATATTCTCAAAATCTCTTTGAAGCGAAGCCACTTTTCAAAGTATCGTTGCCCGGCTTTTCAATGAGCTGTATAAGAAAACTTTTGGCATATTCAACCCAACTGGAATCAAATTAGGGTTAACAATTTCCACTTCGACTGCCTTTTGATTATTTTCTCGTTATTAGTATGATGTTTATAAAATAGAATTATTCTGCACTATTCTTCCCTGCACATCTTCAACAGCCAGCACATTTATCGACCCATCGACATAATTTCAATCTATCGATAATTCCATGTAAATTTATCCTGCCTCTTCAATCAGTGTTAACCCGAATATGCTCACTGTTTCCCGTTAAGCATTGTAGCATGCAGAAGCATCATGCATCACTCAGAAACAAACAATCTTTCACCGCTCCAACGCTCTAATGCAATCAACGGCAACACAAAAAGCGCATCCAATGCACAATGCTCTCTCGCGCGCGATACGGTTGAGCTACGATGAACCGATTTGCTTCTGCTCGCGCGTATCCTCGAACGGTTGCTCAGCCGTACTCACGAACAAACGCACGCACGCACGAACGACCCAAACAACGGCGACCTCTTTAACCAATCCTTGCAACTGCAAAACAAACGTCCGCCGGAGCCAGGTTCCTGGTCACAAGAAAACGCGCCAATTTAGCGAGCTGTTAGCAGCAGCCACCACACCGACCGGTCTGAACGTGGATCCTTCGCGCGGAAGACTGATAGGGAGTTAGCACCGGTTGCCAGCTCGAAGCGGTGTGGTTTGAAAGTGCGTGCGGTTTCTTCACAGCTGTTTTCTAGTCAGGCAGAATTATGGTGCGGTCGGTTTCGATGCGAGAATTAGAAATTGAGAGGAAGACTCGTCGGAGAAATATGGTTGGTGAATGGCAAGAGGGGGAATCAACTGTGGCCGCACGTGGCGACGGAACGAGGAGTTTGGTTTCGGTTTTGGTTAGACGTAGGGGAAGTAAGGATGCGTCGAAAGCGGATGAACACAACTGCTCGACTATGCTGTTGTAAGTTGCGCTTTGTTCATTCGGTGGGTAAAATTTGATGGAACTTGTGTGTTAGTGTTGTAATGGGATATCTAAATGCATGCTATATACATATGTACACATTGAATCAATTGCATTATGGTCAGTTGGTCTCCTTTTGATCATTGGCAATGATGACTTTCTAACTATTTTGATGTAAAAATGCAAGGTATGGCGGTTATTAATCAGGTGCTTCCAATCCTATATTATTCTTGGGCAGTCAATACTTAACAACATAAAAAATAAACAAATATAGCACCAATTGCGTCGCTTTTTTTGCTAACATGCGGGCTCACTGCTAAAAAAAATCAGAAGAATAAGAGACAAACAAACATATCTGGAGCGGCAAGAATCGCGTGCTTAAGGACCAGGTTAGGAATACAATCCGGACCTGGTGCCTTATTTAGCTTAAGTTTTCTTGCAACGGCGAAAGCTCATCGTTAGTCACTAGCGGTACCACGTTCACTGACTCGTATGGTGTGGCGGGCCAGTCCGATGAGCTATGCTTCGGGAACAAACCTTCAACAAGCCTGGCTAACATCTCCGGGGATTTCTCAGGAGATGTGCTGTTGGTCCTAGCCATCACTATCCTGTATACATCCCCTCATGGAGTATTATTGGTCTTCCTACACAGCTCTTCAAAGTAGGCTCTCTTACTACATTTGATTTCGTAATTCAGAGCTCTGCTTTCTGTTTGGAACACCTGGCGTCTTTGTAGCCTTTCCGCTTCGGTTCTAGCCCGTCGTAGCCTTCTTTTAGGTTCTGCGAAGATCAGCTATCGTGCCAGCACACCGGTTTACGGTTGCCAATTGACATAGTCCTTCTGGGCAGTGTTACGTCACATGCTGTGTTAGGAAATCGGATAATACCGTAGAGATGATTCCGAAATACTGATCGACTTGAAAATGAATAGCCGTTCCAAAACCTGAAATCAATGAACAAAAAATCACGGAACGCTCTAGATTAATAAACATTGCGGATGGGATAATGGGGTGCTGCCTAAAGGTTTCTTCTTTCTATCGAACTTGTAGATAAATAACCTTTGGATGCATTAAGCACATTAGATCGAATCCAACAGTCCGAATCGTGAAAAGCATCATTACCACTTGAGTTTTAAAGTGAAATTTTTAAGTTTAAGAAATTTTTAAGTACCGTCGTCGGTCGGGGGAGACAATGGGTCAAATATTATAAGAGACCTTTTTGATCGATTTTGTTATCCGACATCCAGAATGTCGGTAACCCTCGACGATATCTAACAATTTTCATATTTTAAGTTACGTAAAGTTTGTTCATGGTGGTGGATAGTGGTGGATGAAGAATAAAATTAACCCAGAGAGATTTGGTCTGCTCATACAAGGAAAGTGATTGACGAATTCGAGAGACACAAAGAAGATGACATGCGATGATGAGAAACAACTAAATCGTTCATGGCAAAAAAGGTTCCGGAAAAATCACATCGCTTTACGGTGGACGAATTCACCATTTTTAAGGGTGTTCCGAATCTTCCAGGGAACCACCCAATGAACACAATGGTCCGTATATGGGTATAAACACCAATTCCATACGCAGGGTTCGGCAGAAAATGGTTCTAAAAATCAGAACGTTTCTGTACAGGTAGACGCAAGGTAGACGTTGGACAACATAAGGATATTATTGTAACACATTACGGATTGTAGTATATTGTGGTTATGATTTTAGTGTTAACTAAAGTATTATTGTTTTGTTGGTTAAAATATGAGTATGGTCAAGTAGCTAAGACACATTCTGATCACACATTGTGGAATCTTGAGAAAAAATTTCGCTTGGTACGCGCGGGGGAAAGCAGTTGTCTTATAATCAATAAAAAAAAAAAGGCCTATTAGTTCCGCCTCCTTGTTGATCGGTATGAGTGCAAATATTGTGTACCCTAACACTCACCATAACGCGTGCCTACAGGGTTAACTTTATTGATTACAAGAAAGCAGCTTTTCCGACCGCGCGAGCGATTTCGTTCGAGATGTCACGAAGAGCAGACAACGGTCCCACCATCGGCATACAGGGTGCGGCATAAAATAATGCGAAAATGTTTAAACTTAAATATTGGGAGAAAATATATAAAGCTTTTTTAGTGTAATGTATTCAACCGTCTAAGACGAATTAAGTACTGTCCATTCAACTGGTGGAATTAAATGGACAGTACTTAATTCGTCTTAGACGGTTAAATATTGGGTTAATTGAGTAGCTCGTGACTAATTACTGTTGAAAGTATATTTGTTTATGTTTACTTTCAAATGTCGCACCGAGAGTTTGTAATTGTTTTATTGTAATTTTGAAAAAAGGTACACAAAAGAAGTGACTACGTACTAGTTTGTTGCTCGCCCAGAAGACGCCGAAAGTGATTTCTATGGTGATAGGATGTCTCTTGGCCACAGTTTATCGCTTTAAAATGTCTCTACATGATGGATCTAAGCAGCGGAAGCCGGGAAGTGGATGCCCGTGCTTTGCACGTATGCCAAACCTGATCAAGTCGGCTGAAGGTTTCCGCTACCTGTTGATGGTGTGTTGATGTTTGTGTGTGAGAGATTCGTCAAATCGTCGTTTGAATCTTTGTTTACAAAAGCAGATAAGTCGTTTTGAAAATTTTGTCTTGAATTTAGTGGACGTGAGGAAGTTCAATCAGCAGCAGAAGAAACAAATACGGATGCCAATGAAATGAAGATTTTTCAACTAACAGAAACTTCTGGAGACCCTGGTGTATTATAAAATAATTAAAAACCTTCAGAAATAGTAAAATAGTATGTACAGATGGTGAAATACCCTCTATTCTATTTTTCGGTACATGGTCAAAAACCAATGATATCAATGTTATTTTTCCAATACTTCATCGTAGTCGACGTTGGAACACTTCGTTGATTGACATTTAGTCTAATGACATTTCGTCGAAAGGACGTTTAGTCGAAGGCACATTTGGTCGAAGGGTCATTTGGTCGAAAAGAAATGGTTTTCTTATTCTTTTCATTGATACTCTTTCTTTCATTTAATATTTATACAAAAATTACAGCCGTTCTACGCATAATTATTCCATGTTAGCTTTGTTGAAAAAATCCAAACTCGAGTCAATTTGTCCCACTAATTTCAAAATCGATTGAATCTTCAAATTGAACAAATATTTCTGGGATGTTATGAGCGTAGGTAACACTTTTCCAGGACATACAGCGAATCACTACTTATGTAAACGGTTTTCAGTCTCTATTATCATCAAACAACAACTTTATTTTTCAATGGGACGAGTTAGATATTTTTCATCAAAGGTAACATGGAACAATTATGCGTAGAACGGCAGATTAGCTTAGTATAAAATTGTCTTCCAACCATAATTAACCAACGTAAATTAGTGACCGAAAATTTCATTCCACCCAAATAGTCATATAACCTAATCTATTCAACATTATGTCTAATGACAAAACATCATTCGACTAAATTTCTTTTGACCAGGTGGTATAGATTCATTGTAGTCAGTTATAGGAGTTCACCAAAGTCAATATGCAATCGGGAATATTCTCCGAATATTCACCGTTTTTATATTATTCATTCTATTATGAAACCATCATTCTTTGCACAATATTGGAACAATAATTATGTGACTTTTTGAAACAACGCAATAAACCATTTATTTTTTATTTGTTATTGACAAAGTTTTTTTTTTCTTTCGAAAAGCCATTCGACGGAACGTCATTAGACTAAATTTACCAAGATTTTTAATTCTACACTCTAAAATCTTATCTCGAATGAATGTCTTTTCGACCAAATGTCATTCGACCAAATGTCCTGCGTCTCTAAAGGATTAAAAAAACATTTTCGACTAAATGTCCCTTCGACCAAATGTCCATTCGACATAATGTCCTTTCGACCAGATGTCATTCGACTAAATGTCATTCGACGAAATGTCTATCGACGAAATGGAATAGATTCCACTAGAGACGTAGGCAATTTGGTCGAAAATACACTACGGCGAATGAACTTGTGGTCGAATGGACAATATAGTCGAAATCAGATTTTAAAATAAGGAATCTTCGTACATTTGGTTGAATGACGTTTGGTCAAACGGACATTTGGTCAAAAGCGGATTTTAAAACTAATAATCTTAATACATTTAGTCTAATAACGTTCAGTCGAATGGATATTTCAAACCAAAGAACTTTAATAGTCAATAACAATTAAAAAAGAAAGGATTTATTGCGGTGTTTCTAAACGTCACATAGTTATTGCTCCAATGTTGACCAACGAGCGATGGGTTCATAAAAAGAATGAATAATATGAATACGGTGAATATTCCGAGAATATCCCCGAGTGGATATTGACTTCTAACCGACTACAATGAATCTATATCACCTGGTCAAAAGAAAATATAGTCGAATAATGTTTCGTCATTAGACATGATGTCGAATAGCCATAACTGTCGTTATACGTAAAACTGTCCCAGAAAATTCCAGCAAACATGGGACAAATACGCGTATGGAAGCAGATTAGGTCAAATGACCATTTGGTCGAAATTAAATTTTCGACCAATAATTAATGAATTATGGTTGAAAGACAATTTTATACTGAACTAATTATTGAATAAATACTGAGTGAAAGAAAGTGTATCAATGAAAAGAATAAGAAAACCATTTCCATTCAATCAAATGTCCCTTCGACTAAACGTCCTTCCAACGAAATGTCATTTGACCAAATGTCATTCGACTAAATGTGAATCAATGAAATGGTCCAAAGCCGACTACGATGAAGTATATATTGGCAAAATCTATATAATAGAAATGAGTTGAGATTTCCTTCCTGACGATTTAACTCGCGAACGGGTTAACCGTTTTGCAAGATTTTTCCCTAATTGATTCGTTTTAAGATTCGCAAGGTTTGTATATACAAAAAGTTGGTGATTTTAACGGGAAAATGTGAAAAATCATTAGGACACAATTTTGGGTCAGCTGTTGAGAAAAACAAAACAAAATCAAAAAAATTGATCTAGAGTGCGGTGCTGCAAACAGTTCATTGTGACATTTTCAACACCCGGGCAAAGCTGGGTTTCTTTCGCTAGTAACATATAGAAATAATAGAAAAGAGTAGGTACCATCAGTACCTAATATTTTGCTATTTCTGTGAGTGAATTTCAGTGCGTGATTTCTCTTGTTTCAGACAGCAGAACGATCGTGCGATCGGCCGAAACATTGTGTTCTGCATTGCGTGGCCGGTAATACAGCTTCTCCAGTAAGCAGAGCGATCGGCCAGTCGTCGAAATTTTGTTCTGCTTTGTCCGGGTGAGTAAGTTAATCAGAAAGTGTAAATTTAGTTCGCATCCGTGTAGTGCGGTCGATAATTAAAATATTTAGCGTTTCTCGATTGTTTTTTTTTTTTTTTAATTCAAACTACACGCTATACCCGGCAGCCAGTTAACCAAAACGAACCCTGCCA
This sequence comes from Armigeres subalbatus, assembly GCF_024139115.2. Classification (NCBI taxonomy): domain Eukaryota; kingdom Metazoa; phylum Arthropoda; class Insecta; order Diptera; family Culicidae; genus Armigeres; species Armigeres subalbatus. The sequence continues at coordinate 378,874,072 of NC_085141.1, read as the reverse complement.
CACTCCCTACCCCTTATATTCAACATCCCAGTGATTTCTCGTGGAAGTGCAGATGACTCGTCGGCTTCTATCAACGCAAGTATCACGTCAACAATTTCCTACCTATTCCTTAATTGACATGCATTCGGACACAGCCGGCGCTGGTATTGCTTATTTTTGGATCACCAGTTCTTACACATTGAAGATGATGTTAGTCCCAAATTTCATCTATTGGATCTCTGTGTAATTACAGCTGGCCTGGCAATAACGGAGTAGCAACCGTGGGCGGTCAATCATGCTCATGCTCAATCCACCAGGGTCTCCAAAAGTTTCTGTTAGCTCAAGTGAAAAATCCTCATTGGCTTCTGCATTCGTTTCTTCCGTTGGTGATTGAACTTCGACTATCGACTTCGAACAATCGACTAAATGTTCATTCGTCTAAATGTCCTTTCGACTAAATAACCTTCCGACTAAATGTCATTTCGACTAAATGTCCATTCGACCAAATATACATTCGACTAAATGACTATTCGACTAAATGTCCATTTGACTAAATGTACATTCGTCTAAATGCCCCTTGGACCAAATGTCTTTTCGACTAAATGTCATTCGACTAAACGTCGTTCGACGAAATGTCATTCGACGAACTGTCCCAAAGCAGTCTCCAAGTTATTATGTTTTGCGCTTCAAACGAAATCCGTCTCTGCTAAACCTTCGCTTCCATAAAATTGTGATACTTAAAAAACGATTGATTTCCAATAATTCGCCTTCCCAGACACAAACAGTAACAAAGCCAAATCAGAATCTTGAGAAAATTTCACTTGGCTGCATCTGATGTCATCCATGCGAATAAATACTTGTACCATCTCCCTCCGACGCGCGTTCGTGATTCTGCTATGGACGGTAACTTTCGGTTGTCCCAACGCGATTAATTTAAAATTTAAACAAAATTCTTCACACAACAACTTTCCCTTGTATAACATGGTTGTCCTGAAAAGAACCAATTTATTGGTCCTGCAGCAAAAACAGATACAGAGCCACTCGATAGTTTTCCGCTAAACCGCTACAGATGCAGAAACCACCACTCACCATGGATCATCGTACAGAAATGACGAGCGAGCGCGAATCATGGGCCGTTTTATACCCTGAGAAAATGAAACGGTGGGTCACAAGGCCCATTCTGATGTCCGTGTTGAGAATGTGCATGAACGAGTACGGATGGTTCTGATATTTTTACTGGATAGGAAAAAAATTGAAATTTTTAATAGTTCATCGTAAATAATAAAAAGTTTCAATGAAACTGACAAATTGCTTGAGATTTTCCGAGTCAATTGACATATAAATTTTGAAAATTCATCGATAGATAAAGGCTCTAAGGATATGCGGTATTTCGAAAAAAAAAATCGTTTCGCGGAATTTGACCATGACGAAATAAGATTTTTTGATTTCGCTTCGTTTCGTTAAATTCCATAAATTTCGCCAGAAAAAATCAAATTCCAACGAAATGGAAAGGAATTCCGCGGCATTTTTTGTCACAAATTTCAACAAATACCAAAAGCGGCTGCGCCGCTGAATAAAACCATAATGGTTGTATTCAAGATAATAAGATTCATTCATTTTTTCAGACTAAGGCCGAAGTGGCCTGTGCGGTATATAAGAGTCTTCTCCATTCGGCTCGGTCCATGGCTACACGTCGCCAACCACGCAGTCTACGGAAGGTTCGCAAGTCATCTTCCACCTGATCGATCCACCTTGCCCGCTGTGCACCTCGCCTTCTTGTGCCCGTCGGATCGTTGTCGAGAACCATTTTTACCGGGTTACTGTCCGCATTCTGGCAACGTGCCCGGCCCACCGCAGTCGTCCGATTTTCGCGGTGTGAACGATGGATGGTTCTCCTAACAGCTCATGCAACTCGTGGTTCATTCGCCTCCTCCACGTACCGTCCGCCATCTGCACCCCACCATAGATGGTACGCAGCACTTTCCTATCGAAAACTCCAAGTGCACGTTGGTCCTCCACGAGCATCGTCCAGTTCTCGTGTCCGTAGAGGACTACCGGTCTAATGAGCGTTTTGTAGATTGTCAGGCGAACTCTATTCGTTCGGAGCGTCTTGCGGAGTCCAAAGTATGTACGATTTCCAACCACTATGCGTCTCCGAATTTCTCTGCTGGTATCATTTTCGGCAGTCACCAGTAAGCCCAAGTACACAAGTTCTTCGACCACCTCGATTTCGTCACCACCGATGCAAACTCGCGGTGGGTGGCTCACATTGTCTTCTCTTGAATCTCTTCCTATCATGTACTTCGTCTTCGACGTGTTGATGACTAGTCCGATCCGCTTGGCCTCCCTCTTCAGTCTGATGTAGGCTTCCTCCATCTTCTCAAAGTTACGTGCCATAATATCTATGTCGTCGGCGAAGCCGAATAACTGGACGGACTTATTGAAAATTGTACCACTCGTGTTAATCCCTGCTCTTCGTATTACCCCTTCCAAAGCGATGTTGAACAGCAGACACGAAAGACCATCACCTTGCCGTAACCCCTTGCGGGTTTCGAAGGGGCTCGAGAATGCCCCTGAAACTCAAACTACGCACATCACCCGATCCATCGTCGCCTTGACCAACCGTTTCAGTTTATCCGGAAAACGTGTTCGTGCAATAGTTGCCATAGCTGATCTCGATCGGTTGTACCATATGCGGCTTTGAAATTGATGAATAGATGATGTGTGGGCACTTTGTATTCGCGGCATTTCTGCAGTACGAATGGCGAATGGCGAACACCTGGTCCGTGGTGGAGCGTTCGCCCATAAAACCCGCCTGGTACTGCCCCACGAATTCCCTTGCAATTGGTGCTAGTCGACGGCATAAAATTTCGGAGAGTACCTTGTATGCGGCGTTCAGCAATGAATGCGCGATAGTTGCTACAATTCAGCTTATCGCCCTTTTTGTAGATGGGACACCCGACACTTTCCATCCACTCTTGCGGCAAAACTTCCTCCTCCCAAATCTTGGTAATGACCCAGTGCAGCGCTCTAGCCAGTGCTTCACCACCGTGTTTAAATAGGTCTCCTGGTAGTTGGTCAACCTCAGGGACTTGTTGTTCTTGAGCCGGCCAATCTCGTCCTGATTTTCCTGGAGATCCGGAGCCGGTAGAATTATGTCCTGCGCGCGTTCCCCCAGGTCCATCACCATACCGCCATCTTCGTCTGCCACATCGCCATTCAGGTGCTCTTCGTAGTGCTGCCGCCACCTTTGGATCACCTCACGCTCGTTCGTAAGAAGGTTCCCGTTTATATCCTTACACATATCAGGCTGTGACACGTGGCCCTTACGTGAACGGTTCATAGAACTTTCGTGCGTTATTAGCGCGGTATAGTTGCTCCGTCTCTTCACGGTCTCGATCGACACAATGGTCCGTATGTAGGTCGCAGCATCAATTCCATACTCAGGGTTGGGCAAAAAATAATTTTAAAAAAATCCCGTCGCTGTACGATGGAATTTACGAATTGACCATTTTTACGGATGTTCCGGACCTTCAGGGGACCACCCAGTGGACACAATGGTCCGTATGTAGGTCGAAGCATCAATTCCATACTCAGGGTTGGGCAAAAAATAGTTTTACAAAAATCCCGTCGCTGTACGATGGAATTTACGAATTGACCATTTTTACGGATGTTCCGGATATTCCAGGTGGCCACCCGTTGGCCTCTAAAACACACACCTCCAAAAATATGTACATGCACTTGAGCAGCCTTTGTCCCAGTGACATACGCAAAGATTCATATAATCAAACACTCATATAAATATACAGGCCCTCTGTTATATGATTGGGAACCCGGGTACCCCGTCACCCGTTTAAGGGGTATAAATAGTTTTCGACCCCTAATAAGCGCTCTAATCGCAACCTGGACCTCAAACTTTGCCCGTCGCTTCGTCTCAACCTTCTACGAGATGTCAGAAAGTTTCAAAGTATTTGAACTTATCTACAACAAGTTATTTAACTTTCAATATCAGAATGGGTACCCGGGTACCCCGTCACTCACATAAGGGTTAATATAACAAAATGTACAGCACAAAAATTTTAAACTGACATCAAATAGATAACTATTTCTGCTGTCGATGAGAGCCCCTCCCTAGCCGTGCGGTAAGATGACAAAGCAAGACCATGCTGAGGGTGGCTGAGTTCGATTCCCGGTGCAGGTCTAGACAATTTTCGGTTTGGGAATTGTCTCGACTTCCCTGGGCATAAAAGTATCATCGTGTTAGCCTCATGATATACGAATACAAAAATGGTATCTTGGCTTAGGAACCTCGCAGTTAATAGCTGTGGAAGTGTTTTTTACACATTAATGTTTACTCATTAATATCCTTTATATTGGCTACATACGTTACCAAAGAAATGAACATTTTTTTCACATTGATGAGTAACAATTCTTATAATTGATTTATGAGATTTTATATGATAACCCGTCGTCCTACGTAACACTACCACGGATCCGAAGCGACTTTCTTGACCTCGATTCCAAGTAGAAGCCCTTGCTATGGGTTGTAATAAAATCCTCTTCATAACGGCCTTTTCAGGTGTCGCCTTTTCCCCAGCCTTCCGCGCTTATTATCTGGCAATCTTCATCAGTCGTGGGAGTTATGTGGCGTCCTTTACATTGATAAATATGAGATTCTTCCCCACAGCGAACCGGTGACGACCTTGACTGAAAACACCAAAGCAGCTCCTGTTGGTCGGGGAGGCATCCATCCTACCCGTAATTTGAACAAGACGAATGGCTGCCGGTTCACTCGAATCTGAAAACGTGGAAATGAGGTTTTGGATGGTTGTTTGTTGGTTTCTTACTGGAAACGGAGCATATTTTCAGGTTGATCTGAAGCAAGCACGGATTATCGTTGTCGGTAGGGTAAATGAATAAAAAAAACTGATTTATCCACCTAAACTTTGAGATTTGATGATGAATTGTACCGAAAATTGGTATCTCGAAACTCAACCGTCTAAGACGAATTAAGTACTCTCCATTTAATTCCACCAATTATTTTCGATATTTTTGCAGATACGTATTTCGACCACAACTGTGTGGTCGTCTTCAGTGTTTCGTACTTGACTCGACTTGGTCGAGTCGAGTCAAGTACGAGACACTGAAGACGACCACACAGTTGTGGTCGAAATACGTATCTGCAAAGATATCGAAAATAATTGGTGGAATTAAATGGAGAGTACTTAATTCGTCTTAGACGGTTGAATACATTCTACTAAGAGAGCTTAATATATTTTTCTGATCTCGAAACTATTGTGAATCATTAACTCCGCGTATATGACTCGACTGTTAGGTTAATACAAAACATATAATAAATATTGAGTAAATCTTCAAGACACGTTAGTTTAAATTTCCCTATTTCTCTGTCAAACACAATGTCGATTTTATTCTAAAAATTTAAATATTCGATTTTTATTGAACAGGGCTACTGCTCGAATTCTTCATTCATTTGTTATTTAAAAGAAAAGTATTATATCTGATTGAGGCGATCCACGGGTTAAGCTCATCTAAGAATGGTGAACCCAAGCCTCTCACGAACGAATGGATTAGCGAAGCCCCACAACAAAGTGCAAGAGAATAATTCTTGCATTCAACCCTCAAGTCAACTTGATGGAAATCCTCCTCTCCAACTAACTAACCGACTTTATTCGATGAAGGTTCGGTTGGTTTGGTTTGTTTGGATCGAAGAGACTAGAGATGTTTTTTTTGTGATTGTTGGAAACATTGAAAAGACTCGTTTCCGTACTAGACGGTGCGAGGAGGGAATTGAATCTATTCATTCGTGTCACGCTCCAGAGCAGATGCAGTTGCACTGGTGGAGCTTTACGTTTTTAATTCTGCCAGTTGAGGCTTAGAAAGCGGAGTGCGAGGCTCAAGTCTTGGATTGTGGCATTGCATCGGTTTGCACTTCTTTGGGGTGGATTATCTCCCGGAAAACTTTGATGTAGTCCATGGTTATTCAATTCGATTCAGTGTATTTTCCGCTTCTTTGTGTGCTTTGATTGAACTTTCATGCTTTAAACATGAGTTGGTCATGATGTAGAGCAGAATTGATTCTTTTATGTAAACTTGTGGGAATAATTTATGAAAAAGCTTGAAACTATTCATTATCAATTTGAAACTTTTAGAAACTATCAATAAATTCCTGATTATTACTAATGCAGGTAAAAATCCCAAATGCTCGGTTTATATGAATATATTAGCATTTTCTATAACCAATATTCAAGTACAATAGTGTTGATTGTAATGTTTTCCAACTCTTGAATACCTTTGAACCCCTCAACTTTGTTTGTGATACTAAACGTTCTCAAGACACACCACCAAAATGTCATCGCGCCGTCGACTGACATTGCATTAGTTGAACTGTCACTTCAATCCTTTTTATCGCTACCTCTTATCACCAACTTTATAAGCAGGTCTCGACCTCAGTCGGCTTCCAAGAGAGCAGCAAATGTGGGAATGTAAAGACAAAACACCAAACAAACATCCCCCCGCATGATGCTTCGCTTATCTTACTGTTCCAACACAGACACGTGCACGACCTTGATGCGGTCGAAGAAGATTTTTCATTCCCACCCGAAAGCAAGATTGAGTGGCCGCTTGCTCCGGCAAGATTCTGTAACGAAAGAAATTGCTATTTATATAACAAGAAGAAAGGAAGGCAATGATCCGAAGCTGAAAATGCGGAATAATCTTACGATTTTAATGATATTATTGGCTATTATTGCTTATCTGACAACAACAATTGTCAAATTCCTGAAATGGTTGTGCTGCACTTAGCTTTTTGGGAATTTTTGTGAGCTGTTTTTCGCTAATTGGGTTTTGAATTAGCGTGTTGTCCACATGAAATTTTATTAGCTTTAGCTTAGCTTTAGCTTTAGCTTAGCTTTAGCTTAGCTTTAGCTTAGCTTTAGCTTAGCTTTAGCTTAGCTTTTTAGCTTAGCTTTTTGCCAGCTTTAGCTTAGTTCCAGCTTAGGGGCTTAGCTTAGCTCCACCAGCCCCAGCTCCACCCCAGCCTAGTTCACCCACTCCCCACCACCCCACTGTTCCACCCCACCCCCACTCCCACACCAGCCCTGTTCCCCAGCCCTGTCTGCCCCACCAGCCCCAGCCCCAGCTCCCCACTCCAGCCCTCCCACCCCACCCTCCCTGTGTCCCCACCCTGTTCAGCCCCTGCCAAACTGTTCCCACTCCACCTGTTCCTGTGCCCCAAACCTGTTCCCACCTGTTCACCAGCCCTGTTCCCTGTTCTCTGTTCCACTCCCTGTCTCAGCCCCTGTCTCAGCCCACCCCACCTGCTCCCAAGTTCCCACCCTGTCTCATCTCTGTTCCCACTCCCACCTGTTCCACCTCCACCCACAGTTCCCCACCTCCCCCCAGTCTGTCTCCACCCAGCCTCCACTCCCACCAGCCTGTGCTCCCAGCTCACTCCTGTCTCAGCCCCCACTCACCTGAACACCCTGTTCCTGCTCACCCCAGCCCCACCAGCTCTGTTCCCACCTGTTCCCACTCCAGACCCCACTTCCCCACCTTCAGCCTCAGGCCCCACCACCTGTTCTGTTCAGCCCTGCACCTGTTCCCAGCCCCACCTGTTCCAGCCCCACTCCCCAGTTCCTGTTCACCCCACCCCTGTTCAGCCTCACCCAGCCCCCACCCTGTCTGTTCCTGTTCCCACCCCCACCTCCCCACTGTTCCACCCCACTGTTCCTGTTCCCACCTGTTCCTTCCACCTGTCTGTTCCTGTTCCTGTTCCCCCACCCAGCTCCCTGTTCAGCCCCTGTCTGTTCCCAGTTCCCTGTCTCACCTGTTCCAGCCCACCTGTTCCCCACCTGTTCACCTCCTGTTCCTGTCTGTCTCTGCACCCCACCTCCACTCCAAACCCTGTTCCTGTTCCTGTTCCCCAACCTTCCCACCCCAGTTCTCACTCCTGTTCCAGCTCCCCTGTTCTGTTCACCTCAGCCCCTCAGTTCCCCAGCTCCAGCCCCTGTTCTGTGCCATCCCCTGTTCCCAGCCTGCCCCCCAGCCTCAGCCCCACCACTCCCCAGCCCTCAGCCCCACCCACCAGCCCTGTTCTGTTCCACCTGTTCCACCCCCACCCACCTGTCCTCCTGTTCACCTCAGCCTCAGACCCCCACCCCACCTGTTCCACCCAGCCCTGTTCCAGCCCACCCATTCCACCCCACCCCTGTTCCACCTGTCTGTTCCACTCCACCCCAGCCCACTCCACTCCACCCGCCACCCCAGCCCAGCTCCTGTTCCACCCCAGCCTGTTCCAACTCCAAATTGTTCCCACCCCACCTGCCCTGTTCCCACATCTGTTCCCTGTTCCCCACCCTGTTCCCCAGCCCACCCCACCTGTCTCTGTTCCCTGTTCCCTGTTCCCTCCACCAAACTCTGTTCCCACCTGTTCACCCCCTGTTCCTGTTCCTGTTCCCTGTTCAGCACCCCTGACCCACTGTTCCGTTCCACTGCCCACCACCTCCCACCCACCCCTGTCTGTTCTGTTCCCACCCCACCCCAGCACTGTACCCGTTCCCCACCTGTCTCCAGTTCCCTCACCTCAGTTCCCAGCCTCCAGCCTCAGCTCCCACCACTCTGTTCTCAGCCTCCCACTCCCAGCCTCAGTGCCTCACCCCTGTTCAGCCTCACCCACCACCAGCCCCAGCTCCTGACTCCAGCAGCCCTGTTCCAGCCTCAGCCCCACCAGCCTCCCACTCAGCCTCAGGTTCAGGCCTCACCACACCCCACCAGCCCCACCCCAGCTACCACCCCTGTTCCCCTGCACTCTGTTCCACTCCCCACCACCCCACCCTGTCTGTTCCACCCCTGTTCCCCACCTGTTCCACCCCTGTCTGTTCACCCCACCGTTCCCTGTTCCCCACCCCAGCACCCTGTTCTGCACCCCAAACACCTGTCCCCAGCCCCTGTTCTCCCCAAGCACCTGTTCCCATGTTCCCCACCTGTTCCAGCCCACCAGCTAGCACCCAGCCCCACCCCATCCCCACCACCACCAATTCCCCAGTTCTCCACCTGTTCCCAGTCCTGCACCACTGTCCCCACCCCACCCTGTTCTGCCCACCTGTTCCTGTTCCCACCCAGGCCCCATGCCCCAGCCCGTCTGTTCCCAGCCCCACCAGCTCCCACTGTTCCCAGTCTGTTCAGCCCTGTTCCCCTGTTCACTCCCAGCCCACCCTCAGCCTGTTCCCAGCTCCCTGTTCACCCAGCCTCCTGTACCTCACCTCTGTTCTCCCACCCCAGCCTCCAGGGGCCTCAGTCTCAGCCTCAGCCTGAAATCAGCCCCACCCCACCCCCAGCTTTATTTAGCTTAGCTTTAGCCCCAGCTTTTAGCTTTAGCTTTAGCTTTAGCTTTAGCTTAGCTTTAGCTTAGCTTTAGCTTAGCTTTAGCTTAGCTTTAGCTTAGCTTTAGCTTAGCTTTAGCTTAGCTTTAGCTTAGCTTTAGCTTAGCTTTAGCTTAGCTTTAGCTTAGCTTTAGCTTAGCTTTAGCTTAGGTTTAGCTTAGCTTTAGCTTTAGCTTAGCAAACAGATATTGTGGTGTTTGAATGACGATGAATTTGATGAGTAAATGTTCAATGTGTTATGTCTCTTTTTCAGTGAGTGCGCCATCAATCGTTTTTCGTTCAAGACGCGGCACATTTTTGAGATACGAGTGTCATTCTCTGCTTTGTGCTATTGGCAAGCAAATTAATTACCCAGTCAACACAAGATCGTGCACTTGTCATAAGACGAGTTTGTACAATCCCATTTAATTCCACCACTTAATTGTACCTTGACAGATACGTATTTCGACCTCAACAGTAAGGTCGTCTTCAGTGTCTCGTACTTGACTCGACGAGTACGAGACACTGAAGATGACCTTACTGTTGAGGTCAAAATACGTATCTGTCAAGGTACAATTAAGTGGTGGAATTAAATGGGATTGTACAAACTCGTTTTATGACAAGTGAAGACATTCCACTAAAAAGCTCAAAATAATTTTCTTAACAAGATCGTATGTGATGCGACATAAGAAGCTAAAGTGGAGGCTAAATAGGTATATCGCCTCCACTGTAGCATCTCATGTTGCATCATATAAGATCTCGCATAGAGTGGGTAGTGTACGATCAATTGTGTTTCGTTCAGCATGCGGAACAATTTTGTGCGATCGGTGAGCTAGTTAATCAGTACGCGATCAATCGACGACGACCCGAAACATTTTCGAAATTCGGGTGTTATGTTCTGTTTTGTGCGATCGATAAGCAAATCAATTAGTGCGCGATCTATCGTGTTTCGTTCAGAACGCAGAACATTTTCGAGAAGTTAAATGTTGTGGGTAACCAAGTCTATTCGTGCGCGATCAATCGTGTTTTGTTCACGACGCGGGATATTTTTAAGCGATCTGTAAGCAACCTTATCGGTACGCGATCAATCGTTTTCGTTTACGACACGAAACATTTTCGAGATCCTGTTCTGTTTTGTGTGATCGGTATGCAAATTGATTAGTACGATATCAATCGTCTTTCGTTCAGGACGTAGAGCATTTTCAAGGTCCGGGTGATTTTGTTCTGTGGAGTACGGTGGGTAAGTGAATTAATTGGTGCACGGTCAGTAGCGTTGTGTTCAGGATGCGAAATATTTATGAGTGATCGGAAAGCAAATTTATCAGTGCGCGATCAATCGTTTTCGTATACGACGCAAAACATTTCAGAAATTATGTTCTGCTTTGTGCGATTGGTGAACAAATTAAATAGTGCGCGATCAATCGTAGTTCATTATGGACGCGGAATATTTGCGAAATCGGGGTGTTTTTGTTCTGTTTGTGTAGTCGGTGAGCAAATTAATTAGAGCGCGATCAATCGTGTTTGTTCTGTGTTTTACAAATCAATTGGTACGCGATCAATCATTTTTCGTATTACAAGATGTGTCTGTTAGTGTGCTTTGAACAACACACATAAGGATAGCGTAATTCCTTTGGGAAAAAAATTGACAAACGAAAAAAGATTTTTTTTTAAATGTGGCAATGTTAAGTACATCAATGCAAAAACAGGCAAAATGAGGGTAAAAATGTGATCTATTCCCTAAAAAACTTTTTTGAAATTTCTGATGTGATTTTTTCAATATATTTTATAATGCACGAAGAAGGCATCATCAATGCTAAGTGGATTAATCTGAGTTGTTTTTCATTAATGTGGCCAGAAAGTAAATTAATCAGTATACGTTATTTATCACGTTTTGAACGATCTCATAACTTACCGAAAATGTTTGTTCTGCTTAGGACGGCGTTTTAATCAGCACGCGTTTTATCGTAATTTAACAGCACGCAGAACGATCGCGTGATCATCCGAAATATTTTTTTCTGCTTTTTGCGGGCGGAAAGAAACTTAATTAGTACGCATTGTATCGTGTTTGGAACAGCACGCAGATTGAATGCCACTTGCTGAACCGGTCATATGGCTAAAAACGTCAACCCGTTCGGCCAAATGAACTATTAAGCTAAACGACTTTTTCGGGCAAATGAATTTTCCTCGAACGTAATTTTTAACCGTATGTCCATTTTGGTCATATAACTTTCGGCCGGATGGATTTTGGCCTTATGGTTTATTCGGTCAGATGACATTTTCGGCCAAACAACTTCCTACCTTGCGCCCTTCGGCCAAACGGCTTTCGGTCGAATGACTTTCGGCCAATCGGCCCTTCCTCGTTTAAAAATTTGATTTAAACGAAAATTCTTTGGATTTTAACAAGAAAACCTTCGGAATTTCCACGGAAAATTCTTTAAAGGTTCCACAAGAAACTCTTCGGAATGAGCATAGTGTGACATTCTTGATATTTCTATGCCATAGGTCCAACTACTTAGTCTTCAGAGACACAAAACCACACGTCCATCCGTACACACCATGCACTCAACTCCCCGTCACTTCCGCATTCCATTCTACACTACTCTCACATACTCAACACATATACAGGATGCCACATCCTCCCTTTGCCAAAAATGTTGGAAAAGCCTATGTTATTCACATGGACTGTCAACAGAAGTATAAGCCAACATGGGACATAAACCTTCAGATACATAGTAATATCATAGTAATAAGACTGTTGAATAATGATCGATTGCCAGGTTACTGATTTTCATTTTATATGCTGATATTACTTTCGATTAGCCAACACTTCTCCTACTTCTTCTTTTCTATCCTCCTTCCCTATTCCTCTCTCTTCTTTCCCCTTTTCTCTCTTCTGTTTTTTTTTTGTTTTCCTTTTTTACACTCTAACCACATTGCATGGGCTCGGTATACTTCAATACTCTCTAGTAATTTACATCACGATTCAAATAAAACGTGACGTTTACATTGAAGGCAATACACTCTTATAGTAATTTTCCAGGAAAATAAACAACACCAATTTCACCGTAACGGAACCCCAAAGTTGCCCAAAATTGGGTTGTTTTTACTAATCGATTGTTTTGCCCAATAAACCAAATTTCAGTAAATCACACTTTTTAGATACTTTCGAGTTTCGGTATAGCTAACATTTAAACCTACTTGAGAATGTCAACTGTGTTGACGCGCATTGCATGCCAAAAGTTAGCGGCTTTTTAACAGGTTTCAACCGCCTCTCAAACTCAAGAAAAAGAACCCAGATTAATCCACCTAGCAGTGATGATGCCTTTCTCGTGCATTATAAAATATATTGAAAGAATCACATTAGAAAGGTCAAAAAAAGCTCTTTAGGAGAATAGATCACATTTTTTCGATCATTTAGCATGTTTTTGCATTAGTTAAAATGTATTGCCACCATCTTCAGAAAAAAAATTTTTTTCGGTTTTAAATTTTTTTTCCAAGGGGGGACCTTTGGGAAAAAACAATGATTTTTCAATAATTCCGAAATGCAATGTCCGATCGAGCCAATTTTCAATAGCAAACAATGGGACCGCATTCCCCGTCGGATGCAACTTGTTGCGAAAAAAAAACGGGTAATGCTAAGTTCCAAAAAATGTGTTTACCAAATTTGTACACATATACACATACACACACACATACATACATACACACATACGGACATCACCTCAATTCGTCGAGCTGAGTCGATCAGTGTATGAAAATCGGCCCTCCGGGCCTCCTATCAAAATTATGTTTTTGAAGCAATGTTATAGCCTTTACGTACACTTAGTGTACGAGAAAGGCAAAACAAATGAATGACATCGTGTACGAACTAAAACTGTAAAAATGCCAAAAACCTTCCAAAAATAGCGAAATCCTGTAAGCTTCAGTGTATCTATATGAGACAGATAGTTTAGACTATAGTTTCTACTATCTATAGTTTGGACAATTTTCCATTGAGTTGACATTCAATGTTTTATCTACCATGTTTTGCTCATGTTGCCTATCGTATTAAATTAACATTGTCCACGTCGGTGTGCCTGACTGTGTCATGTAATTATTCACCTTACTCACAGCTTTGCTTTATTTAGTCACATGAACACATGAACCCTACAGGGAATCGATAATCAAACCACTTTTGAGTTCAATATACTCAAATCTATCCGATACCTGTTGGTACTTTGCTTTATTCTCATGTTAATTTTTAGTCCACTTATAAACTCAAATTTATGTTATTTTAACTTATCCAAATCTATGTAGGAATATCAAAAATATAACTTCTTCCATGGAGCATCACTCTTAAGCGCGAGTAAAAAAAGGTTAAATTTGTTGGGTTAAAAGTTTGATTTGTTTAATTAAGTTAATGATCTTTACTTTTTCCAGGTTATTATTATAATTTATTTCATGTATGCGGTGTATGCTCAGGCACTCGCATTGAGATGAGTGACGTTTAGCGCTCGCACACTTATGTGCACTTCGGCATGTGTAAACACATGTTTGTTTTGCTTCTGCTCATAACCTCAATATTGATTGGGTCATCACAATGATTGCAAAAAAGTTGAAAAATATATGAAAAAATACTCATTTTGACCCAAGCATTGCTGAATTGCATTATCTAGGAGTGTTTGTTTTTCTTCTATCGCCACTCACATATTCGGACGTGAGAACCTCAATAACTGTGTTACCAGAAAATAAGGATTTTCCATTTTCAAAATTTTAATATGTATGAATTGAAAACACATTGGGAGATATCAATATTTACTTTCCAATTGTTATTCGATGGTTACTTACGACAAGACAAATGAATGATCAAAACATAATAATCGTCATTAATGTTATAAAGACTTCCAATATTGTAACCTAACAAAATAATTTAAAAAAAAAATCATCATTTCACTGGATAATGAAACCATCCGCGGTAAATAATTGAGCTCTGTATTTTCAGGTTTCCACTTCCTAGTAAGAAATGTGAAAACGTCAGCATATCAATTTTGAATTTGTTTTTTTTTTTTTTTTACAGCTCCCCAACATTTGATGCACCGTATATTCTATTGTATTGAATTTGAATGAAGTTATGGCTGAACTATCTTATGTAGTTTTTAGTTATATAATTTTGTTATTATCATTGGATTTTATGTACTTGGTAATGAGCTTAAACTCTACGCAAGGGTCTTTGAAGTATTGGCCATGAGCTAAACTCGACGCAATATTTAACCTGGTGTTCAGCTTTACCTGTATCAACTCCACGTAATTTACTTCTGGTTTGTCTTGTATTGGTCATGAGCTAAACTCGACGCAATATTTCGACCGCTCTTTTTTTGACAAGAACATTTATTTGCTTATTTAACTGTATTGGCCATGAGCTGTACTCGACGCAATACATTTACTGTCCTTCGACTCAGTTATTCTAAAATGCTTGGTAATGAGCTAGAACTCTACGCAAGTCTTATTTTCGCTTCATATACTGCATTGGCCATGAGCTGGACTCGACGCAATACACTGACTGTCCTTCGACTCAGCTGTTTCAGAATGCTTGGTAATGAGCTAGAACTCTACGCAAGTCTTATTTTCGCTCCATATACTGCATTGGCCATGAGCTGGACTCGGCGCAATACATCCACCATTCATTTATTATCTTCCAAACATCAAACACTACATAACATAGTCATAACAATACTGCATTCCTGGCAACCATGTCGCATGAACACTTTGCCTCATTTTCGCATGACATTTGATGACACTCACCTCTCTGCTCTCTCGCTCCTCTCATTCGCACAAAATGTTTATTTTCTTTCCATTTTCCAGATTTGTTTTTTTTTTATGACACACGCAACAAAACAGACTAAACACAAAATAAGCATGGCAAGGATCGCCAATGTGACATTCTTGATATTTCTATGCCATAGGTCCAACTACTTAGTCTTCAGAGACACAAAACCACACGTCCATCCGTACACACCATGCACTCAACTCCCCGTCACTTCTGCATTCCATTCTACACTACTCTCACATACTCAACACATATACAGGATGCCACACATAGGAAATTTTTTGAATTTCTACAACAAATTGTTCGAAATTTGCACGATATTTTTATTATTTTCATGGTAAGTTCTTTGTAATTTCCTCAGGAAATTCTCGTATAAATTGATGAAATAGTGACAAATAGATTGGGCAATATCGAACTTTACGAAATCTAACGTGGACAGGCTATAGCCGCTGGTTTCATTTAGATACCAAAAACGGAGATTAGTGTTGTACATATGAATGCATCTCGATTGTACAGTTGCAGGAGAGCGTTTTTCCAATATGAACTTAAGGCCAGTGCAAATCGTAATCCAATCGAACTCAATTTATTCCGAGATTGTCTCACGAGTATAATTTCATTTATCGAGAATTCAATCTGAAAAGGGTTCTTGCTAATAGTTAATGGCTATTTAAAAATATGTAAATAACCATGATGTATTAGTTAATTATTCTATTGTTTAGTTGGCGAAAAAACAATGCTCCTCCTTTGCTTCAAGTACCGGAAAAATTAAATAATTTAAACACGATTGCTTGTCAAATTGTATAATGTTAGAAGTTGCACACAGCAAAAATCTTTATTGTCCTCTTGATATACTTATTTATATAGTCCAATATGAAGCGACATAACTGTGAAGAATCTTCGATATCTATTGTATATCGCTTCACTTCTGGTCCAGATATAAATCACTTTTTCATGCAATAGATTCATCGAAACCAAGATAGTAGAGATGGTAGAATGCTCGGCCTTGAACGCCAACCGATGACTGTGTTGAAGTCTTCATTTTATGGCTTTTCCCCCGTTTACCGCATTCAACCTAATACATTAAACATGAAACTCACCGAAGCCACCGGAACGAGAAACCAAAACGTCTTCACTTGTAGATTGAAATAATGGCGATGATTATGTGGGTCGGAAGGAAGTCCTGTAGTTTTGAGCCGCTACCACCGAACGGCTCCCGGCAGAACGAACAGATCTTCATCAGATATAATTGCTTCCCCGTGGCCTACGTATACAAACGCCCCCAGCAGCCATAACAGAGAATCGGAAGTGCATCATTAGACTTTCAAATCGAAACCTATAGCTCAAATTTATTATTATGTATTGGGAAAATCACTGTGTGAGCAATTCCGGAACATCACGAGCTTATCGGTGGACGATGTAGACGTGTATTTCAACATCGAAGATGTTATAAGTAGAAGTAGCTTAACAGTATTTAGAGGATGTTAATTTAATTCCAAACAAATCTATTAATTATTGGGTTGTACTTATCCGTGTTACTGCCCAAATTCTGTCTATTTGGAACACTAGGTAAACTTTAGACTAGAAAGGGATCATTTTATTTCACACCAACAAAAAATGAATGCTGCATTTCCATTACAAATCACCTTTCCATGTGCATTCATCTCCATCGCTTAAATCTCGACAAAATCGTGACAATCCACTCCGAACAGAGTTTAATTTGTTATCCTTTAAATCCCCTCACTGGATCAACAGCTGCTACGCGTGACGGAAAGCCAACGATCCATTCATGCATGCAAAATGCTCTATGGTGCCAAAATACACAGACCGTCGCTTCCTGTCATACCAACCACTCGCGATGCCTGGGCTCACAGCTGACGAATCGACCATGCTCCATGGCCGGGCGGAATTTAGCACAGAACTGCAAAGCCAAAACCGCGACCATAATTTACATAATATTTATTGCCGCTGTACATCCAATGGCAATTTTTCCCGGCTTTTCCGGCTGCACAGCTACGGCAAACAACTGCACTCACGGTTCCACCAGCTGGGAGCCTCCCAACGGAGCACAGCTGCAGCAGGCCAGCTCAGCTGACGGTATCGTTCGGTGACAGGTGCAGGCTGAAAAAGAAGGCAGATGAGTGCAGCACAGGCTTCCACATATGTAGTGACGTGTGCCACAGTGAGCGGTAGTTGGATGTGACCAGAACACTCGACCCTTGGGTTGGATACTTTCTCGTCTCATTCGCGACTGTCGATTTCCGCAATAACCCATTTCTGATAAAGTTACAAACGGTCGGTGAAGAAACGGGCCTCTGGAAATTCAACCGAATACGATTAAGGCCTTCAAAACAGTTCTAATTAATTTTAAAATTCATCAATTAGCATGTTTTCAAGCATGTGCTTTAAAATAAACTTCAAATTACAAAAAAAAATTCTACGTAGAATTGTCAATTGTACATACAGTCCCTCCATAGTTATGGACCTCTTAATGACTTTCTAACATTACATCTATAACGCCACAAAATCAACCGATTGTAGGTATCAATACATGAATACCATCGTTTGTAATGTTATCTATATCCAATCTAGAATGAGTTTAATTATAAGAAAATAACTGGACCTTAGATCGATCCGATGGCAAATAATCATATTAAGGAACACTTTGTGGCGGCGAATGTAAATAACGCTGTTTTAATGCAAATATTGATTACAAATTCGATTATTCTGCCAATGCAATAGCTGCAATATAAAACTAACCTACAATTATTGCATTTCATCGTGGATGTTGTTAAAAAAATGATTAAAAAGAGATTTATGTAGGAAAAGCTTTTCCACTGTTCCATAACTGTGGGAAAATATTGTTATGGTCACAATTATTGACCACACACTACGGAAAAGACCTGTAACATTATGTCATTTAAGACCGACATATGCAAGCGAACCAAAAGACGTATTATTGTGTTCAAATTAATTTTTACAAGGCTCTGAAAATGTGTACACAGCAAAAAAAGTTGTTGAATATTACATCGAAATCGATGCAACCCGTTGAATGCATCGATTGTGTAAAATTACATTCTAGGATGTACTCATGAGCTACCTGTGTAATCCACGAAACCGATGTAATTATTTGCGATGTAGTGAATTGCAACGTAAACAAAACGATGTAATGAAATGTCGATGTAAACAATCCTTCGAATTCGGTCTTTCAATAATAAACAAAGCAGATCACAACAACATATTTTATTTATTTATGCACTCATATATGTTTTAAGAGAATAAACAAGGTTCCACAGAATGTATATTGGAATATTTTAATATATTGTTCAGGCCAAATGTGTACATACATCCGTGCCAGTGGCCATGTTGTAACAAACCAAAGCAGATTGTATACCATGTCGAACTCCGGTCGTTATCCTGCAGGACCATAATACCATGGTATTATGTGTTGAGGAACTGTATTATGTGGTATAGAGTATCATGCGCACCAATTCTTTCCAGCCTTTCGGGATCGCGAGGGAATCCGTTCGGAATCGCCACGGATATTTTTTTCGGGGTCACAACAGGAATATTTTTGGGATCGTGACCGGAATACTTTCGGGATCTCGACGAAAATTCTTTCGGAACCACGACTGGAATCCTTTCGGGATCGTAGCGCGAATCCTTTCGGGATAGCGACGAAAATTCTTTCGGAATTGCTGCGGGAATCTCGGCAGTGCGACGAGAATCTTTTCGGGATAGCGACGAATATTTTCGGGATCGCGACAAATCCTTTCGAGATTGCAACGGGAATCTTCGCGATTTCACGGCAGGATAGCGATCGGAATCCTTCTGGGATCTCGATGGAAATTCTTTCGGGATTGCGACGGAAACCCTCTCAAGAGTGCGACAGGAATTCTTTCAGGATCGTGAAGGGAATCCTTGACGAATTCTCTCGAGATCGCAACGGAAATCTTTCCGGGTCCATGACAGGAATCCGTTCGGGATCGTGATCGAAATCCTTTTGGGATCTCGACGGAAAATCTTTCGAGGCGGGAATGCTCTCGGAAGCGCGACAGGAATTTGTTTGACTTCGCAACGGGAATCCTTTTTGGGATCGCGACGAATCCTTTCAAGATCACAACCGGAATCCTTCCTGATTGCGATCATAATTCTTTCTTCCAGGACGCCACTGCAATCCTTTCGCTATCGCGGCAGGAATCCATTTGGTAATCCATCCAAGGGAATCCTTTTGGGATCCCGACGTAAATTTTTACGGGGTCGTGACGGGATTTCAAATCCAGAACGAATCCTCTTGGGATTCCGAACGGAACCTTTTTGGGGTGCATGTTTCCGAAGAAAATTGGGATTCTTGAGAGGATTCTAGAAGAGTAACCCATCTGAAATTCCGAAGAGGAATTCATCTGGAATTCTGAGAGGGAATCTTTCCTAAACGGATTCTTCCACAATGTTGAAGTTTTTTTTAATTTAAATAGATCTGAATCCCTGAATGTTTTCTTCCTATCCGAGAAAACCTCCAAGAGGAATCCCAAGAAAATAAAATTCGCAATACCAAGAGAAATTACTTCGGAAACCCAAGAAGAATCTCTTTGGAATTTAAAGATGATTCACTTCTAAATTTCAATAGGATTTCATTCGGAATCGCGAATTTCAAGAGGACTCCTGACCGAATCTCAAAAGGATTTCTTTCTTAATACAAATGTCATGTGAATCCCAAAAAAAATCTCTTTACAATCCCAAGATCGTTCGCGTACAGATTTCCATCGTGCTCCAGAGAGAATTTCCTTCAATATCCTGGAAGGATTCTCGTCGCGATCTTAAAAGGATTCCCATCAGATTCCAATCGCGCTCCCGAATGGATTTCCAGTCGTGATTCCGAAATAATTCTCGTTGCGATCTTAAGAGGATTCCCAATGCGATTCCAAAAGGATTCTCATCACGATTCAGATTCCGAAAAAAAATTCCGTCGTGCTCCCGAATGGATTCCCGATCCCATAATTATTCTTATTTATGTTTATATCCCGAAAAGACTCTCGTCGCGCTCCTGAAAGGATTCCCGTACGGATCCCGAAAGGATTCCCATCGTGATTCTGAAAGTATTCCCGTCGCTATCCCAAAATAATTCCCTTCGCGTTCCCGAACGAAAAATTATCGAAAGGATTTCCGTCACGATTCCAGAAAGATGTCTATCACTATCGTGGAAGAATTCTCATCGTTATCCCGGAAAGATACTCGTGGCTATAAAGAATGAACTCCCGTAGCGTTTCGAAAGAATTCCCGTCGCGTTCACAAAAAGATTCTTGTCGCTATTTCGAATGGATTCCCGTCGCGGTCCGGAACGGATCTCAATCGCCATCACCAAAGTATTCCCGTCGCGATCTCAGAAAGATTTCACGTCGTAATCCCTGATGGATATCCGTCGCAATTTCGAAAGGATTCCAGGATTCCTGTCGGGATTCTGAAAGTATTCCTGTCGATTAAGAAAGAATTTCCCGTCGCGATTTTCGTTGCGATCCCGGAAAATTACCGTCGTTATTCCGAAAATATTCCCGTCACGATCTCTTGTGGATTCTCGTCGGAACTTTGAAAGGTTTCTCGTCGCGATTCTGAAAGGATTTCCGTTTTAAATACGTGGATTCACGAATAGTTAATAAATTACAATAACAATTCCAAATGTATTACAATAGTGATTCCGAAAGTATTTCCGTCGTGATCACAGAAGGAGTTTCGTCGCGATTTTAAAAGGAGTTTCGTCGCGATATTGAAAGTATGTATTTCCGTCGTGCTCTCAGAATGATTCCCGTTGCGATCCCGAAAAGCTTCCTGCCGCGATCGCAATAGAATTGACATCGTGGTCCCGAATCGATTCCCGTCGCACTCCAGAGAGAATTCTCTTGATGATCCCGGAAAAATCCTGACGAAATTCCCATCAAATTTTCTAAAGGATTTCCGTTGCGATCCAGAAAGGATTTCCGTCTTGACCCGGAATAATTCCTGTCGTGATTCTGAAAGGATGTCTTTTGTGATCTAGAACGGATTGCAACGGTAATACAGAATTCCCGTCGCGACTTCGAAAGGATTCCAGTCGCGATTCTGAAAGGATTCCCGTCGCTATTGCGAATGTATTTCGATCGTGCTTCCGCAAGAATTCTGGTCGCGCTACAGAAAGAATTCGCTTGACGATTCCGAAAAAATCCTCGAAGTATGCCCATCGAGATTCCGAAAGGATTTTCTTTGAGATCCCGAAAGAATTCCCGTCGCGGTTCCGAAAGCATTTCCACCGCAATCCCTAATTTGTCGCAGTTCCGAAAGGGTTCCTTTTGCGATCTCGAAAGGATTACCGTTGCGCTCCATGAAGGAATCCCGTCGTGATCCCGAAAGTATTTCCGCCGCGACTCTAAAAGTATGCTCGTCGCGATCCCGGAAAGATTTTTGTTGTGACGTCAAAAGTAGTTTCGTCGCGGTCTTGAAAGTATTTCCGTCGCACTTCCAAAGGATTCCATTCACGATTCCGTAGATTCCCGATTCCGAATGGATTCTCGTCGCGATCTTGAAAGAATTCCCATTCATACCTCAAAAGGACTGCCGTCGCGTTCCTGAAAGAATTCCTGTCGCGTTTTCAAAGGATTCCCATCGATATCCTGGGAGAATTCCCGTCGCGATCCAGAAAAGAGAGCATCCAAATGAATTCCCGTTGCGATCACGTAAAAATTCGCTCCAAAAAATCTCGTCGCAATTCCGAAAGGATTTCAGTCGCGATCCCGAAAAAAAACGTGCCGTGCTTAAGGAAATATTCTCATCAAAATTTTGAAACGATTCCCGTCGTGACTCCGAACAGATTCTGGTCGCGGCCCTGGAGGAATTCTTGTTGCGATCCCGTAAGAATGACCATTGCGATTCCGAAAGGATTTTCTTTGAGATCCCGAAAGGAATTCCCTCGTGGTCCCGAAAGCATTCCCGTCGCGATTTAAAAAAGATTCTGGTCGCGATTTCTGTCGCAATTCCAAAAGGATTTCCTTCGCGCTCCATGAAGAATTCCCGTCGCGACTTAGAAAGTATGCGAGTCGTGATTCCGGAAGGATTTCCGTCGCGATCCCGGAAGGGTTTCCGTTGTGACCTCAGAAGTATTTTCGTCGCGCTCCCGATAAGATTCCCGTCGCGTTCCCGCATGAATTCCCGCTGCGATCACGAAAGAATTCTCGGTGCAATCACTAACGGATTCTCGCCGCGACCCCGAATGAATTTCGCGAAAGAATTTCCATCGCGATTCCGAAAGGATGCCCGTCGTGCTCGAGGTAGGCTTAGCGATTCCGGAAAAATGCCCGTCGGGATTTCGAAAAGATTCTTGTTGCGACCCTGGAAGAATTCTTGTTGATTTCCTGGAAGGATGCTGTGGGGAATAAAGTGAGTCGCGATCCCGGATGCTTGTTGGATTCCACCCCGCTCCGAGATCCTGGAAGAATTTTTGTTACACTCCACGAGGCGCTCCATGCAGAAAGAATTCCCGTCGCGATTTCGAAGGATTGCCGTCGCATCTAGATCCAGAAGATTCCCGTCACGCTTCAGTATAGCTCCCGGAAGGATTCCTATGTCGATTCCAAAAGGATTTCCGTCGCGTTTTTGGAAATTTTCCCGTTGGTCCCAAAAGTATTTTCTTCGCGATCCCGAAAGTATTTCCTTTGATGTGAACCAGTTCCTGTGAAAGAAAAAGTTTTCCGTTATTTTGCGTAAAGTATTTAGGCATATAAATCATTTGCCATACCTGAATATTTCGCATTTTTATAATATATCGGTCACGAGAGCTCCTGCTGCTGCTTCTAAAGAAAAAATGACACCGAACGACCGAACTGACCAAACAAAACAAAGTCTGAGTCAGTGTTGCTAGATACAAAATTGCATTATCTTCGATTGTATTTTCACATCAAACTTGTGTAATAATACACAATCTTGGAGGATTGCTTGGTTGCATCTGTTTCTATTTAATATGCTCTTCCGAAATATGTTATTATTACACAAATGCAACGTAAATTCGACTGGCGATTTTTCGTTTGTGTAATTTATAAGCGATGTAATAATACATGGAAATAAATGCTTTATTACATCTTTTTTCAATGTTTACATAGTTTTTTCGTTACATCGTATGTGTTACATCGAAGCATTTTACAATTCTTTTTGCTGTATATCCTAAATTTTACACGACCAAAAAAACTAGTTTATGTAGCAAAAATGGTAAGTCCCAGCAAGTCAATCTAACACCAGATCTTATGAGTGGGATTCCCGTTCGATACCACTCTACCATTCCTGCTGCTTGGCAGAAAGGAGATCGAAGCTTAACATGTTTTACAATTTCACGGATATGGGGAAGCATCAGCCCATCCACTGCTTGTTCCTTCCAACTGCGCTGAAGGTGAAAAAGGAGAAACGAAAACAGTGCTCAGCTCAGTATTCATGTGTCACTTTGTTTGTTTCGGGGCGCTTTGGATTTCAGTCATTCGTAGTGTAAATTCAAGCCATTTATTAATGAGAAGCGTTTAATGGATAGCATTCGGTATTTAATGACAGAATGATACTGCAAATATATTGTTTTGGGTGTCTGAAGCAAATATGACACAATATTATGTTATGATTGGATATGCATCTCGGTTGATTACGTCAGCTGGGTTGCATCCCTTATAAAATTGAGATTTTTTTGGTGTGCACTGATCAAATCATATTTCTTCAAATAATTTTAATTTAAAGTATTTTAATTAGATATCTAAAATTTGTAAAAGAAATTTATTTACCATGGGAAATGGTGAATTTGATTGTGAAATAACTACTTTTTGGCACTTCCATAACTATGGGTCTTTCATAATTGTGAAGGGAGTGTATCAATGGTTGCTCCGTCCGTGATTGACCAGGAATCAGTGGGATTTCACAATGAATCAACTGAACGGCTAACTGAAATAAGTAAATCATTCTAACTGCGCGCCGCCGGAATAAGCGGAATAAGGAAGGATCATTTGTAAGTTTTTTTTTGTATCTTTATTAAGGAGACTTTCAGCCCTAGGCTGCCTCGTCTCCAATCATTAGTAAGTGATTTTTGCTATTTAGGAGACTGTGTTTACCTCAGCGGCTTCACAAAAATCACAAGAAGGAACATTTGTTAATGGGTGGGTAGGTCCACCGAATACACAAAGATATTTTTCTTCTGGGAAAAAAATTTCCCAAGTATTTTGTAGGAATTGCCGAGAAAATTTCGAAGAATTTTCGTGAAAAATGGTATAGAATTTCTCGATTTTAAGACCGGCGCGCATCTCTACACCCAAGACCGACAATTATGGAAACGTTAGGCATTAGTATTTTTCGTGGTATTGGAGAGGCTTCAGTAAGCTTCCTTACCTGTTTGTGCCACACCTCCTGATGAACAGACGCTCGAAGCGTACCTTTTCACTCTAGTTGGTGTCAGAAGAACAACAGTGCACAATGGTTCGAGAGCAGCCAAAACCTCAAAAATCGAAATTCGTGTTTCCGTCGGAATTATATTTTTCTCATTTTATAGAATACTTACGTCATTCAAATTCAAAATTTGAAGTAGTTTTGTTGAGTTTTGACTTTGTTACATCATTTTGAATTCAACATGAATGCTGATTTTCGAATGAAAACGCTGTTTGACAACGCGTTTAGATCAGCATCGCACGGCTTCAATTACATCGCTAACCCCAATATTATTTCAAGACTGCATTGTCAGGGTCTTAAATAATATGTCTATGTCAAATATAGGTGACAGAACTCAACTTAAGTTAACTTTAAATACAAAATTAATTAAAATACTCACATTTTTCAGATTGAAGTTCTTCAAAAGTATAGGCGCCGATGAGTGCTTGCAATGATTCTATGCTCATTACAAAGCTTAAAGCAATAGCTTTCTATTAATCACTATTTTGTTTTGCGAAAAGTTGCGATAAGCTGTTTTTTTAACCGTTAGTTCGAAATGTACATAGTATTTTTGATCTATTTCTAACTAAAACCTTACAAATGCGCATTTTTTGTTCACAAGAACCTTAAAAATGCCTTTTTTTTAATTATTTGATTGAAGTTGAAACGGTTGATATAATTATATAACATTTAAAACATGTGTAATGAAAGCGATAATTCAATGACGGAATCATTTGTATACTTTTATTTGAATATTTTTATTGCTGTAAATGAAATGATTGAGTAGTTTTCTTCCCAAACGGCTAAAAGACAACACACAAAATTTATTACTTCCAAAACTTTCTCCTGACATCCGCGAATCTACGTATTTTAGATTTCTTTCAAATGAATTTTATTGTCTGGATTTTGTTTATGTCTAATAATCCGAATTACGTAATCATGCTGAAAACTTTTCTAAAGCAGAAAATGAAATGAAAATTCTTAGTATTTTTCAGCAAATTGGCATTGTTCAATACTTTGCCATTAAAGTGATTCTACATATCAAGAGTTTCAAGTTTAAATGCTTGAGCTGTAACACACTCTTCTTGGCAGCAATAGAGAATGTTTGCACTGATCAATAGAGTATGTTGGTACTGAGATTTGAACTGAAAAGCAGTCATATTTGTGAAAATAGTTATTCTGCTAGTGCTCATAATTATAGAAAAGACAGATACCTTGAAATGAGCAAAAAAGAAAACCTGTTTCGAATCAAGATTATAAAGAATACAAATGTAAGTATACAGTTGCAATAAAAGCTGTTCGTTTGTCATTCAAATTAATTGATTCAATTCAAATACAACATTTTGTCAAAAATATTCCATAATGGAGGATGTTCCGAATAAAATTATTTGTTTTGTCTTAGCACAGCATAAAATTATTTGTTTTGTCTTGTCTTAGCACAGTATTCAGCAAATAAGACTTTCGATAAGAAAATTATTAATAGCTTTTTTGTGGAATATCTTCACTTGTCATAAAACGAGTTAGTACCGCTTAGTACTATCCCATTTAATTCGACCACTTGAGTCAAGTGAGAGACACTGAAGACGGCCTTACTGTTAAAGTTGAAATACGGTTCTGTAAAGTAACAATCAGGTGGTGGAATTAAATGGAATAGTACTAACTAGTTTTTT
Organism: Armigeres subalbatus; assembly: GCF_024139115.2. Lineage (NCBI taxonomy): Eukaryota > Metazoa > Arthropoda > Insecta > Diptera > Culicidae > Armigeres > Armigeres subalbatus. The sequence goes on along the minus strand of NC_085141.1, from coordinate 378,847,823 downwards.
AGCAAGTGAGATAGTCTTTGTTGCGAAACTATCTGTTTTCAAAAGGCGAATTTAGCAGTAAAATGAAAGTATTCACTACCCCAGGGATGCCAAAAACACGGCTGTATATTGCCAAAGTAGAGCTCAAACACCCATCTTTAAGTCTGGATGTGATAAAGACCATCAAAAAACCACAATACAAACATAAAACCTATTTTTAGGGACATTTTGAGGTTTTGGCCAACCTTTGTTCTGGAGCGAACCACTGTGCAGTGTCCATGCAGCACTACCAGCTAAGTACTAAGTAAGGGTTGTAGCTGGTGGTCTTTTACTCTATTAAGCGCAGCATACTCCATTCGGCGAAGGTTCATCGAAGAGCTGTAGCCGAGTGTCAAGTAAGTACGTTAGGCATTAGGGTTTGGGACTCCTGTTAGCCTTGGGAGCAAAGACGTAGGATTGCCAATCCGGAGATGGCGACTACGATTCTCGGTCCGGTCTAGGATGTTTTCGGCTGGGAAACATTACCCAAGTAACATTTTTAGTTTTATAACGGTCATGAAAACCATTATTTGTTCTACATGACTTCGATAAAACCAGCATAAAACCAAAATGTTACTAGAGTATCGACTCCCAGGGCATAGTATCCATTGTACTTGCCACACAAGATGCATACTAATGCAATGGCGGGCAAAGAACAGCTTTCAATCAATAACTGATGTTATGCTAATAGAATACTAGTAAAACTATAGATGAAATGCAGGCCAAATTCCAGTTGGAATATAGAACCATAGAAGAAGAAAAAGAAGAAGAAGAAGAAGAAGAAGAAGAAGAAGAAGAAGAAGGCGTTAGGATTAGGTGTATATCGACGCTGTATTAGAGGGTCTTGTTCTGGAAATCCCGGGACAAAAATCCCGGGATATCCCGGGATGTAATGCATCCCGGATCCCGGGATTTTTTATGTACATCCCGGGATTTCTCGAAAATAAAAATATACATGATGACAAAATATTTAAGAAAAATTAATGTATGTATGTTCTGCATAATTGCACCGATTCTAGTTTGTTAGCCCATCGACTTTTATATTGCCCGCATGTCTTATACACACCCATGCATACAAACATACACAAACAAGCAATCACAGATATCTTTTTCAATTCTATAGGTCTCCTAGCCTTCTGACTTTGTTTTTGGAGCGAACTTGTTTTTGGAGCTGATGAAAATAAAGAATCATCTTTCCAGATTTCACAATAATCGAAGCGCCCAAGTCCAAGACGATCATGTCGGAATCAAAATTTTCAGATAATGCTGACGACGATTGTTTCAACGACATCAATGGTAGTGAAGAATCAGATGACGAATTCAATTCGTTCTCATTTGGTAATATCTGAACTTATATTAAGGTACACTGGGGGAAGTGGAAAAAGGGGGTAAGTGTAAAAATTGACTCGAAAAATTGGAATTGTACATATTTTACAGTTTTTACCACATCATAGCATCATGCAATGTTATACTTTGATGCTCACACTAATACCATGTTGAAAATTGTATAACACATACACTAACACGGTTATCGCTTGAACTGTAATTTTAGGTTTCGTGAAAAATTGATATTTGCATTCATAAAATTAATTCTTATTTGCACCAATTGTTCTTTTTTCAAGTAAATTTATATCACAGGTGACCATTACAATACAATTAAACTAATCCCATTCAATTGGTAGTGGTTTGTACCAAGAAAGCAAATAATTCAAAGATTTTACACTTACCCCAGGTATCAAACACTGCGGGGGAAGTGGATAATGTTCTAATTACGCAAGTTTTTTCTTCACTCCAAGGTTTATTTCGATAGCTGTGAATCTTAATATGTTCCTTCTTTGTTATCATTGTGATTCCAGTGGTGATTAGACTCATATAAATGAGAAAATGCCTGATTAATCCACCTATCGGTATTGATGCCTTTCACATGTTTTACATATGAAAAAAAATGTATGAGAAAGTTAAAAATAGCACTTATAGGTAAACATATTGTATAATTCACATTAATTTTTATTCATAACAAGTTTCGCCGTTGAATGCAATTTTTTTTTTTTGCGAACATATTGGTTAAGGACAAGTGCTTAAGAATAGCTGATAATTTTGTACGTGCTTTGCGCACACACATACATACGAATACGCACATACAGACATCATCTCAATTCGTTATACTAAGTTGATTAGTTTAAAACCCTGTAAGTCCCATTTTTACTTTAAAAAGCTCATCTTTGGGGCAAACATGTAGACTTTACGTACACTTAGTGTTCGAGAAGGCAAAACCAGCAATAACAAACAATAAAACCAGCCGTCCCCTAGCTATTACGAGAATTCCTTGAGGATTTATTCCGTTAAGGTAATGAAATTATTCCACAAAAGATACTCAGAGCAATTATCGTATTGATTTTAGTTATATGTAACTACTCATAACTATTGAAGGTCAAGGTAACATGGGTTTTCCACTTACCCCATCCCACTAGGATAAGTGGAAAAACAACTCCTAATTTCGAAATCTATTTCCATAAATTTCAAGCGACCAAAATGGTATGAATTACCGCATAGTTGGTGCAAAATTGACTGTTTTTGATAGCCCATTTTGATTGAACGCATTTAAATCATTTAAACTGGTTTTACACTAATTCAAACATGCACTATCGATTTTTCTTTTTCCACTTCCCCCAGTGTACCTTATATTGATTTTCTTAACCAATTGCTGAATTTAATTCACGATTATATAAAACCGATTTTGGAGAAACATTTAAACGGATCCGAAACATTGCTCGAATTTTCCATCGCTCGCCAGTGGAGAACTCAATGTGCTAGAGAAAGGATGAAAAACGGTTTAGGCAACAACTTCAACTCGTTCAGGATGTTCTGAAAACTACACAGAAAAAAATTATAAAAAATAAACAGCGCGTAAAACTTGACTAACTATAATTCTGAAATAACTTTACTAAGAAGATTTTTTTTTTGTCGGATTCAAGCATCAACGGCTAAATATTTCTTAAACCGTATTGCCAGCGAGTAGACAAGTGGCGATTCGTTAGAAAATTGAACTCATACATATTTTACCATTCTTAAAAATGTAACAAATATATGAAATTGAAATTGCAAGTATTTTTATTTGCATCCCGGGATCCCGGGATATACCGATATAACGAAAAATTTAACGCTGTATACAGGACCCAGAAAGATAGTTCACTTCAACAAAAGTGGATTGATAATTTAAAAAGTTATGCAAAGGCTAATGTTATATCCTAGTTTTGGGTTATTTGGCCGAATGCTGCTTGGCCGAAAGGGTTATTTAACCGAACGCCGTTTGGATGTATAGGTGGAATTTGTGCGAAATATTGGATGATCTAAATGAGAAATGAGTGTGGGAAGTGAGAGATAAATAGTGGGATATCATAAGTAAGAAGTGCGCAGTGAGAAGTAAAAATTGATAAATGAAAGTGATAAGGGAAACTTTCGAAGTGAGTTGTAAAAAGTGAGACGTGAGTTGTGAGTATTGATAAGCGAGAAGTGGGAAATGAGTAAGAGACAAAATGTTCGAAGTAAGTATTGATAAGTGAGTAGTGAAAGGCAATAACTTGAAGTAAGAAGTAAGTGGTAAGGTTTGATAGGTAAAAAGAAATAACTGTGAGGTGGATAGTATAAAATTAGTATAAAGAAATAAGAAGTGAGAGGTGAGCAGTGTGATGATAATTAAGAAGTGAGCAGAAAAAGGTGAGAAGTTATAAGTGACTGGTGAATAGTAGAAAGGAAGAATGCAAATGGAGTAGGAAGCATTAAGAAGAAATGAAGAGAAAAGCAAAAGAGAAAGAAAAATTGTAGAGCATGAAGGATAACTGAGAAAGAAAAAACAGTCGTTGGGGTGACAATGGGTCAAATAGGGATGAGAATGGGTCAATGTTTGCTATCCTACCTCCAGAATGTTGGTGAGAGCGATGTCCCATTATCGCCTCCGATAGCGGAAGGTAAAGCATAGAAGAAGGGAGAAGAATGAAAAAAGGGACAGGGAAGAGAGAAAAAAGAAAAAAGGAAGAATAAAGTCAAATCAAGATACAAGAACATTAAAAAATAAAAACAAGTAGAATAAAAGAGGAGGAAGGAAGAAGATAAAATAATAAAGAATAATTAGTTTTAAAAAAGTTAGGAATAAGGAAATAATTAGAAAAGAAAGGGAAGCGAAAGAAAACGGATGAAATGAGAAAAAGGAAATTAAAAGACGGAAGGAATGAAAGAAGAAACAAAATTGAAGAATAAATTATAATAATTAAAGAATTAGCAATAAATAAATTAAGAACTAAAAAAAGAATGGGATCAATAACGAAAGTGAAATAAGGAAAAAGAATAAATAATTAAAGAAGAAGGAAGCAGATTGGAAAAAAATAAAGAGAAGAAAGGAATAAATAAAAAAGAAAAAAAAAGAAATAATAATAATGGGTCGGAAAATTCTACGAAGTGTGATGTGAAAAGTGTGCTTTGAAAATGTGAAAATTTGGTCTACATTGTTCATGGACGGCCCCTAGAGGTTGTGGGGAGGTCATTGGCAAAACGGAGAATATGAAAAAAGTGGCACACACTTACCTATACCTATGATGGTCGTTCACTCCGTGTTGTCCGTAGAAAAACCCTATGTAATCTCATATTCTAGGTCGCTCGTGCTTAGGCTGCCAACCACCAGTCTCTCTGCACACTGACCACACGCACATCTTCCTCGATTGCACACAGCCAGCGAGTAAAGGGTCTACCCCGGAGGACCCTTTCCAGCTTCTTTGCCAAACATCACTTTTCTGGTCTCTCTTCCGGCATTCGCACCACATGTCCAGCCCACTGTAATCTGCCGTGTTTTATCAGCCTGCCGATGTCTGTATTTTTGAACACTTGGTACGATTCGTGATTCATGCGTCTGCGCCATTCATAATTTTCCACCACACTGCTAAGTATTGAGCACAGTATTTTCCGCTTAAGTCTGCTTCTTTTAACGTCCATGCTCCATGATCGTACATGGCGACTGGACGAATCAACGATGGGTACAGAGCTAGTTTTGTCTGTGCCTGTAGGCTGCGAGACTTTAGCTGACTACGCAAACCGTAGAAAGTCCTACTTACTGTCGCAACACGTCTTTCACCTCGAGGTTAACGTTATTATCACATGTAACGAGTGTTCCAAGACATATGAATTCGTCGACAAACTTGAATCGCATTTCAACCATTTCCACCTCCGGGTCAACACAGTTTGGACTGCCACGTTCTCTGCCAGCCACCAAGTATAGACAGACAGAGTTTATGATCAGCCCTGTTATTTCAATGTCTCATTTAGAAGGCACGAAAGCCTCTTCCACTGCTCTGCGATCTACACCAATGATGTCGATGTCATCCGCAAAACCAAAAAAGGAAAAAGAGGTATTAGAACATAGATAAAGAAGTTTTAAAAACGACTTTTTTAATTCAGTATCATTGAGGCGTAGCAAAGTACGCTGGTTGAACGCTAGCTTAATAATAAAATATCCTTCAATATAATTTGTTTTCATTGAAAGGATTATTTTACACGAAATACTATTCCCGGGAAGAGGGATACTTTTTGCGAAGAAATTATATCCATTTGCCTAATATCTGTCTCATAATCTATCCTCCTATAACCACAAGGAGATAAGAATTCAAGTAGCTACCCAAGCAATCAGAAGTTCGGATAGGAAAGGAATGTTTTGGCTAATCAGCTTGCATTTTAAGTATGGTGGGAACGCAAAAGTGGCCTTGAAGTTCTGTGAACCAAAAATGTACCAATTCGGTTAGGAACAAATTTAAGTACAATCTGAAATTCTGGTTGCTTGGTTAGGAAGTATTGGAAATCTTGGTTTCTCCTATCAGTTTCTCAAACTTTTAATTCACCTACTGTGACGTAATCTATAACTATAAATGTAGGAATGCCTCAAAACATTTATTCAACCTGAAATGGTCTGTATCCGATGTTTGTTGTCGTGTTTCATTGCAATCTCGGGATAATTATTTACTGGCAAGGTTCTGCATTGCAGAATGGAAAAGGCATTTCCGAAAAATTCAAGCTTTTTTGTCACGAAATATAACCACAAAACTTCTGCCGTTGTCGTACATCCGTATTCACACATATGTGGAGGATTACCTCAAGTATGATACAGTTTTTCTAACTATCATCACCATGAATCATCTTACCATAATTGTATCCTTTTAAAAATATCCATCATCATCAACAACAGCAACATCATAAGTGATATACAAATGGCTAACTGCTGGTGGAGATAAAGTTTCCAAGCAACATCATGCTTCCAAACTGGTGAAGAAAACTCTCATTCTAAGCCGCGCGTGTCAGTTCCGTAGCTTGTTTTTCTGCCTCTCAAAATAAAGTAAGACGTTACTCTATAAGTATATTGTAAATCCATTTATTATCATGCCGGGTGAGACTTACGACTGTGAAAAGAAATCAAACAATAATCACCTTCTTATAGCAACACCAGATGGGAGAAGACATCAAATATGAGATGAATCCAGCAAGCAATGGAAATATCGTTTTACAAGCAGCATATCTATAGTTAAGGGTCGTACAGTAGCAAGGGAAACTGGTACAGTGAGGAAAATAGTCGAAAAGAAAATACAAATATTTATTCAGACTACAAAGGAAATGCTTGCACTTGAACCTCACTGCTGTCCATCCCTTTTTTGCGCTGAATGCTAGTTTATTTATCCTTGATGGTTTGTTCGGTTTAGTAAGTCCCTAACGAAGCTTCACCAAGTTTTCCTCGTCGTCATCAGCTGATGGGAAGAAGATGCATTTTGAGGTTTTTCTTTCCGAAATTCTTTTTCGAAAAACTATTCACATTTCCAGACCCGGCCATAAAGAGGTTTGCCAGTTACAGAGAGAAAACTTACTTTCCAGCTTTCCCCCCTTGCATTTGACGATGAAAGTCCATGCCCGTCGAAGGTCATGGTGGGAAAAATCGCCTGCGGGCAATGTCGGCAAATAGCGCAGTGAAGTCCCAGTGAAGACATCATTTGTCGAGAGCAAAAAGTGTGAGAAAACTTGGGAGTTTTCAAGCATCAACTGGCAATCGCCGCTAAGGTTGGAGCAGCAGGTGCGATGGTTGAAAGGATTGGAAGAAAAAAAAAGTTTCACGGGAAAGGTAAAAAGGAGAAAGTTTGTATTCCTGACTCGACTTGGCTCTAATGGAAATTCTACTGATTAATAGTGTAATTTCCATAATGATGTTGGAATAACTTCTTGGCGCAAGGTTCATCTTTGGCGCCACCGGACAATAGCATAATCGTTTAAAGGCATTAACCCATCATAATGTTTGTTTGAAATGTGTTGGAACTGCAGCTTTAAAGCAGGTAGTGTTTATCTAAATCTCGGACATCAAATTTATTGGCAATATCACCTTTCGTTATTAAAACAGTTCAATCTTCAAAAATTTGATGTTATCTGTTGGATCAATCTACTTCTTCCAACATGCAGATTGGATCAAATTAACGCAACATGTTTTGACCTATTTTGCACAGGCATTCTAATTTACTGCTTGACCAGGGGCCTGTAGCATAATCGTAATTTTACTAATAATATTAGTAGAGTAGCTTGTAACTTGTATTTTTCTGTTGCATAATGAATCTACAAGTAAGAATTTACAAGACTAATATTACAAGTAAACCGCACTAATAATATTAGTGGAATTTACAAGTAACTGTTGCATAAAGAAAATACAAGTACAAATTATTAGCGTTGGCTTGTAGTTTCTTTTACAAGTATGAATGGTGCTGTAATTTAATTTACAAGTAGCTTTTATTTTATTATTTTAGCCGTCCAAAGTAATTATGCATCGTTTTATTGTTTTTAACGACTTAACAGAGAAAGAAACTATTATTCTAGTTGCTTCAAATTATCATATAATGAAATACTGTGCAATAAGAATAAATTTCTCGTTCCGATATAACACTGAGAATTATGAGACAAAACTACTCAAAAGTCCATTGTTTTAGCTCAAATCCGTACTTTGGACCAATAACCCAATTTTGAGTGAAATGAGTTTCCTAACACTTAGTAGTTTAACTTCTTCTTCTTATTGGCATTACATCTCCACACTGGGACAGAGCCGCCTCGCAGCTTAGTGTTCATTAAGCACTTCCACAGTTATTAACTGCGAGGTTTCTAAGCCAAGTTACCATTTTTACATTCGTATATCATGAGGCTAACACGATGATACTTTTATGCCCAGGGAAGTCGAGACAATTTCCAATCCGAAAATTGCCTAGACCGGCAACGGGAATCGAACCCAGCCACCCTCAGCATGGTCTTGCTTTGTAGCCGCGCGTCTTACCGCACGGCTAAGGAGGGCCCCTTAGTAGTTTAACTTAATCCACTCAAAACATGTTAACCAAAGCTGAGTTTAGTTTACCCAAAGTTGACTTTATTCATCTCAAAATTAAGAATATATTAATTTACTGAAATTTATATTATTGTTTTATTGTAGTATTATTGTATTATAATACTAAACAATCTTATTTAAGACCATGCATATTGCTTTATGTTTAACAACAATCATGGGAAACAAAAGAAAAACGGAAAAACTAACCTAAATTCTGAGTAGAATTTATTACGATATTTTCATCAGTTAGTAGTTTGAACTAAAGAAGAAATCGTCCAAATTTCATAATCGAATTAGAAGCAAAACCTAAACCCGCTAAGTCTCACAATACACGTAAATTAAACCATCTTCAAAAACCCACAACAAACAAGTCTAGCGGGATTCGATTTGTCATGGAGCATACGTTCGCGTAACTTACAAATCGCCTCAATTGAAACTTAAGTCAATCCCAAAGACCACGTAAAAACGACTCCAGTGTGCATTACATTGGCTTCGTTAAAAATGACAATACCACGAAGCCGGCTTAAACCACAGAATCAATAAATTTACAGAGAGTGTTCCGTGCATACCTATCTCATTCGAAATATATATTCTATCCACAAATTTGCAAACAAACGTAAACAAATCGTTTACCTCCGCATTGACAGTGAACTGTCGGATGAATTTTGACAGGTAAATGAACCTGACGGACTTGTAATTTCAACCTTACTAATAATACAAGTACTAATATTATTAGTTGGCAAAACATTATTATGCGACGCAAATTACAAGTTCTTGTAATTTGTTGACTTGTAACTTGTAACTTGTAGCTAATATTATTAGTCTGATTATGCTACAGGGCCCATGGCCACGTTAAGACAAACATAATGACATGAAATACAAGCATCTAGTTCGTGCAGTTTTGCAGGGGCCCCCAAAATGTGGGACCCGAGGCCTAAGCCGGTCAGGAAACATCTTCGTTCTGTTTCCTTGCATATCGCACCGAATATCCGTTGTTTTACGATCGGCTTTATTTTACCGGGTACTGCGTGCGAGTGACAATCGATGAGGCAGCTTTAGTGCGTACGTGATTGTGGCTGATGGGAAATAAAACAGCATGATTCTCAAATGCCGTCAATCTTTCAGCTAACCACCCACCTTATCACAATAAGGAGAACGGAACGGAATCATAATTTAATCACTGTTCACGATTCGCACACGCGCTTATTTATTGCTCGTTGCGTCACGTCAGCATTAGAGCGATAAACGGACATGTTCTGTCGGTTTGGAATCCGCAAGGGACTACTTCGTTCCGTTTGGATGCGTACGACGTGCCACGGCACAGCCGAACGGAGGCGCGAATTTTATGAACCAATCATCACGAGCATGACAGAGCGACCGTGGAGGGATCATTGCATCAACGTGGTCTTCCGTAAACGGCAGCCCTGATGATTGGTGATAGTTTGGGAAGTTAGCAGCTACCACAATGCTTTACCACGAACAAGTCAATGTTGATACCGCAGAATCTCTGGATCAGTATAAAGAAATCGAGTTATACAGTTGAAGATTTACAGCCAAATTCTCTATGGAGAAAGTGTAATTTACATTGAAGGATCTGTAGGGGAGACTCAGGGGTCAAAAACATCGATACGGTTATCACAGTTAGAGTTTCCATTTCCCGGCCATTTTCGTTGTCCCGGGATTCGGGATAAACTTGTTCGTATATCCCGGGAAATCCCGGGATCCCGGGATTTTTAGATGTTTCCTTAGAAAACTTATTTTTTTGATTTAAAAACGATTTTATTCAGGGATAATGTTCATATTTTAGAAAGGCCAGATAATACAGTGTTCGAATTGGAACTCATTTCAATTCTAATTTGAATCGATTCTTTCGAAAAAAAACTACTTCAAGAAGCAAATAATATACAGGTTTTTCTCGGAAGGTAGAGTACCCTTTTGGAATATATGAGAAGAAGTTTTGAATATGCATAGGTGTTCTGATAAGAACTATACAGACAGATGTACATCAATATATGTACGCTTCTACCGCCGACGCATGATGACATCTTTGTCAATCATTCTTATCGTTGGGATCCAAGCTCTAAAACAATATTTGATGCAGCGACCTGCATTACTGCCTTCTAGGCATAGAGTAACTGCACCGAGTAAAAATACTCTCAATGAATTGATGAACTAACCTCGTCCCCTATTCAGTATGATTCGGTTAGGCTGAGGAATTTTGTCCTCACTGTTGGTCATAAAATAATCGTTTAACTGGGTGTTTTACATCTTCAAAATAGAAGTTTGGTTAATCATACTAAATTAAAAGACATTAAAATATTCTCAGATTATTTACTATAGAAAACTAAAAATCTGTAAGAAATTTAAAAAAATAGGCAGAGCATCGGGGTCGGACCACTTGTACTTGCGCATGTGCTGGAAAGTTTGTTGTACGAACGGCGATTGGAAGGACATGAATTGGACCAAGAGTTGTTTTGAGGCAAGAAGATCAGGAAGACTGACTCAATGTTGGGCGGCTCGAGCAGAATTTGCAAGGCGAATATCAGCTAGCTTACACAACCTCACTGTAGACGGGAGATGGGTAGGAAGCAGGCGCCAAATAGATGTAGCTGATCGTGTACTGTAGATACTTGTCGTTTAATTAATAGAGAGCTGTAGCTGCTGGAAAAAGTAGTAGCCCTCCATTGAGTGGTATAGGGGAATCTAATATTTTTTGTGAAGGTGTTCTATTAACTATCTACGATATTTTCATGTCTGTTCCTCTCTTACTAATTTAATAATAAGATGATATGGATTGTGCATCACAAAGAACCTGGGCTCCGTACCATAAAAATATGATATGAGTTTATCATCTAAGTTGGGTTTCGCGTTCTAAACAAATAACTTTTGTAAGAAGAAAAATTACACTGTTTGCGAATCGGGAATGAAACAGTTTTTTTTGTCCCGGGTATCCCGGGATTTTCGGGATTTAAAAAATAATATCCCGGGAATCGGGAAATCCAGAATTTTCCTAAATCCCGGGATTTTTTGTCCCGGGATGTCCCGGGATGGAAACTCTAATCACAGGAAAGATAATTGGTCATTTTTTTTTCTAATAATACTTATTGGGATTCCAAGGAGATTGTTTTGACCCTTCTATAGGACAGATGCATGGCACGTGGATTGGTACCAAGACCATGTTGAAAGTATCTTCTTATTTTGTGGCACTACAATACATTCATTCGAGAAATTGTCCTGTTTCTCAAGTTGTCACACTTTCACTGTTATGAAATCCAAGACTCCCCATGCCTAAAAGTGTATCCTCAGAAGGATAAAACAATAATCTTACAGCATAAAATTTTAAAAGTTATTTACCTAATTTACTGGCAAACCCTTGTTGAAGGAGGTTGGGAATGTCCATCAGATTATTAGAATTGTTCGACTTCGTGAAGTATAAAATCTATGATAGATGGATGTAAGTATAAATGCATTAAGGAACATTCGAATTCTACAAAAAAAAAGAAATAAATGTTCCAGTGAAAAAATCCTCAAAATTTTCGTATTTCATTTTAAAATACTAGAATATGTAAAGTAGTGGAAGGCTCTAAAATCAATTAAATTTAAGTCCAACAGACACTGATTGAAAGCTATGTCGAATTATTCACATTTATTTATATTCAATATTCAAACTTGTTGCGTTTTTGATTTTATTGATTTTTTATTTGATTTTGTAGCGAAACCCTCAATGCCTGTTCAAAATATCACGAATTGAATTGAAATGTCTATCATATTTTCTCATCAAAACAAATTGAAGAAATCTGCAGCTTTAACTCTTTAGCTGTATTTTTTAATCATTCCTAAAATATTAGTCACATTTTTGCATAATTTTCGTGTATCGGAACAGATTTTTTTTTAAATGCTCAGAAATACCATATTAAAAAACGCGAACAAAGTAAAATTTTAGACACTTCCAAAGCAGAGTTGTTAATCGATGAATTATCGTCGTTAATTTGATGATGCTTCGTTGACGATAGAGTGAGCGTTGAATTAACGTTATCGTTATAGAGTATTCGTTGATTTATCGATAATCACTGGTCGACAGTAAATTTGTATTCGCGACGCTTATGTGTTGCATTTGTAGTTTTCGACCTCTAGAATCGACTGAATCGAATTAGTTAATTGATTGGAAAAAATCCGAGATTATTTGGTCACAAAATTGGAGAAGGTTCGTCGCTTTAATGGCGTTGAAGTCATTTTTAGGTTTGCATGATTGCATATTCATAGAAGTTATAATACTAAGTTAATACGATAATCTATGTTATTACGATATCTGTATGCCTCATAAGTGTTTTTCAAGCAAAAATGGGCCTCCCTGGGGAAACGGTAGGTAGCGATGTTGAAAACTGTTCAGCAGCATATAAGCATAACAGCATATGGAGACGCATGGTACTTCTGTGCAATGAGACTGAACTTTTTATGCAATTTTCACCTAATCCGTTTAATTAAACGTGTGTGTGTGTGCATTGCTTTTGTATGGCAACTTGTATTAAGGGAAACCTGAACCTAATTACTTGTTGGGAAGTACATGTTCTTGGTTAACATCTCGAATAGTGCGATCAAGAAATCATGGGAATCATGATTTTAAACATCTGATTCCCGGTCTTCTTCTAAGCGATTCTCACAACCGTTTCACGGTTGTCTTATCCAATTCATCTGGATTCCTGTAGGTTGCTAGTTTGTTATGTTCCTAGCGATGCTCATTTTTTGCAGGATCGTATGGAGTACGGATGCTGTCATAGAGAAAGTACAAAATTTACCAACTTCAATGAGAGTAAAATTTACAGACTCAGTAGTACCTCATAAGGAAAACCAAGCTAGCATGTTCATGCAAGTCCCTAGAGCCCTTGTTTCTTTTTATTCCTTTCTTTGTTTGGTATGCACTCTGTGTTTCTTAACCGCTACTGTGCCGAGATCTACTGTGGTATTCTGCTAGAATCCAAACAGAATCTGTTTTCTGATTTCCATTATTCATTATTGTTGTCGTCGCCAGTCCATCTCATCGTGAGTCCATTGTGTCCGTTTGTCCATGTCGTGTGTGTCCAATGATCGTTGCATTGTTCGGTTGCCATTAATCCGGGTAACGTTGGAGGAATGCCTCCGAGAAGAACAAGTTGTCAGTCGTCATCAGTAAGCATATGCGGTATTTCGAAAAATTTCGTTTCAGGGCATTCGAAACGAAATTCCGCGGAATTTGAGTGTGGCGAAATATGATTTTCTGATTTCGTTTCGTATCGTTAAACTTAAAAAATTTCGACAGAAAAATCATACTTTTAACGAAATTAAACGGAATTTCGAAATGAATTTATAATAATTCCAATTTTCATATCATTAAAAAATTCGGCTGCGCCGCTGAATGAAGCCGTTCAAACTCTATTATACCTACATAAAAATTCTTTCACTAAATCTCACTACATAATACAATTCTGCATCTTCAAAAGGAACGCATTTAGCTTACCACTTCAAATTTTTTTCAATGTTTTGATGAAAGTCTATAAAAGTATGAAACGTAAGGCATATCTGTTGATTAAATTAAATAATTTTGTTTAGTGAAGTAAACATAATTTGCACATCTCATCATTGGCGTAACTAACGAAAAATTCTATTTTTATAGTCAAAAAAAAAGTTATCGTTCTCGCTCAACACTCGACCCAACACACGTATACTGTTCACAAACTGGCCTATAGCTATTTCTATTAATTAAGACTGTAGTTTAATGATTCGGAGATGGCTTTTCAGTCTTGACAAAATCAAAACACTGTTATTTAATCTTGTCCTACAAGATTAAATAACAGTGTTTTGATTTTGTCAAGACTGATATAGCTATTTCAACAGATCCATTGACGGCTTGAACATTACGAATAATGTTTATCAAGGCTGACTTTAAAAAAAAATTGTTTGCGGGTGCTTTCTAAAAATTAAATTTCAGTTCAATAAAATGCTAAATTAGATAACTGTCATCGGTAGTCAGTAGTAGATAAGCTGTTCTTCAGTTTTGGCTGGTGAAAACATGCTGAACTGGTGGTTTTGATTGATAAAAACGGCATTTTCCTTAACGTGGACGTTCTACCCCCAGTTCTCCTATCCTTCGTTTTCAGCATTTTTATCGCAAAACACAACAATTGTTTAAAATTTGGAAACTATATAAAATAGATTCAACTAGCTCGTAGAGAGATGATGGAGAGAATCCATTGCTTACAGTTACGCCTTCATGTGACCGGAGAGCTAGATATGAGCGATATTAATGCAAAGTGACCACCATTCTAGGAGGGCTAATTTGGTCCTAGGTGGGGCTATAGCCCCCTCCCCCTAGCCCCCCTGTAGTTACGCCAATGGATCTCATCGTTTTGGTACCGTCGTGCGGGGCTTCTTTTGGCAAATCGGGGGCTACTTTGGACATTTTGAAACAAGAATTATAACGTAAATTACTAACAAATTTCCATTATCACCATTCAGGTGTATTGTTGATAGTTGGATAACAACTTTCTAGTTCAAATTTTGTACCGTGGACCCCCGGTAATATGACCGCTTTTAATCTGAACACTTTTTAATTTGAACCCCGTTGGTTTGAACATCGTTCAAATTAAAAATGGTACAAACGTCATTTAGCACGTGGAGTCGAGAGAAAAAAAATGAAACATCGTGAAACGGAACGCAGAATCAAAACAAACCAACAAAGAGAGCGGCCAGAAACCAGTTTTTCTGATGCAAATAGAGTAACCAGAAGTTCAAATTAAAAATGAACCCCGTTAATTTGAATGAGGTACCGTTCAAATTATCGGGGGTCCACGGTATTCATTTCGCTTATTTTTTTCAGAAAATTAAAAATCCAAAGTAGCCCCCGTAATCAAAAGAAGCCCCGCGCGACGGTATGCTTTATTTTCATCTAAGTTGACTGAGTCGTAATGTATTGTGACGCGATAGGTAGTTCGATTTGTGCTCTAGTTGTGGAAACTCTTCGATGAGCGAAATATCCCTCACAGGTCTACTGAGTATTGTCCATTCTCCGCTGTATTTTGAAAGTATTCAGTCTAAGCAATGATTGTTTGAAAACAGTAGAATGGTGATGTTTCAGAAGTTTTCCTGATCTAGTACGTTTTTAGATCTTTGCAGATTTAAGTACACGCTAAAAATGAACTACTCAAAATTGAGTCGAATCCGACTCATTTTCATTAAAAACGGGACAACTCAAAATTTGAGTAAAAGATACTACTTCAATAAAATTATGATTGCGAGTCTGTTTGTCGTAAAATGCACTTAGATAGATAGATAAACTTGATTCGCATCTGTCGTATTAAAAATTGATGGAAGGCCAAGCTTAACTTTCGCGAAATCATCATTTTATTGATTTTATTTTATATCTTTTACTCAAATTTTGAACCGTCTAAGACGAATTAGGGTAAAGGATGTATTTTGGACCACCCTTACGGAAGCTCTTATTTTGGACCACCAAGAGGAATTTGCACTCAGTGGTCCAAAATATGAGCCGTCGTACTGGTGGTCCAAAATACCTCCCTTACCCTAAGTACTGTCCATTTAATTCCACCATTTAATTTTCGTTATCTTTGCAGATACGTATTTCGACCACAACTGTGTGGTCGTCTTCAGTGTCTTGTACTTGACTCGACTACAAGACGAAGTACAAGACACTGAAGACGACCACACAGTTGCGGTCGAAATACGTATCTGCAAAGATAACGAAAATTAACTGGTGGAATTAAATGGACAGTACTTAATTCGTCTTAGACGGTTGAATACATTCCACTAAAAGAGCTATATATATTTTTCTCAAATTTTGAGTTGTCCCGTTTTTAATGAAAATGAGTCGGATTCGACTCAATTTTGAGTAGTTCATTTTTAGCGTGTATGGTCCAGATTTGAGGCATTCTCTGATATCTCATTTCTTACAGATTCTGGAACTGATTCAGATCCTTCGATCGAGATCATTGTCATATTCAGATATTTTTGATTCCGTATATCAAGGAAAACTATATTTTTTTCACGTTTTCGAGACCCTGCAGATCCAGATTATTCAAATGCTTTAAAATCGTACTGATTTTCTGTCACAATCAGTGATGGTTATTTAGCAATAAACGTAAATGTCTGCGTTCAAGTTTGTTGGCATAAAATTGTTTTATATTTAATAGTCAAAGACTTATGCATTGTTCTCAAGGTCTGCAAAGATTAATAACTGTTGATTTAAGGCATTATATTCACTTTTTGTCATTTGTTTTATCTAGCAGTCATATTTTTGACGTAGGACTTACGTCTCTCTTTACTATACCGGGTGTCATTCCAAAATATTCAAATCGACCGCGTTACGCTGTGTTGAAAGATTTTAAACGTTAATAGCGTTCGTCTCAATGGACGAATTTTTCCGGTAAGCCCCTCAATCGACAGATTTCAAGTATGCCTTTCATGTCCATGCTTGATAAGACCTAAAAAACTTGTTTCAATAGGCATGAAACTGTTTTCAATGAAAAACATTGAGATCAAGGGAACCTATAAATATGGGTACCGCATAATTCTTGCATCATTCCATTACCACGTTCTCATTGGTGCAGACACCAGCGAATGAGCAGCCGCTGGCTGGGTCTGCCGAGAAGCCATAAAATAGCGCAACGCGATTTTTTCCTTTCATTCTGACCGGAACAAGTGAAGCAACCGCATCATCGATTGAACAGCACTCACACCTTTTAGCAGGGAATGAAGTCTGCACCGACCGCTTTTTCGGCTCGACACCATCGAAGCCACCATCATCAGCCGAAACCTAGCCAGTACAGCAGCAGTCCACCCTACAGACCCGACAAAGCAGCAATGCTGAGCAGATACCGGCAGCAGCAGCAGAGTCGAGCCGAGACCAGCCGGCATCGGTACTGAGCCGAGACAGGCTGAAGAAAAGCCACATGATGCAGCATGTATGTCCAAAAAACAAACGGTTCTTCAGAGAGCCAATAATAGAGATCAATATAAAAGCTTTCAATACCCTTCGGGATAGAAATTGTACTTGGGTGCCAAATCCAATATTCTAGTGATAAAATTTAATGCGTGATTTTCATAAATAGCGTCAAAACTAACAGTGGATATTTTTTTCTGATTTAAACGCGAAGTGGACGAAGGACGGTAAGGACGGAAGGCGGTAAGACGCGCGGCTACAAAGCAAGACCATGCTGAGGGTGGCTGGGTTCGATTCCCGGTGCCGGTCTAGGTAATTTTCGGATTGGAAATTGTCTCGACTTCCCTGGGCATAAAAGTATCATCGTTGTTAGCCTCATGATATACGAATGCAAAAATGGTAACCTGGCTTAGAAACCTCGCAGTTAATAACTGTGGAAGTGCTTAATGAACACTAAGCTGCGAGGCGGCTCTATCCCAGTGTGGGGATGTAATGCCAATAAGAAGAAGAAGAAGAAGGACGAAGGACTTCGCTTGACATAAGACATAAGATGTCCAAATCTCTCACATAATATTTGGATATTTGGATTAAAAAAAAACACCGATAACAGCTCAAACATTAACAAACTATCAATCGATTTTTCATCAAATGTTGGATTTTTTGGCATTGATCAAGAAATATCTAGATAAACATTGTTTGATACTGACCGCACACAAAGCGAACGTGACTGAATGATCGTCCCATGTTACCAACTCTAAATCTTATCACCCGAAATCCCATATCCAGGTGTTTCCTTCCATCTACTACTAACAATGTTGTCTCAGAAAAGAACACGTACTTCTCACCTGAACTGCAATTCTAAGCTCGCTTGCCCGGTCTATTGGCCTGTATCAAGCGAAAAGTCCCGTTAGGAAATAGACGCCAGAAGCGAGCAACAATCGTAAAAAAGAAAAAGCCCTTCTCGAACGCGTTGATGATGATGACGCTTTGGCGGGATACAAGACACTGGCTGGGCCCACCAATTGGGAAGCAGAGAAGATTCAAAATAAGGTATGAAAGAAAAGTGCATTCGCTCGCAGAGCATTCAGTCTTTTTTATACCACCACTAGAAATTCGCGGTTATTTGAAAAGATCGTTTTCTTACTTTTTGGACTTATCCGAAGGAAACAGCCTTTTTCAAGGCTCTAAGAGTTAAAAATAATGTTCTCCTTTAGTCACTATCGCACTGATTAGGAGGCCCTACATCCCCTGCTGGGCCAACTTGTGGCTTATTCTAGGCAGTCCTTAAGTGGGAAGGTTGCCACTGTCGAGGCTAATATTCCGTGACCGGACAGATACTTCCTGAATTGTTTTTGATGATTCTTGTTCGAGGTAGATTGGATTTCTGTGTCGGTTTGATAAGAATATTTTGCCAAGGAATGGTATGCAACGCCGATTATTTATCCAAAGAGAAATTTGGACATATTGTGTATCTTAAAGGCATGGTCAAATCAAGTCCTACGTCCACTTAGC
Organism: Armigeres subalbatus; assembly: GCF_024139115.2. NCBI lineage: Eukaryota > Metazoa > Arthropoda > Insecta > Diptera > Culicidae > Armigeres > Armigeres subalbatus. The sequence goes on along the minus strand of NC_085141.1, from coordinate 378,828,975 downwards.
GGTTATGTCACAGACATTACCCACTGTTCGTTTTTTTCCAAGTGAAATCTTTTGTGTTTGAATCTTTAGCTTCTCTTACAAAAAATATGGATAGGAAGGAAGATAAACATCGAGTTTGGAAACATATTGTTTAAAAGATTCTGTACCAAATTAATTTGGTTACACTGGCGACCTCGATTGAATTGTCACATCATGTCCTAGCTTCCACACGGACAGATGAATCAACCCAAAATTAGAGTTGAATTTAGGCACTGAAGAGAATACCGTGGACCCCCGGTAGTATGACCGCTTTTAATCTGAACACTTTTTAATTTGAACCCCGTTGGTTTGAACATCGTTCAAATTAAAAGTGGTACAAACGTCATTTAGCACGTGGAGTCGAGAGAAAAAAAATGAAACATCGTGAAACGGAACGCAGAATCAAAACAAACCAACAAAGAGAGCGGCCAGAAACCAGTTTTTCTGATGCAAATAGAGTAACCAGAAGTTCAAATTAAAAATGAACCCCGTTAATTTGAATGAGGTACCGTTCAAATTATCGGGGGTCCACGGTATCGCAGATAAAATTTACCCTAATTTGGATAGTTTTTCCTTTCTTTTCCATGATTGTTGTCAAAACTAGAGCAAGATGAAAGCACCTCCCCCGGGGTTGTTCAGCCCAATAACCCAAATTTGAGTAAATTCAATATTCTCAATTTTGAGTTGATTAAGCTCCAATTTGGATGAATTAAACTCAGCTTTGGGTAAATTGTTTGCATGTGATCAAAGGCAAACTATAGATAGTAGAATCTATAGATGAGCGAAAGCATGGCTGAGTCGATTTTTTCGACCGTGCACACGCGCATATGACGTCACAGCCCTTAACATTTCCATTGAAATCGTGACGTCATGCTCGTTTGGAGACACGTTTGACAGTTCGTTTGGAGACAGAGCATTTATCTTCGCTCATCTATATATTCCACTATCTATAAGGCAAACTATCTAGTACCAGAAAAGTCATTTTACTCAAATTTGAACTAGTGGCCCAACCACGGTTTTGAGTGAAAACAACCCACTTTTGGGTAGTTTTGGTTTTTAGTGCAGCAAACATGTGTTTTGCCGAGAATTATGACGTTTTATTGCTAAAACACAGAAAATAGTTTACTGGAAATCAACAAATAACCGTATTTTTATTTTACGGAAGTCTGTTCTTTATTTTGCTACGCTACAGAAATAAAAACTGACTGTGTATTCTTTAATACTGCGAAAAAAAAATTTAGATGTTCAAAATTAGGTATCTTAATCCTATAACTTCAGTAGACCCTCAAGACCCTCAACTTCAGTAGGCTCAAGCTCCCTATATTCTCTTAATTATTCAGATCTCTGTTACAGATTTCTTTACACTCCATTTCCAATGGATTGAATATCCAGGCTTCACAGATGCACAATAGAATGCGGAACGACCAGTAGGCTGAGCCCGTTTGGTCACTGTAACCTTATGCCTACATGCAGATAGCGTGATGGTATTGCTAGAGTAAACGCATCTCACGGCTATTATTGTTAAGGTTCGACTCCCACCGCAGCCGACCACAGATTTTTTCTGATTGTTCTCGCAAAAAGTGAGTGAGAGGTGAAGTGATTGAAGTGAAACGAAGACCGGTTTTCATCTAGCAGTCACGATTTTCGTTTATCTTCCGAGGCTAACGCAAAGAAAAAAGTAATGGATGGAAGACCATCTTGGAATGTCTTACAGATTCAATAAATCTTCATGAATTTGGTTGAGGCGTTATTCAAGATGTTAATTGAAATGGAGGGGTGGCACTTTGAATCTGTAATACTTTTCAAAATGGTGATCTAATCATTATGAAATCTGTTGACTGCAGTACAAACATCGGCTTTTTAAATTTTTACTGAGGTCTGTTGGAAATATTGAGCGATGAATATTTTTACGTTGCTTATGGTGAGGGGCATACTTTCGAAAATGGTGAACAGGTCCAAAACTGATCTGCTACTTATGTCCTTTTGTAAAATTAAACTAGATTCTTCCTATGGTATTTGGGTAACAATTAGGCCATTACCAGAGACGATGGTATTATATAGAGACACGCGGAGAAAATAAAAACAAATCTGGCTTCACAGCCAGCAGACAAAAAAAATCCTGTGCGATCGGCAACATAAAAATTTGTGAGAACTTGAAGTGACTCTCAGTGCGAGCAGTTATTTCGTTTGCTCCAACTACATTAGCACCATTTCCATATATTCAACAATAAATTTTGTCAAAACTACTCGTTTTGTTTTGCCTGACGTTTCGGCCTGTATTTTTGGCCTTTTTCAAGGGTGAAACAGTCTCCTTTTTTCACCCTTGAAAAAGGCCAAAAATACAGGCCGAAACGTCGGGCAAAACAAAACGAATCGTTTTGACTAAATTAGACTGGGAAAGCCACACGATAAAACACCAAATCTTCCAGTCGTATTTCTTTTGCTCAACAATAAATATGATTAAATCTATATAATAAAAATGAGTTGAGATTTCCTTCCTGACGATTTAACTCGCGAACGGGTTGACCGATTTGCAAGGTTTTTTCCCTAATCGATTCGTTTTGGGATCCGCTAGATTTGTATATACAAAAAGTTTATGAATTTAACGGGGAAATGTAAAAAAAATTAGAATACAATTTTGGGTCAGCTGTTGAGAAAAACAAACGCATGGAAATTGATCTAGAGTGCGGTGCTGCGAATACTTCAATATATGACATTTGCAACACAAACACCCAGGCAAAGCTGGGTATTTTTCGCTAGTACAATATATAAATTTGCTATGAGAACTCTGAAAACATCTTCAACTTCATGTACTAAACTTCTTCTTCTTATTGGCATTACATCCCCACACTGGGACAGAGCCGCCTCGCAGCTTAGTGTTCATTAAGCACTTCCACAGTTATTAACTGCGATGTTTCTAAGCCAAGTTACCATTTTTGCATTCGTATATCATGAGCCTAACACGATGATAGTTTTATGCCCAGGGAAGTCGAGACAATTTCCAATCCGAAAATTGCCTAGACCGGCACCGGGAATCGAACCCAGCCACCCTCAGCATGGTCTTGCTTTGTAGCCGCGCGTCTTACCGCACGTCTAAGGAAGGCCCCGAGAATCTAACTCTGATTACGAAAATAGCATCGTATTTTCGGAAATATCAGAGCATGCAATGGAAATGATTCTTGTCATATTGTGTTTGGGTTCTGACTAAGGCTTGCTGCGAAGTGCGTTTGTCAGTAACAAACTCTGTTGATGACAAAGAGTATATTGTTAGGCGTTGCTCGAATATTGATTCCCTGATCAAAACAAAATCAACCCATCATTTCCATACAAGTCCTCAGAGCCCTTGAGTAATATATGCAGTTCAAACATGTCCAATGCAGATGTTCTAGGTTCTCTAAATTGTTCTGGAGTACAATTTGATTGGTCTACCAGATCAACCGCAGCTGGTACCAAACCGAAATCAATCCAGCATGTCCATACAAGTCCATACACCCAACCGGCGGTTGTTAGATTTTCTAACAATTCTGTATAAGAATCTAACAAAACCTGTATAAGAACTGGGCATATGCGAAATTGTTAAATTCTTATGCGAAAAATGTAAGCTATCAAACAAATATTGTTAGAAAAGCTTACAAAATTGTTAGATTCTTATACAATACTTGAATAAGAATCTAACATTTTCGCATATGCCCAGTTCTTATACAGGTTTTGGTAGATTCTCATACAGAATTGTTAGAAAATCTAACATCCGCTGGTTGAGTGTATAGTCCTTCCGTGTTACATGCAGTTCAAATTAATTGAATGCAGATCACTTATCATAAGACGAGTTTTTACAACCCCATTCAATTCCACCACTTAATTGCACCTTGACAGATACGTATTTCGACCTCAACAGTAAGGTAGTCTTCAGCGTCTCGTACTCGACTCGACTTAAGCTCAAAATAATTTTCTTAACTAAATGCAGATGTTCTAGTTCAGCCAAGACATTTAACAAAAAAATTATTTTCGTACTGCCAAGTTGCCGAATAAAGCCCAGATCATTTAGAAATGGGGCACTTTTAAATGCGTATATTTTTAAAGCTTTTCGTTCAATCGAAAAACTTTCTAAAAATGGAACAAAGCTTATATTATTTTATTCCATATAAATAACTGAATTAAACCATACATTATTATTTCGAAGAAATACTTGCCCTTTTCTGTTGATGCCGCTTGTCAGCCGGCGCACACCTTCTTTAGTCATGGTTTTGGCACTTTCCAGCAATTCTTCATTTGACCAATGTCACTGATAACTGCTCCTTTTGTCTTCAGTTTCTGGTTAATTATCGCCCAAAATTTCTCTATTAGATGGAACTGAGGACAATTTGATGGATTCAGTTTTTTTTATGAACTGGACTCCACTATTGTTGTACTATTGTAGCACTTCCTTGCTACAATGGCAGCTGGCAAAATCTAGCCAAAACGTAAATGGGCCATCATGGAACTGAATGAAGGGTTAAATCCGGTTTTTGAGGCAGATGGATTTTGCAAGACTGTGCAAAATTATTTTCCTTTTCTCTTCCTGCATGGTAAATATTTCGTAACCACGAGAGTTTCAAACTGTGTAAAAAATAGACCGAAAAGAACGGTTAACCAATTATAAAACGCTGTGAAAAACTTGCATATATGACCACTTGGAACGCTACTTTCTAAATGGTCTAGCCTTTAATATGCAATTAATTAGGAAATCTTGCCAATCGACCACTCTGTTGGTGAGCTAAATTGTCAGGAAGGCACCCTAAACTCATTTTCATTCATATAAAAAGTTGTACGGGTATTTTTCGCAAGGAGCAATTGCACAAAAGTTTCAGTTGATTTTGGAATTTATAGGGTAGTAGGCCCAATAGTTGACCCCCTAGTAGCGGAAATTTATTCTTCCTGTAATAAGGAGTAGACATTTTCAACATGATAATTCTGCTTGATATCTAATAACAAGTTCTGCATCTCCACTTCACGATACATTCAAAAAACACTCAAATACACGACGTTATTCTTTAAAATTAACGTTTTAAAGTCCGACTGAATTCGCCCTATAGTAGACCCCCGGGGGGTCCATAATAGGATATTACTTCCCTATAGACGACACTTCATTTGATTTTCGTGTTTCGTTTCAGGGCGTTCTTCTACCCTATTGTGGACCCCCCAAAATATTCCTATAATGAACACTTTTTTTTATTCTTTCGCTTATTTGGAAAGCTCGTTTACCGTGAAGCGTAACTTCCCTAATAGGCTTTGGTTGTTCTCCTCGGACCCGGGCATGTTCAGTTAGCGCAGATCTGGGGCCACGATGCTCCTCGCACGCCCACACGACATGATCGATGTCCTGATAATCCTCGCCGTAAACACAGAGATTTCCTTCCGAGAGCCCCACTCTGAACAGATGTGCATTTAAAGTGTAGTGATTGGACATTAAACGACACATGGTTCGAATGAAGTCTCGTCCCATATTCAATTTGTTGAACCATGGACGCTTCGACACCTGCGGACGAATTGAATACAGCCATCTACCCAACTCTGCATTTGTCCATTTCTTTTGCCAGCTGTTCAAGGTTGTTAAGAAAATTATTTTGAGCTTTTTAGTGGAATGTCTTCACTTGTGATAAGACGAGTTTGTACAATTCCATTTAATTCCACCACTTAATTGTACCTTGACAGATACGTATTTCGACCTCAACAGTAGGGTCGTCTTCAGTGTCTCATACTTGACTCGACTTGGTCGTCCGCTTTCTCATTTCCCGGGATCGAGCAATGAGAAGGGACCCAAGCCATGGTGATTGTGTAAGACCGTTGTGATAAGGCACTCAAAGCTTTCCGTATCCCATTCAGAAGATAACCTGCTTAACCGGCTTCTTTGACCGGAAAGTCTCCAAGGAACATAGGCTGTCGGTGAAGATGAAAAAGTTGTCAGGAGGTAGGGATGCGATTTGCTCGAGTGAATAGTGTATAGCTGCTAGCTCAGCAGTATACACGGAACTAGGCTCTTTGAGCTTAAAGTAGGCGCAATGAAAAACGTTGAAAACACCGACACCAGTGGAGTCATCCATTTTTGAGCTTCTCTCCTCGCTGGCGTGCCAGTATTTGCTTGCAAACAATGTAGGTGTGACCTCCGCACGAAGGAAGTCTGGTATTCCATGAACCTTCTGCTTCATGGACAGATCAAAAGTAACGGGAGAGATTTTAGAACTGTAAGAATCTAAGAAGTTAGCACGATTGGTGTCAACCGAAGATGGGCTTACCTCCAGCGTCATGAGGTCTATGAGTGATTGTCTTATCCATCAGTTGGAGCAGGAACTTTGCCAAAGTATCTTGCAATGGTCCTTGCAGATGAATTGCGGGTGGCCCCGAAAAGGATACAACGCAGTCATCCGCAAGCTGTCTTAACGAGCAATTCGGCATGAGACATTCATCAATGTCTCTGAATTAAAAATTGAAAAGTAGGGGGCTCAAACATGAGCCCTGGGGGAGACCCATGTAGCTAATTCGTGAAGTTGCCGAGTCACCATGAAAAAACGCTTCTCTAACAACAAATTGTACAAATAGTTGTTCAAAATTGGTGAAAGTCCACACGAGTGGAGTTTGTTGGATAAGGCATCAACGCAAACTGAATCAAAAGCCCCCTTGATGTCCAAAAACGCTGAACCCATTTCCTTTTTTTCAGCGAAAGTAAGCTGAATTTCTGAAGAAAGCAACACAAGACAGTCGTTTGTTCCCTTGCCCCTGCGGAAACCAAATTGTGTATCTGATAACAAAAAAACTATTCGATTTAACCCATTTGTCTAGCCGGAAGAGAATCATCTTCTCCAACAACTTCCGAAGACAGGACAACATCGCGATTGGGCGATACAAATTATAATCTGACGCGGGGTTTCCGGGTTTGTGGATGTCTATCACCCTCGCTTGTCTCCAATCATCCGGAACAATGTTGCACTCCGTAACTGGTTGAATAAGCTCAATAAGCGCCTCTCCGCGATGTCTGGGAGGTTTTTAAGCAAATTAAACTGATTCTATCCATCCCTGGAGCGGAATTGTTTCATGAAAGGAGAGCAAGTGAGAATTCAACCCTCAAAAAGGGACGATTTATATCATCTCTGTCAGCGAAAGCATCACGTAGCTCTTGCCTCACCGGTACCGAATCCGGACAAACTTTCTTTGCGAAGTCGAGTATCCACCGCGACGAGCTTTCACGACCTTCGTTTACGGACGACGCGTTTCGCATTCTTCTCCCGACGGTCCACAGAGTTTTAATTGAGGTCTCGCGCGATAAACCTTCAACAAAAGTGCGCCAATATCCACGTTTCTTTACTTTGACCAGTTTCTTGAACTGGATCTTGAGCGTGAATTATCGTTTGTGAAGTACGATCGAACAGTGTTTCCGAAATTTTTTAAACGCGGCGGATTTCATGCGATAAAGTTATTTACCCTTGACATCCCACCACGGAATGTGTGGTTTCCTAAGAACCGAAGCTCCTGGTTCCTGGCTATCTCTTGCTGGAGGAGCCACTCGTGTAACTTCTCCTGTATTCAAAATTGACATATTAAAGTCGTCGCAGAGGTCGTATATCATTGTTGAACGGTTGTCGTCGTACAGTTCCCCCATTTCCGTGGGAGTTAAAATTTTTCAGGAGCAACAGTGACTCGGGCATAACCGATCAGATGTGCGAGAGATCTCTACGAGATATCGCGGTGTTTGGAGGAAGATATATCGAGGCGATACTGAGGTCTTTTCCTCGAATAGTCACCTGACATGCGACAGCTTCGGTGCCAGACATCGGCGCAAGATCGACTCTATAGAAAGAGCGTTATTTTTGGACCCCCAAAATCAACCCTCCATATCGATTAGCCCGATCGCGGCGGATTATGTTGAAATCAGGGAAATGAAGGTTCACATCTGGTGTTAGCCAAGTTTCACATAAAGCAAAAGCATCGTATTGTAATTTGTTAACTAAAAATTTAAAAATATCTAATTTTGAAAGAATACTTGGACAGTTCCACCGTAGAATCGAAATCATGTTACCCTTACTGACTGAGTTAGCCATCGAAGGATACAAATGATTCGAGGAGGGGCATTTTTGAAGCCAGCTGCTTCAGGAGAGGAGTCAGAATAGGAAGAACAGTTTTGACCATGTTCTTCACGGGGACGGAAGCATCAGAGAAGTTGAGCATGAGCTCCACGATGCCAGAAAGTGTGATTTTTGGTGCGCTCGGGAGTTCTTCTGCTCGCTCTCTATGTTCTCTTTCCGACTGAGAAATCGCAAAAATTGGGGCATCTGGGATTTTAGATGTTCCCGGAAGCGGTGGAACTCTCGATCATCCCGATGTCAAAAATTGAACGTTTTTGAGTATTTCCACCCGCTTTGAATTTGACGATGTTGGATTTGGGCTCACTTTGTGGCTGTTTTCTACGCTTTTCGAGGGTCGCTGGCTCTGTTTTATTCGCATCCTCGTTAAGCCATTGAAAACAAAGGGAACCACATTTCCAACCTCGGAGTCAGAGCTACCGAGAAAAAAAAACAGTGCTAACATGGGGAATCAAACTTCGATTCGCAGAGTGAGAGCCTATCTCGTTAGCCACTCGAGTATTTCCACTTCTTGAAAGCGAGCAGATCCAGATAGAACAAGGTTAAGCCTTTTGGTGATTCAACTACTCTCTAGCAGACTAAACGATAGCTTAAATTTACACGACACGGAATCTCTTCCAAAACGGAACTGTTGGAGATTGAGTTTGCTAAAAAAATCACAGATTTCTCGTCGAAATAGGCAACAAACAAAAAGATACAGTGATGAAATGCAGAACAATAAAGGCTGCTTTGTTTTTATATGTGCAGATATTCATTTTGGTTGTTGCTTATGTAAATAAAATTGATGCCAGCTGTGGTTTGAATGAAATTCAATGAAGTTTGTTTTGACTTGTTTTGACAGCCACGTGCTGGCCCATCAAGGTTTCTGGTAGAATCATGTAAAATTAAGAGAAGCTTAATTGAAATTTCAATTATTTTATCGTTTCCATCACAGAATTCAAAAGTACGGTCTGGTACCAGGGTAGAAATATTTCACAGTCAATGCAGTGAAAAACATGGATCTCAGTATAATCTGCAGTCGCCTTCTTCGCCGCCGTGGTGAGTGCGACTGGGTGCAGCCGAAAAATCATTTCCAACACCGACCTTTCAATTTCGCATTCAGCCACTCACAAGTCACTCTGACATGCTGCTCAGTTCGCTCCTTACCATATGACTGTGAGTGGCCCATTTAAACGCGTGGTGAATTTTTTCAATTTGCTGGGTGAATGTGTACATTTTGCTGTGGTAGATGTCATCTTCGCGGCGCAGTGGGTGATGTGAGTTCTGTTGTTTACTTTTCTGCCTCTCCGGGAATGTGAGGTTGATTTCAAAGCATGAAGAAAATAAAAACATGATATAAAAAAACATCACCTTCATCCAGTGCTGCCGAAAATTTACAACCCTGTCTGGTACACATTCTGTTATCGAATTTTACATTCAATTGTGAATTCCGTCGTGTCTAATTTTCACAATATTTTACTGTGTACGTAGTCAGGCAGTGCGGACCCGGAAAAGGTGACGCAGAAAGAATCAGACGGGGAATAAATCCGCTTCTCTCCCTCCCGCGACACTGAATGCATTTGTTTGCAATCCAGTATCGCAACAGGAGGCAAATAAACGGTCTTGAAACGACCGAAACCTTGTTTCAAATCGTCGCATGTCATACTTCCCTCCGTCACCACCCCCGCGATCTCACACACTGCTGACGGTAAAAAGACCTTATATTCGAGAGTAAAAAGCTCGCAGGTGCCAATCTCGTTGGCCTGTTTGCGATCGCTGACCGTGACGCGAAGCTTACTGGACCCAACCATGTCAATGGTCATGACAGACGAGAATCGCTTTTCCAGATCTTTGCTGATCTGGCTGATATTCAAAAATTCAATAATCAACGTCCATAGCCCACACTCCGGAAGCACTGATGATGATAAGGACGCATTCTACGCGCAGCTGGAACGTGAGTACGATAGCTGCCCAAGCCACGACGTCAAAATCATCATAGGAGATTTGAACGCTCAGGTTGGCCAAGAGGAGGAGTTTAGACCGACTATTAGAAAGTTCAGCGCTCACCGGCTGATGAACGAAAACGGCCTACGACTAATTGATTTCGCCGCCTCCAAGAATATGGCCATTCGCAGCACCTACTTCCAACACAGCCTCCCGTATCGGTACACCTGGAGATCACCACTGCAGACAGAATCACTTAATCGACCACGTTCTGATTGATGGACGGCACTTCTCCGACATTATCGACGTCAGGACATATCGTGGCGCTATCATCGACTCTGACCACTATATGGTGATGGTTAAACTGTGCCCAAATCTATCCGTCATCAACAATGTTCGGTACCGACGACCGCCGCGGTACGACCTAGAGCGACTGAAGCAACCTGATGTCGCCACTGCATACGCGCAGCATCTCGAGGCAGCGTTGCCGGAAGAGGGTGAGCTCGATAGGGCCCCTCTTGAGGACTGCTGGAATACAGTCAAAGCAGCCATTAACGACGCAGCGGAGAACAACGTCGGGTATATGGGTCGAAGTCGACGGAACGATTGGTTCGACGAAGAGTGCAGACAGATTCTGGAGGATAAGGACGCAGCGCGGGGGGTCGCGCTGCAGCAAGGTACCCGACAGAACGTGGAACGTTATAGACGGAAGCGGAGACAGCAGACCCGCCTTTTTCAGGAGAAGAAACGCCGCCTGGAAGAAGCGGAGTGCGAGGAGATGGAACAGCTGTGCCGTTCTCAAGATACACGCAAGTTCTATCAGAAGCTCAACGCATCCCGCAAAGGCTTCGTGCCGCGAGCCGAAATGTGCCGGGATAAGGATGGGAGCATCTTGACGAACGAACGTGTGGTGATCGAAAGGTGGAAGCAGCACTACGAGGAACATCTGAATGGCGCTGAGAGTACAGTCAGTGAAAGTCAAGGCAGCGGAGGAGATGACTACGTCAGTTCAGCGGATGATGGAAGCCAACCAGCCCCCACCTTGAGGGAAGTTAAGGATGCCATTCAACAGCTAAAGACCAATAAATCAGCTGGTAAGGATGGTATCGGAGCTGAGCTCATCAAGATGGGCTCGGAAAAGCTGACCACCTGCCTGCACAAACTGATTGTCAGAATCTGGGAAACTGAACAGCTACCGGAAGAGTGGAAGGAAGGGGTTATATGCCCCATCTACAAGAAAGGCGACAAACTGGAGTGTGAGAACTTTCGAGAGATCACCATCCCTAATGCCGCCTACAAAGTGATATCCCAGGTCATCTTCCGTCGTCTGTCACCATTAGTGAACGAGTTCATGGGAAGTTATCAAGCCGGCTTCGTTGACGGCCGCTCGACAACGGACCAGATCTTTACTGTACAGCAAATCCTTCAAAAATGCCGTGAATACCAGGTCCCAACGCACCATCTGTTCGTTGATTTCAAGGCGGCATACGACAGTATAGACCGCGTAGAGCTATGGAAAATTATGGACAAGAATAGCTTCCCTGGGAAGCTTACCAGACTGATCAAAGCAACGGTGGATGGTGTGCAACACTGTGTGAAGATTTCGGGCGAACACTCCAGTTCGTTCGAATCGCGCCGGGGACTAAGACAAGGTGATGGACTTTCGTGCCTGTTGTTCAACATTGCGCTAGAAGGTGTCATGCGGAGAGCCGGGTGTAACATCCGGGGTACGATTTTCAACAGATCCAGTCATTTTATTTGCTTCGCGGATGACATGGACATTGTCGGCCGAACATTTGCAAAGGTGGCAGAGCTGTACACCCGCCTGAAAAGTGAAGCAACAAAAGTTGGGCTGGTGGTGAATGCGTCAAAGACAAAGTACATGCTTGTGGGCGGAACCGAGCGCGACAGGGCCCGCCTGGGAAGCAGTGTTACGATAGACGGGGATACCTTCGAGGTGGTCGAGGAATTCGTCTACCTCGGATCCTTGCTAACGGCTGACAACAACGTTAGTCGTGAAATACGAAGGCGCATCATCTGTGGAAGTCGGGCCTACTACGGGCTCCAGAAGAAACTGCGGTCGAAAAAGATTCGTCACCGCACCAAATGTGTCATGTACAAGACGCTTATAAGACCGGTTGTCCTCTACGGACATGAAACATGGACAATGCTCGAGGAGGACTTGCAAGTACTCGGAGTATTCGAGAGACGGGTGCTTAGGACCATCTTTGGCGGTGTGCAAGAAGACGGTGTGTGGCGGCGAAGAATGAACCATGAGCTCGCCCAACTCTACGGCGAACCCAGTATCCAGAAGGTAGCTAAAGCCGGAAGGGTACGATGGGCAGGACATGTTGCAAGAATGCCGGACAGCAACCCTGCAAAGATGGTGTTCGCTTCCGATCCAGCAGGTACGAGACGGCGTGGAGCGCAGCGAGCGAGATGGGCAGACCAGGTGCAAAACGACTTGGCGAGCGTGGGGCGTATCCGAGGATGGAGAGATGCGGCCTCGAACCGTGCATTGTGGTAAAAGATATTTTAGTTACTAGATAAAGATTGTCGCTGTCGTCGCTGTCCGGAACATCTTTTGCTGGCGAGGATAGGGGAGCTAAATGTCAAAGAAGGAAAATCCATACGATTTGACAGGTATGTACCACACATGTTTCGGACAGAAGAACAAAGGGAACCGAAGCGACAATCTTTATCTAGTAACTAAAATATCTTTTATTGTGGTGTCAAATTGTTGATTCAGTGTTATCTGTTTAGATGTTAACTAAATAAATGAAAATGAAATGAACATTTCCAATGCATGTAATCAAATCGTAGGCCTATAAGGTAGGTTCTCCCGATGGAATTTCATAGCAAAATATTTACATTGTGCTGTAATATTGCAAAAACGGCTGGAGAGTCAACTATTGGTTGGGGGTCCACTATTGGGCACTTCACCCTACTTGTGGTGGGCAATGGGTGCCGTTGGTAACGGGGATATCAACGTTTCCTTAGATGGGAATTCCAGTTAAGGGTCGAGAAGCAATTCTTGTCAAACTTTGTATATCATTCGCCGTTATGGCGATCGTGAAAAGCTTTAATTATTATTTTTTATTTTTAAGAAGCACCCGAACATCCCCAACAATCAAAACCGAAGAATTGGAATTGTGATTTTTTAAGCAATGAGCACCATGCAATTGAAAGTGACACAGATCAAACCGAAATCGTCTCTCTTGTGAATTTTGTTTATATGTTATTAATAATCGAACAAATACCCCCAACTGACATAATTGAAATGCCTCCCATTCACTATTAAAGCATTATAAATCGCCGTACGAATAATTAACTTTAACCATTAACGCGATTTCAATCGACGAAAACAATTCCATCCTCGATTAATGTCTATGTGTTGCGATTATAATCAATTCCACAGGCCTCATTTGCCAGGACCAATTTTCACGATCGGTGGGCGGTATAATTAGGGGTAAAACGAAACGAACTCAATTGGACATTGTGAATAATGAACTCGCTTTTGCTCAGTGTAAACAAATTAATTTCCAACCACCGGATGGGTAGCTGAATGTAGAAAATGGATTGAGATTGGGTGTAATTGAGCACTAAATTGGCGATGGTTTTACTCTGGAAGTGTGTGCGAAACAGGTGATGACTCTGAATGACCAAGTTTAATAACAACTATGGTGGGGGTTACAATAGACACATGGTACAGGGAATACGTCGAACTATCAATCAGAATGTTATTTTCTCCCTTTGCCTATGTATGCAACATATTCAACAATAACGCACCAAGCGTTCGCTTCTGTCGTGTGAGCAAAAAAGTGGAGGTGGGTGGTACATCAGTAGAAGCATAAGTTCTAGAATCCTGTTAGCATTTAACATGTTTTCCCAAAACTGACTTTAATATGTTAAATATCACCTTTAATTTGTGTCATGTTGTAGAGCATGTTTTAACACTTTGAGTACCGGTACTTTGGCTGCCAGGCCACGGTAAACTAGATGTTGGTCACGCGATTTGAAGAGACACTAGCAATCTTATTATTTTGAATCAACATCGTTCGATAGCATCTTTATGTGGAAAGTTAAAAAGATTAAATTTTCAATACCTTTCTCTCTAGAAGTAGTACTGGGAGGTAGTTCCTAGGGGAAACGATGGTGGAGCCCAAGGGAGTTTAGTCGGTATTACCGGAATGGTCGAGTTCGACACTCCAGTACACTTCCGTGTGGTAGTTTGGCAACTACAATGCACGTGTACTGGGTTAGTGTGTAAATGCATTCTCCCTCGTAAAAAGAATAAAAAATAAAAAAATAAAAAATAAACCTTTCTCTCTGTTCATCACAAAATCTTCAAAACGTGAAATATGATTATGCTACACCGAGACCAAACATAATGTAATAAACACATGCGAGTGATCAAAATGCATTTACTCCTAATGACGATTTAAAGCATCTTTCCTATTGACCAAGCTGATCGCTTGGAATAGTTAAATTAGGAAAATTCTATTGAGCATAAATATACTGTCATGAATGATTGAATATGAACTGAAAGTTTTCTACTATAGAATTGTTTTTATTGCATGAACTGTTCTTATTTATGACATGTTGTAATCATTTCACGCTGTTTTAAAATATGAAGGATAACAATTAAATGTAATATACAGAATAATCATAAATGAAGAACTTAGAATACGCCGTTTCCCTGTTATATAACTTGTTGAAGTTGAAGGGGGCTAAAGTTTGCACAGGAAACTAAAATCGAGCTCAGTGGAAGATACATATTACATACTTTACTAAATTTTGATGTAGGTTCATCGTGGAGCCATGGCTCGTTAAGTCACTATGATCAGGAAGTCAAAAGCATTAGTCACGCGTTATGATTTTTAACTAGACCCTGAATCGAACTAAATATGTCCGGAATGACGATGCATCGTCCTTGCCAGCAAGGCTGACTGGGACCACCCATGCGAGTGTTCACTTATTGTCTTTATTTTCGTTGGTACAAAATGTATGCGTACAATTAGTTTTATTTTCTTGTTCCAGATGGAAATTTTCCTACAGCAAAAATAACACATTTTGTAGAAGTAGCAGCGCAAAAGTTTTTGCGCTTCATTAAAAAACATTCATATGGGGTAGCGCTAACGGATCCAAAGCGAATGTAGGGTAAATGATATATTTTGGACATGTACATATTTTGGACAAGCCGGAGCTTCTTCGATCAATTTTAGATAATGTGTAGGAAAATTTTTATCGAAAATATGATCATTGCATACTTTTACCTCAACTCTAGCGGCTCCTGATGAGAATTCACAAATCAACTATTATTTATCTTTAAAATTATCTAAAATGTAAAGCTTTCTACCAAAGTGCCTGCTGGACGCCAGTATGCAGGAGAACATGCATTATAGGACTCTTCGTAACATGCACCTGAAGCACGTTTAAATTGGTTCAAACGGCAATCTTGAGGTTCTGCGGCCAAAGTTTGATTGTAATTGAGATACTAACATATTCCAATCGCTTAACATGAACTTGAGACGGATGAAAAAGGAGTGACCAAAATGAAGTTATGTTTTTATGCATCAGACATTTATTGGTCACCCCATGTACAGTACATGGATGAACCATCAATTGCCAACTTTTAGGCTGTTTTCAATGATATCGATAAGATTGTGAAACAATGTTAATTTCTGGTTTAATCTATGTCAGTTAAGCAAATAAATGCATTTAAATGAATGTGGATACGTGTAAGTAAGTCATACCATTGAGATCTGTAGGTGGCCATTTTTAAATTAGGAGAAAATGACTCTGTCCAAAATATATGCATTTTCCATGTCGAAATTATATATTTGATGTCCAAAAAGAAAATATTTCAGTTCGCAGTATATCACAGTTTACACCTAGTAAACGTAATTTACTCAAAAAATGGGCAATGGAGACGCAAGACTAATCATAGGTTATGTATTTGGATGAACCTAGTGGTTTTCAATTGTTTTATACTATTCAATCTCGAAATATTTTCTAATGAATGTCCTGCGCTTGTCCAAGATACATCATTTACCCTATCCAATGGTACAATATTGTCCATATGAAGAAGCAGCTCTGGAAACGTTGATGGGGGACGAAGTTTAGGGTTTGAGCAGTGTGAACGAGTGCGGTGGTAACATAAAAGTTTTAAATTTGTTTGAAAATTATTTCCATGTTTGAGCAACAAGAATCCGACTAAATGAAATGTGCTTTGAATAAGCATTGTGAGCGCTGTCGGAAAAGAGGGTAGCAGAAACACGACAAAAGACATCCGAATATGCGAGCTCGTAGAAACGTAGCGCACTGTTTGCTCGTAATTCATTTAGGATCGGTGTTCGTTTCTGTCTCTGTGAGACGGCTTAGTGCTGGGAATTCGAAAATTCAATTGTGCATTTCTTGTGCACTGGAACTCGTTTGCTTAGGAGTGGGAGAAAAAGTGCATAAGCTAAAATATGCATGGTAACGCGATTAGACAGTTTCGGATGAAGTTTCCCAAGACTTTCTGCGGGAGTTTCGTTGAAAATGCAAATTATTTATTTTTTCAGCGTGGAGATGTGTATGACAGTTGCATTCGATGATCTTTCAAAACTGTCAAAACTTGGATATCAGAAAAAGAACATACACTTTTTGTTCCGAGAAAATAGCTGCGACAATCAGTAGCAACTATGAATTCTATTTAGAATACTAGCTGACCCGGCGAGCTTTGTCTCGCCAAAAATTGATTGATTTTCTGATTCAACTCTTTGCGTCCACAACTTATCTAGAAAACAAAGTGTATTTTGCAGTTTTATCATAACATTATTCTTATCATAATAACAAAATTAGCACAAATCGACGAGACGAGCAAGCCTTGGGCCTAAAGTCTAGTTAATAAAGATAAAAAAACACAAATCGAGTTTTTGATTATCGAATAATAATGCCAACAACGTCTCATATATACAGGTGATTAGGATTTGAAATAAATCATGCCCTGGTAACATGCGCTTGGATTGAAAGCCCTGGTAACAACCTTCAACCAAAATAGTTGTTACTACAGTACCGTGTTTCCAATCGGGGAAGGGTCGTTTGGACGAAACCCATTCGTCCGAAAGCCATTTGGCCAAACGGATCATCCAGCCAAATAGGTCATTTGACCGAAAAAATCATTTGGCCGAAAAGGTCATTTGGTGGAATAGGACATTTTGCCGAAAATAACATTTGGCCGAACGAGTCATCCGGCCGAAACGATTATTTGGTCGAAAAGGTCATTTGGCCGAATCGGACATTTGGCCGAATAGGTCATTTGGCCGCATAGGAAATTTGACCGAATAGTAGTGCGAAGTGAAACCTTCCTCCCGGTTCCTGGGGTCAACTTGTTCGAAGGGTCACGTGTAAGGTTACACAAAACTAGTGACTTAAGCGCCACCTTTGTAAAAAGGATCACTAGCTCCGTTAAGTCCGGCCAGAGACTCCTACTTCAGGGCAGGTAGTTTTTTCCCAAAACGCTCGAGCTCGAGCGAAATCAATCAAAATTTTACACTAACATAACTAATTGCAATTTTTTAGAAAAATCAAAAGACCAATAAATCAATACTACGATTTCCAAACACTTTGAAAAGCTATTAGAAAAGAAAGGATTAAAGAAAACAACTAATTTGCGAAATAATTAAATTTAATGAATTAACCGAAATAATTAACTTTAATGTAAACTAGCGAACTAATTCTAAAAATATTCCAAATCACTTCTAATACTAAGAGAGAAAAAAACTAAAAAGAACTTAAAGAGTGTAAAACCAAACTTGCCTAATTTATAATTTATTTACAAAATTTACAGGTTTTTGTTTGAGCTCATTTTCTTCAAAGTGCACAAAAAGAACGGGCTTACTTGCTGGCCAGCTGGCTTTGGAGATCCAACGAAGGATGGCTACGGATGGCGTCGACGCACGTGGGTTCTTCGGATCGGTTCAAAATCGTCGTTTCCTAGAGCGGCCGCACAGCCGGTTTCTACGGGTATTAGGTGACCCGGACCCAAGGTGGTGGTCAGGCTGCTTGCCACCTAGCGACGACCGAGTGTGATGACGGCCCGGATTCTGGCGGTCCAGAACAAACACCCACGTTGAATGGGATCGCTCGCCTGTTCAACGTTAACTTTAAGCCAGTGCACTCATATTTCAATAAAACATCTCACCTGCCGGTTTTGCTTCACACTCTATTTAACTTAAAGAACCACTTCCGATAATATATTAGAACTGCTAGGGAAATTTTTTAAAATTATTATTACTTTAGAAATTTAGCAACGGATTCACAACTCACTTTTCCGTTTTAAAAACTTTTCACTCACGGTTAAACTATGCAAAATCAGTTATCTTTGAAATCCACCTTTACTAGACCACAGTCTTTACAAGAGTGATTTGAGTTTCGTCTCTTGATTTGGTCTGTACCCCATCAGCAATATACTATTTCTGCTTTGTTATATTTTCCTGAATTTTGATTGGCTTAGATTTGGTTTCCGGTTTTTCTTTTATTACATTTGCTGAATTTTGATTGGTCGGGAAAATGGTTTCCGGTTGAAGGTTTTTCAAATTGATCGAGTATGAAATTGCGCCTAAAGGACGACAACACTAGATACAACAATTTCTAGAATAAGCTTTTAAAATAATCGAGCAGTAGAACAAGCATACATATAACATGGTGCGCCTAAATTAACGCAATACAATTACATTGTTCTAAAATACTACTGATGCAACATGCTCGTTTATGTTTCGATGTTACATACAATGAAAACAAGGACGGTATACATGGAGTACATTTATTCAAGAAAAACGATCAAAAAAAAATATGCAAACACAAATAAATTATCCAAATATAGCATGTAACAAATACATTTGTTACAGAAGTGAGAAGTAAGAAGAGGAAAGTAAGAAGGGAACAATGAGGAGTGGAGAAAGTGAAAGTTTGTTTCTTGTCCAGTCGTGTTTCTCCAGTAAGCGGATCGGCAGGTCGTCGAAATTTGGTTTTGCTTTGTGCGGAAGGCAAAACGATCGGCCGGTCGCCGTTATTTTGTTCTGCTTTGTGCGGGTGAGTGAATAAATCAGAAAGTGAATGTTTCAGACAGCGTATTATTTCCCATCCCATAGATCGCATCACTTACCGAAGTGAATCCAGATAAATTATCCTTTGCAACAAAAAAGATATCATATCCCAAGACAATCGTGGAGATGCAGAGGTATACTCCCCAATTAGCAACTGCAACTTTATCGTATTAGAAGAATAAAAAAGTTTTATATAAATTGTAACTGAGTTTTCTCTGTAACAAAGTGTTTTTGAACAGTTATACTTTGGTTCTGATTGTCTCATGTTTCATGAGTTACAATTCATGGCTGTCATATTTATAATATTTGTTTATCACCAGTTTAAAACCATAACTGAGTTTGTTACATACAAGCTCCTTGGATACTTGAATACAACATTAGAAATGACACACACAAATGGCTTTTAGTAGTGTGAGCTATCAATATTTTAAAATCATCCAGGATTATAAATAAAACGATTCACATTCACCTCTGTTCTTGTTGGGCTTTGACTACTACTATTCCTGGGCTTGCGTTAATCCCTTGAACCTCTTCAAGCAATGCGCAAAATTTCTATTCTTGGGAACAGTCCTCCTGCGGCCAACATTGTTGTATTCATTGAAGCTGCACAATCAATTCTTGCTATAGGTCTGCCTTTGCTATGATCAAAATATATTCGTTTCCATAGATTTCTCGCTTAACTTTTCAAAAGGACCAAAGTAACATTTTTTCAATGAATTCAAATACGAATTCAAATATTATTATTCAAATTAATTCATGAAAAAAATGTTACTTAGGTCCTTTTGAAAAGTTAAGCGAGATTTATTTGACTACAATCAATATATATTGAATGATTTGCCAAAGCTAGATACAAGTCGGAATGATCGTGACTATAGGAATTCTAAGTTATTGTTATTGTTTTCATTTGTAACCTTCGAAACTTATTTAAAATGCATATTTTTAATAAATCTTCATTACAACTGTTTCACAACGAACTCTTATATTTGGCTAAGACTTATATAAGACTTGTAATAGCATGTTTAGAAATAGCGTTGTTTGACAGATGTGGATTACATCGGTGGACAAAAATAAAATAATTCTTTTATTCATTTTCAAATTGCGAGTTCTGAACATGTAGAAAATAACGTCAATTTGTGCAAGGTGAATAATGATTATCCCAGACAACCACATATCGCATAAGAATGTACGATTAAAATCGTTTACCGATCCAAATTTCATCAAAATCGCATTGTGGTGCGAAGCTCATCAGTTTATTTATAAACTTTCCCGCACAGTAGGCTATTTTGCGAGTTTATTCCAGCTTCATATGTTGACATCGCATATCCCTGCAAACAAACTCAAATGAAATCGGATTATCTGTCAAACAGAGTTTGTTATCACAAACTACATCGCAATGTATAACGAACAAACTCGCATGAAAATCGTGCATATCGCATACACTGCCGTGCAACGTCGGATAAGAAATACACATATATCGCCTCCACTTTCGTACGCAAAAAGCGTTTTCGCGATTGGTAAGCGATGAAATTTGTGTGCATAGGCATCGCATAACAGAAAAACAATTTTATTATGCATGCATTCTGGTTGTCTGGGAAATAGGTCTATGCATGCAACAATCAACTTATGCAATGTGTACATAATTTTATGTCGTATGATTTTGGTTGTCTGAAAATAACAATTTTAGCTAGTCCCAAGCCCCATTTATTGCGTTCTCTGTACAATTTCGCAAGTTCTAGTCAATCACGGAGTAGCAACTACGAATTGTGCGGTCATAATGCTCATGCTCATGCTCAGAGAAGTGAGAAATTAGGAGTAAGAATTGAGACGTCTCACTTCTCAATCCTCATTTCTCACTGTAAGAAGTGGGAAGTGAGTATTAAGACGCCTCACTTCTCATTTCGCACTACTAATCAGCTTTATATCCTATTCGCCCTAATGTCCTAATCAGCCAAATGTCCTATTTGGCCAAGCGTCCTATTCGGCCAAATGTCCTATTCGGCCAAATGTCATATTCGGCCAAATGTCCTATTCGGCCGAATGTCAATTTCGGCAAAATGTCAATTTCGGCAAAATGTCCTATTCGGCCAAATGTCCTATTCGGCCTAATGTCCTATTCTGCCAAATGTCCTATTCGGCCAAATGTCCTATTCGGCCAAATGTCCTATTCGGCCAAATGTCCTATTCGGCCAAATGTCATATTCGGCCAAATGTTCTATTCGGCCAAATGTCCTATTCGGCCAAATGTCATATTCGGCCAAATGTCTTATTCGGCCAAATGACCTATTCTGCCAAATGTCCTATTCGGTCAAATGTCCTATTCGGCCAAATGTCCTATTTGGCCAAATGTCCTATTCGGCCAAATGTCCTATTTGGCCAAATGTCCTATTCGGCCGAATGTCCTATTCGACCAAATGTCATATTCGGCCAAATGTTCTATTATGACAAATGTCCTATTCTGCCAAATGTCCTATTATGCCAAATGTCCTATTCGGCCAAATGTCCTATTCTGCCAAATGTCCTATTCTGCCAAATGTCCTATTCTGCCAAATGTCCTATTCGGCCAAATGTCCTATTCGGCCAAATGTCCTATTCTGCCAAATGTCCTATTCTGCCAAATGTCCTATTTGGCCAACTGTCCTATTCGGCCAAATGTCCTATTCTGCCAAATGTACTATTAAGCCAAATGTACTATTAAGCCAAATGTCCTATTCGGCCAAATGTCCTATTCGGCCAAATGTCCTATTCGGCCAAAAAGCTTGTCTATGCCAAATGTCCTATTCGGCCAACTATTTCGCCGAAAACCCGAACCCGATATTGTACTAATTTTTCAAACCCGAACCCGAACCCGGTATAAGGCGAATTGAGTTGATAATTCTTTCTTTAAAAGAACGCGTCTGCCCGGTACAAAGCGAAGGGAGGAGTAACGCCTTTTTTAAATGGATGCATCTGCCCGGTATAAGGCGAAGGGAGGAGTAACATCTTCTTTAAATGGATGCATCTACCCGGTATAAGGCGAAGGAAGGAGTAAGGCCTTCATTAAATGGATGCATCTTTCCAGTATAAGGCGAAAGGACTTTGGAAATTCCTTCTTTAAAAAAACTCGTCCGCCCGGTATAAGTCGAAAGGAGGAGTAAAGCCTTCTTCAAATGAATGCATCTGCCCGGTATAAGGCGAAGGGAGGAGTAACGCCTTTTAAAATGGATGCATCTGCCCGGTATAAAGCGAAGGGAGGAGTAACATCTTCTTTAAATGGATGCATCTGCCCGGTATAAGGCGAAGGGAGGAGTAAGGCCTTCATTAAATGGATGCATCTTTCCGGTATAAGGCGAAAGGAGTTTGGAAATTCCTTCTTTAAAAAAACTCGTCTGCCCGGTATAAGTCGAAGGGAGGAGTAACGCCTTCTTTAAATGAATGCATCTGTACGGTATAAGCCAAAAGGAGTTGTTAATGCTTTCTTTGTATGGATGCGTCTGCCCTGTATAAGGCGAAAGGAGTTGATAAAACCTTCTTTTAAAGAACGGTCCGGTATAAGGGGAAGGAAATGGCAATGCCTTATTTTAATGGTCGCGTCTTCTCGATACAAGGCGAAGGGAGGATGTAATGTCATATTTAAATGAATACGAAATTATTACTCATAAAGACGTCTATCCGTAACAAAGTAAATTATTATTAAGGATTTGTAAGGGGCAATTGAAATCTTGAAAACTACTTCTACATTTTCTGGGTGGCCTATCTTAGTCGTGCCGGAAAATTCGTGCCTGCCAAGCAAGACTATGCTGAAGGTGGCTGGGTTCAACTTTTGGCCCGGTCTAGGAAATATATCAAAAAAAAATTTCGACTTTTTTAGGTATACAAGTTTTAACATGTTAATCTCGTGTTATACGAATGCAAAAATTGGTAATGGTAACTTGTCTTAGAAACTTCGCAGGTGGTGCATTCCGCGAAATGATACATTCCGCCAAAAGTCATTCGGCCAAATGTCTTGCTTCTTGTCATATGGTTCTCTCACTTCAAGTTTCTCGAAAATAGCTCTTGGGATGGCCTATTTGTGAATTTGATGTATGTTCATTCTACATGAATCACGATTCTATTCAACAAACAGTTCCATTTTCCAGCTCCCAGTATTCCACCAGATCGCATTAATTCACCGTTAATTAAACTTCCGATTTTCCCGCTGACAGTTATCGATTGAAACATCCATTACGCGCCCAGCTAGTCAATGTTCGGCAGATAAACCCCCGATTATAAAACACACTCCCTCAACTCCGATTGGCAGGAAGTCACACCACCCCCTCCTGGACCGCCAAGCACCCCCCGGCTGCATCACCACAATTTGATTAAATTAAAATTCGAAATGAGTTTCAATTTCATTCTTAACGAGCGAACGGTGTTTTCTCATTGCTTCCTAGTCAGTCGCCATCGGTGGTAGTTCAATTGACGAGAGCGCGCCGTGGCGCGGTGCACAGTGGATGCCTTTGAATTAAACTTTTTTGAATTGAATAAAAAAGCTCTTTTCATGTTGCCGGATTTTATATCGTCAATCGGACGACTACCGCTTCAAAGCTTATTTCTATTTTTATTAATTACGCCATTACATAATTTCTAGAAACTTCGATGGCGCTTAAAGTGGATCGCATCTGTGTATCACATCTGAATCCAATATCAAAACTACTTTAGGAGTTCAGAAGCATAAATTTCAATAAATAATATCCAAAATACGTCGAGAACTTCATTTTCATATTTGCGTAACGTCATGCATGAAAATATGCTTTTTAAGTTAATCAACTATTTATTATTATTTGTGCCATTAAAACTAAATATTAGGGCAAAGTCGGTTATATTTTTGAAATCTGTCACGCTCGTCTTTAAATCTACTTCCCAAAACTTAAGCATAATTGAAACGATTAAATTTATTCCGACCTCGTACCACTGTGCTCCGCAGTGAACAGTGCTAGTTGAAAGTCTTCCGGTGCCATCGAAATCGTAATCAAGCTTCTCCAGGCGGCAAGCACGGGAGGACACGCCGTTTTTGGGAGAACACAAGTGACACGGATGGGGATTCCTGCTTTTCTCCGGCGATAAACCTAGTCAAGTCCTAAAGCATTCGGCGGAGAAGGACGTGGGATACGGGCGACAAAAGTTGCTAAATTAGAATTTTTCCTTTCGGATTGTATCGATGGAAATGTACTCTGGTTTTGGATTTCCGGAGCAAATTAGCAGTTCAAAGACGAAACTCATTCCGCTGGGGAAGCGCGTGGAAGGTGAGGATGGAAAAAAGATCTCTGAGTTTATTATCTATTTCTTGGGCTTATGCTAATCACATTCAGAGTTTAGTGTTGCTATAGAGAAGCGAAGTAGAACCGCCTGACAAAGGTCAGGAATTGCTTAAAATTAACGTCACGAACCATTTAATAAATGAACATGAGTACTATAGTTTGGAAGCAAAAGTTTGTGTTTTGTGCTAAGTTTTCTAATTTCAGTTGGCTGAAATTTTCGTCACGTAGGCTTGCTGCTTGTTGAATGGATGCAAAACGGGGGAGCATTTGTGTAGGATATTCGTAAGAATAGGAGGAAAGCTATCGCAGAAACAGAGCAATTATGCAAATCAAGACTGGGATAATTAGCTGTGACTACCTTCTGCTTCGGGATAATTTACACACTCTAGCTGAGTTCTGGAGCATTGTGCATTTACTAATCCTTTCAAATTTATGAGAAATAATTATTATCCTACTAGTTGAACATACCCGACCTTCTTCCAACTCGCCCTAATATAGCTTTTTGAAAAAAAATCTATTTTTCATCGTAAAATTTACACAGCTGACTTCAAGACGAATCGATTAGTGAGTAAATCTTGCAAATTGGTCCATGCGTTTGTGAGTTATATTGCCTCAAAAGATATGCAAACTCATTTTTATATTTAGAAGAAGACTAGGCGAACCTGCCCGATCTCGCTAGGATGTACTTTTTAATCTGTCAGTCATTTAATATTTAACTGGAGAATTATAAAAACCACGTTTAAATTTCGCATTACAGGCCACCTGCTGGAAATCATAGCGATCTAGCTTAACCTCCATGAATCTCAGAGGAGATTAAAAATATCAGCAGCAAGGATCCTTTTGTAGCTTCAAGTTGCTTTCTTAAATCGTGTATAATTCCAACAGAAATTATTTCATTTTAAACAAAATTGCTTGCATCGTTCACCTTATTACAGAATGTGCATCTGACTTTGCTCATCATTGCCTCAATTGGAATGTTTAAATAAGCAAGTTTCTTTTCAACCGTATTTGTAAGCCCAGCCATTCAAACAAGCAAGACCAACAGACAACATTCAGTAGCTACATTTGGTGCCAGGTTTCAGTCACTTCCTGTTGCGTCTCATTCCAATTTTATGCATGCAATTAAATATACCTACTGAACATCGTCGCCACAGTTGTAGCAAAGATCGTCGCTAGCGCCACTGGAAAGCAAATTTCTTTACAGAGCCTCCGCACAGTAGCTACATGCGAATATTAAACTACCTTTCAACCAACCGATTCTCGGAGCAATCTCATAAAGTTGAAACAAACTGAGCCACTGCTGCACGTCGTCGCCCATGTACGGCGTCGGGTTTGCCAAAATGCCACCAGGAAAAAGTAATATCCTGCGAAAGCAACAGGAAATCAAGGTGCCCGAAAAAAACTGCTCTCCCATAAAGAAGGTAAACAGATGTAAAGTGAAGCTCACTGAAATTAAAAACCGTACCCAATTGTATGGTTTCATCGTCGTCGGATGCGATGGTACGACAGTACCGTTCGTGGAAATGACTCCGCATTAAAGCAATAGAGGAGGCAGTAGATACTACAAAATAAACAAATATCAGGCGAATAAATTTGAAAACGGTATTGCTCATGAAATGCGTACTTAAATACATGCGGTGAAAGAATGTAGGGGAAGGGAAGTGTACGCATCCAAGGTATGTGATCAATAGAGGTTGAATTGATATTTTTCACGCCGGTTTAATTTTGTAGGATTCAAAACTATTCAATAGTTGCATAATTACAACCTCAAATAATATTAACTTGTGCAACTTATGAAAATTGCACTAAGAGTAAAAAAAGCAGTAATTCAAATTACATTCGAAAGATAGATTTTAAAACTGACACGTAAATAACCCAAACAAAACCGCACCAAATTCTGTTAGAGATAAAAAATATTGTTGATTTAAGAAAGGCGGCCTTTCTTAGCCGTACCGTAAGATGCACGACTACAAAACAAAACCATGCTGAAGGTGGCTGGTATCGATTCTCGGTTTCGTCTACGAAATTTTCTGGGCATAAGTGTATTATCGTGTTAGCCTCATTATATACGAATGCAAAAATTGTAGCTTGGCGGTCTGGTCTAAGATGTTTTCGAGTTGGAAATTTTCTCGACACCTTGGCATAGTGCACCTTGGCAATGGCAAGCAAAGCTTTCAGTTAATAAGTGAGGAAATGCTAATAGCATACCTACCTGGATACATAGTTGGCTACAGTGTCGATACACCTATGCCTGGCGTATTGTAGAGCTTTATAATCGTCAGTTTTGGACTATGTTCCTCCAGTTTCCCCTCACGTTTAGCGTCTCAGGTCCGATTGCACCGCTTGCAGCCAGCGTGTTCGTGGCTGTAGTAGCGAAGTTCCACGAAGTAGCCGGCCTCTATCTGGTTCTCTGTTTGTTTTCGCTATTTTTTCTTCTGACATTCGCACTAAGTGACCAGCCCACTGAAGTCTGCCGTATTTTATACGATTCTCAATATTTTCTTCTGTGTATATTTGATACAGCTCATGATTCATACGTCTGCGCCACACACCATTTTCTAGTTTCCTCCGAGTATTGTACGCAGCACTTTACGCTCGAAAACCCAGAATGATCTCCGGTCTGTCTCTTTTAACGTCCATGCTTTATGTCCATAAAGGGTCACTGGTAGAATCCTAAACTGGTTATGTAATCCGTAAAAGGCCCTATTCGCAGCAGCAATTCCCTCCACGAGAAGCATCATTGTCACATGTCACAAGCGTTCCAAGGTAAACAGATTTTTCAACAACTTTAAACACATCCCTATCAAGCACTACTTCAGCATCAACACCACTAGGTCTTCCTCTATCTCTACCTGCCACCATGTACTTTGTCTCGGTAGAGTTAAGCCTATTCTTGCCGTCGATTCCAATGAGGTCGATGGTGATGGTAATGCCGTTCCTCGGCACGCCAGATCTCCTAAAAGCGCCATCGAGTGCAATGTTGAACAATAAATTCGAGAGTGCATTACCCAGCTTCAATCCGTACAAGCTCACAAACGAGGTTGGCACTTCGTCTACAATCCGAATACTCAATTTCGAGCCATCCAGCGTTGCACGTATCAGTCTAATCAGTTTCGCCAGAAAACCATGTTTATCTGCCACAGCTCATTTATGTTCACTGAACCGTACGCTGCTTTGAAATCAATGAACAGATTGTGAGTCTGCACGTTGTACTCCCATAATTTAGCAAGGATCATCCGCAGGCTAAACATCTGATCCGTCGTTGATCGTCCCTCATGAAAACCTACCGGATATTCGCATACGTGACAGGAAGCTTACGCCTAGTTCAGAAGGGTGATCCCTCTGTAATTGGCACACTCTAGTCTGTGTTAAAAGAATCCTCAGTCAAAAAGCAGGCCATGTTCCAGTTGGACTGTAGAGCCATTGAGGAAGATGAAGCCGAAAGAAAGAAAAATGAGGAAATTTTTAAGAAGTGAGAAAAAAAATAACGAAGATGTAATCAAGAAATTGGGGGGTCTAGTAGGCTACACGTTCGCTTTCTGATGGTCATGGGTTCAACTGGGTCAACCAGTGTGCCTTCTAAATAAATAGACGAAATGAAAAAAGAAAGAAGAAAGAAAATAGTGGAAACAAGAAAGAATAAAAAACAAGAAAAAAAGAACAAAAAACATAGAATGAATTACTATAAAAAAATTAATAAGGAAAATGAAAGAACGATAAGTGAAGGACAAAAATAAAAAAGCAAAAGAAGAAAGAAAAGAAGTAAGAGAAAAAAGCAAGACATAAAACGAAGAAAAGAAAGAAAAACAAAAGAGAAGGTAGGAGGAAGAAGGAAGAAAATAGGAGAAGGATCAGCAAAATGAATCTATAGACTTAAAAAAGAATTTCGGTCTGTCTGCCCGACCCTTATAGACTCGTAAATTACCGAACCAATCGACATGAAACATAGTTTGCAGTGGTTTTGAGGCCAGGGAAGGTTCTTATAATGGCCCCCTCCTATTCTGGAGAAGGCACAGGGGGCTCTCATATAAACAGAAATTTCTTCATAACTCGAGAACTAACCTAGCAAATGGAACCAAATTTTGCATGAGAAAGTTTTTGAAGATAAAAAATATTTCTCTGGTGGTTAGAGACCCCTCGGCCTCGCATCTCTGAAGAGTGTGGCTCCCATATATATGAAAAAAACACACATTTCTGCATAATTCATAATTATTCTTGACTAGTCGACCCGGCAGACGTTGTCCTGCATAGTAGGCGAAAATACGCGTTGTGAACTGCCTATGCGAAATTTCCATACGAATCTAAATTCAAGTTTTTCACAATTTATTTAACCCTACTCGTAATTTTCGCATGCGGAAATATCATATAAACCCGTCGGAAACGATAACGAACATATCTGCTGAAGAAATGAAAAAAATCCATCCAGCCGTTTTCGAATTATGCGGATACGAACACAGACCATTTCATTTTTATATATAAGAAGATAAGCCATCATGCAAATTGAACCAAATTTGACATGTGAAAAAAAGTTCTGACATTTGCTCTATATTTTTATTTGATTTTTTTTTAAGAAAGAAGTTTCTGAAGGGCAAACAAAATCGAATGGCAGAGCAAACGTTAAAACTTTTATTGTGGATACACAACAATGTCTGTTCTAACAAATTGATTAATGAATGAGACTAGGTTTTATTAAAAAATAAATTCATATATTTATTTGGTAGGCACTCTGTGTTCTTAACCGCTACTGTGCCGTGATCTACTGTGATACTCTGCAGTACAGAGTCCACACAGAATCTATTTTTAGATGTCCATAATTCGTTGTATCATTGTGAGTCCATTGTGTTCATTTGTCCATGTGGTGAATCCAGTGACCGTTGCTTTGTTCGGTTGCCATTTATCGGAAAACGTTGGAGGAATGCCACCGAGAAGAACAGTTTTGTCAGTCGTCATCAGACAGCCGTGTCGGTAAGGCGCGTTCCCCAAAACGCCACCGTACGGACTGCACTTCTGGCGACTAACAAGGGCTTGGTGGAGGGGCTTGAAATCGAACCCATGACCATTCGCTTATGAGGCGAACGTGTAGCCAACTGCGCTACGGGACCCCCTCCATTAAATAATAATTGAAGAAAAAAAACAATAAATAAATAAGAAAGAAAGAAGAAAGAAACAGAAGGAAAAATGAAGGAGAAGGAAGGACAAGGGAAAATAATGAAGGTTAGAAGAAGATAGAAGAAGAAGAACTGAGGAAGAAGAAAGAACAAGAAAAAAGAAAAACAGAAAAGAGAAGATGAAAAAAAGGATTACCTTTTCTCTTTCTAACTCTCATTTCTCACTTCTCGTTGCTCATTTCACACTTCCCATTTTTCAAAACTCATCTCATCTCACATCTCATTATTCAGCATTATTCTTCATTTCTCACTGTATATTTCTGGCTTTCTTCGAGAAGTATTCTTCTTTCTCACTTCTCAATTCTTCTTTCTCGTTTCTCAATATTTCTCATATCTCACATCACACTTAGCACTTCTCCTTGCTTACTTCTATTTTCTCACTTCACTCTTTTCACTTATCACTTCTACAAATTCTCATTTTCTTCTTACTCCATATTTTTCACTTCCTGCTTCTCACTCCCTATTTCTGCCGTTTGGCCAAAGAGTTGAAATTTGTTTCCTTAAATGTGTAGTGAGGAATGAGAATTGTAAGGGTAAGGGAAGCAGTAGATGTAAGACATAAAGAAGCAGTACTGAAACGTGAGAGGTGAGAAATCAATAGATAGAAGTCAGAAATGAGTGAGAAATGAGAAAATAGGAATGAGAAATATCGAGTGATAAGTGACCAGTGAAATTTGAGGTGACAACGGATCTGCACTTTATTTTTTACTAGCCAACCCGTCAGACGTTGTCCTGCATAGTACGCAAAAATGCGTTTAGTGAGCTGCCCATGCCAAATTTCCATACGAAACCTAACCATTTCATTTTTTTTATATAGAAGATTTATTATCAGACTTAGACTTCTCCATTGGCGGAAAAGTAGTTTCTCCAGAAAAAAAAAATCAATGTAAATGCTTCAATTAGAAGAAAATCATTCAATTTGACGGGCAACGTGCCCCATTGATCCCCAGCTAACCTCAGCCTATGCCTTATTTTTTCACTTTTTAATTTGCATTTCCTTTTTTCACTCCTCATTCCTCACTTCTCATTTTCTTTTATCATTTCTCACTTCTCAAAATATATTACTATATTGCATATTCTCGCATCTTATTTCTCAAAACCTACTTCGCATTCCACGATTTTCTCTCCTCACTTCTCGATTCTTACTTCTCACTTTAAAAAAAGCAAGGAAGAACGAAGGGAAAGCAAGGAAGAATGATGAAAAAGCATAGTTAATAGAAAGACGAAATTACCCCACTCGGATGATGCACACTTAGATTAAATCGCCGAATTCGGTAAAATTTTACCGAAATCTCAATAGCAGAACTGTTCGGTAAATAATTTTACTGATTTTCGGTGATTTTGACAGTTGAACAATGGAAAAAAAATACAAAAAAATTGTAAAATAATTACCGAACAGATCTGCTGTTGAGATTTCGGTAAAATTTACCGAATACTGTAAAATGAGTTAAGTGTGTGATCAACCGCCCCTCACATTGGGAACTGACTCTGTTGTGAGCCACATCTCCTTTTTGGATAGACACTCGATCAGGAACTCCCCTTACTTGGCAGCATCATCTTTCATAATCCTACGAAAACTCATAAAAAATCCTTTGGAAGCTCAGAAGAATTTCCCGTGAACATTAAAAATAATTTCGAAGAATTTCTCGTGAAAATTCAAAGGAATTTTTCATGGGAATTGAAATGAATTTTCAGTAAATATTTTAACAATTTTCCAGTGAAACTCACGAGGATTTCCATAAAAAAAATAAAAAGTTTACTACGAAAATTCACATGAATTCCCGGTGGAAATCAATTGAATGAAGTTCTGATGAATTTCAGTGACAATTAAGATGTTTTCTGTGCAAGTTCTAGTGATAAATACCACAGATTCAGACGAATTTTCTATGGAAATTGCGTTTATTTGAAATGTAAGTGTAGGATTGAGCTGAATTTAATTACAATTACGCAATATTGTGAGTAAGCTCATATCATCTTCCTTGGAAACTCAAAAGAGTTACCCTTTGAAATTTAGATGGATTCTTAAAAAAAAATTAATTACCATTTTCTATTCTAATGCAGCCAAATATGTCGCAGAAAGTCAATCGACTTCAGTTATCTGTGTAATCAATTATCATTAATTGGAAAGTAATCTGAATCTTCTTATAATAAATATGACACTGAATGGTAAATTATGGCCTCTAAATGAAAAAAAAAACATTTTTTTTTCCTCAACACGAAGGATTTTTGAAAGTGTGTAAAAGCTTGCAAACGGAACTTCAGATAGGATATTAAATCTTCTTTCTAAGATTTTAGTACCGAGATCAAATGAAGAAATAACAAAATCTCCGGAGACGAGCCAGCCTTGGGCTGAAAGTCTCCTTAATAAAGACATAAAAAAAACCAAATCAAATGAATTGAATACCGTGCTCTTTAAAAAAAACTTTTAGATTTTACTGAAGTTACAGATCTTCAGAAAACAATAGCTGAACAACAAAAAGCGTCTAAATTGATTGAAAAATTAATAGCAATGCCCATATCGTTCATGTTTACCCTTGTCTGCATACCACGAGTGTTTTTGTCCTCCACATATTAGTTAAAAGTCATTCAATAGCGGGTGATAGGGAATAGTTTAAATGCGAACTAATTTTCGGGCTATTATTGAGCTATTTAGCTAAAACAACTGAATTGTTCTAGTCAAAGTACAGTTCCATTTCCCATCATTGCTTTAATTATTAGTTATCAAATATGCAATATCGATTCCATCTCTCAATTGAATAGTTTGGACCAATCACTGACATAATCCGATTATCAAAATTGAATCAAAATTTTGCAAATCAAATTACCCAACAACAACTTCCGGAAAATTTAAGCACAAGCTCCAAACAACAACAACAACGACATTAAACAGCTGCAACTGCAATCAGAAAATACTCAACGTCGCTCGTTAATGAAACATAAACACGAGAATTGTACTTTCTCGCAAAATCCGGCACGTCTGATGGTGGTTGCAGTTGCGTCAATTGCAACGCAGCCGTACATTTAGGAGCACTTTCTACATAGCACCACCACTGTAGATATCGTCCACAACGACGAAGCCTTCGCCATCAAAGCCACGCCGGGTATGACGAATGTGGCTTAGGTGTGAGTTGTTTTTTCGCTTTCACTCCAACCAACGAGTGAAATTGTCACCCGGACTGAGGCCTCCCCCCATTTTGGGCCTCCACAGTTGACAGTGGCCGGGGGATGTTGTCTCAATCATCGCGTGCATCTGTTTTTATCAGATCTGTTGAAGAATGAAGCCATTTCAAAGCATGATGCTATCGATAGGATGGTAGCACTGGAGCGGCATAAACAAGGGCAATGCTACCGTTAATACGCTATGCGTGAATGAACAATTTTGGATTCTGAATTTTACTCTGAGCGAAAATCGACATTTAGGTGCGATGCTGCGAAATGCTGAAAGTTTTGGATTCAAACTAGTGACGCGAGCAGTGAGTTGTCAGCCAAACACATTTGTGGGGTGCGGAT
This sequence comes from Armigeres subalbatus, assembly GCF_024139115.2. Taxonomy (NCBI): domain Eukaryota; kingdom Metazoa; phylum Arthropoda; class Insecta; order Diptera; family Culicidae; genus Armigeres; species Armigeres subalbatus. The sequence goes on along the minus strand of NC_085141.1, from coordinate 378,795,874 downwards.
TATTTTTTAAAAATAAACTTGAAGAGAAGCTGTCCGGTGTCCAAATTATCGCAGGAACCTCAATGCACATTGCTTTTACAGAAACTCCCATTAAAATGATCTTTTGAAAAGGCAACAAAACAGTCCGGCTGATCTGATCTACTTCCATCTCCGTTTATGCTCATCATCTAGCTTTTCTACATCAAACCATCGTTACAAACAGAGAGTCCTCCGTTATTACTATCATGACCTAGCCCCACACCACAAAGCAACACCGGAAACCAGTTCAACTTCTCCCCTGGACAGAAAGTTTTTTACTCTCCTCAACCCAAGATACCCGACCAGTTAGTCATAACAAAATTTTATCACAATTATATCAATATGTGTTACAAATAACAAAACTTGCAATAATTTTGTTATAAATTCTCTGCCAAAGGAAAGAAAGTTTCATGATCGTCATAACATGATTATAACATAATGTGTTATGTTTATTCCTACCGAAAAAAAAAATTGCCTACATTTTTGGTAGATAGGAATTGGAAAAAAACGAAGGTACCACCTACAGTATAACTCGAACCTACATTCAAAGTTGAGCCAGCTGGACAAAGTTAATTGCCTACATTATGGATAATCATAATCTTTTCAAGAACATAATTTGTTATACTACTAGCCATTTTCACCACTTTTCATGTAACACAACGAGTTATATTTTTGTTCAACAAATAACATATTTAGTAATGTTTTTGTTAAAACTAGAAGAGATTTTGTTACAATTTTTGTTATTTTAACTACTAATGGTACATGTTTTATAACAACCGCTATTATGAAAAACTGTTGTAACAGAATAACAAGGTCTGATATAAATTTGTTACTATCTACTGGTCGGGTACCCGACTAGTTAGTCATAACAAAATTGTATCACAATTATATCAATATGTGTTACAAATAACAAAACTTGCAATAATTTTGTTTTAAATTCTCTGTCAAAGATGTTGGAAAGAAAATTTCATGATCGTCATAACATGATTATAACATAATGTGTTATGTTCATTTTCACCGAAAAAAAAATTGCCTACATTTCTGGTAGATAGGAATTGAAAAAAATCGAAGGTACCAACTTCAATATAACTTGAACTTACATTCAAAGTTGAACCATCTGGACAATGTTAATTGCCTACATTATGGATATTCATAATCTTTTCAATAACATAATTTGTTATAGTATAAGCTATTTTCACCCCTTTTCATGTAACACATTGAGTTATATTTTTGTTTAATTAATAACATATTTAGTAATATTTTTGTTAAAACTAGAAAAGATTTTGTTACAATTTTTGTTATTTTAACTACTAATGGTACATGTTTTATAACAACCTCAGTTACAAAAAACTGCTGTAACAGAATAACAGGTTCTGATATAAAGCTGTTACTATCCACTGGTCGGGTATCCTGCAAAAACTCCAGAATCTGCTATTAAGCCTCACCAACTCTTCTCCTGAACCATAAGACCCCAAGAAATTAAACGGTTGACCAGCAAAGAGAGTGATGAACCTTTTGCTTGAATATATGACAAAAGGGCGAATAGTCAAAACAACGAAAGGAACAGAAGGTCGAAAGGACAAAAGGTCGAAACATCGAAAGCAATTGTGTTTCGGACGTAGTGCCACTTTCGCGCTGATATTATCGCCTGTTTGTCCCTAAATCGTGTTGTTTAAATGTATTATCTTGTACGAATCGTGAAAATTTCCTTTCAATTCGCCGTTTTGCTTGCCAATCTAATATAATTTCACCGTGAAACCTGAGGAAAGACGATAAAGTTTGCCCAGTTACCCAACCTTTGTTGCCTCAACAGCCATTGGAGTCACCGTTTTTTGTGATATGGAGTGCAACAAATGCTTACACACCATTGACCGTAAAACTGATCGCTACACGATCTGCGAAGGAAGGTGTGCTAAACGCTACCACGCTGCATGTGTAGGTTTGGCCGAAAGCACTGTTTGTGCGCTGTTTACCAAAAATATTTTGTGGATGTGCGATGCTTGTTTAGCCGACTATTGCTTGACCCGTGACGCCGAAAGTCCTTTGGAAGCCACAATCGATGATAATGCAATGTCTCGTGAAAATTCAATCGAATCGGAAATTGCCTGCCTAAAATCTAAAATTGAGGAGATCACCGAAACACTAGCCGCAATAGTACCATATCAAAGGCATTTCGTTGATAAACAGCATTCTACCCCCATATCACCATCATCAAGCTATCATCTAATGAATGGGACAAAAATCAGCTCCCTAAACGATGCGAATGCAGGAGCGACGACGTACGACCGAACTGTATGCAGCAATACGTTTTCATTGTTCGTCACCAACGTTGTTTGTAGTGCCACTGAAGAGGATGTTAGACAACTTGTTTGTGAGTGCCTTGACATCCTGGATCCGAATACGATTGGAGTACGCAAACTTGTAAAAATGCGACAACTGAACGATACGATGGACTTCATCTCTTTTAAGGTTGTATTGGATTTGAAGCTGAAGCCGTTAGCTCTGCAACAAACAACTTGGCCTATAGGACTCAAATATCGCGAGTTTGAAAATAGAAGAACTGTCTGGGCACCTAAAAGTGTTGTTAAATAATGTATCTGCCTTTAAACTGTAAATTAGTTTTATCTCTATAGTAAAGATTTGGTTGAAGATGTAGTTCTAAATTTTGTAGATTTTTGTATTTTCAATGTGTTGTAGATGATATTCATGTTAAATTATAATTGTGTGTTTTTTCTGAATTGGTTGAAATGTTCAATGTAGCGAAATTAATTTTAAGCATTTCAATAAGACCATATAGGTCAGTTGAAAATAAATCAAATAAATGAAATGGACAATAGGTCGATCAAGAACAAGTTGATAACAAGTTGGGTGTGTTCCAAAAGAATTTGTGGAATGCATTTAACCTCAAGCAGAAGTCATATACTCAGCCATATAAGTTTCGCCGGAAAACCATGTTCTTGTGTAATGTGTAATTCATTTCGATGCTGTTTCGGTCTAACAATGGAAACGTGAGATTGGAACTTATGGGGTCAGAGCGTTTTAGGGGGGGGGGGTGTGTTCAGTGGTAAGTTGCGTTCAATTGCGCTTTGTTATTTATTTCTCAGACTAAGGCCGGAGTGGCCTGTGCAGTAAATAAAAGTATTCTCCATTCAACTCGGTCCACGTACGTCGTCAACCACGCAGTCTACGGGGGTCCGCAAATCGTCTTCCACCTGATCGATACACCTTGTTTGCTGCGCACTTCACCTTCTTGTACCCGTCGAAACGTTGTCGAGAACCATTTTCACCGGGTTATTGTCCAACATTGTGGCAATGTGCCCGGCCAAACGCAGTCTTCCGATTTTTGCGGTGTGAACGATGGATGGTTTGACTTGCATTTATTTACTACTTATAGAGTAGTGCAAAGGAATAAAAGATCTCCATCCTGTGCGATGTCAAGCTACCGCCTCAACCTGTTATCAAATTAGATTTCGGTCAACTTCTTTTATTTCTTTATTGAGACTTCGCCGCCATGAGCCTCTGCATCTGCCTCTGCTGCGATGTCCTGCTGAGTTCCAGTCTAATGCTGGGCCTACCCAGCCCCATTTTCGTTCCCAAATTTCAGTTGCGATCGGCCTATGATGAAAACGACGATGGAGCTCGATGTTTGAGATTCAGGCCAGAACGCCCGAATTGTGTCCCGCAGACATCTGTTGATATACATCTGCAACAGTTGAGTGTTCTCCACAGTTCCACATGTACGTACATGGGACAATTATGTGTATAACGACACTTCAGGAAATGTCTCACACTCACCAGTCCATTATCGCGAGGGTGACAAGCACATGCAATACTAAGTAAGTGAGAAATATCTGGAGACATTTGTGACTCTGACATTTGTTTTTGGGGTATAATTAGAAATGTTGTGTACAAGACACGACCGCCCGACGTAAACTACAAAAAACCTTTTGGTGCAATGATAATTTTAGCGTCATGGTCAACGCTACAGATACCATCCACACGAATACATTTATTGCAGCGTCTCTCTCCGACGCATTCTCGCGATTTCGCTACTGACGCCAATTTCTACCGTCGCAAACGATTATGATTTGTAATTTGAAAAAAAAAAAGTTCGTATGGCTCAACTCTCCTCCTGTATAAAATCCTGTTATTAACCATTTATTTTCAAAAGTCCAATTTATTCTAAATAATACGCATTTCCAAACACTACTAGCAATTAAACCATAGTCAGAATATTGCGAGCAAATTTCACTTTTCGTGAGCGACGCAATCATATTGAATTCTTGTCAATCAATTGCCGACGCCGCCGATACTGACGCCATTAAATTGACGTCTTGCGAGAAAATTTCACAGTACAGCCCGTTAACTTTCTTCCGTATATAATAGTGGCCCTGACAAGAACCGATAAATTTTCAATGATACGCTTCTTCAGTCATAATCAGCAACTACATAATAGTTTGAATCTCGCGATAAAAATCTGACTTGAGAGCTGCATTCTACTGCGGATGGAACCGCCACCGTACGCCATTGACCGATTGAAATCTCGAACAAAAATGGTGCGCTCGCGAATTGAATAAAATTTATCATTATCATTTAATGACTGAATTTCTTTTTATTTAATCTTGTTTTTAGTACACAAATATATTACATATTAAGTGGTCAGCCAATATTGGCTATTCAATTTTGTTGATTTAGTTCTGATATTCTGGGTAACAACCATTCTTGTTTGAGAATAGAAAATGATTTTGGCTTCATCAAGCGTTGATTACGTTATAAATGACGAATGATTCTGAGGAATTATTTTGAACTTTCTGGTATTTTAGATAATGTGATTTTGCGCAGCTTGGCATACCATAATCGATGACTGGAAGACAACAAGCTTGTTCTTCCGGTACAGGGTCAATTTTTGATTGATAAGTGGATACAACAGTTTTAGTAAAACATTGCACTTGGTTATAGTTCTCTCGACCTGCTGTCTGAAGATCAGATTGCTGTCTAGTGTTAGACCGAGGTAGTCAGCCTCATTGGCCCATTCAACTGCTGTGCCGTTTATAACGATTTTGCAAACCGCAGCCGGTACAAATATGGGGGATGTGGATCGGGGAAAGAAGATGGTCTGGGTCTAGTGAAATATTCTGTCAGGACATCCAGGCCACGTTGGAGCTTAGATGTGAGAGCTCTGATCACTCCACCTCTGTACCGCCTTCAGGGAGGTCCGGCATGCCGAAGGTGAACAGATTAAACAGTAGAGGCCCGATACTGCCCTGAGGAATGTCCGGAATGTCCTCGCCAACAAATAGTTGTGGATGATTTTCACCAGGTAGCTGAGGAGATTGTATCTGTGCAGCTTGTACACCAGACCATCGTGCCAGAAATTGTCGAAGGCCTTTTCGACATCTAGCCATGGTAGATGTTTTTGATGCAGACTTGTTCCGACTGAGGATGTTCTTGACTCTGTTCAGCAGTTCAAGGAGGAACGAAGTGTCGTCCTATTTCAACAGCCTTTTCAGCAGTAGTTATCAAGTAATCTGTGAATCCATCCCAAGTATGATCCCAAGTGAGATCAAAGGAGGGACAGGCGGAGATTTGGTTTTCGAAATTTTGGTCAGCTTCCAAAACGGCTTAGCACAGACTGGGAGTGCAATGAATTATTGGAAAAATCACTATTTCTTAGGTCTACCATTCTAGCCTTGATGAAATTGGTTATGCGGTCGCAATCGGTGTTCAAAGAAGGCAGCCCAGTACGCTGATATTCTCATCGTTTGACGTTACGCAGACGGATGAAATCTTTGGTGAGTGTGTCAATGTTTAGGGTGTTTCTTACCTATTGGACCACCGGTACGTGTTGTTCCCTTGCCAGTGAAATCGCTTCTCCGATGGATCGCAGTTGGCGATCGATGTCCTCGGATGTCTCGAGAACCGCTTCGTAGCCAACGTTGTTATCGATGTGCTACCGGAACTGGCCCAGCTGGCACGAAGGTAGTTTCGTCTGGTTAGTAGGTGCCGATTTACTGAGGAACCTACTTTCACCACCACGGGATAGAGGTCCGAGCTAAGTTCCTGGAAAGTCACTGGCTGGGAAATATGGAAAGGAAAATGTTGAGTATTCCATGGCCGCCGGAACGATGGTGGGTGGAAGAATCCGGTCTCAAGATGGTGTAGTGTCCCTCGTCAAGATCTTGATGGAGTATGATGCCGTTTTGATTGCTCCGTGTGTTCTCTCAGGCTTGGTGCTTTGCATTCAAGTCGCCTCCGATAATGTCATGCTTATGTCGGCGAGTCAGCTTGATGATGTCATTTCGCAGAGCTACCGTACCGGCCACGCCCGCTCCTCCGGAGCTGGTCCGGAGTAGCCGGACGAGACGAAAATCTAGTATGAAGACGTTCATCTATAGCTTAAGATGTATCTGCATGATGACTCTGTGATGCTCATTAAGTAAATCACTGAGCTCGTAATTTTTGTTCTTGATAGAACAAGCGTTTCAGTTCAGGATGCTGATGGAGTCTTCAGGTCCCATTTTTAGCAAGAAACTCCATAACCCCTGAAGCAGCGGCGTGAATTTGTTGTTCCTTGGAACGACAAGTGCGCAACCGTCGGTACAAACCCAGAAGAATCAGCAGATGGTTGATTGGCGGAGGCAGTAAGTCCAACATTGCCCAATACTGGAGGGGAGATATTGGAGACCGAAGGAGCTGCGGCGGCAGCCGCAATGCATTCTTGCACGGCTGGCGCAGGTATTCTGAATGGTTGACGATGTGGCTGAAGGCGTGCCAGGTTCGGTAACTTGTACCGAAGCGATGGATAGTGATTCTCTATATTTCAAGGTGGAGGACATCGTTGGATCCCACGAATGATTTTCGTGGAAACCTGTTTGCGGATCTCCAAACACTCCGCTCTTTTGGAAAAGGCTTGGCTGCAGCCTTCGCGATTGCAGCCACAGTTGGCGCACTTAGGCTGTGCTTCTTCGTCCCTATAGGTGCGTGATTTCCAGCACACCTTCACATCGAGATTTCATGTAGCAGCTACGTGTACCGTGGTCAAATGCGAGGCAGTTGGTGCACTGCGTCACGTCACGCTTTTTTGGTCGGTAACGATCTCATTCAACAATAATGTCAAAGAATGCCCTGACCGTCCGTAGGTCTGCCATTGTGATGGAGCTCTTCTTTAGGTGCACCAATAATAGGTGATCACTGTTACTGCCACTTTCGGCCCGCCTGATGGCGAACACATGCTTAACCTTGAGGTTCCTCTCCTTCAGCTCAGCAATGATTTGCTGACTGGATATAACGGCAATCCATAAACAATTACTTTCAGCGGTTTGTTGTCATGAGTGAAAAATGCATGCCCCTTTTCGGTGAGAAATACACCCACCGACTGATAGTCTGCCATCGTAGAGCAGACCACTTTTGTGCCCTTGCTGCTCAGAAATCAGTTTTTTCTTACAAGCTCGGCCCTGAGCATGGCGATTTCCTTCATTCCGGTGAAGAGTGGAGGAACCTTTCCTCTTGGCGGATCTTTTGATGGTTGTAAGACAAAAGTCGAAGGTCAAAAGGTCGAAGGAAAAAACGTCGAAAATCAAAAAGTCGAAAGGACAAAAAGTCGAAGAGTCAAAAGGTCGAAGGAACAAAAGGTCGAAACAAAAAATCTGAGTCAAAAGGTCGGATATACAAAAGGTCGAAGGGTCAAAAGTTCGAAAGGCCAGAACGTCGAAAGACAAAAGATCGAAAGGACCAAACGTCAAAAGAACAAAAAATAGAACTAATGGTTGTAGGACAAAAGGTCGAAAGGACAAAAAGTCGAAGGTCAAAAGGTCGAAAGGACAAAAGGTCGAAGGGTCAAAAGGTCGAAGGGACTTTAGGTCGAAACAAAAAACTTGAGTCAAAAGGTTGAAAGGGCCAAAGGTCGAAGGGTCGAAAAATCAAAAGGTCGAAGGGACATACGGTTGAAACAAAACGTATGAGTCAAAAGGTTTAATGGACAAAAGGTCGAAGGGACAAAAAGTCGAAAAAAAATCAGAGAAAGACAAAACGTCGAAGGTCAAAAGGTCGAAAGGACAAAAGGTCGAAGGGTCAAAACGTTGAAACTAAAAATCTGAGCCAAAAGGTCGAAGGACAAAAGGACAACAGGACGAAACATCGAACAAACAAAAGATAGAACTTATTGTTCTCGACAAAAGGTCAAAGGTCAAAAGATCGAAAGGTTAAAAGGTGAGATGGGATTAGAGGTTGAAAAAATGAGGCAAAACGTCGAGTATTAATCAACCATTCTTTTGCACATTTATGTTTATTTCTGCTTCACCAGATAATATTTTATTGTAGAATTTTTCCTTCTTTTGATCACAGGATTTTCTTTCGAGTTTCGTACATTTATATTTATTTGTGTATGATCTGATTTTCATTGTTGAATTTTTCCTTCTTTCAGTCAAAGACTGTTCTTTCAGGTTTTGCATATTAATATTTATTTGTGTTTTACCTGAATATATTTTATTGTTGAATTCTTCTTTATTCTAATCATATTTCTTATTACAGTTTCACGTATTGAAATTAATCTGTGTATAATAATAAATTAATTCAATAAATAGGGGTATTCACGTAGCGCTTGGTAATCAGTGTATTTATTGTATACGTGGTATATTTAGCCAAATATTTACGAGCTGGTATTTCTTTCAAAGGAAATCAGACTTACGCGACTGTATGCCGATACACTTCGATTTTGATGTGTATTCGTTTACACCGATTTAGAATACCATGTTCAAGGGGATTGATATTATATTTTTCAGAAAATAAATAACAAACGTGGAAGCTGGAAGGTTCGGCAAGTTCCTATGTGCGTACCGGTTTTGGTTGTACATGACATTTGAGCGAGGCTGCTTTTCTCATTCTTATATGCTGCGTTTTGACAGGGCAAGTGAATTCAATTGACTTGACAAAAGTTGAACATATTCAACATTCTTTTCGTTCATGTGAATTTAATGAAGGTGCTTACACGTTCGATTCGAGTTTAATTCAAGCGGCTTGCTTAATTCACCTGTCTTGTCTAAACTTAGTATTACGGGTAGCGCTAAATAATAGTCTAAATTATATGTCGCATGCACATATTCATCAGTGCGCCACAGCCACTTGCATCTAGAAGTATTTTAAAAACTGCCATCTTTCATTCTCAAATAAGCTACAACAAATCGTCCCAGACCGTTTGAACAATATGCAATTAATTTCTCTTTTCGCTATACTTTGACATAAGAAAATATAGAACAGATAATTTTGTCCATTTACACATCAATATACAGAGTACACTGCAAGTGGGGCATTCACATGAAAGCAGTGGTAAACATTTAACAAATACGTCTTGTTAAAAATACCACCCTACATGAATACCCTTAATATATTTTTATTTGTATTATTAGAAACCCTTACATTGCGCTGTGAAGTAGGGAGGGTTATGGAATTTCCCAAATTTGTGTTACGTAATTTGTGAACGGACCCTTATCATTTTTTCATTTAATGAAGTCATCGAGTAACCCTTTAACTTCCAAGACCGCCCTCAGACGGGGTACTCTGAAACATTTTGTAATTTTTAATTGTTCAAATTTCAAAAAGTTTTTGATGTCGATAAATAATGTAATGCTCAATACTTGTTCAAATCTGGTCAAAAACTAATTTCAAACTAGAAGAACAAAATTCTAAAAAGGTGAAATTGATGAAATCACGATTCTAAAATTTGCCTGAAATGTGTTCAGATCGGTTTTAGAAAGCAAAATAGCGATTTTAAGCGAAAACAGAAATTTTGGAATTAGAAGGTTAAGTAAACTCTAAAGAATAGCGTCTGTTTAAAATATAAATAAGGCATAATTCGTAAGAACAGTCAATGATTATTAGAATGAAACCTCCAATCTCTGTCTATTCGACTAATTGTTATGTCGACCTATTCCTCTTCGATCTTTCGTTTTTCGACCTTTTGACCCATTCATTTTTCAACTTACTGTCATTATTTTTACCCTCTTTTCCTTCGACCTTTTATCTATCCGACCTTTTCGCGGAGACGAGCCAGCCTCGGGCTGAAAGTATCCTTAATAAAGTCAATAAAAAAATATAAAAAATATCCGACCTTTCGTCATTTCGACCTTTTGATCTTTGATTTTTCGACTTTTTATCCTTTCGACCTTTTGCTCTTTAGACCTTTTGTCCTTTCGACCTTTTGTTCTTTCGACTTTTTCTCCATTCGACATTTTGTCCTTTCGACCTTTCGTCCATTCGACCTTTTGTCCTTTCGACCTTTTGTCCTTTCGACATTTTGTCCCTTCGACCTTTTGTCCTTTCGACCTTTCGTCCTTTCGACCTTTTGTCCTTTCGACCTTTTGTCCTGTCGACCTTTTGACCTTCGACCTTTTGTCCTTCGACCTTTTGACACAGATTCGCTGATTGCGACCCATCGCAATGGCTGAATGGCAGTTTGCCGTGGAAAGCAGCTGTGTCGCCACATACACATTCTTCATCAGCAACTGTACTGATCAAGTGAGGTTGTGTAAGCTATTTGCCAGTCGGTCGTCTAACTCAGACCCGACCGCATTGCGTAGGCAAGAGCACGCAACTCAGGTTCAGTTCAATCAAAGTATAGCCGCCAGACATTCTTAATACTCACGCTCCTCTAATGTGGACGTGTACTATACACATGTGGAAGTATTGACTTGAGAAATGGATTGCGAGTGATTTGACTATGCGTCCAATTTGGGAATCTCGAGCTCGTTCAGTAGCCTCTAGGTTGCGAAGGCCGACGGAGGTCCTTCGTAGCTTAGTTGGTTAAAGCACCAGTCTAGCGTACTGTAGGGTCATGGGTTCGAGTCCCATCGAAGGGAAAGTGGTTACCTCCAATACATTTTCCAAATCAATATCTTCCACATAACGTACATATTCACATATGAGTTTTCATAACATTGTAAATTAACGTCCAAGTCGGGTGGTTTAATCCCCGGAAATAGGCAATTAACTTTGATTGGACGAAAAATAAACTTCAACCGAAAGCGCGTGCGTAAAACACGAACGGTCGTGTCACTTGTCCGTACTCGAATGAGTGTGTACACCTATATTGATGAGCTCGCACCAAATACCGTGTTTTTATGCACGGAACAAATGAAGCGGTGGGTTACAATGTGTGTACACCTATATCGTTTACCAAAGGGGCGGGGCTTACTTCAGTAGATACAAGAAAGTAGCTATTTTGCGCGTACGTGTAATTTTGTACGAGATTTCGCGGAGAACGGTTCCATAGTTGTACAGATGGCGTGGGTAGCGCTGACAGTCTTGCTGTGTAGTGGTAAAACATTGAGAGGTCGGCCAGCACCAGCATCATGGTCGTCGGCGCGGATGCTACAGAAAGTTCGACGTGGTGATGGCATGGGTAGCGACATCAGTGGCGGTCAACGATGGTAGAGCGGTAAAAACATTAAAATTTCAAGAAATGTTTCTTCCCCGTGGAAACATAATGTTGCCGAGGGATTGGAAATCTACCGACTTGGGACATTCCACTAAAAGCTTATAATAATTTTCGTATATTTCTGATTTATTTACCGGGTTTGAAAAGAAATGAACTTTTTAATAGCTTAACAATGATAATTATTATGTTATATAATCAAAAGTATCGATAGATTTGGCAAATAGCTGAAGAGTTTCCGGATGGATTGATAAGAAAATCTCAAAAATCCATTGAAAGATAAAGACGCTATTAGCATTTGAAATCCCTCCTAATTTCGTGACGGTCTCAAATTTGGAAATTTCCGTTTTACACCGTATATCCAAGCCTTTCACTTAGACATAGTTTACATCAAAAATCCCAATTTCCAGAAACTGTTTATACCACAATTCGTTAGCACTACGTCGATAAAATTATTTCGACAATGCAAACATTTACGGAGCTATAATCTATACATACTTTCACGTCTAATTCTACCGAAAAAATGTACATCTACATTTGTAAAATAAAATTAACATTTCCATATCGTTGTACAATGCAACTGTTAATGGCAAGGTTTCTAAGCCCATTCTTGCAATCTTACATCATGAGGCCAGCACAGGGAAGTCAAGAAAATGTTCACAAAAATTTACAATACCTACCGACCCAGTGCCAACGGAATCCAACCCTGCAGCATTGTCTCCCTTTGTGGCTGCGCAATCTTATCGTTAAGCTAAGAAAGGGACCATACTAGGCCCTAAGTTGAACGGCAACGAAGTAATGCTTCACTTTGCATGATTGTTTTATCATATTCGTCAAACTTCTGAAAAGCATAAAATTCGATACCACAGATCTTTTAGAACCAGAGACGTTTCTTCCTCAATAGGATGTGGAAGGAAAAACTTTTCCCTCGCTTCTGAATATTTCATTCGAATGTAACCGAAACACACAATCACTCAAACACTTTTCGGTTTCATTTGCAACATCCAACTAAGGAACTGTATTGTTTATTTACGTTGTGTGAGAAGGCTTTCCGACATCGAATCAACATTCAGTTAAGAATGTTTAGGTTCTATTTTCATCATTAAAATCGGTAATTTAACTACATTGAAATAACAAATTTATCACATCAGGATATATGCCGTATCCTGACGAACAATATTTATATTTACAAGTACAAATACAATTAAGGCGGGAAATGATTTCCCCCAAAGTTATACTCTTGTTTTGTTTCATTGGAACGAAATTTGTTATCCTTAAATGAGAGGAAACGATGAGTTGATGATGTTGACGACGAGCATAGATACAGTTTCTTGTACACCAAGCGATGCAAATTTAGATTGCTAGCGTAGGTAACTCACAACATTGTGATACCTTTTGGATAAATAAGGTGAATTTTGAGGAAAAAGAGTCTCCACTCTACCATGCGACTTTGTCGTATTCTTCAATATATGCCAACTACAGAACTCATTTGGAATGAATACCAAATAAGCAACAAAACCAGCTCGGTTGGGGATCTTTTTATTTATTGTCTTTATCAGGGAGACTTTCAGCCCGAGGCTGGCTCGTCTCCGGGTTGGGGATCTCGTAATCAATATTATTTTGAAAATATTATCGTCATTTCGATAATTATTTTTGTGCAACATAAAATCTAATTTAATTTCAATCTTAGATAAACACTCAATTATCAAAAAAAGAATCTTACTTTTGCCCTCAGGATCTAATTATACATCCAAATAAATGACCAGGTAAAAATGCTAAAAATAAGTAATGCCTTTTATTTTTGTTCAGTTCCTCAAGAATGGTTTGTGTTAGAAATTTAAACCGATTTTCTGATATTAGATCTGTCGAAATAATGGAACGATAAATAGTAATCGAAGGACTGCTCAGTGCTCATACAATAACTATTGTTCAATTTTACATTCATTTCCGGTTTATGGAATAATTTCAGACGATTTTAATTACTTTTTATTCAACTCAATAGTACGGGTTTCCAGTAGCCTTGTGAGCAAAAGTGTAGGATTGCCAATTCGATGATGGTGAGTTCGGTTCTTGGTCCAGGTCTAAGATGTGGGCATAGTGTATTCATTGTACTTGCTACACAAGGTACATACACATGCAATGGCGGACATAAAAATACTTTCAATTATTACCTGATTAAATGCTAAGATAATACTTGTTGAAAAGCAGGCCACGTTCCAGTTTGAATGTAGAGCCATTGAAGAAGAAGAAGTACGAGACGAAAATTAAACAAACTGCTACAGCAATTTCATTTGAAATTCATCAATCCCAAACTAAAGTGGTCTTCTTCATCATAATGCTTACTTCCCAAACAAGTATGTAGAAGACGGCAAAAGTCTTGATCTAACATGTTTCGAGATATGTAATTTAGTTGTGGTTGAACATAATGAATTATCAGGACAAATGAATTTTGTTTCAAGTTTTTAGCTCAAATTGGGGTGAAAATAAAGGAAAAATTACAATCAGTGCAATTTGTAGACAAAATGACAAAATTATTTTCGGTTATCTATGAATATTTCCGTAATTATAAAATAATGTATTCATTGGTGAATTTCCATAACCGTTACTCTGGATCAAATACGACTGCCACTCTTTTGGCTTGCTTCATATTTCACTATCCCTGTGAGCCCTGTCAGCTCATTTGAATTTTAAACGTTGCTTATCCGACATATTTATACATACTATGTATTCCTGTGCTATCGGGGACGCCACATTACATTGTACGAATAGCTTGTAAAAATCTCTCCTCCTGAACACAACTTCTCATTTGCATGACACTGTAATGCTACTCCAACCGTACGTGTCGTCCTGCTTCTTCACCTAATGGTTTGTACAAGGCACTACCATGCTATAGCAAACTGCTACATGTCTATATCAGTAAGGCACTATATCAGACATATTCATTACATGGAATTCGATATGAATATATGAGCGATAAGATACACATAAGGTCTCCCCCGTGCTTACCCTCCATCCTAGCATTCGAATCAAAATTCAAATTGATTCATTAACATTTTCATAAGGAGCTTATCGGTTTCTTCAATCTGAATAGAATTTTCGCTCACAACAAAATCTAGAATTGATTGCCCTTGAAAGCCATTGTTCGTGAAATTCCCACATACCCTCCCATAAGAACTTTCGTGAATAATTGCTCGCTCGTAATATTTTTAACGACTCTTTAAAAGCTCAGCTCGCAAATTGAAAGCGATGATGATGGCCTGCTTTTTGTCCGCCTTCCGGCGTCATCGCATTATCCCCCCAATCGACACATCTGGGTGGGTCGGTGGGCGCATGACGATGGTGTCCCCATTGTCAGTTCACCTTTTGTTTGTGATTGCGGGTGTTCATCCCTCCCACATGGGGCCGTCGTCGACGTTGAGGTCGTTTCGTTTCCTCGAGGGGGGACAACGTAAAAAACACGAGGGAGGTTGGAAATTATGCAATTAAAAAGTCGTAAATTTCCACCCGCAAAGTGGCTGGCTCCACGTTGGGACGTGATTGGACTTTGACTCTCATTATGGTGAAATAGGAATTGAATGTTTAGCTTTCATCAATGATGAAGTTTTAAAGTGTCATAAAATGAAATTTTAATAATGTGAACTAAATACTTAAAACAGGGCTCATGGAATATTTTTGGTTTTCAGATGAAGTCTTCAATCGATGGAAAACATAACCTGCATTAGATTTTACAAAACAAACTTATTCAAAAATGACGTAAAAGAGGGGAGAGGGGGGTAGAGAATGTAATGTATGATATGAAACAAAAAAAGGAAAAAAGTGTTAATATTTTAAGATTTTGATGGTAAAAAAAAGTTTTGGGTTTAGAAAATTTAACAAACGAAGGCATAACCAAGATCGGTAATTGTCAATTATCGAAAAATAGAAATTGTGAATTATTTTACCTCGCATGTTAAATATTTTCTGATTTTGATGCTGGAACGATATTTTGAGCCTAGAAAACTCAACCAAAAAGCATAACCAAGATAAG
Source organism: Armigeres subalbatus (assembly GCF_024139115.2). Lineage (NCBI taxonomy): Eukaryota > Metazoa > Arthropoda > Insecta > Diptera > Culicidae > Armigeres > Armigeres subalbatus. The sequence continues at coordinate 378,780,401 of NC_085141.1, read as the reverse complement.
TCATTGTCAATTATAGAAAGATAGAAATTATGAACTATATGGCTAGATAGAAGAATGTTAAATATTTTCTTTTTCTGATGCTGGAATAAAGCCGGAATCGTCAACGGATCTGTTGGGTCGAGAAAATCCAACTCGGGAGTAAGTTGGTCGATGACCGGAATTTCCATCGACCTACATAGTTAGGTCCAAAAAAATCCAACTCGGGAGTGAGTTTGTCGTTGGCGGGAATCGCCATCGGACCTAGTTGAGACGAGAACATCCAATTCGGTAGTGAGTTGGTCGATGGCTGGAATCGTCATCGGACCTTGTTGGGTCAAGAAAATCCAAGCCAGGAGTGAGTTGGTCGATGGCCGCAATCGTCATCAGACCTAGTTGAAAATCCAACTCGGGAGTGAGTTTATCGATGGCCGGAATCGTCATCGGACCTAGTTGGGTAAAAAAAAAATCCAACTCGGGAGTGACTTGGTCGATGGCGGAAATCGTCATCAGACCTAGTTGGGTCAAGAAAATCCAACCCGGGAGTGAGTTGGTCGATGGCCGGAATCGTCATCGGACCCAGTTCGGTTAAGAAAATCCATCTCGGTAGTGAGTTGGATGATGGTCGGAATCGTCATCGGACCTAGTTGAGTCAAAAAAAAATCCAACTCAGGAGTGACTTGGTCGATGGCGGGAATCGCCATCGGACCTAGTTGGGTCAAGAAAATCCAACTCGAGAGTGAGTTGGTCGATGACAGGAATCGGAGCTAGTTGGGTCGAGAAAATCCAACTCGGGAGTAAGTTGGTCGATGGTCGGAATCGTCATCGGAGCTAGTCGGGTAAAAAAAATACAACTCAGGAGTGACTTGGTCGATTGCCGGAATTGCAATCGTACGTAGTAGGGTCAAGAAGTTCCCAAATTCAACCTTTATTTATTTAATGTGTTTATCAACAGGCATCTTACAGCCCAAATGATTTTATATAATACTATTCAAACTAATACTAAAGCGTACAGGCTCTTAATGGTTCAACAAGTTACAAAATAAACGAAAAGTAGAACTATGTACGAAGAGCAAACAATGGAAAACCTTCGTCTAAGATTAGAACGACTAACACTAAAGTCGAACACTGAAGCCACTCTGTTGAAGATCCTTTGCAATCCAGTAATCGCACCGTGCATGCTGTAGTTGGTGCGTTGGAAAGGTAAACGGAGCATGAGGTTATTTCTCAAAGACCGAGGGGCAACGTTAATGTTCACATGCCCAAGAATCGTTGGACAGTCTAAGCGACTTTGGAGAGCGTCGGCGATGAACAAAGCCCTCGCCGTATTCCTACGCACGTACAGGGGCTCCAGATGTATTAGTTGGCAACGATCGTGGTAACTCGGCAGATGAACAGGGTTTCTCCATGGTAATTTGCGTAGTGCGTAGCGCAAAAACCTGCGTTGTACCGACTCGATTCTCTCAACACCATTGTTGTAGTTTGACTTCAGAACAGTATTCTAAGATGGAGCGCGATAAAGAGCAGTATAACGCATCAGGCAGTAGATGTCGCTGAAGTTTTTGGCAATTCTGAAGATGCATCCGAGAGATCGAGAAGCTTTAGCTACAACATACGATACATGCTGTTTAAATGTGAGTTGGGAATCCAAGATAACTCCCAGATCCTTAATATTGTCCACGCGTACGATATCTGCGTTCAACAAACGGTAGCTGAAGTGAATCGGATTTTTTTCCGCGAAAAGGAAATTACTGAACATTTCTTCGGGTGTACCATCATACGGTTGAGTCTGCACCAATCAGCGAACAATTCAAGCTGCTGTTGGAGAAAGCAACAATCTTCTGTTGAGCGAATTAGACAAAACATCTTGAGGTCGTCAGCGAATGACAATCGTGGTGCCTTCAAAGCTAGATGCACGTCATTGAAGTACAATAGAAAAGGAATGGACCCAAGTGGCTACCTTGAGGTATCCCTGATGTTGAAATAAAGCTCGGAGCCTGGTTATCTCCAATGATAACCGCGGTCTTGCGGTCTGTGAGGTATGAACGGAACCAATGTAGGAAGCTACCGTTAATGCCGAACTTGTTCATTTTTGCAATCGCAATGTCGTGATTCACTTTATCGAAAGCAGCGGCCAGGTCCGTGTAAATCACATCGGTTTGCGCACGTTGTACCATACTATTTGTTATAAAGGAAGTCAGGCAGAGCAAATTAGTAGCTGTCGATCGCCCAGACGTGAAGCCATGTTGGTCGTTACTGAGAAACGGTTTGCAATGGGCCTCAAGTGGCTCCAAAATAACCAGCTCGAATAATTTGGAAACAGCGTTTAACGAAGTGATCCCGCGGTAGTTATTGATATCGCGTTTGTTGCCCTTCTTGTGAACCGGAAACATGTTTGCAGTTTTCCAGCAAGCAGGAAAAATACCACTATTGATTGATGCTTGGAAGAGAAGAAGTATCGGGGTCACCAGAACGTCCAAATGTCTTTTCAGTAGAACCGAGGGAAAACCGTCGGGTCCCGGAGAGAAGCTACATTTAAGCCGAGAAGAAGCACTGATAACCATCGTTGCATCAATGTCGAAGGCGCCAAGAGTTTGGTTGACGGTCGGAGCAGTAATCGCAGCGCTCTCAATTTCCATGGCTGTTAGTACCTCGTTTGAGAACACGCTCGAAAACTTCTCGGAAAAGAGCGAACAAATGTCCTGGGTCGTAGATCCCGTGTTGTCATCAGTCTTCAAGGTGCAACATGTGTGAGATGTTCACCTAAGTTTGTTTGAACTTGCACATAGCAATCTGAACACGAGCCTGAACTCCGATACACCCAGGCGCAATGTACCTACAATGTTCAAACATCGAGTTTAAACTTGGGTTCAAACATGTGCGCTTGCACACGAGAATGCTACGCTTGGGTAAATGAACGGGTTGCTAGGGAAACTATTGTTGATTCTTCACGTTTCCCAGCCTTGTTATTCATATCTCGAATAAGAGAATTTAACCTGAATTTAACCAAACTTCAGTGAAGGTATGATTGAAAAATTTAAACATGTTGTGCACATTTTTCGCACTTGCATAACGAAGCGTGTATAGAGGTGCGGTCTTGATTCAGGCCTTTCATTCAGGACGTCTTAGGTTCGAATCTGCTCTGAGCGGAACTTTTTGTTCCATTTTCGAGGTTCTGAAAGCAATTCTTCTTAGGATTTTTGCAACCACCAAAAACTGATTAGTTCATATTTCTAAAATTTTGGGTTAAGATCTGACACGTTTATAAGGGGATAATTCATTCTACTTACTTTGCGGTAGTACTTGATAAATATACCGAGAATCTGAAGCGAAGTTCTGGGATGCATAGAGATTTCTTTATTCCAGGGAGAGGGTTTTCGACCTTTTTGAACAACCTTATGATCAACGGGGCTTTAATTCCAGTTTCGTAATTTTTTAGATTGTCATAATTGGAGATTTTATCTTTTATGAGATCCATGTAGTTTATAAGACTTTTATGTTTAAGGATTTGTGGGCTCATTTCTGACCTCCCGAGTAGCACACATGTCATAACTTATTTGCTGCAACTTATATGTGACTGAATTTGGTCACATTTAAGTTGCTGCAACCAAATTTGTTCAAAATGTGCTACTTGGGCTGGAGCTCCATCGTTTGTGAATTTTCTTTGTATTGCATAATGTCATCGGCGTATTATTTATACATAGCAATACAGAATACATTATGAACAGACCCCCTACTATCTTTTAAAATTTCTATCAATTTGAATTTTTGGTTAACAATCTCCCTCCCCCACTAAAAGTATTTCTTAGAACTTTTTGGAATCAACATCTATATTTTATTCACGATATGCAAATCGCATCGTATCTAACAAAACAAAATGCATGCTTGCATATGTAACGGATATAAAATAATTAGGGGCTACATTTTAGACAGACGAACAAAGACTTATGTATTTTACCTCGTTTAGAACATAAACGCAAGGACACTTTAAATAATCATTACATTGGAGGCTGCCGGTTGTCTTACCGGGAAAATGCACATAATATTCAGTTGTTATGAACATTAAAAAAAATATCTGAAGATTGTATGCAAAATGTTGAGTAAACAAATTATTGTAATATTGAGATATCGGACTAAGTGCAAACCACCTGACAAGGTGTAAAAAGTGGCATTTATAAAACTAAAACTATTCATGGGCCATTCAGAAAAAAAGCCAAAGACAAGGATTTAAACACTAGTGCCCTTAGTGAACGCCAAACGAGTTACCACTAGGCCATCACCGCTACTCAATGAGAGAAACCACTTGACCAATATGAACAGATGAACACCATGCTGTGTGTAAACTGATGTTTAAACTTCCATGTTCAAACCCGTATGTTTGAATTTGGGCGCACACTCGTGTTCAAACCGGGTGCGATTTTGGTTCGGTTTATGATGAACTCGGTTTGGATCTAGTAAGCATGTTTGAGTGCGAACTTGCACACGGGAAAACTGCACATGTTTAAACGGGGTTCATGTTTTCGTGAAGACTGGTTGTCATTGAGCGTCATGGAGGAAGGTAATCCAGATTCCTTGCGTTGCTCGTTGACGTATTTCCAGAAGCGTTTAGGATGCGATTTGAGGTTGCGTTGAATATTAAGCTGATATCGAGAGTAACACTCCATACTGGCTCGCTTGTACTCATAATTCAGCCTAACATAATGGTTGCGCAGTGAGACTGAACGATGCTTGGAAAACTGCCGTAAAGCAGCTTTTTTAGTAGTTTTCAACCGTCGCAGCGAGCTGGAGTACCATGGAGGATTAACTATCTTACGACAAACTTTCTTTGGAACGTGTTGATCAATGACGTACGCCAAGATATTGCAAAAAGTTTGCGCTCCGATATTCACATCTTCTAGGTCCAGAATGTTACGTCAATCGATGGAAGACAGTAGCTCAGTGATGTTATGATGGTCGGCTTTGCGGAAATCGAAAGATACGGATTCATAAGAGGTATTGAAATCATGCGTCAATCCGAGGTTGACCACGACGAGCAGAGTTATATTATAGTATTCAACAAAATTCGATATTTTCTGATTTTGATGCTGAAAGGATTTAATGAGCTTAGAAAACTCGACTAATGGAAGCGTAATAGAAATTAGCTGCTGTTCTTTATTGAAAGTTAGATGTTTTAAATTTGTGTACAAAGAGGTTTCCTAGTCAACACAAGATCGTATATAATGCCGTATAAGCTGCTAAAGTGGAGGCAATATAGGTACTTCCCCATACAACATGTACGTATATCGCCTCCACTTTAGTATCTTATGTTGCATAATATACGATTTTGTGTTGACTGGGTTGTTCATTGTTTGCTAGTTTGATGCTGGAAAATTGTTTTGAACATGGAAAACTCCACCCATGAAGGCATAGAAAAAATCGTTAGCTGTTCGTTGTCGAGAGTTAGAAAATGTAAATTAATGTAAAACAGTATCATTGTTATTTTTTCTGATTTGATACAGAAAGAATTTTATTTTGACGTTGGCTTTCACAGTCTAATTTAATTAAGACGGCTAGTTTGGCATAGCCCGACGTTTCGGTCCCGTGTATTGGATCTTTTTCAAGGGATAAGCTGTCGGCCGACTCTCGTTACATACGGAATGAATGTCTTAACTGGGTAGTTGGAGCTTCTTGTAGTTGCATTACACATTTGATATTAAAAATTAATTAGAAGACAATATTCACTGCACATAGACAAAACGCATACACAACTTGACGGTACTAAATGGTAGGTTTAAAAATTGAAGACACTCAATTCTTCAATTCAAACTTCAATTTTTAAACCTACCATTTAGCACCGTCAAGTTGTGTATGCGTTTTGTCTATGTGTAGTGAATATTGTCTTCTAATTAATTTTTAATATCAAATGTGTAGTGCAACTACAAGAAGCTCCAACTACCCAGTTAAGACATTCATTCCGTATGTAACGAGAGTCGGCCGACAGCTTATCCCTTGAAAAAGGTCCAATACACGGGGCCGAAACGTCGGGCTATGCCAAACTAGCCGTCTTAATTAAATTATACTGAGAAAGCCAACGTCAAAATATCCATTCTACCAGTCGCAATCTCCTACAATCAGAAAGAATTTTATTAGCCTGGAAAACCCGACCTATGGAAGCATGGCCAAAAACAGCACATGTTAGTTAAACTAGAGTTGGAATGCGTAAATTTAAAAACAAAAATAAAGAGATTAGAAAGTGTAGAATAATTATCTACTCATTTGACAATAAGAGTAGAGGAGAAGGTGAATGTAGATAATGTAATGTATGATATGAAACAAATAAAAAGGTGGCTATTTTCGAATGTTACTCTAATTGGGCCTAATTGGGTATTTCAACTTGAGCGTGTTTGTAAGGAGCACTAGTACGAATGAGTCAGTTTTGAAACAATTTTGTAGCCGACGGACGTGTGTTTCCCTGAAGGCACGAAATTTCAAAAAGTAGTGGAGGATATATTTGATTCGCCCCCTGAATTACAAAACATCGTTTTGTTTCGTTAAAGTGCTCGATGAGTACTCATCGTTAACAAACTTATTAATTTGAAAAATGGCGCAATGTCAATTTTTTTTCGATTACGGCAGCTTAGTATGATGCAAGTACCATCCAAACAGAACCCACATAGTACCACTTCATTATGAGCTATTGTAACATTTAAAAAAAAAACACAATAATCCACCTGGCGATGATAGTGCCTTTCTCGTATATTACATTATTTAACTAGAAAAGCACATAAGAAAGGTCAAAATTGCACTTTAGGGAAATACATTTAGTTATTCCCATCAATTCACATTTATTTACGTTCATTTGAATACATCGCAGTAGTTTCTAGAATTTTTTTTTTATTTAAAAAAATCCAAGTTTTCAAGAATCTTGACAAAAATAAGGCTAATTTCCTATCAAGGGTAATTCCGAGGATTTTCATGGTTTTCCGAGTGAGAATGGCTGAGTTCTCGATAGTAATAGGGTTGGCGGGGGGACGATAGTTGACATAACAAATGTGCGTTCTAATGCACTTCTCGATACTTGGTACCTGGCAGCTTAAGCCCATTTTGCGACGTGATTTACGGCTGTTTGTTGCTTTTTGCGGGTTGACTTCAGGAGCTTTCCAGTGGCGATTAAAAGTATATCGTCAGCATATACTAGCTAGCTTAGCTTAGCTAGCTTTGACTGACTACACATATCTGTGGTTGCTACTCCGTGATTGACCAGAATCAGTGAAATTGCACAAAGAATCAACTGAATGATTGACTGGGATTGTTCAAGCATTCTCAGTGTGCAAGTTTCAGTGACTCTAAAATTCAAATGATCAATAACGGCGCCGGCCACGTCCTTGTAGTCAGTTAGGAAGAAGGAAGGAATATTAGTAGGTGGTTTTTGCTATTTGAAGACCGTGTTTACCTCTGCGTCTCCACAAAAACCACAGGAAGGATTATCAGTTAATTGGTAGGCATCGTTGGATCTGGATTCACTCTGATAAGCGATACGACCGTGCCATTCTTTATACACAGTGATTTTACCTAGCCATGAATCGGGCGCGAAAAGTAGAACAAACTATCTACCGGCCTACCGGGCACGCAGTGCAGAACACAATATTTCGGCCGATCGCGCGATCGTTCTGCTATCCGAAACAAGAGAAATCTCGCACTGAACTGATTTTTATTACCGGCCGCGCAAAGCAGAACACAATATTTCGGCCGATCGCGCCATCGTTCTGCTGTCCGAAACAAGAGAAATCTCGCACTGAACTCTATATCGTCAGCATATACTAGAATAAATACGCCTTTTGGCAGACTGATAAAAACATCTTCCATTGCTGTCAAAAAAAGGGTGACGACTATTTCCGAGCCGTGAGGTTCTCCGGTTTCTTCTATCACGGATTTGGACTCATGGCTACCCCTATTATGGTTACCATGGGAGGATTTGTTGGACAGAAAATTTTCAACATATTGTAACATGCTGCGGTTAATTCCCAATGACTCCTTGCATCTTCGAGAAATTTCACGAGTGAGGCAAAGTAGGTGCCGGTGCCGCGGCTCGAACCAAGCCGACTCGAAAGGCATGTTGTCTGTTGTCGAGACGGCCCGGGTTTTCTAGGATGTCTACTAGCCTTCTGTTAACTATGCGTTCCATCACTTTAGAGGTGACATTGGTGAGAGCAATAGGTCTGTAATTTCCTGCGTCACATACGGAGCCTTGATCTTTAGGAATAGGGACCACTAGACTCCATTCGGCCTGGACCTGCGGACTTTCCTTTTTTTTTTTGAGACAAAGTTGAGTTCAGCGAGGGATAATCTTGCGTTGTTATCCGGGGGAATTGAAAGGCGTTGATATCAACGTGTTATGGGTGTTATTTTTCTTAAACGATTCAGGATATTGTTGATAGGCAGAATGTGTGCCAAAGTGGTCTGCTAGGGCGTTTTTCACGATGACCGGGTCTCGATGAACTGTTCCATTGATTTTTAGTGGAGTGATTCCCTGCGCTCTTCTTTTTCCTTGGAAACAATATTTTCTTCTCCATAGTTTTGTCGTCGACTGTCTCCCATTGATCCCATCTAGGAACTTCTCTTTTGCCTTTCTAATTACTTTACGGCAATCGTTTCCTGGCGACTTTCTGTTTCAATCGTAGGGGAAGGAGGGGCAATATGCCCTAGCTAAGCAAAGACTGCTTTAAAGTATTTGCTGTAACGATTTTTATGGGTATTTTTACCTCATGCAACAGTTAAACAATAGAGCTAGCTGATGCCATCTAAAAATAGTAGAAAATCTCAATCAAATTCATAATATTCACATTTAAAAAATTGGTGATATTTCGTTGCCGGAAAACTCATGAGGCAAAACGCCTTCTTGCTGGTAGCTATAAGGGAACAACGCGCCACGCGTCGACGAATCAGCATTCTAGTATGGATAGAGCGTGGAGACGCATAGTACGTTGTAGGTTAGTTGCCCTAGGGCGTTTTGCCTCGCCGAAATGTTAGATGCTTCGTTAAAATGTGGAAAATTTCGGTTTTCCAGCCTTCCTATCTGATATTTGACACTTTTATCGCCTAACCTCCATAATTTTACGGGGCCCTCCTTAGACGTGCGGTAAGACGCGCGGCTACAAAGCAAGACCATGCTGAGGGTGGCTGGGTGGCTCATCGTGCTAGCCTCATGATTTACGAATGCAAAAATGGTAACCTGGCTTAGAAACCTCGCAGTTAATAACTGTGGAAGTGCTTAGTGAACACTAAGCTGCGAGGCGGCTCTGTCCCAATGTGGGGATGTAATGCCAATAAGCTGCGGGGCCTACACGAGATGTTGATTGGTGTTGATCCGTGGTCGCTACCTCTAGTGTCACTATTAGTTGACCAGAGCAGCCGGCCCAAGTCCAGGATGCCGATCGCTACAGACTGATACACATTTTGTCCTCCTACTGCGGACCACCAATACCTCCCGCCAAGGTTGCGATCCATAACGCCAGATGTGGTCCGATGGGTTTCTCGAAGGGCTATGACCACTGCACATTGGGCCACGTCGTAAAATTAGGAGGAATAAATTATTTTCACCATAATGATAATATTTTAGGATCAAAGTGTCTTCAACAAAGTCAAAGCTTATTATTTAAGCTTTATTTTGAAGCTTTTTGCAATAGGGTGGCCCCACTACATTTTGAGATAAAATTTTTAACTTCTATATTTCTAATTTTAGCATTGTACGATGTTCTAGAAAGTTGTTCCGTATTTAATTTTGAGGCACTTTGCTGAAGAAACCATTGTTGTACGTCGTTTGTATCATTTGTTATGATAATTTTAAATAATTATGTTAGGGTGTCCCAAAAAAATAATATTTTGATTGTAACTTTTTAGTTTTAATTTTTATCGAATTGACGTCTTCTACAAAGTTATAGAGCATACAAAAATGCACGTTTTGGTTACATAACCAAGCAAATCCATTGGTGGATTGCAGAGATATCACTGTTTTTCTTGAAAAAATTTTTGAATGGGAGTTTTCACCTGTCATAAGACGAGTTTAGACAATCCCATTGAATTCCACCACTTAATTGTATCTTGACAGATACGTATTTCGACCTCAAAGGTAAGGCCGTCTTCAGTGTCTCGTACTTGACTCGACTTGAAGAAAATGATCGCAGCTTACACTATTTATACTATGCGTAGGTATAATAATTTATCTAGGTACTTATCTTACTACGGTGCTTATTTCTACTCGCTTGATGCGCTTATACTTAGGTATAAACTTGAAGAGCCAGGAGCTACCATTTCCTTGATCTTTATTCAACAACCGCGTTTGTACCTGTCGGTAGATTTCCAAGCTCTCAGCAACATCAAGTTTCCACGGGGAAGAGACATTTCTTAAAATTTTAATGTTTGATGTCGTAATTGAATGATTTTCCTGATATACATGACGGCCTTACCTTTGAGGTCGAAATACGTATCTGTCAAGATACAATTAAGTGGTGGAATTCAATGGGATTGTCTAAACTCGTCTTATGACAGGTGAAAACATTCCACTAAAAAGCTCAAAATAATTTTCTTATCAAAATGGCATCCAAGCGGAACGAGCGTAGTACTTTTATAGATTTGAAGAGGAGGATCGCAGGTATTCTTAAGGACGTGGCCTTCCTTAAGAAGTGCCAAAAGGAGAGGCTGATTCCTGTCAGCCATAGGATTAAGATGGGAGCTCACATCCCAAAATCTATCAGTAAGAGGGCGGAATCGGATTTGTTGAAGTTGTCAATCAAGGGACACTATGCCAAGCTAGAGAGGTTGAACTTGGAGTGCTACAACCTGCACCTCAAGCTGGCAAAGGAGAACCAAGATTCTTTTGACATATTCCTAAAGAAGGTACAGCGGGCCGAAGAGTGTGAAGCGGACAGGAAGAGGAGACTGCACAAGAAGAAATTGACCATTCTACGAGGAAAATCAGCGACGGAAGGTAGAACGACTAACCCCACAGTACAAATGATCGAGGGATTCGTTGTTAACCGTTCGACACAGCAGTTTTCGGAGGAACAATTAGCACACCTCAACAAGGGGTTAGGGTATGCGACAACCCAGAAAGCGGATCTAGAGCAGATAATCGTGGATACTGAGACAGCGATTTCACGAAATGTTGATCAACGGGACCAGAATACTGTGAGAAACATCGTAGCAGACGCCATCAAAGCAGGACATCATGGGACATCGAACAAAGACGAGAGGAGGATTTTAAAGGAGTTAAAGGAGAAACCAGTTTACTACATGAAGGCGGACAAAGGAAACACAGTGGTGATAATGGACAAAGAGGACTACGATGAACAGATGACGACAAAAATCAACGGAGGACCATACAGGCATTTGAGAGTGGACCCACTACCCGGACTAATCCGACTTACGGATAAAACGATAAAGGAATGCAAGACGATCATCGGAGAAGCCCGGGTTAAAATGACGAACCCTGTGTTACCAAGGATCAAAGGACTACCAAAGATACATAAGCCAGGTACAGAGATGCGAGAAATAGTTTCATCAGTGGGATCCCCTACACAAAACTTGGCCAAGTGGTTAGTCAAGGAGTTCCAGAGTATGCCGAAGCCGTTCCCCAGCAGATCAGTTGTGAACACCCAGGAGTTCACCAAGAGGATATTGGAATCAGGAAACATCGGAGAAGAGGACATCATGGTATCATTCGACGTAGCGGCATTGTTCCCAAGCGTTCCAGTGAAGGATGCTTTGAACCTTTTGGAGGACTGGCTACTAGAACAACGGACGGATACAGCATGGCGAGGAAAAGTAAAGATGTATCTCAAGCTTGCAAGATTATGTATGAACGAGAACTACTTTACATTCCGTGGAAGCTTCTACAAACAAACGAAGGGTGCACCTATGGGAAATCCGCTATCACCGTTTTTATGCGAATTATTCATGGCGAATTTGGAGGACAGCCTAGAGGAACAAGGAGTACTACCCGAGAAATGGTGGAGATACGTGGACGACATTTTCAGCATTATCAACCGGAAAGATCTACCCAGGATTTTGGAAGCGATAAACAACGTGCATAAAGACATCAAATTCACCTACGAGGAGGAAAAGGAAGGTAAATTACCTTTCTTGGATCTACTGGTTATCAAGGGAACAAATGCAACATTAGACTTCGAAATCTACAGGAAGCCCACCAACACCATGAGAGTCATCCCATACACATCAAATCATTCGTATCAGCACAAAATGGCAGCTTTTCATCACATGATCCACAGGATGCAGACGATTCCCCTGAGCGAAGAAGGAAAAACGAAGGAGCTACAACACATCTTGGAAACAGCGAGGATAAACGGATACAAGGAAAGAACAATACAAGCAATCATCAGCAAGAAGCAGAGGAACCTACGGAAAACGAACTGACAACACTGACACCGATCGATGAACCACTGAAGAGGGTATCGGTTCCCTATGATCGACACATCACCCACCAGCTACGCCATCGACTGAGGAAATTCGGCATCGATTTAGTATTCTCCAGCAGAAGCAATCAACTGAAGACACTGTTGGGCTCCACAAAGGATAGAGTAGAAATGTTAAATAAGGCCGGGGTTTATCAAATTAATTGTTCACAGTGTGATAAAGTATATGTAGGTCAAACAAAACGATCGTTAGATGTAAGGTTCAAAGAACATATTGCAGAAGTAAGTAAGGCTAAGAGGGAAACTGATAAGGGATTAAATTATGAGTTTAGGTCTAAGGTAGCTGAACATGTATATCAGGAAAATCATTCAATTACGACATCAAACATTAAAATTTTAAGAAATGTCTCTTCCCCGTGGAAACTTGATGTTGCTGAGAGCTTGGAAATCTACCGACAGGTACAAACGCGGTTGTTGAATAAAGATCAAGGAAATGGTAGCTCCTGGCTCTTCAAGTTTATACCTAAGTATTAAGCGCATCAAGCGAGTAGAAATAAGCACCGTAGTAAGATAAGTACCTAGATAAATTATTATACCTACGCATAGTATAAATAGTGTAAGCTGCGATCATTTTCTTCAAGTCGAGTCAAGTACGAGACACTGAAGACGGCCTTACCTTTGAGGTCGAAATACGTATCTGTCAAGATACAATTAAGTGGTGGAATTCAATGGGATTGTCTAAACTCGTCTTATGACAGGTGAGTTCTAGAAGTGTTATAAAACCGAAAATTCCACCCAAATCGTCAAAAACAAAATGTTTATAGTAATCATAACTTCCTTATATATTACCAGCGCATTTTCACTCAATATACCGATTGGTAGAATAACATGTTCAATAATATCAACGCTTATCAACGTGACAACTTCACTGAACAGACCGTAATCGTAGGTTGTTTACATTACTCGTTCAATCGGTTTTACTTTAAAATCGTTAGGGTGGTATAGAAAATTAGGTTTTTCGAGCGTAGTTTTTTTATTTAACTTTCATCTAGATATTTATTAGGGTGGTTCAAAAATTTGATTTTTCTCTACACCGATCACTCAATTCTGTCACATGTTCTGAGTGTCCTCCGCGAATTTGAGCGAAATTGGACTGATTTAGCACGAGCCGTTTCAAGTTTGCTTGGGAATTAGTATGGGGAAGTGGATTTTTCATCCTACTCATTATGGCGCTTCCCCATACAGCGCTGGCGAAAAAAGAACCCACATGGCCAAAATCGCATGTTGATTAATCGTTCCAATAATTAGTAATCGGTTTTAATCCAGCTTGCGAATCTTTGGTTATGATTATTGAACTTCTCGAAGCGCATCACTGATACGTGCAGTACAATATAGTAGCCTGATTTAGTCGGTGCTATCTTTCGCGCCAAGAGCAGCAATGTTGCCTGTGAAGTAGTTTCGCGATAAACTCCAAAGAACTACAACATAAATTAAAATCGATTACTAAATATTCGAACGATTATCCAAGTGATAACTCTTTAGGGCTCCTTTTGGCTATGTGAGTTCTGTTTTCACCAACGCTTAATCTGAAAGCGCAATAATCAGTATGATGAAAAGTTCACTTTGCGCATACTAATTCCTATGCTAATTTGAAACGGCTCATGCTAAATCAATTCGCGGAGGACACTCAGAACATGGGATAGAATTGAGTGATCGGTGTGGAGAAAAATAGAATTTTTGAACCACCCTAATATATATCTAGATAAAAATTAAATAAAAAAATACGCTCGAAAAACCTAATTTTCCGTACCACCCTAGCGATTTAAAAGTAAAATCGATTGAACGAGTGATGTAAACAACCTACGATTACGGCCTGTTCAGTGAAGTTGTCACGTTGTTAAGCGTTAATATTATTCAACATGTTATTCTACCAGTGGCGTAGCCACGGGGATGGTTTTGGACATAAACCCCCTCCCCAAAGACAACATTTTTAAAAGAAATTTTTTTTTGTAATTTTTTTTTTTTCAGAAATCCGCCTTCCCCACCCAGGTCCAATTTTGTGGCTACGTTGTATTCTACTAATCTGTATATTGAGTGAAGATGCGCTGGAAATATTTAAGGAAGTTATGATTACTATAAACATTTTGTTTTTGACGTATTGGGCGGAATTTTCGGTTTTATAACACTTCTAGAACTGATGATTTTGATTTCGCCGTACATAAAGCCATTTTTTTAAATGATGGAAAAACCTCAAATTCCCTCAAATTCACCAATACCAAAATATGAAGAGCAATCCTAAGCCCTTCCTCTGTCTAAACCTGGGAAAAATGGATCCCATTCAAAAATACAGGCATTTGAAAACATTTTTTCAAGAAAAACAGTAATATCTCTGCAATCCACCAATGAATAAACTTGGTTATGTAACCAAAACGTGCATTTTTTTATGCTCTAAAACTTTGTAGAAGATGTCACTTCGATAAAAATAAAAACTAAAAAGGTACAATCAAAATATTGATTTTTTAGGATCACCCTAACATAATTATTTAAAATTATCATAACAAATGATAAAAATGACGTACAACAATGGTTTCTTCAGCAAAGTGCCTCAAAATTAAAAAAGGAACAATTTTCTAGAACATCGTACAATGCTAAAATTAGAAATATAGAAGTTAAAAATTTTATCTCAAAATGTAGTGGGGCCACCCTATTGCAAGCTTAAATAATAAGCTTTGACTTTGCTGAAGACACTTTGATCCTGAAAAAATATCATTATGGTGAAAATAATTTTTTCCTCCTAATTTCACGACGTGGCCCACTGTGACTGGGTCCAGATCCTTAACCAGCAGCTCCAAATCGAACAAGTTATTGTAGAATTTATTGATGATCACTGTAAAACTAGTGTGGTTTGACGATGGTTGTTTACGTGCAGCAGTGATGGGGTTCGAGGAGCAGCAGTGTTATTGTTGGAGGCTTGGGGATTGGAACTTACTACCGGCAGAGAGAGGAGGGGGCGACGTGACAAAAAAGGAGGTGGACGAGAAAGTGGGTGAAGGTGTGCCCCCCATCCCCCAGAGCTCTTCTGGTGGCAGGTTCTTCTTCCAGATGGAAGATAGTGCGAAGAATCCTTGCGTTGGGTACAAATCTTGTAGAGTAGGTCATATAAAGCAGCGGATGTTAGTTCTGATCTTGGTGGTGGTGTGTAAGACATGTTTGCGGGTGGGTAAGAAAATTGTGGATGGTGGGATGCGGTGTCGCTGCTGTCGCTGGTGTTGCCTTTCGATCTCCCACGTTTTGGAGTCTGCTTTGAGGATGTGTCCGTTGTGAAGTTGTCGTCGTCGTCGGAGAAAATGTTGTGAGCATCTCTGTTTTGCTTGGTGTTCGCTTTGCTCTTGCTCGGTTCCGCAATTGTCTGTTTGGCAGTACCCTTTAAGCGCTCGATTAGGTGACTTTTTTAGATCGACGACCAGCTTAGTGAGAGCTGATACTTGATCGACCAAATTCTTAATGGTACCGCCTTGTTTTACGATCTCCATTCTGTTGCTAACCTCTGTCTGACCAGCATTGTTTGATTGCTTCAGTTCTAGGATGTTTTTTTGAGTTGCTCAATTTCTTGGTCCTTGCTATTAGCAGTCACTTTAGCATATCTTCGCTGTTTCCGGATCTGTGGCGTTCTTCTACTTATCTCTGGGCTTGCGGGTACGTTATATTTTTATCCACTTTGCGCTTCTGGATTTCTCCCTCTTTTATGTACTCGGGACATTTCTTGCTGGACGTCAGGTGTGAGTTGTTTCGACAAATCTTTCAAAACTGCACCTCTCGGAAGCAAGTACAGTTAAACTACCGCCGCATAAGAAAAACGATTTGACAGCTCCCTGCACAAACAAGCGAAACCGTAAACCAACTGGAAAGGCAAGAAAACCTCTCGTCCGTAGTCGCCAACAAGATAATAAATAAAAGGCAAGGATAGACGCGCGGATAGGAACCCCGTAGGAAAGTATACCAAATCATCCATCCATAAATATTAATTTGCGGCTATTATTTATATCGAAAACAAGCACTGAAATCGCTGGTGTGAACGTTTCTCCGACACCGGAAACACTTCATAGGATTGGGATAAAAGTTTCGCGTTGGACAGCGGGTCCAACCAAAACTGACATCGTCCGGGATTACCGTTCCTGAAATGTTGAGCACAAGTATAGGAGTGTTTGCCAACTTACCATCATCAGTTCTATTTTTAGCACGATGTATGTCTTTTATTCCATGTTCTTGGAGCTCAGACAACAGATAGTCATCTGGGAGATCCTTAGCGTCGGAAAGCACAAATTTCACTGAACTTAAATGCGGGTGCTAAACAATGGACACCGATGTCCCGTCACTCAGTTTGGACATCTGCAGCTGACTCTGGAACTGTGCACTTCTATGGACTTTGAGCATTTTTCACTATTCCATCTCTGGGACCTCCTTGATGACGATGTGATTGGCCCGTGGCCATCCCCGCTTTTTTCCACATGTGCCGCCAACTGGCACGAACGGATTCGATACTCTCGAGACGAAAGCCGCACTACGAATGCGCGACTATAGACCGACGATACGAACGATACCAAGACGCACTGGTATGAACTACGCCGGCGAAAATGGAGCACTCTAGCACTCTAGGAGCTCTAGTTCAACACCACTGATCTACCACACGCGGTGGGAAGAACGCACGCTGTCACTGTTCAACGTCAACGCACTACCGCACTTGTAGTTTTCAATCGTCAATCGTATGACGTATCACGCGTCTCCACCAAAGCGATAGGAGAAAATTCACCCCACAAATTGCTTTGCACCCAAGATTTATTACGACATGGGGCCACGACCACGCCGGATTACCCGGTACACTATTCTGGTCCCCAAATACACTGATAGAGTTTGATTGCCCGCACTTTCAGAAAAAAAGGAGTGTTGTTATTCTAACCAAGACACTATTCACTCGCCGAAAAGACGCGTCATCGACCAGTCGAATCAGCTGACTATCCGCCGAATGTGAGAAAACTTTGAAACAATAGAACAATAACGCACATCGAAAAATCGTTCGAGAGAACAAAACACGCGTCCGCACTTGATCAATGCTCGGTCTAAATAAACTGAATTCACTGAATTGTTTTTTTTTACATTCACAATTCATTTAGAAAACGGTTGATAAATCAAATCGTTTCTGTTTGCTTGGTTAGTTTTCGAGTTATGCTGAAATATTGGTTTAATTTGTGTGGTCCCATCCCCCTCTTTTCCTAAGGGGGGAGGGATCTCTAACAACTATAGAAACATTCCTTGCCTTCAAAAACTTGCACATGCCATATTTGGGTCCATTTACTTGATTTGTTCTCAAGTTATGAAAAATTTTGTGTTTCATTTGTATAAGAACTCCCCTTTACATGTGAGGGACGGGTTTCGAACCATCATAAGAACTTTAAACGGGATCAAAAAAAGCAGCATACACATTTTCACGCCGATCGGTTCAGTAGTTTTTGAGTCTATAAGGGTCAGACAGAAATTCATTTGTACAAGATTACTAGGGGTGGTGGAAATTCGCGGCAAATTTTTCTAAATTTCGCGGACAGCTAATTCAGAAAATCTGAAAATTCGCGGCAATTTCGCGGTAAATTGTATTTCGGTACAAAAAATAAAAAAGACAATGTAGATTCCATATTTATTTAAATTGTTGCGTTTATTAATTTCAAATTATTTTTTATTATTTCTTTGCATTACTGGTCAAAAGCCATTTTTTTTCGTCAACTTTTAGTGCTGGTAAGTGTTGATTAAGTTGTACTGGCAGATACTACGTTCAGCATCTACCGAGTTTCCAGGAATAGACAGATATTTCACCGCTATTTTGAAGAGCTGAGAAAAGCGGAAAGAGGCCGAATGAAAAAAAAAAGATTTGAAGCATGCCACGAGATGATCAACGTTGGGAGACTTTTTTCTCCAAACTTCGCCAAGCAATCCCATAATGTGAGTATTGCAGGTCATGTGAATGCAATTCGGTGGTAACCCTTTGAGAATCTCTAACTTTCCTAAAGAACCAATATTTTTTACGTCTCTAACTATTTTTAAAATTTGAATGAAAAACAAAATTGTTCTTCAATTTAATTTTGGCTCAGCATTCGACCAATTTCGGACCTTACACTTAAAAAAAAAAATTTTCGAGACGTCAAAAAATACGTTTTTATCGAGTTGGTATTGACTAGGTCAAGAAATCAACTGAGGCAATAGAATGGAATAAAATTATTGACGGGAAAGGTTAATTTCGCGGTTTTTCGCAAAAATGTTTAAATTTCGCGGATTTCGCGGCTTCCGCGAAATCGCGAATTTCCACCACCCCTAAAGATTACTATTGACCCGGCGAACTTTGTCTCGCCAAAAATTGATCAATATTCTGAAACAATTTCATCGAAAAGATTGAGTTCTGATTTTCAAAGTATTCCAGTTTTTTCATAACATTTTTCCTCATAAATAGGAAAAATACGTGACGAATTTCGCGCCAACTCGACCAGCGGTTGGCAGCACCATCTCAGAATCGAATGAAACTTGGTGAGCATAAAGATATGGTATTTCTAAGCCACTCTGCATACTTAGTTTTTCAAAAATTGTCAAGAGTAACATTTGATGAGGACCTATTTTTTTTCATGGATTTTTTATAAATAGATGTAACTCTAAAATGACAAGACCTACAAAAAAGTGTTGTATGGCGGACTGTCGTGAAATTCCCAAACTTCTGGAAAAATATCCAAAAAATAAAATACCGATTTCTACACTGAAAAAAATTAGTTTTAAAAATTAAAATCGATATTACAAAAAAAAACCTCATCTCAGAAATCGATGAAAATTTTTCTGCAGATAGGTATTTTAATTATCTAACTTTTCTGGGAATAATGTTCCTGTGACATATTTAAGGAAAAAAAGTTTTTCCAAAAAACTTTTTCCATGTCCATATTGAGTGAAAATTTGTCAGCGTGTATTTTCCTAGATTGCTTATATTAATGTTACACACAAATGACCAGATTTACAAAATTGTGATGTTTGATGGACCATTGTAAATTTGTCTGAACTATGAAGCATGAAACATAAAGGAGCATTTCGTTCACCGAGAAAATAAATTAATGAATGTAAAGATTAAAATTGGTTAAGCAAAAAAAAAAAATTAAGGTCGATTTTTTTAATCAGATAAACATTTTGATTCCAAACGATGAAGCTCGGTAGGTAATTTCATTAGGGGGATTTCCGGTAAACGCACATTTAAAGAATAATAAATTTTCCGCATTTTTTAATTTTTTCTTCAATTTTATTTGTTACTACATTTAATTCTTATTTCTACTTGAATACTCATTAATTTGTAAACTTAGTCGAACAATTCAAAGACTTTTGGGTCTTCATCTGAGTTGGAATATTTTTAGCCAGGATTTTATTATGAGCGATTGGTATAAAAGAATGAAGCTTTTGTGTGCCAATTATAGTTTTTGCTTTTTTGAAAAGTTCATCAAACTCTTGTTGAGTACCATCGTCGGGGGTGACAATCGGTCAAAAGGGGGTGAGAATGGGTCACTGTTTCAACTACTTAGAATGCTTGTAGAATGGATGTATCTGAGGACAAGAAGACAAAAATATAAGAGACCTTTTTGAACGATTTTGCTCTACGCCCTCCATGCTCGCGGTGAGAGCGATGATCCATTCTCACCCCCAGACCCATTGCCCCCCCCGATGGCGGTATTGCTCATTCGTGATATAACATAACTGTAATATAGTTATTTTTTTGTTTGATTGAAAACGTGCCCATTCGCCCATTCGTACAACTCCCGAGGAGTCTTGATAGTATTTCCATAATCTTTGGCAAGAGTTGCGCGTTTTGTCATTCGTTTGAGAGTGCCACCAATTGCAAGGGCCTTTTCCGTGCGATGTTGTAAAAAAGTGCCATTCTGTTTCTAAGCCATGTTTTGAATTTAAATTACACAGACTTGCAAAGTTCCTTTTATTTTTATAATGTGCCACAGCTCACCCAGACACAAAAGTAATTTTTGTAAAATCGATCGACTGTTTCAAAAAGTCAATTAATTTGAAACGAATAAGTGAACAGCTTTTGTGTAATGGGTCATTACTTCTTATTAATAAAGCTAACGTTTTCTAATTAACCGTTTCTTTTAAAGTAAACTTCGAATGGATGTATTGTTGCCTGGGAATTATTCCAACCTTGAGCAGCATTTTGGATATTGAATGAATAATTTTCAGAGAAATCTAACAGTACAAGTGTATTGCTGTTTGCAAATAATGTCATAAATTTCAAGTTTATCATTTTTTTCAATAAAATACGATACAAAATCATCTACAGGCTTTATAACGGTTTCTAAATTACACCGTTCAGTGGTTAGCCTTTGCTGAAAAACAACATCTTTTCCACTATTACAATTAAATATCACTTCAGTTTCGCTTCGGCAACATTGCCCGTTTTCAAAGTAATTATTTTTTTGTAATTGTTTTTAAGTTACTTCGATACAAAAAGTCAAATAAAACATAAACCCTTTTCAAATGTTGGTCCACAATTATGTTAGATTATGCTAAATTGCTTCCCAAACAAATTTTTATACGTCCAAAATGTGTCGTTGGTTGATGATAGGCTGCTGAACCTATAATTGGCGCTGTAGGCATAAAACACGCTGATAAATTTTCACTCAATATGGACATGAAAAAAGTTTTTGTTAGAAAAACTTTTTTTTCCTTAAATATGTCACAGGAACATTATTCCCAGAAAAGTTAGATAATTGAAATACCTACCTGCAGAAAAAAAATCATCGATTTCTAAGATGAGGGTTGTTTTGTAATATCGATTTTTATTTTTAAAACTATTTTTTTTCAGTGTAGAAATCGATTTTTTTTAAATTTTTTGGATATTTTTCCAAAAAACTTCTGGGAATTTCACGACAGTCCGCCATACAACACTTTTTTGTAGGTCTTGTCATTTTAGAGTTACATCGATTTAAAAAAAATCCATGAAAAAAAAATTAGGCCCTCATCAAATGTTACTCTTGACAATTTTTGAAAAACTAAGTATGCAGAGTGGCTTAGAAATACCATATCTTTATGCCCACCAAGTTTCATTCGATTCTGAGATGGTGCTGCCAGCCCCATAGAAGGGTTGGCGCGAAATTCGTCACAAATTCTTGAGTAATGCGCGGTCGTACGAATGCTAACTTATTTTATATATGTATAGAAGAATAGAAGAAGAATGAAGATTATTTCTTAGGGGCCCCATACACTCTCCGACATGATGTGCATACAACTTTGACTCCGCCCCTAAGAAATTTGGTTCGGTCGGAGTACAGTCGGATCGGCTGTGGGCAAGTTGTACGACTGTTGGACAGTACAACTTGCCCACAGACGGTCCGTCTTTACTCCGAACGAACCAAATTTTCTGGAGGTGGAGTCAAAGTTGTACAACATGTCAGAGTGTGTGGGGCCCCTTAGACTAAGGCCGGAGTGGCCTCTGCAGTAAATAAAAATCTAACTCGGTCCATGCCTGCAAGTCATCAGCCACGCAGTCTGTGGAGAGTCCGTCTTCCACCTGATCGATCCACCTTGCACCCTGCGCACCACGCATTTTTGTGCCCATTGGATCGTTGTCGAGAACCGGATTATTGTCCGACATTCTGACTACGTGCCCGGCCTACCACAGTCTTTGGATTTTCGCGGTGTGAACGATGGATGGTTCTCCCAACACCTGGTGCAACTCGTATTCATTCGCATCCTCCATTTACCGTCTTCCACTCCATCTGCACTCCGCCATAGATAGAACGGAACATTTTCCTAGCTCGAAAACTTCAACTGCGCGTTGACCTTCCACGAGCATTGCACAGGTCTCGTGTCCGTATAGATGACTACCGGTCTAATGAGCGTTTTGTAGATAGTCAGTTTGATACGGCGGCGAACTCTATTCGATTGAAGCGTTTTGCAGAATATTTCTATGTCATTCGTAATTTTTAGTTCTACATACGGCTTATTGGCCCTGTGCAAAACTCATGTCTTATCGGAGGACCGTCGTGTCAGTTCTGTTTAGTGTCCCACCTAACACCAGGACTTGGGCTTGTGTGCTTTGAGCGGCACACGGTCGCTTTAGCGGAGGCTTTTTATAAAAGTTTAACAGAGCCAACTGTCGAACCGCGACCCAACTGATACTTTTATATGGTTTATTTAATTCTTTTAGGGCCGATTTCTTCACCTCCGTTTAGTGCTTAAACCCGGTTTAATCGTATGGGTAAGCACCGCTTAAGAGTTAAGCGGAGGTGAAGAAATTGACCCTTAAACGCTAATAATCATCACACAAATCTCGATATAATGACGTTTAACATACCTGATTTCTCATCTAGTAGCATCTCTTCAGACTCGGTTTCACAAAGAAATCTGATCCCAGCGAATTAAAGCCATCAATAAGAATCATGAAAAGTGTCAAGCATTAGTATCAGAAGAAACGAAATACAAGATTTCATAATGTCGTTGTAAGTAACAAAAAAAAAGAAAAGCTATTCAACAAAGCTTCATACTTGATGTTGTCGGAATCCGCTGTCTGTGTTTGATCCATCCGTCGTTGTCGTTGTTGTAGTCGTCGTCAGTGCAGAAATAAGCTCAACGATTTTGATTGACATCGACGTGACAGCCATCACAATATATACTGCCTACCACCCCAAAAGTGCTGAATGACGACGACGACGATTGAGGAAGTGGAATTTGATGCGCTCTAATTTCACAAAAGGCTCCCCAAAGTCAGGCAGGACGAGGACGACGGCGATGAGATGATGATCGATCAAATCAGTGGCAGTCGGTTTGCATTAGCATGAGCGGAACAAAAGCGAGGCGGAATAAAGTAAATCAGAAAAATAACAGAAACCTCGATTGATCCACTTAGCAGTGATGGTGTCTTTCGTTCATTCTAGCTAGCCTGTCTCGTCACTTCGAAATAAGAGGAAAGGTCATCTGGGCTACACTTCCATTCTCGTACTAAATTTTTATTATATGGGCGCATCATAACCAATTTACATATTTAGTTTTTAGTGCACGGTTAAAAACTGTAAATTTCTAGTGATATATTAAAAGCTGGATGTAAAAATGGGGGGCGGCTAATTTAAGAAGCCCCTATTTTAAGAAAGGCACTTTCTTTGAGCTTTTGCACGTTACTTACTATTCCAAAACACGTTTCGGCACATTTACTATTTATTGTTGATCAAAAAACATAGAACGATGAATTTTTGAAAAAAAAAAAGATTAGTTAGAATTTGAAAATAACGTTGGTTTTAATAATTTTCCTTGTGAGTATTTTTACGAAAAAAAGTAGATTGCACACCTTGTGACAGAAAGAATTTAATTCATGTATATTGATACATTCCGAAAAGAACTTTCAAGCAGCTTGAATGCTCACTATACCAACATTACTATAGCAAAAATAATCGTCTTCTCCAATGCAACATCAGATCGTAGCCAATTATAAATTGGAAACTGCAGAATATTTCACTTGTTTTTTCGGTAGCTTAATTGCCCCTTTGAAATATTGCATCGCGAATGCCGAAATCTAGAACTATTTTTTCTGACATGGAGGCATTGATGAATGTTTTTAATTATATTTTAATTTTGAGTAGGAAAGTTAAATCCCATTTACACTGTCAGAACTCAGAACAAATAGGCTGGATGTACCAGTTGTGGCTATAGCACCAGTTGTCGCACTAGTGCTTTATATGCCAAATGGCCAATCAAATCACCGCAAACCAAGTTCATATCGATAAAGCATATTCATATGATACGATAAAACCTTTGATCTCCTCCAAAACAAGCAAAGCATAATTGTAAAAATTAATTTTGCTTAATTTTTGACGTCCTTTGCACCAGTTGTCGCACTAGTGGTCCCTATTTGGCCAGTCCCGTAAGAAAACAATGGGATTTGCCAAATAAGGAACCAAAATTAAGAATAGTGCCACAACTGGTGCATGCGTTCCTATTATGGATTAATCAATTTTGAGGATAATAACAAATTTCATTGTGGTTTTCACAGCTGTTCTAAGGAACAGGAAGTAAAACCTTTCGCTTGATATATAAAGTCCACCCACATGCCTTTTACTTATTTTTTTAAAAATGGTTGTTCTTATGTATGGCGACAATTGGTACACCCACCCTACCTATGGTGACCGAAACTTAAAGCTTTTTTTCTAATTGTGTTGAAACCACCGAAAGCACAAATAGAAAGACCAGCCCGTTCTATACTGATTCTGCTCTATATCCCAAGCAAACTGTAATAAGTGCGCCAAAGCAACTCCCCAGTCAATAACCGCCAGTTTATTTGGGCAAGCCTCCATGTCAGACTGTGCCAACATTTCTCTTTCCTTGGGCGATGAATTTTGATTGTTTCGCAAGCAAACAGAGTCAAATATTTGCCAAATGGTTGGTCGTCGTAGAAGCCGCAACAACATTCGTGTGGCCGGATTTTGCACAGCAGATGCCCGCCTGCATCGATTCGTGCTGGAGATTCCGCATGACGCTAGCGACGGGCCTTTTGGATCATGGAACCGTAAGGCAAGCTAAAACGTCAATAAGAGTAAATAGAAACCTAAGGAAAATAACAATTTGTAGCGTGATGCCGATTAGTGAGTGCAGGGGGTTTAGTTTAAAATTAAAGTACCATATTTTTTGAACTGTTTGTGAGGTAGTTTATGTAGAAAAACTAATCAAATAGCAGGAGAAAGTATCAAAGCTACTGTCCTTGAATCCGAACAAGATTAATTAAATGTTGAATGTGTTTCATTATAAAGGATCAAAATTACGAAGGTAATGAAAGTCCTATGCACTGGCGGAGTTAAGCTGGGGCGCGATGGGGCACGTGACCCACCAAATCGAATATTTCACTGAAATTGAGCTTTTAGTCGAACGTCTTCACTTGTCATAAGACGAGTTTGTAGTATCCCATTTCCAGAATTAAAAATTCAATTTTCAAAAAAAAAAAAGTTTTCCTAGAATTTTGATTAATTCTTGAAAAACGTCCGTAGGATTTCTTGGAGTTATTTTCGAAACAATTTTTGAAGAAATCTAGGATTTTGT
Organism: Armigeres subalbatus; assembly: GCF_024139115.2. Taxonomy (NCBI): domain Eukaryota; kingdom Metazoa; phylum Arthropoda; class Insecta; order Diptera; family Culicidae; genus Armigeres; species Armigeres subalbatus. Next base: position 378,754,908 of record NC_085141.1, on the reverse strand, counting down.
TTACAAATTCAAATAGATATTTCTCCTGTAAATTTATTGGAAATTCCTCCGTAAATTCATGTAAGAATTCCTTCGGAAATACCTTCAGCAATTCCTTTGCAAAATATATCCGAAAATCTTTCAGGATTTGGAAATTACTTCGATAATTCATTCTTAATTTTCTCAGGGATTGTCTTCGAAAATTTCTTCTGAAAATCCTTTAGAAATTCTTTCCACTTTTCTCCAGAGATAATTTATAATATTACGCCTTTATTTTTTTGTCATTCCTCCTGGGATTCCTTTGGAAAATCGTCTGAAAAGGCTTTCGTAAATTCATCCAGAAATTCCTTCGGAATGTCCATATGAAATTCCTGCTGGAATTATCCCGGATATTTTGTTGGAGATTTTTTTCGGAAATTTATTAAAGAATGAAATATGAAATCATAAAAGAATTTTCGGATGAGTTTCTAACGGAATGGGTTTCAAAGGAATTTCCAGATGAAATTTTTGAAGAAATTCCAATAATTTCTTGATTAATTATTTTTAGAGCGTCTTAGGGGAAATGCTACAAGGTTAAAAGACTATTATTCTTCCATTTACTTCCACTATTCACTTTTATGTATCAACAAGCAGATACGTATTTCGTTTCCTACTTGGAAACTTCTTCAGTGTTTGTTATCGACTCATAGAATTTCTTACTAGAGTTTCGGAAGGGATTTTTTGAGGAATTACTGGAAGCATTTGTTTGAGAGTATCCTTCAATAATTCCTAAGACGAGCTTAGTACTTTCCATTTAATTCCACCACGTTTTGTTATCTTTACAGATGCGTATTTCGACCTCAACTGTGAGGCCATCTTCAATGATTCGTACTTGACTCGACTTCCGTCGGTGGTATTAAATGGAAAGCACTAAACTCGTCTTAGACAGTTGAAGACATTCCACTAGAAGAGCTTAAATAATTGTTCTTCAATAGTTGATTCAATTTCTTTTAAAAAAAAATTGAAGGAGTTCCCAATTCAATTTCTGCAGGAAATCTTAAGGCAATTTACAAAGGAATTCATAAAGAAACTCATTAAAAGAATTCTCCTTAAAGAATTTCGGAAGGTTTCCTTGAAACAACTTCCGTAGATTTTCTTAAAGGAATCTCTGAAGAGTTTTCCGTAGAAATTCAAAAAAAATCTATTGGATCTTGGATTGGAAATTCCTAGAAGAATTTGTAAAGGTATTCTTGAAGAAATTCCTATAAGTAATTCCGAAAGATTTTCTGAAGGAATTTTCGAGAAAATTTAGAAATGTATTTCCAAAAATAAATTGTAATTCCGAAAATAAATTGGAAGATTCCTTTGGAAATTGCTCGAAAAATCAAAGAAGGAATTGAAAGAAATATCGAAAGTCATTCAGAAATTATTTTACGAATTCTTTTAGGAATTTCTTCAGAAATTATTTTGGAAAATTCTTCTGAAGTTTCTTCAGGAATACCTACGCAAATTGTTTTAGAAATACCTTTGGAAATTCCTTTAGTCCTTCCGATGTTTCTTTAGGAATGCCTTTGAAAATTCCATCAGGAGTTTCTTCGGAAATTGATTTAGGAATTTCTTTGGAACATATAGGCTAGATGTACCAGTTGTGGCTATAGCACCAGTTGTCGCACTAGTGCTTTATATGCCAAATGGCCAATCAAATCACTGCAAACCAAATTCATATTGATAAATCATATTCATATGATACGATAAAACCTTTGATTTCTTCCAAAACAAGCAAAACATAATTGTAAAAATTTATTTTGCTTAATTTTTGACGTCCTTTGCACCAGTTGTCGCACTAGTGGTCCCTATTTGGCTAGTCCCATAAGAAAACAATGGGATTTGCCAAATAAGGAACCAAAATTAAGAATAGTGCCACAACTGGTGCATGCGTTCCTATTATGGATTAATCAATTTTGATGATTATAACAAATTTTATTGTGGTTTTCACAGCTGTTCTAAGGAGCAGAAAGTAAAACCTTTCGCTTGATATATAAAGTCCACCCACATGTCTTTTACTTATTTTTTAAAAAATAGTGGTTCTTATGTATGGCGACAATTGGTACACCCACCCTATTTGGAATTCTGCTAGTACTTTCTGGATTAATCCCTTCGGAAACTTTAGGAAGAAATTCTTAGAATACCTTCGAAATTTCTCTCAGGAATTTCTCCTTTTTTTAGCAAATCTTCTAGAGATTACTTTGAATCTTCGGAGATTCATTTTGAAATTTCTTCGGATTTCCTTTAATCATTCTTTCGGGAATCTATTCTAAATCCTTCAGAAATTCGTTTAGGAATCCTTTGGAAATTCTTTTCGGAATTACTTGGAGAATCCTTTTGAATTTCCGTTAGAAACTCCTACGAAAACTCCTTTAGAATTTTCTATTTCATTCTTCAATAATTTTCCGGAAGAATTCTTTCAACAAATTTTCCGGAATAATTCCTGCAGGAATATTACATTGTTTTACTAAGGGAAATTCTGGAGACATTTTTAAATGCCTTTCGGGAGGTTCTACGGAATAATCCCTGAAGGAATATTCAAATGAACTACTGTGGGTGTTTTATAAATTATTCCTGGAGGAGTACCTGAAAGAATTTACGTTTTCAGTTCCATCTGTCATTGGATATGGTGGTGTGCGTGGCATCGTGTTTGTTTTGATTCGAAACATATGATCGACACCATACCGGACTTTACCAGTGCACTGACAGTTTGTGGGCCACAACAAATCAAATCATTATAAAAATGATCAAGTACGCGCTCTGATTTTCGCGAATTACGAAATTTACTTTTGGATGGATATATCTACCCCAGATTCTCTATTCTTTTTCGCTTCTTCAGGAATTCCTCCGCAAGTTCTTGCAGGCATTTACTCGGAGTTTCTTTCCGGAATTCCTCCGGATGTTTCTTCAGGTATTCCTTCGGAAACTTCTTCAGGAATCTATTCATAAGTTCCTCTTCTTCCTGAAGTTACGTTCGGAGCTCGGGAGTTCGTTAGGAAAGTTCCGAAGTTCCTTAAAAATTTCCTTCGGAAGTTCCTTCAGAAAATCTTTGGAACATTCCTTCAGGAATTCCTTTGAAAATTTCTTCAGTCCTCCTAAAAATACTTCAAAACTTCTTCCGGAAGTTCCTTCAGTAAATCATTTGGAAATTCATTCGTGAAATCCTACTCAAATTCATTTAGGAATTCCTCCAGAAGTACCGTCAGGAATTCTCCTCCGGAAGTTCCTCCAGAATTTCCTCCATGTATTCCTCCGGTGGTTCCTCCAGGAATTCCTCCGGAAGTTCCTCCGAGAATTCCTCCGAAAGTTCCTCCAGAAATTCCCTCGGAAGTTCCTCCAGAGATTCCTCCAGGAATTCCTCTAGGGAAGTTCCTCCAGGAATTCCTCCGGAAGTTCATCTAGGAATCCCACCAGCTGTTCCTCCAGGTATTCCTCCGGAAGTTCCTCCAGAAATTACTACGGAAGTTCCTCCAGAAATTCCTCCGGAAGCTCCTCCAGAAATCCATCCGGAAGTTCCACCATAAGTTCCTCTAGAACTTCCTCCAAAAATTTCTCAGGAAGTTCCTCCAGGAATTCCTCCGGAAGTTCCTCCAGAAATTCCTCCGCAAGTTCTTCCAGAAATTCCTCCGCAAGTTCCTCCAGAAATTCCTCCGGTAGTTCCTCCAGGAATTCCTCCGGAAGTTCTCCCAGGAATTCCTCCGGAAGGTCTTCCAGGAATTGCTCCAGCTGTTCCTCCAAGAATTCCTCCGGTGGTTCCTCCAGAAATTCATTCCGAAAGTTCCTCTAGAAGTTCCTCCAGGAATACCTCCAGAAGTCCCTCCAAAAACTCCTTCGGAAGTACCTCCCGAAATTTCTCAGGAAGCCCCTCCAAAAATACCTCCGGAGAAATTCGTGGAGGAGCTTTCGGAGCAATTCCTGGAAGAGCTTCCGAAAGAACATCCGGGAAAATTATTGAGAAAAATTTCCGGAGGGATTTCTGAAAATACTTCCGAAGAAACTTCCGGAGAAATTTCTGGAGGGACTTCCGGAGGTACTTCTGAAGGATGTTCCGGAGGAATTCCTGGAGGAACTTTTGGAGGAATTCCTGGAGGAACTTTTGGAGGAATTCCTGGAGGAACTCCCGGAGGAATTCCTGGAGGAACTTTCGAAGAAATTTCTGGAGGGACTTCCGGAGGAACTTCTGGAGAATGTTCCGGAGGAATTCCTGGAGGAACTTCTGAAGGAATTCCTGGAGGAACTTCTGAAGGAATTCCTGGACGAACTCCAGAGGGAAAATTCTGAAGGAACTTCCGGATGGATTTCTGGAGGAGCTTCGGGAGGAATTTCTGGAGGAACTTCCGGAGGAATTCCTGGAGGAACTTCGGGAGGAATTCCTGGAGGAACTTCCGAAGGAATTCCTGGAGAAACTACCGAAGGAATTCCTTGAGAAACTTTGTAGGAACTCTTGGAGGAATTTCCAGATGAACTTTTGGAAAAAAAATTATGAAGGAATGCCTGAAATATTGCTCTAATGCATTCTTGGAAGAATTCGCAATGGAATGCATACAAGACTTCAAGGAGGAATACCTGAAAGAATTATAAGAATTCTTTGAAGAATTTCCGTATGATTTTTTGAAGAACTACTTAAATAAATAATTAATGGGGGAATTTTAGAATAAATTGCAATTTGAATTATCGAAGGCTCATAATATTTCCGTTTAAAACAAATTATCCTGGGATTACTGAAAAAAGTCCCAAGGGAATTTAAATATAATGCAAATGTTGACAAATATCATAGGGAATAAACAATTTCCGTAAAACGGCTTTCGATGCGCATTCTTTATTAAATGCACAAACAGCTTCGTTTTTACTCTGGTTTGTATTTCCCTTCGGCTTGTTTATTCCACCCATATGGTTTTGACAGTTGAAGTGCAGTTGTATTGGTGAACCTGGTGAGAAACCGTGAAACAACACAGTGCGAACCCGACAGCTTTGGGGTTGGAACTAGTGCGAACCTAGTTCCAACCTGAGCGAATAAAAAAACACTTTGACAGCACTTAGGTTGGAACTGGTTCCAACCTAGGTTGGAACTTTTTAAAAACGAATTCGACATAAGACTTTAAGACTTTATGCCAAAAATATCGGGATTGCAGTCGATCCATCATCATACTTCTTCGGATATTCTCAAGTATTCCTTAGGAATTTACTTCCAGGAGTTGCTTAGGAAATTTCTCCAGAAATTTCTTAGAGTTATTTCATTAAGCTATACAAAAGTTTGTTTGGAATATAATCCAGATATTTTTTCGAATTAATTCAATTAGTCATCCAGAAGATCTTTCATGCATACCTTCAAAAATTTCTCCAGGAATTCCATCGTAAACTACTGCCAAACAAATTCCCAAAGGAATTTCCAAAAGAACATAAATATCTTGAATTTCTCTGTAGATTCCTCCAGGAATTACTTCGGATTTTTTCCAGGGATTCTTTCTTCAAATTCTCAGTAACTTACTTCGGAGATAGATACATGAATTCTTTTTTAAAAACTCTTAAAAAACACTTGCATATTGAAAATTCCTTCGGAAATTCCTCAAGAGATTCCTTCGAAATTTTCTTGACATTTTTTTAAAAGAATTTCTTCGGAAGGACCTTTATCTTCGGTGAGAGATCCCTTAGGAGAATTCCTTCGATTTTTTTTTGGAAATGGCTTCAGAAATTCTCGTGGAAGTTGGTTTAGGAGGTCCTTCGAACTTTTTTAAGGAAATGTTTTAGCAATTTCTTGAGGTATTTCTTAAAGTAATTCTTCCAGTAATTCATCAATCTTTCAGAATTCCTTCAAATCTTCATCCAGGAATCCCTTCGGACATTCCTCCGTGAATTCAATTAGATATTCCTTGAAACCTTCGGATATTCCTTCAAAATGTTTCTCAGAAATCACTTCAAAAAATCTTTTAGGAATCATTTGGAAATTATTTTAAGAATTCTTTCCGAAATTTCATTGGTAATTCCTTTTAAATTTCTGTTGGAAATTCTTCGGGAAATTCTTTTAGTATTCACTATTTCATTCTTCAATAAACTAAATTTCTAGAATAATTCTTGCGGGAATTTCGGAAGAAATTTCGTAAGGTTTTACTAAGACGATTACCGCAGGATTTCTTGGAAGAAGTTTCCAAAAAAATCCGGATAACAAAGGTCTTTACAGAGAATTTTCTGAAAAAATGTCAAAATAAATTCCTGGTGTAATTTATTGGAAAAGTTCTCAAAAGAATTTCTGAACGATTTCCTAAAACATTATCCCGTAGAAATTCTTAAATCAATTGTGGTCACCCTTTTGAATTTTGTTTATAACTTTGGTTCTAGTTGGTATTATGTCTTCATTTTTATACCAATGGAAAGCTAGACGTACAACCTTACTGCTGATTTGATTTTATCGATTTGAAACATTTTATTGTCAATTTCGCAAATTTGGAATTTTCGGACATTTCAGTTTTGTGGTTCGGTTGTGGGCAGCCTTGAAAATCCGGATAATATTGAAGAATGACAAATGAAATCCACCCAGTTTCAAAGAAAAAGAGTATTTTATTAGTTTTGATTATCATGAAACAATAAAAAACCTGGATTAATCTACTTAGCAGTGATGATGCCTTTCTCATGCATTGAAGAAGGTAATGAAAACAATCACTTAAGAAAGGTCAAAAATAGCAATTAAGGAAAATGTATTTTACTTTTTCCATTAATTTGCATATAATGCATTCATTTATATACATCGTAATAAAAAACTTTTTTTTTAATTTCGCGTTTTTTTCTCAATGAGTAATTTGGCTATCGCTTCTGCCTCATACGCAGGAGGTCGTGGGTTCAATCCCAGACTCGTCCCATTCTTCCTACTTTGTATCTTTCTCTATATTTCTCATGTTCTAGAAATTGCTAGAACAGGAAATGGACTTCCACACCGTTTCCATTTCTATCCTATACCTTCAAATTGACATTCTAGCAGTTCTTGCTGGAATTTGGAAATGAACGGAAAGCTTGTTTCCTATATTCAATCAGAAATTCCACCAATTGCTTTCTCCTATTACATTTGGCAAATCGTTAACCAAGACTGACCGTCAACCTCACCCGAAAAATTCCAATAAAATTCCGCATGAACTCGTGGCAAGTGCAGAGGTATATTCGGCATGCAGTGGGCGAGATATTGCATCATCAGTTCCCTCCCCTATCCTACATTGACTTGCATTCTGGCGTGGCAGGCGTCAGTATGACCTTACAAATGAGATCACCAGTACTTGTACATTGAAGATAAGTGCTAGCCCCCAGCAAACATCTGTTGATTCTCTGTGCAAGAGCAGCTAATCTGGTCATAATGGAGTAGCAACTATGGGCAGACAATCATGCTCAATAAGGGGTCCCTTTGAAAATAAATGATAATTTGTCAACAACTTCGGAAGGCGATGTCCAAAACGTCCAATTTTAAATGGTAAACAATAAGACTTTAATTCCCGTCGAATGCTACTAGTTCCGTGTAAATCGGTCAATGCTTATTTCCAAAATATAAAACTTATTATTACAATAAATTATGACTGAATAATTCGAAGAAAATGCATTAAAACAGCATAAAAATAGGATTGTAGATATCTTTATTGATAAACTCAGTGATGTTGAACGAGGGTGCCCATAACCGAACCATTAAAGGTGCCCACAATCGAATTTAGCAGCGTTTCAGAAAAGTGATGAAATTTTTTTTCGAGCTGAATGGCAATCGTTATTGAATCACAAAATAGACTAAATTTACCGTATGAATACGCATTAGAACTCACTTTTTCAATTCAATCACACCATTTTATGATTCATTGGAAAAGGTCAAACAAAGTTTTCGTGTTGATTTTTATGTAGAACAAAGCACTGTGTAGAACACAGTTTCGACAGCAAATGAATGACAGATGTCAGAATAACAGTATCTGCTTTCTGTCAAAAGATACGTGGGGGTGCCCACAACCGAACCACCTCCTCTACAATTAAAATTTCTTTACATTTAAACTGCCAGACATTTTTTTAAATTAACTTATCGCTTGACGCCTCCAATTATAATTCTTACTACTGACGCCAAATTATAAATGAACCAATTACGCCAAAAATGCTGGTGCCCCACCTTTACCAGAACTTTGGCGCCGCCAGTGATCGTATGGAATAAATAACATGACAAAAGTCGAAGAAGAAGTTAGAAAACGAAATTGAGTCAAAACACTAAATTGATCTTGCAGTCGCACATCTTACTGCTAACCTTAGCCTTAGGAAGTTCCTAAAAATGAGTAGCACTTATGATATATCATAAATATAATAATTTGATTAAAATACAGCTAGGGTGTAGAATTTCGAATACAGAAAAAAAATTATAGGATATTAATAACTGTTATCTAGGGAGCGGGACCATTTGGGCAGCACCCCCTATTCCCGTCCGCAACGTTAATAACTTGACCGCGGTACAACCAAATGGCTTGATTTTTTGTACATCACTAGATATCGATATTTCAGAAATAGCCTGTTCATGACTTTTACAAAGAATAATTCTTCCATGGGATTCTGGCAAAAAAGGCTCTGCATAGAACTTTTTGAATGCAAGTAATACAACATCCAAAGTTGCCCAGTCGTTATGCTCGGACGCTTCGATAACGTAGATCAGCTGACACAGACCAGATTTCAAGCTTCATTCGTGCTCATCGTTCGCGGAGTGCTTTGAGTGTCGTGTCCACAATTCAAACGGCAGCGGTGTGGCCAGCGAAAAGAAGGCACACCACATGGCTGAAATTTCCATGAATATAAAAGCGACTCCAGATTCAGGATACGCGTGAAAGCATGAATTTGTTTGTCTGAGGATAATCTCCACATGAACAACGGTCACACGATGACGAACAGTTGAGCCAGGGTTGTAGGCAACAATTGGATGCCAAATTGACACAATTTTCTAAATAATTCAATTGAATTCGATTTCATGACATCCGATACAATATCATTGATTCCATGGCAATCATAGAAACACGTGTAATATCAGTTCTTACAGTTGTTCCACCATTGACTGTATCCTGTAGCAGAGTACCAGCAGAAAGAAGCTGTCCGACATCCAATGTCCTACTAGGTCACAGCGATTCTCCCGTCCAGGTAGAGTGGAGATCGAGATAGCACTTGCTATAACCGTAAATTAATTAGCAATAAATCATCGTTGAAAATTTGTCGGTCAACATGTTCGTCCTTCACGTATGTGCGTGTCAGATCCTTAAAACGGATTTCTGCCGGGCCAGCGTAGCACCAGTCAGTGTCAGCATAATGACTATCTACTCTACATTGTCGGCGCACCCGTTCAGCACTAGGACGAACACATGGTTGCTGAAGCTTTTCTGGAAGAACGGCAATTTTTCATTCCATGAATTCTAGATCGAAACAATCCATCATTTCTTGTTAGCAGAGAACGAACGACTTGACGTGGAGTTTCAAACCATAAAAAACTTCACACAGGCTTCAAGGATTTGACAAGAAGGAAACGATTGCCATCATTTGCAATATTAATGGGTAATGCAAATATGGCTCACCCTGCTCAAATGTGAAACTATTTTCGAGGCACAAGAAAACATACAACTGTCGAAAAAGGAAAAACTTATTCCACACTCATCGCAATAATGTAACGAATAAGGGTATCTGATATCTGAAAGTCTGGTTGTCAAAGTCAAAGGTTGAGTAAATCGTGAAAAACTAGAAATAGGATTCGTAAGGAAATTTTTCTCGGTCTCCAGTAGCCTTGCGAGCAAAGGCGTAGGATTTCCAATCCGGAGATGGCAAGTTCGATTTTTGGTCCAGTCTAGGATGTTTTCGGGTGAGAAACATTCTCGACTCCCATGATCGCCTACTATGCAGGACAACGTCTGCCGCAACGGTAAACTAGTTTCTTCTAAACTACATTTGAAAATACTTCATTTTCTTGAATTTCTCTATGAATTTCTTCAGAAATTATTTAGGCTATTTATTAGAGAATATCTTCTGGAAGCCCATCGTGAAATCAAGAATTCATCCAGAAAATTGTACAGTGATTCAACCATGATTACCGTTTTCAATTTTCTTCTGAGCTTTCTTCAACAACTCTTTCAGATTTTTTGAATATAACTCTAGAAATTCCAATTAGAAATTTCATTTACAGAGCATTCCTTCGCTAATTATTTCATGAAATCGTTTCATGAAATCTTTTAAGAACTCCTTCGAATAATCCCACAAAAAATCTATCGTGAATTCCGTGTGGAGGAATATACTGGAGCAGTTCCTAGAGAATTTTTTGGAGTATACCTTAGGGAGTTTCTGGAGGAAGTTCAAAACAAATTTTCGAAGCAATTTATTGGAGAACCTATAGAGTAATTTAAAGAAGTATTCTTTAAGTAAATGCCAAGTAAACCCCTGAAAAAAAAAACTCGAGGAAGAGAAGGCAGGAGTATTTGTGGAAGAATTCCCAGGGCAGAAATTTGGGTGGAAGGACCCGGAAAAAAACTACGGACTTTCAGAATTTCTGTAAATGATTCGGGAGAACTTCAAATATATAATTTTCAGAGGATTTTCTGAAGAAATTACTGAAGCATTCCAAAACTAGTCTCCTGGGGCTTCTTGGAGGAATGTTTTGGGAAACTCCTGGATGGATTTCCGGAATAATTTCTGGAGTGGTTGGAAGTTGCGTCAGAAATTCTATGTGAGATTCGAAAGAAGTTCAGTGGAAGCATTCTTTGAGGAGTTTCTGTAGGAACAACAGGGAGAATTTCAGAGAGTTCTTGAAGAAAAACTTGTAGACATCCGAGAGGAACATCCGTAAAATAATTAAATTTCTGGAGGAATTCAGGGGGAAATTTCGTAATAGCTCCTATGAATTATCTGAACACCAGGGAAATTTTGAAATGGATTTTGGAGGAATAACTTCAAGAAATTCCGGAAGAATTCCTACAGGAATCTAGCGAGGAATTATCTGAGGGGCTTCCGAACGAACTTTCTGAGGAAGGAGTTTCTGGAGAGCCTCCCGAAAAAAAATCTTAAAAGAAGAATTTTTTATGCAAATTTTGTAGGAATTCCTGGAAGCATACCTAGAAGAACTTCCTAGAAGAACTTCCGTATAAAATTCTGGAGGAACTTCTGGAGGAATTCCGGAATGAACTTCCGGAGAAACTTCTTAACGAAATCTTGGAGGAACTTCCGCGCGAAGTTCCGATGCAACTTCCGGACCAAACCGTGGAGGAACTTCCGGACAAAATTCTGGAGGAATTTCCGGACGAAATTCTGTAGAAATTTCAGGACGAAATCCTGAAGGAACTTCTAGAAGAAATCCTGGAGAAACTTCCGGACCAAATCCTGAAGTAACTTCGGAATGATATTCTGGAGGAAATTCTGGAGAAACTTTCGGATGACATCTTGGAGAAGCTTTCGGACGAAATCCTGAAGGAACATTCGAACGAAATCATGGATGAACTTCTAGACGAAATCCTGGAGAAACTTCCGAACGAAATCCTGAAGAAACTTCAGGACAAAATCTTGGTGGAACTTCCGGAAGAAATCATGGAGAAACTTTCTGGAGATATTTGCGAAGAAATATCTGGAGAAACTTTCGGATGAAATCCTGGAGCACCTTTCAGATGAAATCCTGGAGGATCTTCCAGACGAATTCTTGAAGGAACTTCCGTCGAAATCCTCAAGGAATTTCCAGACGAAGTTCTGGAGGCACTTTCGGACGAAATCCTGGAGGATCTACTGGAGAAATTTCTGGATGAACTTTCGGAGGAACTTCCGGGCGAAATCCTGATGGAACTTCCGGACAAAATCGTGAAGGAAATCCTGAGGAGCACGTTGAGAAGCTTCTGAAAAAAATCCGAAGAAATTTTTACGCTTGAAATTACCCCACGCCGAAAATCCTTGAGGAACTTCCTGACGAAATCCTGGAAGAACTTTCGGAGAAATTACTGGAGGAACTTCCGGACGAAATCCTGGAGGAATTTCCTGATGAAATCCCGGAGGATCTTCCGGACGAAATCCTAGAAGAACTTCCGGATAAAATTCTGGAGGAACTTCTGGAGGAATTCCGGAGGAACTTCTTAACGAAATTTTGGAGGAACTTCCGCGCGAAATCCCGATGCAACTTCCGGACCAAACCGTGGAGGAACTTCCGGACAAAATTCTGGAGGAATTTCCGGACGAAATTCTGTAGAAATTTCAGGACGAAATCCTGAAGGAACTTCTAGAAGAAATCCTGGAGAAACTTCCGGACCAAATCCTGAAGTAACTTCGGAATGATATTCTGGAGGAAATTCTGGAGAAACTTTCGGATGACATCTTGGAGAAGCTTTCGGACGAAATCCTGAAGGAACATTCGAACGAAATCATGGATGAACTTCTAGACGAAATCCTGGAGAAACTTCCGAACGAAATCCTGAAGAAACTTCAGGACAAAATCTTGGTGGAACTTCCGGAAGAAATCATGGAGAAACTTTCTGGAGATATTTGCGAAGAAATATCTGGAGAAACTTTCGGATGAAATCCTGGAGCACCTTCCAGATGAAATCCTGGAGGATCTTCCAGACGAATTCTTAAAGGAACTTCCGTCGAAATCCTCAAGGAATTTCCAGACGAAGTTCTGGAGGCACTTTCGGACGAAATCCTGGAGGATCTACTGGAGAAATTTCTGGATGAACTTTCGGAGGAACTTCCGGGCGAAATCCTGATGGAACTTCCGGACAAAATCGTGAAGGAAATCCTGAGGAGCACGTTGAGAAGCTTCTGAAAAATCCGAAGAAATTTTTACGCTTGAAATTACCCCACGCCGAAAATCCTTGAGGAACTTCCTGACGAAATCCTGGATGAACTTTCGGAGAAATTCCTGGAGGAACTTCCGGACGAAATCCTGGAGGAATTTTGTGGTGAATCCCGGAGGATCTTCCGGACGAAATCCTAGAATAACTTCCGGATAAAATTCTGGAGGAACTTCTGGAGGAATTCCGGAGGAACTTCTTAACGAAATTTTGGAGGAACTTCCGCGCGAAATCCCGATGCAACTTCCGGACCAAACCGTGGAGGAACTTCCGAACAAAATTCTGGAGGAACTTCCGGAGGAATTCCTAGAGGAACTTCCGGAGGAATTCCTAGAGGAACTTCCGGACGAAATTCTGTAGAAACTTCCGGACGAAATCCTGAAGGAACTTCTAGAAGAAATCCTGGAGAAACTTCCGGACAAATTCCTGAAGTAACTTCGGAATGATATTCTGGAGAAACTTTCGGATGATATCTTGAAGAAGCTTTCGGACGAAATCCTGAAGGAAAATCCGAACGAAATCATGGATGAACTTCTGGACGAAATCCTGGAGAAACTTCCGAACGAAATCCTGAAGAAACTTCAGGACGAAATCTTGGTGGAACTTCCGGAAGAAATCATGGAGAAACTTTCTGGAGATATTTGCGAAGAAATATCTGGAGAAACTTTCGGATGAAATCCTGGAGCACCTTCAGGTGAAATCCTGGAGGATCTTCCAGACGAATTCCTGAAGGAACTTCCGTCGAAATCCTCAAGGAATTTCCAGACGAAGTTCTGGAGGCATTTTCGGACGAAATCCTGGAAGATCTACTGCAGAAATTTCTGGATGAACTTTCGGAGGAACTTCCGCGCGAAATCCCGATGCAACTTCCGGACCAAACCGTGGAGGAACTTCCGAACAAAATTCTGGAGGAACTTCCGGAGGAATTCCTAGAGGAACTTCCGGAGGAATTCCTAGAGGAACTTCCGGACGAAATTCTGTAGAAACTTCCGGACGAAATCCTGAAGGAACTTCTAGAAGAAATCCTGGAGAAACTTCCGGACAAAATCCTGAAGTAACTTCGGAATGATATTCTGGAGAAACTTGCGGATGATATCTTGAAGAAGCTTTCGGACGAAATCCTGAAGGAAAATCCGAACGAAATCATGGATGAACTTCTGGACGAAATCCTGGAGAAACTTCCGAACGAAATCCTGAAGAAACTTCAGGACGAAATCTTGGTGGAACTTCCGGAAGAAATCATGGAGAAACTTTCTGGAGATATTTGCGAAGAAATATCTGGAGAAACTTTCGGATGAAATCCTGGAGCACCTTCAGGTGAAATCCTGGAGGATCTTCCAGACGAATTCCTGAAGGAACTTCCGTCGAAATCCTCAAGGAATTTCCAGACGAAGTTCTGGAGGCACTTTCGGACGAAATCCTGGAAGATCTACTGGAGAAATTTCTGGATGAACTTTCGGAGGAACTTCCGGGCGAAATCCTGATGGAACTTCCGGACAAAATCGTGAAGGAAATCCTGAGGAGCACGTTGAGAAGCTCTGAAAAAAATCCGAAGAAATTTTTACGTTTGAAATTACCCCACGCCGACCCACGCCGCCGCCGCTGGCTGGAAATGATCTGGCGTCGTTGGATTGTTTTGCTCCTTTGTTTTTGACAACAGAAGAAAGAGTGGATGAAAAAGAAGAGAAAAACAACCTAAAAGTAAGTTAAAAAAACTCAACGCTGGGAGGCCTCTTGAAAGGAGGCTTCCGAGCCTCTTGAAATGAGGCTTCCGAGCCTCTTGAAAGGAGGCTTCCGAGCCTCTTGAAAGGAGGCTTCCGAGCCTCTTGAAAGGAGGCTTCCGAGCCTCTTGAAAGGAGGCTTTTGAGCCTCTCGAAAGGAGGCTCTTGAGCTTCTTGAAAGGAGGCTTCCGAGCCTCTTGGAAGGAGGCTTCTGAGCCTCTTGAAAGGAGGCTGAGCCTCTTGAAAGGAGGCTTCTGAGCCTCTTGAAAGGAGGCTTCTGAGCCTCTTGAAAGGAGGCTTCTGAGCTCTTGAAAGGAGGCTTCTGAGCCTCTTGAAAGGAGGCTTCTGAGCCTCTTGAAAGGAGGCTCTGAGCCTCTTGAAAGGAGGCTTCTGAGCCTCTTGAAAGGAGGGCTGAGCCTCTTGAAAGGAGGCTTCTGAGCCTCTTGAAAGGAGGCTTGAGCCTCTTGAAAGGAGGCTTCTGAGCCTCTTGAAAGGAGGCTTGAGCTCTTGAAAGGAGGCTTCTGAGCCTCTTGAAAGGAGGCTTGAGCCTCTTGAAAGGAGGCTTCTGAGCCTCTTGAAAGGAGGCCTGAGCCTCTTGAAAGGAGGCCTGAGCCTCTTGAAAGGAGGCTTCTGAGCCTCTTGAAAGGAGGGCTGAGCCTCTTGAAAGGAGGCCTGAGCTCTTGAAAGGAGGCTTCTGAGCTCTTGAAAGGAGGCTTCTGAGCCTCTTGAAAGGAGGCTTCTGAGCCTCTTGAAAGGAGGCTCTGAGCCTCTTGAAAGGAGGCCTGAGCCTCTTGAAAGGAGGCTTCTGAGCCTCTTGAAAGGAGGCTCTGAGCCTCTTGAAAGGAGGCTTCCTGAGCCTCTTGAAAGGAGGCTTCTGAGCTCTTGAAAGGAGGCTTCTGAGCCTCTTGAAAGGAGGCTTCTGAGCCTCTTGAAAGGAGGCTTCTGAGCCTCTTGAAAGGAGGCTTCTGAGTCTCTTGAAAGGAGGCTTCTGGGCCTCTTGAAAGGAGGCTTCCGAGCCTCTTGAAAGGAGGCTTCCGAGCCTCTTGAAAGGAAGCTTCCGAGCCCCTTGAAAGGAGGCTTCCGAGCTCTTGAAAGGAGGCTTCTGAGCCTCTTGAAAGGAGGCTTCCGAGCCTCTTGAAAGGAGGCTTCCGAGCCTCTTGAAAGGAGGCTTCCGAGCCTCTTGAAAGGAGGCTTCCGAGCCTCTTGAAAGGAGGCTTCCGAGCCTCTTGAAAGGAGGCTTCCGAGCCTCTTGAAAGAAGGCTTCCGAGCCTCTTGAAAGGAGGCTTCCAGGCATTGCAAACCACCCCATCATTCGATCTTTTGAGCAAAGATACTGATGAAATAATGGGATATCGATCTTAGCTATCTATCCGCTCAGTAAACAAAGTGCAATGTTCGTCATGGAGAAACATTTTGTCACAGCTTTTATTGTAGCAACACCTTCACAACGCGAACAACCCCCGAACCGCACTGGCTATCCGGATCATCATCGAACGCTCAAATGATAATATCTTTCCAGAGTGCTCTTTGATTAGAGATAATATCTTTGCACAAGCAAAGATAATATCCTGTGCTCAGATGATATTGCAATGCCTGGAGGCTTCCGAGCCTCCGAGCCTCTTGAAAGGAGGCTTCCGAGCCTCTTGAAAGGAGGCTTCCAAGCCTCTTGAAAGGAGGCTTCCGAGCCTCTTGAAAGGAGGCTTCCTGAGCCTCTTGAAAGGAGGCTTCTGAGTCTCTTGAAAGGAGGCTTCTGAGCCTCTTGAAAGGAGGCTTCTGAGCCTCTTGAAAGGAGGCCTGAGCCTCTTGAAAGGAGGCTTCTGAGCCTCTTGAAAGGAGGCTTCTGAGCCTCTTGAAAGGAGGCTTCTGAGCCTCTTGAAAGGAGGCTTCTGAGCTCTTGAAAGGAGGCTTCTGAGCCTCTTGAAAGGAGGCTTCTGAGCCTCTTGAAAGGAGGCTTCTGAGCCTCTTGAAAGGAGGCTTCTGAGCCTCTTGAAAGGAGGCTCTGAGCCTCTTGAAAGGAGGCTTCAAGCCTCTTGAAAGGAGGCTTCTGAGCCTCTTGAAAGGAGGCTTCTGAGCCTCTTGAAAGGAGGCTTCCAGGCCTCTTGAAAGGAGGCTTCCTGAGCCTCTTGAAAGGAGGCTCTGAGCCTCTTGAAAGGAGGCCTGAGCCTCTTGAAAGGAGGCTTCTGAGCCTCTTGAAAGGAGGCCTGAGCCTCTTGAAAGGAGGCTCTGAGCCTCTTGAAAGGAGGCTCTGAGCCTCTTGAAAGGAGGCTTCTGAGCCTCTTGGAAGGAGGCTTCTGAGCCTCTTGGAAGGAGGCTTCTGAGCCTCTTGGAAGGAGGCCTGAGCCTCTTGGAAGGAGGCTGAGCCTCTTGGAAGGAGGCTTCTGAGCCTCTTGGAAGGAGGCTTCTGAGCCTCTTGGAAGGAGGCTCTGAGGCCTCTTGGAAGGAGGCTTCTGAGCCTCTTGGAAGGAGGCTTCTGAGCCTCTTGGAAGGAGGCCTGAGCCTCTTGGAAGGAGGCCTGAGCCTCTTGGAAGGAGGCTTCTGAGCCTCTTGGAAGGAGGCCTGAGCCTCTTGGAAGGAGGCTTGAGCCTCTTGGAAGGAGGCTTCTGAGCCTCTTGGAAGGAGGCCTGAGCCTCTTGGAAGGAGGCTTCTGAGCCTCTTGGAAGGAGGCCTGAGCCTCTTGGAAGGAGGCTTCTGAGCCTCTTGGAAGGAGGCTTCTGAGCCTCTTGGAAGGAGGCTTCTGAGCCTCTTGGAAGGAGGCTTCTGAGCCTCTTGGAAGGAGGCTTCTGAGCCTCTTGGAAGGAGGCTTCTGAGCCTCTTGAAGGAGGCTTCTGAGCCTCTTGGAAGGAGGCTTCTGAGCCTCTTGGAAGGAGGCTCTGAGCCTCTTGGAAGGAGGCTTCTGAGCCTCTTGGAAGGAGGCTTCTGAGCCTCTTGGAAGGAGGCCTGAGCCTCTTGGAAGGAGGCTTCTGAGCCTCTTGGAAGGAGGCTCTGAGCCTCTTGGAAGGAGGCTTCTGAGCCTCTTGGAAGGAGGCTTCTGAGGCCTCTTGGAAGGAGGCCTGAGCCTCTTGGAAGGAGGCCTGAGCCTCTTGGAAGGAGGCTTCTGAGCCTCTTGGAAGGAGGCTTCTGAGCCTCTTGGAAGGAGGCCTGAGCCTCTTGGAAGGAGGCTTCTGAGCCTCTTGGAAGGAGGCTTCTGAGCCTCTTGGAAGGAGGCTTCTGAGCCTCTTGGAAGGAGGCTTCTGAGCCTCTTGGAAGGAGGCTTCTGAGCCTCTTGGAAGGAGGCCTGAGCCTCTTGGAAGGAGGCTTCTGAGCCTCTTGGAAGGAGGCCTGAGCCTCTTGGAAGGAGGCTTCCGAGCCTCTTGGAAGGAGGCCTGAGCCTCTTGGAAGGAGGCTTCTGAGCCTCTTGGAAGGAGGCCTGAGCCTCTTGGAAGGAGGCTTCTGAGCCTCTTGGAAGGAGGCTTCTGAGCCTCTTGGAAGGAGGCTTGAGCCTCTTGGAAGGAGGCTTCTGAGCCTCTTGGAAGGAGGCTTCTGAGCCTCTTGGAAGGAGGCTTCTGAGCCTCTTGGAAGGAGGCTTCTGAGCCTCTTGGAAGGAGGCTTCCTGAGCCTCTTGGAAGGAGGCTTCTGAGCCTCTTGGAAGGAGGCTTCTGAGCCTCTTGGAAGGAGGCCTGAGCCTCTTGGAAGGAGGCTTCTGAGCCTCTTGGAAGGAGGCTTCTGAGCCTCTTGGAAGGAGGCCTGAGCCTCTTGGAAGGAGGCCTGAGCCTCTTGGAAGGAGGCCTGAGCCTCTTGGAAGGAGGCTTCTGAGCCTCTTGAAAGGAGGCTTGAGCCTCTTGAAAGGAGGCTTCTGAGCCTCTTGAAAGGAGGCTTCTGAGCCTCTTGAAAGGAGGCTTCTGAGCCTCTTGAAAGGAGGCTTGAGCCTCTTGAAAGGAGGCTTCTGAGCCTCTTGAAAGGAGGCTTCCTGAGCCTCTTGAAAGGAGGCTTCTGAGCCTCTTGAAAGGAGGCCTGAGCCTCTTGAAAGGAGGCTTCCGAGCCTCTTGAAAGGAGGCTTCCGAGCCTCTTGAAAGGAGGCTTCCGAGCCTCTTGAAAGGAGGCTTCCGAGCCTCTTGAAAGGAGGCTTCCGAGCCGTTTGAAAGGAACCTCTGCATACAAATTTTCACGCCGATCGGTTCAGTAGTTTCCGAGTCTATAACGGTCAGACAGATAGAAATTCATTTTCTTGTATATAGAAGATTTAATGTGCAGAGTTTGAACTGCAATAAACTCCATTTCAAGTACCTGTTTAGCGGATAATTTAAAAAATCCGTAAAAATTTAATAATACAATGGTCGGGTTTGCTGAATTTTACGACAGGCATAAATAACTCAGAAATCTTTGGTAATCAAGGAGTGATCCTATTTTAAATAATTCGTTGTTTTCAACTTTTCATTTACAGGAGATACACCATAACAACTCATGACTTCAAACAGCCTAATAGGTAAAGGCATGATATCACTAAGCCTGCGGTGGCAGATTTGACGCCCAGTCCTGTCGAGGGGATTTTTTGAAATTGTAATTTTTCCAAGGTTTCCGAAGAACATTTGACCAATTGACACGGATAATTCAAATTCAGTTTCCAGCATAGAAGAAAAACAGCATACCCTTAACAATGGAAACCGTTCATAAAATATTCACCGCTTAATTTTTTTGTATTCGAATCTTTTGCTCACCCGCAAAACTTTCCGGTACACAATTTGCAATTGAACTAATGTTTTATTAATGATGGCCAATTGCCATACTATATGCTTTCCTAGCAGATCCGCAGACGACGACGCGACGAAAATCCGGAATTAGGAAAGGTGCACATTTGACTGTCGCCGGATCATAAAGCGGAATCCATGCTCAATAAACTTTACAACCCTCCTCCAGATGCTTCCACCACACCGTCGATGTGGAACTTTATTCCATTTGAGACTGGCACATGAACATTTTCCGACTCACACACGCATACCCACATACACATACGCAAACTATGCTAGGTGTATGCTAATTATGGCGAAAATTTATGATCTAGCGTTACAGCTTAACCACCGTACGTAGCATATTTATCTCGAATCGTGAGGTTCAAGCATGGTTATAAGTAAAGAGGTAGGAGGTGATTTTCATCGCATTTTGTGCCATAATCGTAATGGAGTCAGGTGAGATAAGAGCTCGCCGATCTCGAGGGTGGAAATGACACGGAAGATTTACTACAAATTAAACTGATGCCGAGATGGTAACTGCAAATGAGAGAATGCGCGAATTTCGGAGCTGATCGATCAGAAGCTCGATTACTAAGAAAAGAATGTTGCGGATAGCTGCGTTTGAATCCAGATGCGGTTTTGAAATTATTCTGGACTTCCCATGAGCATAAAGTATTGGATACACGATCTCAAAATTGTAACTTGGCTTAGAAAACTCGTAGTTGATAAATGTGAAAATCTATTTTATGTATTACGCCCTCTTAAATTGAAAACAGCAGCAAGAATTTTACTCTAGCAGCTGCTTTAAACTTCACCATTTCCATATCTTTCTGCTTGGTACGCTCAATCACCCACCCTCTGGCAACTCATTGCAAATTCAGTTTTACGCCATTATCCACCATCCGGCAGCCAGCCAGCCGCAATCAAATACATAATCATGCCACGCGCATCGGATTCAACCTCCCCATCAGCCCCAGAATCCAGATTCACATCCGGATCACATTCCAATCAAATTCATATAATCAGTGCCTCGCCGGTTGAGAAAATATTCATATCTTCTTCATCCTCATCATCGCGATGCTGATGCCCGGGCGGATATTTCTGCGGCAAACTTTCCAACGCACGTTTGCGGTTTGGCGAAAATTTGAAAACCACTCTATCCTTTAGAATGAAGAGGTTTCCACCCCCGCCGGAAACGGATAAGAAACGAGCATCGATGATAATATTAATATCATTTCGTTCGCTCGCCCTCACATTTTCGCGTGGAAAAAAAAGTGTTGAACGTTCGCTCGTCTGCTGGATGATAGAGAAAAGCTGAAACCCGATCTGGATTTGACGGGCAGATGTTTCATGAATGAATAATTTCTTTTTCGCCTATTTCATTTGAAGTCCGCTCAAAGTCGGTGGATCCGGAACCGGCAGTGGCTCCATACAGGGACTGTTAAGAATGGTGAATATTTGATTGATGTGATTCGCCCCTCGGATGGAGGCATACTGAATTGTATAATGATTGGGGTAAACTGAATGAGCTTTTATTTGATAGGTCTCCAGTTTAACATGAAGTGGCTTTTATCGTTTGCAAATTTAACTATAAATAGCATCTTCAGAAGAGACAGCTTCGCATATCCGTAGTATGAAATATCCCCTGTTGGTAGAATGGTTTTCCAATGTCTTAATTTATTTTATTTTTTTCGACCAAAGACTTGGTTCAAAAGTTGTTACCTACTATTATAATTATTAGTGAAATAATATTTCAGATGGGTAAAGGAGGAGTGCTCAACATTTTCAAAGTTAAAGATCAAGATCCAAATTCCAGAATGTCTCGACATATCAAATCGAAACCGATGAGCAAATCATTAAATCCGACGCCCTTCAGAGCGTCTTCGATATCACAAACCAGAACCTATGGACAAAACAAGTCGAACCGCCATTAAGGTGAGTGCTGAATACATTTTTGTTAAATATATTGACTGTGCATAGCGCATATTTTGGAAATGGACAGATTCATATTGTTTTAGCAAAAAGCATCCCCGTGTCTTGGAGCGGCTCGAACGCTCAACCTCCTACTTTCTCCCACACACAACAAGCCCACTTAATGCTCAACTTTGCCGAAAAGCCATTAAAAACCGAGTACCAATCTCCACCGCGGAGCATCCCCATATAAGAACAATGTATTCTGTTTATATTACAACTAATAATGTGCTGATTATCTAATTTTGTATTTGTGTTTGTGGAAATATAAGCCAGAGGAACGATTACAGATAACATACGATAGAGTAAGAATTAAGTAAATAGTCGATTACTAATGAAGCTTCAAATGTATTCTTAAATAACTTTGGTTTCTCGCTGAATGTAAAATAGTTATTCATTTTCTTTACGAGGAGTCACTGGGATCGGTTTGACAATCAAGTTTAATCGATCCGCGATGTGGATGCCACTTTTTGCTACAACAGTCGTTAAAGGTGATTAAGAGAGTTAAAGGAGACAGGAGTTGCCTTTTCGAGGAGGTAGGGTTAAGGTTTGCTGGGTGAAAGACTAACGACCACGAAATGGGATCTATTTTAATGATTTAGATACTTCAAGATTACCTTAGCTTCATGCGAGAAAATTTTATTTGGCTGCTACTTTCTCTTGTGTAAAATAATGGTCCTGTAAAAGACCGATTCATTATCAATAATGCGCCTTTTCAATCCCTAACCACAACAAAAACAAAATTAGAATCTTACGAGAAAATATGTTTTGGCTGCTACTAACGCCTTGACGATTTGCCACCCGACAATTTGCTTCACTGTACTTTGCTGCACTTTTTCCTGTACTTTGAAGGAAATTTATCGTATCAATCTTCTCTAGTATAAAATGGTGGTCCTGAAAAGAACCGATTTGTTTTCAATAATGCGCATTTTCAATCGCTCATCGTAACAAAACCAAAGTCAGAATCTTGCGAGACAGTTTCACTTTTCGCCCACGTCAGTCAAATCGATGAAGACGCCAACATAGTGAACAATTTTTCTGCAGCTATCAGCTGCCGACGGCCGCCACTCGGACTGATACTGACGCCATCAAATATACTTCAGTCAACATGCGAATTTATTGCATCGTCTCCTTCCGACGCGCGCTTGTGATTTTGCTACTGACGGCACCTTTGTGCAATCGCCAACCAATTAGATTTGCACTTTGAAGAAAAATCAGCTCGGATCAAACTTTTCTTGTATAAAATGCGTCTTTTGAATCACGTATGGCAATAAAGTTAAAGACTGAAACATGCGACAAAATTTTCATTTTTCGCCGAAGGCCATCACTTGGACCGGTACATGACGCCATGATTACGTCAAGCGATTATGTTTGGTACTTTGAAGAAAGTTCGTCCAGGGTAAATTTTCTTTTCCTTTTCTTCTTCTTCAGCTGAATTTTTCCCAGAATATAATTATGGTCCTGAAAAGAATCGATTTATTTTCTATGTCTCATGATTTTTTCTGGGTTTTGGTAAAGTTTAAAGTTGATAATCAAAAGCTTCAATAAAGCTGGCTTATTGGTGGAAAGTTTTTCGAGATGATTTATATATAAATCTAGAAAGTCCATCAAACGATAAAAAGCCATTAAGGCTCAATTTTTAAATTTAAATTTTTTTAATTTTTTATTAGAACTGACTGAAGCCCAACAGCGGATTACTCTCTCCGCCTCAGGGGGTACCTCGAGCAAAAATGCTTAATGGCGTATGTATTACAATTCCAAACAAACTTATTCCTAATGTTTTAATGTTTTTTTTTAATATGAATAGCGATCAGTCAAATCAAAGTCAGTCAAAGACTTTTGAATCCTGTTCACCTTAAGCAGTACAATAAACGAAGGACTGTGGGACAAAAGACGAAAAGGACAAAACGGCCAATGAGCAATTTGAAAAAAACCTTCAATGCAATATACCTGATCAAGACAAAATGTTGAATAATATGCTTCTAAACTAAAATCTAGAATATAAAGATTCAGAAGCCTCCAGTTGAGAGACATGAAGGCCTTTTTTCCGCAAAGCTCAGTAGCTTCGCTACAAGAAGACTCCTTTCAAGAGGCTCCTTTCGCAGCAGGCTTGGAAACCTTCTGTCAATAGGATCGAAAACTTCCTGACTAGAGGCTCGGAAGCCTCCCGGCAAGAGGGTCAGAAACCTCATATCAAAAGGCTCGGAAGCCTCCTTTCAAGAAGCATGAAGCCTTGTTTTAAGAGGCTCGAAAGCCTCCTTTCAAGAGGCTTGGAAGCTTCCTTTCAAGCTGCTTGAAAACCTCGGAAATCAAGAATTCTTATTTGAAAGGACTCGAAAACCTCTTGCAAAAAAGGCACGGAAGCTTTTTATCAAGAGATTCAGATTTTTTTCTAGAGACTTGGAAGCCTTCTTTTCAAATACTGAGAAGCGTCCTTTCAAGAGGCTCGAAAGCCATATTTCAAGAGGCTCGGAAGCCTCCTTTCAGGAGGTTTGGGAAGCGTCTTTTAGGAGGCTCGGAAGCCTCCTTTCAAGAGGATCGGAAGCCTTCTTTCAAGAGGATCGAAAGCCTTTTTTCAAGAGGCTTGGAAGCTTCTTTTCAAGAAGTTCGGAAGCCTCCTTTCAAGAGGCTCGGAAGCCTCCTTTCAAGAACTTCGGAAGTCTCCTTTCAAGAGGCTTGGAAGTCTGCTTTCAAAAGGCTTGGAAGTCTCCTTTCAAAAGGCTTGGAAATCTCCTTTCAAGAAGCTCGGAAGCCTCATTTTAAAAGGCTCGGAAGCCTCCTTTCAATAGGCTCAGAAGCCTCCTTTCAAGATGCTCGGTGTAGCGACCCTAAACGCCATGCAATAATCATCATTTTTCTTTTTTTTTTAAAGTATGTCATATAAACGAACAAAAGGAAAGATTTATGTTTATCAAATAGCAACCGCTGTTGAAAATAAACAACGGATATTTAAGTATAAGCAAAACTTGGCGAATAAGCTTGAAACGTTTGTGTTGTGCACACAACGTACAGCAGCTTAAGCGCCACTCTCGGGTTAGAGAGACTGCTGACGCTTTCTACAGGTCCGGCTATAAGACTCTGTTCTAGGGCGAGTTTACTAAGTGGCTCAAACACTCGATTGTCTCTGATCAACCCAAACGGAAGCGAACCAAGTCACAAACCGGGAAAAAGATATTCGAATTAAATTTAAAAAAAGTAAAAGGATAGAATATCAATTTCAAAAAGGCAGCATGCTTATAATTTCCTACATAGGTTTTACAAATTTCTTGGTTTGGGGGAGTTCCTACTTTGAGCTCAAAGGAATCTAACTAACTTACTTGCAAGTATCATTTCCCTACTACGTACGATGGGCGCCGTTCGATGTTGCTGCATCTGCCGAAACGACGACGAGTTGTGTTGCATGCGGCGTAGTCGTGTATATGACAACCAACACCGACGATTCGTGGAATGTGTTGCGAGGCAACTCGGAGAAGACGGCGTCCAACCTCGCTTGTCGATAATCGAGAACGACGGAGACCCGTCTCAGTCCAACTCAACGACGAGGGTCGCGAAGGGTCCACACGATGATCACTCACGGAGAGAATCAGTAATTGGTATCGTCGGTCCGACTAACCATCACCAATATTCGTCACTCACTACAGAGGAGAGCTGGAGAACACAATGCTTTCTTGGCACAGACGATACGGGGAACTTCGACGCCTCCACGTCGAGGATTCGGAGAGGGCGAGATAGTGCGATGAGCGGTATAGGAACTGAGCAGACAGCTTAGTGCTTTGAGTTCTATACTTGGACGACCAAACGTCCTGACTGCGACCGTCGGAGCGGGAGTCTGAGGGTGTCGTGAGATGCGAATAACTCGGATGCTCCTGGTGGGTTGCTTGCATAGGACTGTCGATTCGAGAGCTTGAGTCAGTCGTGAGATGATCATAGGCCGCAGGAAAGCTGGTGAGTCCTACTATGATGAGTCTCAAGGGCCTTCTCACGCCTTCACCGGATGCTGGTGACCACCTTGACGAAGAACTACAGATCCGTCACCGCAAAACTTCCGTGGCACTTGGGGCTTTCAAAACCCTAAAGAAAAACCCTTCGTTGAAGGGAAAGCTACCCAACAACGAAATTAATTTCTTTTAATTTCACAAAATATTACTTTAGGCTCACCTTATGCTTTTTTGACAACTTTGACGATTTTTGTTCAATCCGGTTGGAATTAAGAACGTTCTTTTCTTCTCGGTCACGGATCTAATCTGGTATTCAGTTATTTAATAACTTCCAATAACTACTACGTTTTCCTCAACACTTCCAAACACTACTCTTACTTGCAGTCGGCTGGTCTAACTGGCTTGCCTTCACAAAAGTGATTGTTCGAGCCTTGTAGTTTGCCTCATCTCAGGCCCGAAAACGAATGGAGAACAAAGGAATCTACAATGCAGGAATATCTGCTTTGCAGATCCGAAACGGCAACTCATCATATGCCAGTTACAACCCGATCCGAAGATCTTATTCCCGCATTTCAGCTCACTGTATGGACCGC
Source organism: Armigeres subalbatus (assembly GCF_024139115.2). Lineage (NCBI taxonomy): Eukaryota > Metazoa > Arthropoda > Insecta > Diptera > Culicidae > Armigeres > Armigeres subalbatus. The sequence goes on along the minus strand of NC_085141.1, from coordinate 378,729,176 downwards.
AATCCTAAGTGCGAACCAGAGTCTATTATATATAGAGTTACGCAAAGAGTGAAGCCAAATCTACCTATTGAACTGTCAAACCGTCTACCTATCGAGCAAAGTAAACAAATGATTGTTGGTAAGGCGGAAGTATTGTTATCGCCTGATGATTATTATGGCGAATTAAAACTCATGAATTGAAATGTATTAGATTTGTTCTAGAAACAGCTTCAAAAAACTTCAATACACCCCCAATAAAGTTGCAACAAGAAACTCACGTGTTTGCACTCTGTAGGTGACTTTGGTTATCGAATTAAAAAGCTTTAGAAGTGATCACTCCCGTGAAGTCACTTGAAGGGTTGAACAAAAATGAAAGTTTTCAACATAATAACAAGAGCATCATTCAGAATAAGAGTAAGAAGATCCTCTTTGCGCAACTCTATATAATAGACTCTGGTGCGAACCATATCGCTGAGGAGTGAGCCATCTCACTTTGCGGGACCCATACTTCTCATACTCCGTTCACTACTGTTTGGAAGGCTAGAGAGAATATTTGAGTGGTGCCTAAATTTAAAACCCGAGCGTAGAAATCTCCCTTTTTCTTGAGAAGAGGTACTGCGGCAAACTGATTGTTGTATGCTAGAACTGGGATTCCTAGGAAAGCCCATGTCGGTCAACACTTTATCGTTACAAGCTGGCCTAGAAATAGTAGCTGACTCAATTATTAAATAATTGTTTATTTAGAGAGTACGAATGATCTCGGAGCAGAATGTCACATGAGAGTAAATGTAGGTAGCGTGCAACATTCTGCAACATTATTGAAAATGAGAGAAAAATTGTGAACAATAGCCAGTAGTTATAAATAACGTTTTTGTAAATAAAGAAGAGAGTCGGATTTTGGACTTAGAGTTAGCAAGTCACATCAGAATTATTCAAGTGTTTTATTTTTCAAATTGTGATGACTGTTTTCCAGAAAACTAACCGCTCGAGCTCGCGCACTCGGAAGCCTTCTTTCAAGAGCCGAGCCTCTTGAAATAAGGCTTCCGAGCCTCTTGAAAGGAGGCTTGTAAGGACGCTTCTCAGCATTTGAAAAGAAGGCTTGAAAGCCTTCTTTCAAGAGGCTCGGAAGCCTCCTTTCAAAAGACTCGGAAGCCTCCTTTCAAGAGGCTCGCAAGCCTCCTTTCAAGAGGCTCGGAAGCCTCCTTTCAAGAGGCTCGGAAGCCTCCTTTCAAGATGCTCGGAAGCCTCCTTTCAATAAAAGCTCAAAAGCCTCCTTTAAATTGGCTCAGAAGCTTCCTTTCAAGAGGCTTGAAAGCCTTTTTTTCAAGAGGCTCGGAAGCCTCCTTTCAAGAGGCTCGGAAGCCTCCTTTCAAGAGGCTCGGAAGCCTCCTTTCAAGAGACTTGACAGTCTTTCACGATTTTCGGAAGCCACCTTTCAATAGGCTCGAAAGCCTACTTTCAAGAGGCTCGGAAGCCTCCTTGCAAGAGGCTCGGAAGTCTCCTTTCAAGAGGCTCGGAAGTCTCCTTTCAAGAGGCTCGGAAGCCTCCTTTCAATATGCTCGGAAGCCTCCTTTCAATAAAAGCTCAGAAGCCTCCTTTAAATAGGCTCAGAAGCTTCCTTTCAAGAGGCTTGGAAGCCTTTTCAAGAGGCTCGGAAGCCTCCTTTCAAGAGGCTCGGAAGCCTCCTTTCAAGAGGCTCGGAAGCCTCCTTTCAAGAGGCTCGGAAGCCTCCTTTCAAGAGGCTCGGAAGCCTCCTTTCAAGAGGCTCGGAAGCCTCCTTTCAAGAGGCTCGGAAGCCTCCTTTCAAGAGGCTCAGAAGCCTCCTTTCATGAGGCTCAGAAGCCTTTTTTCAAGGGGCTCAGAAGCCTTATTTCAAGGGGCTCGGAAGCCTCCTTTCAAGAGGCTCGGAAGCCTCCTTTCAAGAGGCTCGGAAGCCTCCTTTCAAGATGCTCGGAAGCCTCCTTTCAAGAGGCTCGGAAACTTTTTTTCAAGAGGCTCGGAAGTCTCCTTTCAAGAGGCTCGGAAGCCTCCTTTCAATAAAAGCTCAGAAGCCCCCTTTAAATAGGCTCGGAAGCTTTCTTTCAAGAGGCCCAGAAGCCTACTTTCAAGAGGCTCGGAAGCCTCCTTTCAAGAGGCTCGGAAGCCTCCTTTCAAGAGGCTCGGAAGCCTCCTTTCAAGAGGCTCGGAAGCCTCCTTTCAAGAGGCTCGAAAGCCTCCTTTCAAGAGGCTCGGAAGCCTCCTTTCAAGAGGCTCGGAAGCCTCCTTTCAAGAGGCTCGGAAGCCTCCTTTCAAGAGGCTCGGAAGCCTCCTTTCAAGAGGCTCGGATGTCTTCTTTCAAGAGGCTCGGAAGCCTCCTTTCAAGAGGCTCGGAAGCCTCCTTTCAAGAGGCTCGGAAGCCTCCTTTCAAGAGGCTCGGAAGCCTCCTTTCAAGAGGCTCGGAAGCCTCCTTTCAAGAGGCTCAGAAGCCTCCTTTTAAGAGGTTCGGAAGCCTCCTTTCAAGAGGCTCGGAAGCATTTTTTCAAGAGGCACGGAAACCTTCTTTTCAAGAGGCTCGGAAGCCTCCTTTCAAGAGGCTCGGAAGCCTCCTTTCAAGAAGTTCGGAAGCCTCCTTTCAAGAGGCTCGGAAGCCTCCTTTCAAGAGGCTCGGAAGCCTCCTTTCAAGAGGCTCGGAAGCCTCCTTTCAAGAGGCTCGGAAGCCTCCTTTCAAGAAGTTCGGAAGCCTCCTTTCAAGAGGCTCGGAAGCCTCCTTTCAAGAGGCTCGGAAGCCTCCTTTCAAGAGGCTCGGAAGCCTCCTTTCAAGAGGCTCGGAAGCCTTCTTTTTTTTTCAAGAGGCTAGGAAATTTTCAATCACGCATAGTTACCCCCGATGACGGTACGCTTCCCTAGCAGCACGCATGTTCCATAAAGGTAACTGCAACTTATATATGACCAGATTCAGTCACAATCAAGTTGCTGTGACCAATTTTGTCTGACTTGTGCTGCTCGGGTTCATTTACAACGAAAACAATAGGGGGTACCTCAATGAAAGCATAAGGTCGAAGGAGTACCTCTCAAGAAAAAGGTTGAGAATCGCTGTCCTAGGAGATCTCCTTATCTCGCGTTTACTGTAGTTGAATGTTTGTTTTCTTACACTCTAATAATTTGTCGTACAAATTACAAAGTATGAAATACTAGAATACGTGTAAGACACGATTGTTTTAAACTAATGTTGTCTTGAACAGAAGCGGATGCTACTAACTGATATTGTACTATTTCCTACAAGAATCTTGCTACAATATTCCACTGAACGCCAAGAATTTACCACAGTCACATACGGCTGCATTTTGGAAAAATCCTCTCAGTTGATCCTGAAAAGAATCGATTTATATAGGGGAACGGTTCGGCACTTCATCCCATAGCTCCTATTTCCATCCCATCAAAAATAAAGCAATGAAAAGGAATTTTGTTTGTTTCTTATTTTTGTGATTTTTTTTCATCAGTGAGCACGCGTGTTAGCAAAAAAAGCGACGAAATTGGTGTTGTATTTCTTTGTTTTGCGATGAGATGAATATATGTTCAATGAGATGGAAAATGGAATAGTTTCCCTATATAAATCTCGAAAGTCTATCAAACGATAAATGCGCTATCTGTGCAGCACACATATAGCACATCGATCACAGTAACTTATATCCCAAGTAGCACACTCGACATCTTCCTAAAAGCACCTTGTTTCTATTCAGTTTCATTAAAGGCATTGGAAAACCATCAAAGCACGAAAAAGTTGCATCAAGATGTCAAAAACGTTCGAATTGTGATCAATGTTTCATTAAAATTGCAGTACGTGTTTCACATTTGGAAACAAACAACCAAAGAATACTACACTTCATGTTGCAAACACAAAACAAAATCATTAAGTTGCATATTTTTTACCATGTAAGGCCGATATAAATATTTAAAATCTATTTTGCCTCCCCCCTCGGATTGTTTTGCCAAAAAATAATATTTTGAGGGGGCAACAAAATAAAATTCGGATAATTTTGAGGATTTTCAAAACATTATTTAACAAATCCGAGGAGTTTTTAGTTTTTTTTTTCATTTTAATATTTATTTTTAATATTCCCACCCCCCTTGACCTTTCGGAGACCAGTAGGACAAAAAGTTAATTAAATATTTGTAACGGCCTAACTTCAATGCGTCTTTCAAAATTTAATTATTTGTTAAAATTAAGTTGCAGATAAGTTGAGTGTGTTTTCATGTTTAATTTTGCATCGTTCAACGTTTTGACAACTCACATTTTTTTTCCTGTGATGGTGCAATTAAGTAACTGGAAACCCTAGTACAAAACTTCATAATCGTATGGTTTTTATGGTGAGTCAACATGCAGTCCCTTCGAAGTGTTGAATGGTGTTGTGGTAGAGTGAAGGACTATCAATCACAAGATCCATAAATCGAATCCAATTTTATATTTATATTTTTTTTCTCTGTAGTATTTTGCAACATTATTCCAATTTTATTGCAATCGAAGGATGTTTCCGTAAGCTCCACCTCTTGCGCTTTTTAGTTTGCAAGAGAGTTATATTTGATGGCACATACGCAAAGATTGTTTCTTACCGAATAGTTGCAGCACAGTGAAATGTTCAGTAGTGAAACAAGTTGTGCTGCTTGGGATGACCGGATTCAGTCACAATATGGTTACTGCAACCAGATTTGTTCAACTTGTGCTGCTTGGGTATTAACGTTCAAATTTGTACATACTTAATGTCGTTACGGTCCCCAATTTTGAAATTTTCATTTTACACCCAGTACCCGAGCCATCCCTTTATACGAAGTTGACAATAAAAAGTATACTGGATTCTGTTTTTACACGATTCACATTTTTTCAATTTTGCACTCATCTTATCTTAACTCATCTTAACATTTAATGTTTAACGCATACCCGAGTAGACGAAAATAGCTCAATAATATCAAATGTTGATAAGATAGCAAAATGAGATATGGACATGATTGATATAAGAGATAAAAGATCAGGCGTCAATATCAATATTTTGCACTAAAATATCGTGAGGATATCAAGATATGTTATTTGTAATAAGTGATCGATATCAAGTGCCATTAGTTTGTTCTTATCCATAGCATATCTTGATATTTAAATGATATTTCGGTGCAAATTTTTGATATTGTGGCCTGTTCTTTTATCTCTTATATCAATCAAGTCCATATCATGTTTTGTTATTCTGTTCATAGCTTCTGCCCGGGTATCAATTACCATGTGATTTTTCTTTGAATTATTCAGGATTTTTGGAAACATGTTGCAAAGACTTTGGTAGCAAATTGAAGTCACACGATCAAATTACGAGCGAAAAAAAATCGTGTAAAAACAGAATCCTGTGTACTTTTTTTTCATGTTTAGCCTTAAATTCGCTCGATGTTAACGTATTCAAATGTGAAGCACTTTTCCAATTTTCGCTTTCGATTTTAAGGTAGTTCAATGTCAAGATTTCTTATGCAAATATCTACCGGTGAGCCTGTTCACAAGATACTGGAATTAACTCGCAACACATTAATTCTTAGGAATATCTTAATCGACATTGCTTTTCCTTCAGACTATACTTATTATTTTACATGCGAGACACGTACTTTTTCAAGCGCTCACTACAATTAATTAATTGAATTATTATTCGCTACCCGGGACATAAATCCATTCACCGTATATTGCCGTTTCTCATGTCACAGAAACAGAAACGATAACACAACTAACGAAGGTGAAGCTACTCGACGGGATGCTGGATGTGTTCCAACTCATTGCCCAGGGCATCCCATTGAATGTATTAGCAATAAGGTACCAACATTTCATTATTCCAAAGGCCAATAATGCATGCCAAGATTTGTGTTCCCACCTCTTCAACCGCTAATCGATTAAATGGTTGATTAGGCGGGCGGCATCAAAACGATATCTTCCAGCAATTTGACTCGATTTATGACCTTTTATGTGGAACCATAAAATCCGGCAGCAGATTTTCTTTTGATTTATAGCAAGGGTATCTCCTTCCGTTTCCCGATCTATGACCTAAGGCAGCAGCAACAATAAATCCAAACGATTGGATAACTCGATCAACTGGATCGAACAGCTCACCGATGAGTTAACGAGGATTGTTAAAATGATTGATAAGTAGGTCGGATATTTGGATAATGGCTTGTTTCATCTCTGCAGAGAACTTTATTTTAAAAGCTTCGAACCTTTTCCATTTCGATAGAATCGCCATTAATTACGGAAGCCCACAAATTCTAGTTCGTTGTGCCTCCCAACTGAACAATAGCGATTGCAATAAATTCGAATAATTTTACAACCAGCACTGAAAGTGAAAGCATCCCCATCGTTTTCCAGTATAAAATGATAAACGGAAGAAAATGTAAAGCTTTGGGACAAATTTTCCATTTTTATGACGGCATGTCCCCGACCGGCATGGCAACTGGTTGGCCAGCACCACCAATAACCGTTTTGATCACTTTCGGTCAGCGTCCGAGCCTGGACCCGTTCGACGATGTCCCCGGTTCATATCCCATAAAATGTAATTTATATCCAGTATTTTCTCTCTACCGACTACATACATACATCGGGCTCATGGAGTGCCGGGTAACGCTCGGTGGAGAAAGGAAGCAAGCATTTTGGGACTTTTCATCGAATAGATTCACCAGAGTGCGAAGAGATGGAAGCGGTACGAAAAGGGATCCACCTTGGCCGATACTTGTTCGAAATCGAAACATCGTCGCCAAATGACTTTTATGAGTGTTTTATGCTGAGTTATGGCCATTGAATGGGTGGGTGGGGTCGGTTGGGTTAGAGATTTGTGAAAGCGCAAGGAAGTGACCATAATATTTATGTTCGTTGACCACCGCACGAGATACAGAAGGCACGAAAGGTTGAATCTTTGGGACGATAGCTCAAGGGAGTGTTTAATGAAAGATTCAGGGCCTAACTATGACTTTTGTGAGCTCGGGTGGTTCAATTAATGACTTGTGGGAACAGAAAGTTTGTGCAATTGAAGTTTTACCGTCGGGAGAGTTTTAGAAAACAATCGTCATTAGTAATAGTTGTAAAACAAACTGAACTACTGAAAATACGTACAAGGAAGTCTACTCAGAGTATTGGAAATACAACCCGCAAATCAATTTAATTATTTGCGTGTATTAGACTATTTGGCTTTTCCTGACTTTTATAAGTCTCCCTAAAAACTAATAACAACTATGAGCTGAAATTCCGAAGGATTTCCTGATGAAATCTCCTGTGGAGTTTCTCGTTTGGCTGAAGGCCACAAGGCCTAAATCTGTTCGGCCGAATATGTCATTTGACCAAACAAACCATTTGGCTGAAGCCCATCTAGCCTAAAGTTATTTAACCGAAAATGTCATTTGGTCGAAAGGAACATAGGGGAGAGTGGGGCAAAAGTACGCTGAAGCAAGCTTCTGCTTGTCAAATACATTTCGACGATTTGTTTACTATTCCCAGCGTCAAACATTTTAATTATTGAAATTATTGAAATTAGTTTTAGTAGAACCCTTATTGCAAGACCCAACGGAGGAGTAAGAGTACGCAATTTTTCAGTCATGTGTTTTAAGGGAACGTGTAGTTTTCGGCTGTTGCAGTCACAAATTTACTTCTGCATTCGACGTTCTAGAGACAGTACTAGTCGATAGAAGCCCTTTCGCACGTGATGGTATATGAGCAAACCAAACCACCTTCCTTTTATCAGTGGAGATATATCAGCTTCCACACTGATATTCTTTCCTCCCCCTTCATACGAGAGTTTGGCAGAAGTAAGGTCGTGCGATTAATACCATCACTAATATTGCCCTCCGCTCGCTTTCAAATCGACTTCTATAAAACATTTGTCATGTCTGCCGTGTCCTAACGGAACTATCAAATCAATACTTTCGTCTCTAATTCTATCATGAACATATACGTCTAAGTTTGGAAGATGATATCGTACCTTGCAGCAATATGGCAACTTTCGTGATCATTTTCCAAGGTTCTCATAGATGTGAACAATTTATCCGCAGTACAAATAGCACGTGCTATCAAAGCATTCAACGCCACAATCCACCACGTGCGACCGAATTTTTAAAAATATCAAAGTAGCTTTTTTCTGGCAGTAGGTATGTTTTTCTTAGGCGACTAACTGGCGCTCATTTTCTGTTACGATTAAAAATAAGCGGAGGAGTAGATTTTTTTATGAGCGGTACAGTATTAGCATTCCCATATCATTAAAGCACATATATTATGGAATGTTTATAAATAACGACTTGAAAGGGGAAGAGTAGGGCCCAAGAAGTGAGAACTTTCATACAAAAAACAGTTCAGACTGTGTTCTACATGAAAAATAGTAGAGAGGTGAAAATCCACCAGGTTTCGTGTGGCGTAAATAGAGAAAGTTTCCTTTAGAAAGATCCATTGATTACGTAACGCAAAAATAAGTCATTTCATCACCCCAACCCTCTGAAATGTATGGTTCGATAAACCCCTCCCAGCTAAGCGTTGTGTAGTTTATGGATGTTCTCTTCGTTCAAAAGCAAAAAATTATTCAATTGAAATTCTGTTGTCTTGCTATGTTAAGGTTTAAAACAATAGATATTTTTTCATTTATTTATTTATTTATTTATTTATTTATCGAGAGAACAAATTCATTTTTTTTCACCTCGTATGAAACGGTGAAAAAATATTTTTATCTTTGAAATATAATTCGGAAGATCCGTTAAAATTTCTTTTATTGAATGACGTTTTTGAATAGATAATTAAATTCGAATTTAGATGAACATGCCCGCGTATTAGGTTCAAGTGTGGTATGAACAGCATCACCTTCAGAAGTACGGTCTTTTTGGATTACGATGTGGTACATAATGCAAGTTTTCGCTTATCAGCGCTTCGTTCGCTTAGTCCTTTTAACACCAAATAACAAGGCGAACTTGTACCTAGCTGGTTACCTGGTTGGCTGCAGCGTCGATACACCTATTCCTGGCGTATTGTAGAGCTTCATAATCGTCGGTCTTGGGCAATGTTCCTCCAGTTTCCCCGAACGTTTAGGGTCCCCAGATCCGATTCTACCGCGTGCAGCCAGCGTGTTTGTGGCCTTCGAAGTCACCGGCCTCTATCTGATTCTCTGTTGAATATTGTTTTCGCTATTCTTTCTTTCGACATTCGCACTAAGTGACCAGCCCACTGAAGTCTGCCGTATGTTATACGATTCACAATATTTTCTTCTTTGTATACTTGATACAGCTCATGATTCATGCGTCTGCGCCACACACCATTTTCTAGTTGCTCGCCGAGTATTGTACGCACCACTCTTCGCTCGAAAACCCTGAAAGCTCTCCGATCCGCCTCTTTTAACGTCCATGCTTCATGTCTGTTGTGGAGAAGAAACGCTTTTCACCCTAAACTACAACCCTGATATTAACTGCGAGCCTACATCTGTTGCTGCTGTTGGTAGAACAAAGGATTGCCTGCGGTCCAGCAAGCTATCATACGGCAGGTCAGCTATTGCTATATCTTTAGCAGGAATGGAGTGTGGATAGCAGGCGAAAGTGACCTGACAAGGTAAACAATCACCCGAGTCTATCAATATCTCCGGCAGACGATGTGATGTAGGGAGAGCTCTGATCGTTACCTAAGAGAACGCAAGAGAGCGCGTCCATCTGGAACTGCAGTGGTGGATATGTTTGCGCGAGATTAGGGGTTTTTCGTTAGGAGCAACGGCTAATTCCTGAGATTCGTTGTTCATCCCGATGATACGGCGATCGCGACAATTCGTCTGTTGATGACCAGTCTTGTTCCCTAGTTTTAGCAGTTAGAAACGGTCCTCCAACTGAACCACAAGCGCGCGTAGTGGCCTTCGCATTCGTGTCTAGTAATTAAGAACAAATTATGTTTTTTAAGTCCAGAATAAATGTAGTTTGTGTGTAGTTTTTTTGTGAGTTCTCATAAATAAAGTGTTTTTTAATCTGTCCGCGAGTGTTTGCAATTTGCCCAAGAAGGAATATTCCCCGAAAGCTATCAGTGTAGGATATCTTCAGGAAACCCAAGAACAATCGCCAGCCAAGGGAAATTGTATTTTCACTCTACCCAATCGGACCGATCGAGTGTTGGGGAGCCACCAAGGAAATCGAAGGAGGTAATTACCCGGTTCCTCAACAATGTCCATAAAGGGCCACTGGGAGAATCAGAGTTTTGTATAAAGCAAAATATGTTTCCGTCTGCATGTTGCGGGACCTAAGCTGGTTCGTAATCCGTAAAAGGCCATATTCGCAGCAGCAATACGTCTTTTCACTTCACGGGAATCGTCATTGTCACATGTCAAAAGCGTTCCAAGGTAAACAAATTCTTCAAAAACTTCAAACATATCCCGATCAAGCACTACCTCAGTACCAAAACCACTAGGTCTTCCACTATCTCTACCTGACATCATGTACTTTGTCTTGGAAGAGTTAATGGTTAAGCTTATCCTCGCCGTCTCCCTCTTCAGTGGGACAAAAGTCTCCACTACTGCTCTGCGATCGATTCCTATGAGGTCGATGTAGTCTGCAAAGCCCAGGAGCATATGCGAATGTGTGATGAAAGGGCCGTTCCTCTGCACGCCAGATCTCCTAATAGCGCAGCGCCCTTGAGTGCAATGTTGAACAATAAATTCGAAAGTGCATCACTCTGCTTCAGTTCGTCTAAGATCACAAACAATGTTGACTCTTCGTCTGAAATCCGAATAGTTGATTTATCGAGCCATCCAGCGTTGCATGTATCAGTCTAATCAGTTTCGCCGGAAAACCATGTTCGGTCATTATCTGCCACAACTCATTTCTTTTCACTGAATCGTACGCAATGAACAGATGGTGAGCCTGCAAGTTGTACTCCCATTTCTACCAAACGAAATTTTTGGCTAAATGATATATTCGGACCTGCTAGGCCAAACAACTTTTATAACCAAATTATCAGTTCGGTTGTATGTTACTTTCGTCAAAATGACATTTGCGGTCAAATTAAATTCGGCTAGATGACTCTCGGCTTAACGTATTTTTCAACCAAGTGACATTCGAACAAATGGCATTCCGCCGAATGACCTTCGACCAAACTACGGGTTTGGACAAAGGCTGCATGGCAGAAAGGTGTTTTGTCGAATATGTCATTGGGCCGATCAAACCGTTGGGCTGAACCCATTTGGCCAAATTAGTTTTTTGACCGAAAAGGTCGTTCGATTGTATGGCATTTGCCAGAATGATTTTTGCCAGAAACTTATTTGTGGGAATGTACTATTTCCCAGAAATAGTAAAACTGGAAAATCCGCTAAATTAATGATTTCGCGTGTGTTACTTCTACGTGAAGTTAAACGATTTACAATGATATGGAAATGCTAATATCATCTTCCAAACTTGGACGTACATGTTCATGATAGAATTAGAGGCGAAAGTATAGAATTGATAGTTCCGTTAGGATACGGCAGGCATGAAGAATGTTTTTATAGAAGTCGCACCGTGTAAGAGACCGGCATCGTGTTAGATGAGCCGTAGGTAAGCGTCACCTTCTCCACCAACCCGTAACCACATGGCAAGCGTCGCCATCTCCGTCCGTGGAGCACGTGCGTAGGCGTCGTCCGCTCATCAGGCCGCCTGCGGCACCGCACCGTTCTTCGACCGGTCAACAGCATCGTCCAGCAAGCGACCGATAGCAGCGTCCCCGTCGTGGAGTACAACGGCAACAATAATACAGATGGTCCGTGAGTAGAACAAACGCATGCATGCAAATTAAATCGCCCAAGCAAGCTTGGTGAAGAATCGTTTGGTTTTGCCTGCTCCCAATTTTGGTTGGTGATGCGTGGCGTGAGAGGCTCTTTCTTTGTTAGCTGATCACATAATGTGAATGCCCACACCGCACATTAAGCACGTGATAGGAGAATAGTACGATAGTGGAAGATAAAGAAAAGCGAACAGAAGTGAAGAGAGAGAGAGAGAGAGAGTTTTGAATGGATAGTATGTAGGCCTACGATAGAATAAAGAGCAATGAATTAAACTGCGAATAGGTATATTGTTTGATGAGCTGGAATAAAATGTTAAAAGGTACCACAGACAATCCGACTTGTTTAGTTCGCAGAAACGAAAAAAGGTAATGTAGAGGAGGTTTTTTATGTCACTCGGTATCGTTTTTCTGTGGGGTTTTCTTTGGGATTATTTTACTGGGAAGGTTGGCCCTGAATCCAACCAAACGGACACTATCCATTTTTCCAGATCTGATCGGGGTGAGCTGTTTATAGCCAACCGATGACGATAACAACTGTGAGCGGATATTCTTGCTTTCAACTAGATCTTTTTAATGATCGAGGGAGTTTTGAAGGGGGAGTAATTTTTATTTGGAATACCCGTAGCCTGTCGATCTTCGCGCTTTCCTTCCATTATTGGAAAACAATAACCCTTTCCCCTGAAAGGTCTTAGGCCGGGCAACCCTAAAACAGGTGGATGGTCTCCATTAGGAGTGGCGCTTAAACCATCCGCTAATCCTTTCGGAAGGCGCGGCCGGGTCGTACGGTTATATCTGGCGCCCAACAATACAAGGCTTTTTTCATTCACAATTTTGATTTTTTTTTTGCGTAATTTAGACTTAGTTTTTTTTGTCTTCTTTGCACACATAATTACTTTTTTTCTTTGCACACATCATTACGTTTCTTTCGCGTATAGTACTCTTATAATATTAGTTGAATTATTTTCTATATTACTGTTTATATCTATCATTATTTTCTACATTTCCTACATTTGATATATTTTGATTTGAATTTGAATTTTTATAAAACAAAATGAGTCGTGTATTCCCTCGTGCGGAAGACTTGAATTTGGAGGAGTTAGATTTTGAATTGCAAATTCGCAATCAATCGGAAGATACCTTTAAGCTTGATTTGAATGCGAAGCAAAGACATTTGAGAAATTTATTTAAAAATGATCAAAAAGATGGACACATTTATCGTTCACCTTACAATATTTTCGAAGAATACTCTCATATTGAAGGAAGAGTACTAAATTTGGAGAAAGCATTAGAAAAAAGAGTGGAGTCAAAATACGAGTCGCGTGTTCTACATTATTGGTATAGAGTGAAGTGGATTCAAGTGAACGGGGAGGAAGAAAAGGAAAAACGGGAGTTAGTGCAAGTGATCGAAAAAGTTATGTCGAAATTTCAATTCGGACCGCCGCAATCGCCGTTAGTGTCAAAAATAAATACCATTATTCAAGGGAACGAAGAACAAGCAAGTGGAGGACAAATGTCGAGAAGTTCTCCATCGCTCAGTTTGCAGCTTCCTGGACATTCTCCTTTATCAATGGACCAGAATGAGGAAAGTAATAGTCGCGGATTGGATACTCTAACACATCCAAAAGGAGTTATCCCAAAAATTCCAAAAATCACACCGAAGACCACTGAGGAGCCAGCGACACTTATTACTGTGCCGCGAAGCGAGTGGGAAGAAATGAGGACGATGATAGCGGATTTAACAGCCAGACTAGCGCAGAGCGAAAGCCAGAGGAGAATGGAAGATGTTCCGAGCAGAGATAGAGTAGGTCAACAACGAGATACGCCACAAAGAGGTGCGCCGGTGCATGTGAAAAGACCGGAGCACGGTAACAGCCATGTGATGACACACCACGGAAGTATTGACGATGACGACAGCGATGACGAACCGATCAGGAATCCGCCGGGTTGGCGAAACAGAATTCCTCAGATGGGTGACCACTTCTCAGATTATTCCAATTACAACGATTGGAACAACTACGCAGGACAAGCGATAAGGCAGCCTGGTGGACGATATGCAGGCCAAGGACGAGTGGAAAAGTGGAAGTTGAGGTTCAACGGTGAACCAAGATCAGTGATGACAGTGGAGAGTTTTCTTTACAAAGCAAAGAAGCTTGCTGAGCGAGAAGGTGTTAGCAAAATGATCTTACTGAGAGACGTTCATATGTTGTTGAAAGGAGGTGCTTCGGATTGGTTTTCACCTTCGTGGATGACTTGAATACGTGGGAAGAATTCGAGACTTCCATAACGTACCGATTTGGAAACCCCAATAAAGACCAGGGAATTAGAACGAAGATACAAGAACGGAAGCAACAGCGAGGAGAACCGTTCATTGCTTTTGTGACGGAGATCGAGAAGATGAATCGCTTACTGTCCAAACCGCTTTCAAACCGAAGAAAATTTGAGGTAATATGGGACAATATGCGACAGCACTATAGATCTAAGATATCGATTGTTGAGGTCGAGAACCTCCAACAGTTGACGAGGTTAAATTACAGAATAGATGCCGCTGATCCACAGCTGCAATTCCATAATTCAGAAGGGACATCAAGTTTTCAACGCCGGCCAATAAACCACGTCGAACCGGAAGGTAGTGACTACGAAAGTGACCATTCCGTCAACGCAATCAACACTCGATCCAATCGGAATTTTTCCCAAGCGACCAGGCAGACATCGGAACAGCAAACAAGACCAGCACAAAGTATGCCAACACCAGTGAGTTGTTGGAATTGTCAAGGCCAGGGCCATGCTTGGAGACAATGTCCTCGACCCAAGATAGTATTCTGTTACGGATGTGGGAACTTGGGCAGAACAATTCGGAATTGTAAGCGCTGCTCCAGAGCCACGAATGTGCAAGCCACAAACCAGGGAAACGCGTAGAGGGGGGGCGATAAGGGGAATTCGTCAAATCCGGTCATTAGTAAACTCCCCAAAAATCTAACAAGTTATCCATTTTCTTCAAGATCCATTTTTAAAAATTTATCATATCAAAGTTCAGAGGACAAAATGTCCCCATATTAAAGTGAAGGTCTTCGAATCAGAACTCGAAGCTTTGTTGGATTCAGGAGCAGGAATTAGCATCATTAACTCCCTGGAAATGATAGAAAAATATAATCTCAAAATTCAGCCGGCGGCCATCAGGGTTTCAACAGCTGATGGGTCCGTATAATAGTTGCTTAGGGTACGTAAATGTTCCATTCACGTACAAAAAGTTGACAAAGGTGGTACCTACTCTCGTAGTGCCAGAGATTTCGCGACATTTAATATTAGGAGTAGACTTTTGGGAAAGTTTTGGAATAAAACCGATGATTGACGTGGGCAGAGGACCAGAAGAAGTGGAAACAGTAGGGGTTAGTGGCAACTCATCAATGTGTTTCACCATTGAACCGTCTGGGGATCCACTGTCTCCAGAAGTAGCCGAATACGACGATAACCTGGACATTCCAGTTTACGAAGGACCGGTAGAGTCTGTCCCGGATCCTGATGCAATCGAAACCGAACACGAACTATCAGAAACGGAGCGGACACAGCTGACCGAAGTAATTAAGGAGTTCGAACTGACATCAGATGGAAAGCTGGGCAGAACGCATCTGATAACCCATGAAATCGTTCTCCAGGAAGGAGCTACACCCCGTAACCCGCCGATGTATAAATGCTCGCCTTACGTTCAACAAGCAATAAATGAGGAGGTGCAGAGATTCAAACGGTTGGATGCAATAGAGGAATGCTACAGCGAGTGGACCAACCCGCTGGTGCCAGTGATGAAGAAAAACGGGAAGGTAAGAGTCTGCTTAGACTCTCGCAAGATCAACAAAGTCACAATAAAGGACACTTACCCAATGCGGAATATGCAGGACATATTCCGCCGACTGGGTAAGGCAAAGTTCTTTTCGGTGATTGATCTTAAAGACGCATACTTTCAGATCCCTCTGAAAGAGGAGTGTCGCAACTTTACCGCTTTTCGAACCAATGAAGGAGTATTCCGGTTTAAAGTACTGCCGTTTGGGCTCACGAATGCTCCCTTCTCAATGGCCCGGCTTATGGATAAAGCTCTGGGGTTTGATCTAGAACCATTTGTGTTCGTGTATCTGGATGACATTGTCATCGCATCCAGAACATTCAAAGAACACCTTAGACTCTTACGTATCGTCGCAGAAAGGCTTAAGAAAGCAGGGCTAACAATTTCCCTGGAGAAGTCGAGATTTTGTCGTAAGCAGGTAGTGTATCTGGGCTACCTGCTGAGTGAAAACGGAGTAGCCATCGATTCTGCGCGCATTCAACCGATACTGGACTACGCCCAACCAAAAACTCAGGAAGATATCCGCCGCCTGATGGGACTTGCAGGTTTTTACCACAAATTCATAAAGAATTACAGCGGAATTACATCTCCGATTACCGATTTGCTTTCAAAGGAGCACAAGAAAGTTATTTGGACAAAAGAAGCGGAGGCGGCGTTCAGGGAACTGAAGTCAGTCCTAACATCGGCGCCAATACTTGGAAACCCCGATTTTTCAAAGCCGTTTACCATTGAGTCGGACGCATCCGATCGAGCGATTGGAGCTGCCCTCGTTCAGGAGCAGGATGGGGAAAAGCGAGTGATCAGTTACTTCAGCAAAAAGCTGAACCGCACCCAACGAAGGTACGCAGCGGTCGAGAAAGAATGCTTAGGGGTACTCTCCGCAATACAGCACTTTCGACACTATGTAGAGGGTACAAAATTTCGCGTTATCACCGATGCAAGAAGTCTCCTATGGCTTTTTAACGTAGGTTCCGATACGGGAAATGCTAAACTACTGAGGTGGGCTCTTCGAATCCAGGCCTACGATTTCGTGTTGGAATATCGCAAGGGGAAAGCCAACATTACAGCTGACTGTTTATCCAGGTCGATAGAAGTGGATACCTTGTCAGTATCCCAACCTGATGCCGAGCAAGACGAACTCATGGAACGTATCCAAGCTAAGCCCAACAAGTACAAGGACTACCGGATTATCGATGGGGGACTATTTCGATTAGTCAAAACGGGAAATCGTACCTGCGATCCACGCTTCGAATGGAAACGCCTCCCTCCAAAAGCAGAACGTGTCGATATCATTCGCCAGGAACACCAAAAAGCGCATTTTGGCTATGAAAAGACCCTCGCTTCGTTAAAACAACGGTTTTACTGGCCAAGAATGAATATAGAGATCCGTAAGTTTTGTAAAGAATGTCTCACGTGTCAGACCAGCAAAGCGGGGAATATAAACACTACACCACCCATGGGGTCCCAAAAACCCGTTGAATACCCGTGGCAGTTCATCACACTGGACTACGTAGGTCCGTTGCCACCGTCCGGGAAAAACCGAAACACATGTTTGCTAGTCGCCACGGACGTATTTAGTAAATTTGTCCTTATCCAGCCTTTTCGAGAAGCCAAAGCTCACTCGCTAGTTGATTTTGTGGAGAACATGATCTTCCGTTTATTCGGAGTTCCCGAAATAATATTGACGGACAATGGCTCTCAGTTTATTTCCAAAGAGTTCAATAAACTGCTTGAGGATAATCACGTTTCTCACTGGTTAACGCCTGCGTATCACCCGCAGGTGAACAATACTGAACGAGTAAACCGGGTGATTGTTACTGCGATACGCGCAACGCTAAAAAAGTCTCACAACCATTGGGCAGATGATATCCAACAGATAGCGGATGCTATCAGAACTTCTGTTCACGAATCAACCAAGTACACGCCATATTTCGTTGTATTCGGTCGACAAAAAGTCTCCGATGGTAGGGAGTATTCCAGAATCCGCGACAACCATATACCCCCGATCGAGAATGAACAGCAAACTGAAGTGAAGCGAAAGCAATTGTTCGAGGAGATCAAGCTGAACCTAAAAACGGCCTATGCGAAGCACGCAAAGAGTTATAACCTTAGGTCGAACGCGCAATGTCCCGCCTACAAGGTCGGTGAAACGGTTTTAAAGCAGACCTTTGAACAGTCGGACAAAGGGAAGGGCTTTTGTAAAAAGTTGGCTCCCAAATACGAGCCAGCGAAAGTGCGCAAAATCTTGGGATCGAACACTTACGAACTAGAAGATCTGTCTGGGAAACGAATCGGCGTCTTCTTCGCTAATAAACTTAAGCGAATGCATGGGCTGATAACCCATTAACTTAAATGGATTAACAAGCTATGTATCTCTTAAGAGTAACCATAAACACACTGTGTAAAAACACCTATATGGTCATAAAGCTTACGGACAGTTTCGACGGACTCGCCTAGGGGAAATTTACGAATGGAACCGAAGCTGAGGGTACCGATTCTGAACCTAAACAATTTCAAATAATTTACACAGCTATGAACAACTTAAATAAGTGACTATGAATCAACAAAGTTTTCACAAAAACACCTTGAAGGGCTAAACTTGCCATAAAACTCACTCACAATATAGACGATCAAACGAGAAACTCGATTTGACGAGTTTGTAAATACCTGTAAATAGAAGATTAATAGTACAAAACACTTTATCATTCAACATTAGAATTAGTTGACTAGTACACATTGAATTTGGTTTGAATTTCTTCCGTAGATTTAAATTTTCCACAATTTTATTCGATTAGTTTTCGTATTTTTTTATTTATTCTTCTTAATCATACATATTTTCACTTTATTTTCAATTTTCTTTCACCTTATTAGTACGTAGTTTCATAGTTTACCTAAAATACATGTAAATATTTAAATTTTGCTTGTAAATATTGATTTATTCATAGTCACCTTATTATTTAGTTGGTCATGAATTCGCAACGTTTCTCAGATTTTTCTTCGTTCTATCCTTAATCCTTTTTTTCTCCATACACCGTTTTTTTTCCTATCCAGATACTCATTCATTATCAATCCATTCTTTGGTGGTAGATCCAAAATCCAAAAATAGTCCGTACACAGTCCGTAACACCACACATGCTCAACAGTATTTGTTTTCGAGTCCGTTTTGCGTTTGCTGTCCTTCCATCTATCCGGCTGGTCATCTGCAGAACGGTGGCGGCTGTCCGAATAATATTGGTAACTGTAACGACAGAAACAAAAACATACCAGATCACATCGATAGGGAAAACAACACTGCACTTATACTCTCCTCAAATAGTCCATAGTCAGGTTCACAATTCTCGTACCACTCAGCCTAATTTTGATCGTGAATTCACGAAATTCACGGGATTGTGGTCTAACGATCGCAATCTGCTATTAGCTTTCACTTGTACCTTCCTACGTTGTTGTTGACGCGAAATGAATGAGAGACCGGTAAGACGGTAGAATCTGAGAGAGAGTGTGTCGAAGCTCGGCACGGTGTAAATGAGAGGTATGTTTGCGTAGATTATCTTTTCTTCGAGATTTCCTAGTCGGCAATAGTCCTGGCGTTTGGAAATGCTCGTGGGGTTATTTAAGATTTGTGTTGCGATGAGTGTAATAGCAGTTGTTTTACTGTGGCAACGAATTGCAACAGGAATCGGTTTATTTTCGTGAGGAAGGTTGGATCTCATTTTCTCGCTTCGAGCTGGGGTTGGAGATTACCAACTAGACTCACAGTAACGTCCACACAGGTGGAGATTTTCGTAAGTGCATCTTCGTGTATCGGCATTTGTCCTGGTTTAAAAGATGTACTTCGGTTCAGGTTTATTTTAAGGCTTACTTGGGGTATAGTCGACTACCCTAAGTTGAAGCCGGGGTGATTGTAATTTGAGAGTGTAGGTTTATGAATGAGTTTAGTATGAGTCAGGTCATCATCAACACATTCATTAGTACAATAGATTTCTCAAAGGTTTTTTTCTTCCATTTCAAATTTTTTTCAAAAGTTTTTTTTCCGTTTCAAATTCTTTCCAAAGTTTCTTCCGTTTAATCAAATAGTTCAATATAGTTCTAAATTTTAGTAGCATGATATGAATGAATTTCGCAGGAGACCGGAGACCGATTGTCGCTGATGGTCAGTGGCAGATGTAGCTATTCAGGCTGCATGCTGTAAACAGAGATGGAGTTGATTAATTTCAACGATGATTCTATATGACCCCGAAATTCTGAAATTCTCACGCTGTTAAAATTTTGGCCTACGAAAATTTGATTGGCTTTTGTTATTAACACAGCATCGCCAATCAAATTTTCGTAAATTTAGTAGGGAGTGATGTAACGGCCATTCGGTCCGTTACAGTTTTGTAAATATTTAGTATAATTTAATATGAACTTGATTTAAATATAGAAAGTAGTTTAATTAATAGTTTTTGTAAATAGTGCCAAATTTGAAATTTCCCAGCATTCCGTTGTACCGCGTTTCCAGAAAATCAAAAAGCTCTTCTAGCTTCCAAATTCTCTCGCGCTCGCGAAGCGAAGAACGTTCTAGATCAACGTGCCTACCATGTGGCGAGCGCGTGTGATTACGTCACGGGTCGGGTAGTGACCATCCACCTGGGGAAAATCCCAACAAAGCCTCTTTGATAATTTTCGGGAAAGATCGGCAGGCAAAGTAGGCTGCGATCCGAATGGATTAATTGCTTCCTGCACTTCGATCGTTAGGAGGGGGAAATGCGATCTAGGGACTTCGTGAGGTCAAAACCGAAGGCTAAGAATTAGGACAATCTTACATTTAATCTGAGGATTCTTGACTGTGACTCGTTCACTTTGATCTGGATTGTGGAAGAGGCAGGAGTTGTCCGATTTAGTTTCGCGTCGTGAGGTGATTTGTAAGGTAGAGCAATAGTGACATGTAGGCCCCTTGAACTTACTAATTCAAGTTAAAACTTCTCTCTCATAGCTAAAAAGTAAGTCGATCGAACTATCGTGCGATCAATCAAACGTGCTAGCAGTAGGTAGTGTGCGAGTGTGGAGCGTAAAACAGGTAAATCACGTGCTATATAATGTGCTTCTTAGTGTGATGGTAATAGCGTGGGAAACACGTTTCTTTCCCAGAGTTGTGGCAAGTGTGCCGGAGACCCGTCACCTCACAGGTTTTAGCCAGCGACTACTCCTGACCCCACCTTGCAGCTTCAAAGTTTCCCGGCGGTCCACTTTGCCGGAAGGGGCCGCGATCGACATTTTCGCGCCCAGGCAGGGCGAAGGCAAAGCAAGTAAGTCAGCAACAGCAAACGTTTTCCCGCTGTCGGTGACGACCGAGAGCGCAGCAGCAGTAAAGACCACATCTCGTTGGCGAGGCGCCGTCGGCGCATGAAGTAATTCCGTAGCGTAGTAGAAGGAAGAGCGCGCACCGCGACCGCGGTGTAAGAGACCGGCATCGTGTTAGATGAGCCGTAGGTAAGCGTCACCTTCTCCACCAACCCGTAACCACATGGCAAGCGTCGCCATCTCCGTCCGTGGAGCACGTGCGTAGGCGTCGTCCGCTCATCAGGCCGCCTGCGGCACCGCACCGTTCTTCGACCGGTCAACAGCATCGTCCAGCAAGCGACCGATAGCAGCGTCCCCGTCGTGGAGTACAACGGCAACAATAATACAGATGGTCCGTGAGTAGAACAAACGCATGCATGCAAATTAAATCGCCCAAGCAAGCTTGGTGAAGAATCGTTTGGTTTTGCCTGCTCCCAATTTTGGTTGGTGATGCGTGGCGTGAGAGGCTCTTTCTTTGTTAGCCGATCACATAATGTGAATGCCCACACCGCACATTAAGCACGTGATAGGAGAATAGTACGATAGTGGAAGATAAAGAAAAGCGAACAGAATTAGAGGAGAAGAGAGAGAGAGTTTTTGAATGGATAGTATGTAGGCCTACGATAGAATAAAGAGCAATGAATTAAACTGCGAATAGGTATATTGTTTGATGAGCTGGAATAAAATGTTAAAAGGTACCACAGACAATCCGACTTGTTTAGTTCACAGAAACGAGAAGAGGTAATGTAGAGGAGGTTTTCATGTCACTCGGTATCGTTTTTCAGTAGTTTTTCTTTGGGATTATTTTACTGGGGAGGTTGGCCCTGAATCCAACCAACGGACACTCTCCATTTTTCCAGATCTGATCGGGGTGAGCTGTTTATAGCCAACCGATGATGATAACGACTGTAAGCGGATATTCTGCTTTCAACTAGATTGTCTTTGCTCTTTTTAATGATCGAGCGTGTTTTGAAGGGGGAGTAATTTTTATTTGGAATACCTGTAGCCTGTCGATCTTCGCGCTTTCCTTCCATTATTGGAAAACAATAACCCTTTCCCCTGAAAGGTCTTAGGCCGGGCAACCCTAAAACAGGTGGATGGTCTCCATTAGGAGTGGCGCTTAAACCATCCGCTAATCCTTTCGGAAGGCGCGGCCGGGTCGTACGGTTATAACAGCTATTTGCATTCATTGAAGAAGTTATAACATCTACCCTCGCCTTAATCGGAACAAGCGCCTCCTTAAAAAATAATCATATCCACCATTGCTTCGTTTCTCACAAACGCCTATATTCAAAGAAGAGTGCTTTGTAATTACTTTCGCGATGTTGCTAGTAGTCGGGGATTCTCAAAACTTTAGTTTGTTAAGAAACAAGTAAGCATGAATAAACTTTTCTATTACTAAATTCAGCGTGGAATGAAAATTATAATAAAACTGATGTCATCATAGTCAGAACTACAGCCATGAAGTACAAATGAACAGCATAGCATTCGGTAATTATTGAACGAAGTTTATACGTCTTGCTAATTTTCGGTTAGTAAACAATTTGATCACACTGGAGCTGCCCGTCGCGTGGATTTTGGATAATTTGTGTGAGGGCATTCAGCTCCGAGATGTCTTATCTCATCCCAGGTAATCACGGCAAGCGCCTGCTTTTAAATAAGGAGTCACATCCACCATTACCTTAATCCTGACAAGCGCTTAGTTTTTAGAAAGTTTGCCTTAATCCGGGCAAATAACTATTTGAAAGAAAAAATCACATCAGCCATTATTATTAACTTAATCCGGGCTATACCCAGCGTATGTATGCTTTCTTCAAAAGAATTGCGTCTTTCCAATTCTATTATTGGCCGGTGCCGTGTCATATTCCTCAAATTCCTAGACATTGAAAAATGTCCCTTATGCTGAATGACCCTCCCTTTTGACGCTGTTGACATGACAGTTATGCCAAAAGTTCATGGCGTTATGAATTATTGTGCATACTGGGCAAACGCGTGCATGAAAAATGGTAGATGACCAATTCTGGGGAATAGTGCATTCAGGCGAATGGCTTTCTGGAGTATGGTCGATTCTGGCAAAAAGCATTCAAATGCTGGCAAATGACTTTCTGGCGAATGTCTTAAAACCGGTCGTTTGGCCAAACTGCGAAAATGTCTCCGAAAATGTCTTTTGCCGAAATTTTTTTCGTGATTTTCTTGAAGCCCATATTTTTTTTTAATTTAACATATATATTAAATGAGCTATTTCCATAATTTTTTGATTGTAGCTTGTAAATTTAATGTTTGGTGTCTTGTTGAAGTTCATTCCGTAAAGTGTCTCCCGAACAAATATGTATGGGAAAATGAAGTTTGGCTAAACTTTTTTGGGAAAGATTCGAAAAGATCTGGTATTATGTATTAAAATTTATTGTTTTGTCTGCTTTCCGGTGGTTAGTGTGGTGAATTGCGCATAGCTGCACCAAAGCGGAAAATTGACTGGTGCAATGTTAGAATGAGGAAGCTGACTTTATTCTAGATCCTAGGGCCTGGGTTTGCGGAAGCCCTTGGATAACATAAAGTATGTCGGATAACCATTTTAACCTCAAAATGAATTCAACGTTTCAAAATTACTCTGTGGTGAAGTTTTGAACGCAATCTCAGGTTTTGTCCGGGATTTGTATGAAGGCCCGCCACTGTGCAACGAGTCGACATTTTTGACAATGTTACCCGTTTTGCAGACTGTATTTTTGACCAAGGGGCTTTCCGCCGAATGATCCCTCATCCCTTCCCCTTTTTAAATAATTTCCGAAGTATTTCTTGTGGACAATACAAAGAATTTCCCGCATAAATCCAATAAAAAATCCGAAATATTGTCTGTCAAAATTCTGAAAAGTTTTCCTTGAAAATTAAAAAAAATATCTCGTAGAAGTTTCGATTTTTTTTTCAATTTTCCATTGAAATACAATGATTTTTTGAACCATCTCTCGTGGATATTCCGATGAATTTTCTGTGCCAGACAAAATGGCTTGCCGTAATGCCGAAAACGCCGGCGCCGACAAAAAAATTGTGACTAACGCCGCCGCCGCCGTTTTTCGTATCGGCGTACACCTCTAATCCTATTCAAATTTTCATTTGGGTATTTTTTTACTATTGGCCGATACAAATATTAAATTCATTTTATGTCACCCCCCCCCCCCTTCAATTTTCCAAAAATATCGAGGGGGCGAAAAAACTTTTTTTTTTTTTGTTTTTTTTTTTTTATTTTGAGCATTATGTAGGGGGAATGACGGCTTTGGCAGGTTTTGTTCTATTATTGTCAGGGGTTTTTTTATGACTGATTTTGCTCAAATTTGGCCTAAACATTCTTTGCATATCAAAGAATATTGTGGCCAAATTTCGTAAAATTCGGTCGACAAAACCCCCTGACAATAATAGAACAAAACCTGCCAAAGCCGTCTGTTCCCCTATCACTGTTTTTATTTTGGCACGAAATATGTTATTTTTAGACCACACATTTGTCACCAAGAGTATTTAAAGTGAAAATACGAGCATATAGCTCTATCGGCATAAATATTCTATATCCTATCAGGTCCCGAATATTAAGGGTACTTTTGCTTATAAATTCCGTCTAAGCTCCCGTCTAAGCTCCCTTGCAATATGTAGCCGACCCATTTCCATCCACGTTTTCGAACATCTATCCATTCCAATTGGGTCTCAAAATATTTCGAAAACTCGCGAAGGTAGCCATTCTGACTAGTGCTTCCATGTCGATCTCAATTTCGCAATCTGATGATATCAGACTGTCAAAATATTGAAATCTTTCGATCGTTCGACTATTTCAAAGTTTGAGGAGCTGTTCTCGATGACACTTAACCCCATGGTTCTGCTAACGTTGATGGTGAGACGTCCCAAAGAAGCATACGGCCAGCTCGTTTAACCCACTCCGCAGAAAAGAGCGTTGCAGTACTGATATAGCGTTTCGTGATCATTAGCCAAATCGGAATCGTCTAGACGTTTCACAAAAATAAACTGTCAAACAGCTCCAGGTATGGCACACGGTCAATCGTACCTAACAAGATCTCATCGATTACGATTAGAAGTAACAGTGGAGATGAAATGCGTCCTTACTTCACATCAGCGACTATCTGAATGGGGTCGTTGAAACTACGACCCTATCTGAAAATCGCTTGCGTCAATGGGCGTCACACAGATTTTCGTGATTCAGACAATAGGAATCCCTTGTCAATAAATATTTAGCAAATAAAGGGACACTTGTATGACCTGCTCCAGAATGATGCGGAGTGGATATTGCATAATAGTTGCTTCAACATTCGCACAGACAGCCTAAGGTCAGCCCTGAACACCTTCGCCGAAAACCGATCGACCTTGGGGGCCTCTTTTGATTTCATACGTCGAATAGCTGCTTTTTGAAGAACACTGGCTAAGACTTGAAGAGGCTGTTCAAAGTCAGTGAGTAATTGAGGCAATAATCTCCGGATGCTGAGCCAACCTTTCTTCATCGGTCAGGATGTCCACCTATGTCTGACTGTCCTTTCTTCAGCAGCACCCGACTCCCACTTACAGATAAACGGAACTCGTAATTTACTCCAAGTTCCAAGTTCTTCAACGAACGATCTCAGTTGGATCTGTTAGTCGGTCTATGTTGATTCGTTGCCCGAACCTCTCCTCCAGCCGCTGAATCCGAGCAATGCGTTGTCGGATCTCGTCAATTTAGAAGATGATAGTCAAATACGATGCTAGCTTTGCGTTTATTATAGACTCAAGAAGGCACCGTCTCCGTTTTCAGCAGATCCATTTCTTGAGAATCCAAATACTAGTCCTGCCCACTACTAGGTTTTCCAATCTGCCAGATTCACGATTCAGCCATCTTGGATTTTAGTATGGCAGAGCCAGCGAGTTTGTTTGCACTGGAAATGAATTTTCCACCCCCGCCTTCTTCTCTTCCATGAATTTGGCAGATTGGAAACCTAGTAATGTATTAATCTTGGTCCTGCCAACTAAAAGCGGCTCCTGAGAAGTAAATCAAACGCTGCTGGCTGCAGACGGGAGGAGCGGGTGCGGGTGGACTCCCCAGCCGACAATGCAAGGGGAGGAAAGCCGCAACTACCGGCGATAAACGAAGTCTGATTGGAGCAAGGTCAAATTGATGGATGCCAGAGAAAGACACGACATGTCAGTCACTCACCGATATTCCAATTTATCCAACTGATCAGTTTAAACTTTAAACTTTGTCTCGACCACTTATAACAACTTCTTCAAGTTCTGACGACTTACATACTGTCATGCTCCGCATTATCCTGGATCAGGTCATTGAATTTCAAGAGTCCCTTCATTTGGTACTGATTAGCCACGGAGAAGCCTTCGATCGTCTGAATCACAAAAAAAAAACTGTGGGCGTCCCAGGGAGGTTCTAGACAAAATCGAGAGTCCTGTGCAAGGGAGTCGCTAAAGTGAGGCAAGGATAGATTTATTGTATCTCTGTTGTTGTTGCTAATCGTAATCGACGAAATCAAGGGCCGCTCTAGCAGCCCACCGCCATAGAGCAATCGAACGACCTCAACTCAGAAGATGAAACTGCTCTACCAACGCAACAGCGCTCTACCATGTAGAGTAAACTGAATAACCTGGTCGTACACTCCCACTCATCAACGTCAGCAAGACCAAATCGCTGTATCCAGCTTTTTACGCAGGTCCTGCTATAAACTTTGAATCACCCCTATTTGACGTTTGCTGTGTACACTATACAGTCAAACCTCCATGAGTCGATATTGAAGGGACCATCGACTCATAGAAATATCGAGATGTGGAATAGGAAATCTTTGGAAAGCTCTTTGGAGGGACCATCACAGTAACCCAGAAAATATTTTTGATATGGAATAATTTGCTTCCATGAGTCGATATCGAGTCATAGAACATCGACTCATGGAGGTTTGACTGTAATTTTTAAAATTTGAACCTGATTTGAACAAAGTATGCTTTGTAATGGGCCAAACACAATTGATACGTTTGCGTGCGTTTTGACAGTTTTCCCATGGAAAAACTGTCAAAACGCACGCAAACGTACCAATTGTGTTTGACCCATAAGGATAAAAAATATCAATTAGGTTCTGCAGCGTCTGTACGTAACCTCAATCTGGTGACAGATTAGTAGTACTTCGCGTTGGACTCGGGGGCGGCCAACCAATCACGAACTCGACCCTTGTCGGAGTTCTCGTCGGAGTCAGTGGAAAGTACTACTGAACTGTCAAAAAAGTTCATTTGACGAGGACCGAATTCATTCGTGACGTCATGCTGCAGAACCTAATACATGGAAACGCCAAACAACCTAATGTTTACTGATCGGTTTTAATTTTCTAGATTTTCTATTAATAAATTTACTCTCTTTTCAGGTATTTCAAGAATATTATAATGAACGGATATGAATACCCTTTGAATAGATGAGATTTTCGAGATTGGCTTGAGATAATACTTCCACCTGGACAAATTAAATTTTATTTAAAATTCATAGCACCCAGTGGATCATTTTCCTAACAACGGCAGCTTCCTCTTCTGGCGGAAACACCCCGATCAAATCAATCTATTTTAAAAGATCGATACGATACGCTTCGATATTTTGGTCAACTACTCTGCTGAACCATAAGGCATCCATAATTTGTGGACCTGAATCTTTCGCACTCGATTCTACAATATAGTCGGAATCAATCGCTTTCTGTCAATGCCGGTATCTATCTATATAATGAATATTTAGAAATGAAATCAAAATCTCATCTCTCTTTCAATCTCAATCTCAATCTCATCAATTGAATATGCCTCTAATTCTAAATAACTCCCGTTAAGGATTAGTATAACAAATAAACACCTAGATATACTTTTACTTCGAAATTAACTAGCTTGCACAATGTCTAGCTAGTTAATTTCGAAGTAAAAGTAAATCTAGGGGTTTCTTTGTTATAGCTGCAGTACGATGAAAAAGTCGTGGTAGATCTGTGCAATGAAAGTCCTATCTACGCCTTCTTTCATGTTGATGTTAAAGAGATGTTAATAGCCGCATCTGCTCGGGTAGCATTCATCCACTTCCGATTCTCTTCATATTGACCACTTGATCTGTCTCCGAAATTGTGCTTAGAACTCTAAAAAATAAAACTATGATTTTGAATAATTTACCTTTCGACAGCATACACATGAGAAAATTGTTGACAGAAGAATTTTAAAATTTAGTCATGCTTGCTTGGATGCAACAAAACAAGTTTGTACACAAGAGCTGTCATTGTTGAATCACCCCCATGTGATTTATGGCTAGCGTAAAAAGCTGGATATAAACAACTCCAACTCCACGGTAGAAGGGCAAATAGTGGAGAAGGTCGAAAACCAAAGCCAGCCAACAACGTCAGGTGACGGATCAAGATCAACATAGAACATGGAGATCCAATCGGCCCAGACAATGCACCAAACCCCGAATACTCAACTCTAACGTGAAATCTGTGATGTTATAAGCCAGTGAGACTTGGTGCGTATTAGCAGAGTTCACATAGATGTGCAAGTGTGCATCAGCCGATGACTACTTTTTACAGCTCAGGCCTGGTTGCCTCACAACTGGATCCCGAATGCTGAAGCCCATCGACAATGCCATCGAAATCCAATATCAACAGCAACTCCACAGTGTGAATGTACGTAGGCCGGCCTCACACCACGTAAGAGCGGAGACGAAATTTATTCTCTAAACGATCTTTGCTATCATTTTTCAATAATATTTCAGATTTTGCACGGAATAATTGTATTTTGGACTTTTTTTTTGTTTCCTTGTTATTTTCTTATTCCCCCCTCGTACCTTCCAAGAGCCGTCGGACATAAAATAAATTTAATATTTGTATCGGCCTTATCGAAAAATAGTAAAAGAGTCGAAAGTTATAATTCTTGATATCATTCCCTTAATTATTGATGAATTCGTTCGATGATGTGGTGACAATATTGGGCCAAAAGGGGGTGAGAATGGGTCACTGATTCAAGTAGTTAGTATACTTGTAGAATAGATTGAATGTTCCTTGGGGGCAATAGAACTAAATCATAAGAGACCTTTTTGAAGGATTTTCTACGGACAAATTAGCTCAAACGACTATTTACGGTAGCATATGAGGAGCTAGTTGTAGATAGAAACGGGTTAAGCTGGAAACTAACCGGGTGACTAGATGTTCTGAGTTGCTCTGGTTAAAGCAGATCTCGCCATCTTCTGGCTCACACTCTAATTTGTTTCTAAAAAGTCGATATTCTGATCCCATAGTTCGATCTGACCAATTTTCAATAAAAAAAATGAAATAGGACTCTTCGTCAAAAGCAACTTGTTTCGAATGAATCCGTTTAAATTAAGTGCCAGAAAAATGAATGAGTTTTTGAAAAACATTTTGGTTATATTAAATTGTATTTTGTCAGTTCTATTTTTCACCAAGAAACTTATGAAAAGATTATGTGACAAATACAACTTGTTGCAAGCAAATCGGCTAAGGATAAGTACCAGAAAAGTGATCTTGACTTTCTTCACAAGTATTCCGACTAGACGAATTTTCAATAGCAGTGGAACAGGGTTTCCCGTCGAATGCAAAATGTTGCAAGTTAATCGGTTAAAGATAAGTGCCTGAAAAAAGGATAGAATTTTCCACTCATTTTTGTCTAAGGAAATGTATTTGGCCATAACTTCTGCAACTTGTTGCTAGCAAATCGATTAAAGGTAAGTACATAAAAAGAATAGGAAGTTCAACAGAAATGTTTGGTTCATTTGCATGCATAATATATATGTATATATATATAATAAATATAATATATATATATATATATATATATTAGGGTGGCTCAAAAAACACTTTTTCAAATTTTTTGATGGGCCGCTCTCTTATTCGGTTCTATTTGATGCCCTGATGCTCTGGACAAAATTTCAGCCAAATCGGTCAATGTTTGGGCGGTGCTAAACTCGTTGGAAGTTTATATGCAAAAATGTATACAGAAACATCCCAAAACAGTGATTTGCAGTTAGACGGCACAATTTACGATGGAGAACCATGATACTCATTCAGTTCTTGTAGAATTAAATACAGAATGTTATGCAGAAAACCGCGAGAAGATTAGAGTTCATTGGGCAAAGATATTAGCATTTTACTGGAGTGTTGTAAGGGTGAATTTATTTCTTTTCAAAGGTAAAAGAAACGAAATTTGCTCAAACCCCACTTCAGAGAAATGCTAATAACTTAGCCTGGCAAACTCTAATCTTCTCGCGGTTTTCTGCATAACATTCTGTATTAAATTCTTCAAGATCTGAATGAGTATCATGGTTCTTGATCGTAAATTGTGCCGTCTAACTGAAAATCACTGTTTTTGGATGTTTCTGCATACATTTTTGCATATAAACTTCCAACAAGTTTAGCACCGCCCAAACGTTGACCGATTTGGCTGAAATTTTGTCCAAAGCATCAGGGCATCAAATAGAACCGAATAAGAGGGCGGCCCATCAACAAAATTGGCAAAAGTTTTTTCCATACTTGAGCCACCCAATATATATATATATATATATATATATATATATATATATATATATATATATATATATATATGTGCATGAAAATAAATTAAAAATTTCAAAATATTAATTGTTTTACTTGAATATCTACAAAGAGACAAATTTGAAAATAAAAGCACGCAGAATTTATTAAAACATTATCTTCACTAGGTATACATCAAACAGTACCAAATCCACTCATGTGTAACTATTCCCAGTCGGAAAAAATACCCACTCACGCATACTATTTGTAGCTGAAGCTCCAGTTATTTATATTCTTCAAAGCTATTGATATAGGTACTCAACTCGAATCCGGATCGAATCAAAAGCCAGCCAGATCACCAAAGGCCGGCGATTTCATAAATCGCTAAATCAGCTATGAAACCCCGGTCTGGACTAGGTTTATGCAGGATTGCAGTGTCTAACGGTTACGGACGAGCTGCACGCAGGAGAAGGAGTGAGGGATGAGTCGATCGAAGCGCTCTTTAGAAGTTATTCACGTGACCGAGCAATGTTTTAATGGACCACACACAAAAACGGGCACCGGCTGTGATCCGGTTCAACATTTCCGATATAAATAGTTGCCTTCCGTGTCGGTCGACGGACGCCAAAAAAAAGCTGGGTTGGTGTTATCGGCAGGCGATGGAAGTGCACACTAATTGGTGGTGTTGTGGCGCCGAGTGTATCTTTTCAAAGCCACTCTCGAAGTCTCATCGAAGGGGTGTTCCAGTGGGGTCATTTTGAATATTTTTTGTACTTACCTACACGGCCAAGTTTGGCTGTAAATTGGTTGGAATTGCACACGAGATGGACGATCGGGCCGCGCAAGCGGATGGCTTCGTTTTGCAACCTTGTTTATTATATCCGGCAGTTTGGATTGGCGCTGCCGAAAATGTTTCCGCTCGAAATGAGATGAATGGGAAATTTCACGCCTCGTCGGGTTGATAGATTTTGTGGTTTATTCCGCGCTACTGCTATTTGTAAGGGATTGCCAAAGTATGATGCAAGCAGAATTTTTCATTGTTTTCCGAAAAGGTTTATTATTACTCAGGAAAATTGTGACCACCGAAATAATTATTTCGTCGCGGAAGTGCAACCAAAGAATCCAATTACGGAATTGAGTGGCAGATTTCCAAGTTTATAGTGCGCTGCACTGTAGCCCGCCTGACGGCGGACTAACCCTCTACTAGTGCGCTAGTAATTGTTTTAACAAATGGCTTAAGCGCCACCTCTTCAGAGGACCACTTGTCGTTTTTGTTGCCCGGCTAAACTCCGCTTCAGGGCGTGTTCGAATTTAATTAACTACCCGAACGTGCTAGTAGAGGCTCTAGTTCTCGAAATACTCGGTTCGCAACCCCTAACAGTTTCAGAAAAGTAATCCAAAGTACGTTTTTCTACCAGACGATGCACATGAGCGACGGTTTATCATCACTGGCCAAGTTCTTTCCGTTAACCCTATCCGAAAGCTTCAGAGACAGAGTGGAGGACTGAGTTTCCCAAGCAGTCCCAACTCGGAGTACAACAACAACAAAACTACAACAAACGAACCGAACGAAACGTGAAAATAACCTTTAGACCAGTGCAATCATCGGAAGGAAGTCTACATACATCATCAAACACCTATAACAGACTATTAACATTTATTTATTACAGCTAATCGTCATACTATTAAATCGGGTACCCTATGTCTCACTTCCTTTCCATTAATTTAAACTTCAGCATAACTACCTAACTGTGCGGATTTTCTACATGCTTTAACCTAGGCTATTCCAATAAGAAAACTCTTCCAAGCTTCGCTTTCTCGAAAACACTTTCATCCATACACTACATTTGTAGGTCTCCGATCACAAGCTTACTCACGTGCTTCTACTTTACCGAAGTCTTCCTCCTGCGTCGCGTCGCTGTGACCGCGCTGGTTCACCCAGTGAACAAAGCGTGTGGAGTGAATGGCACCTAAATCGAGCGGTTGGTGGGCCAATCTCGACGTCGTCGCGTGAACGGTCTTCAGGCGCAAATTTATGCTCTTCCGGAGTGCGATGTTGTCGGCGCGACTCCTTCCAACTCCGGCCGGGCGTTGGGGAACTTTATAGCTGGCGCGTGGGGTCAACAGTGTGGAAAAACGTGTCGCTAAAGGGGCGGTGTGCCGAGCAGGAGGGAGCGGTGGTCCAAAAAATACTGGGAACAAAAAGCCGTTGGACGGCTGCATACATGGATGAGCTAAGGATCGAGACTCAAAGCGATTAACATTTCTTTTTGTTTTTACCTTTTTGTTTTCTTATCTACAATCACGCACAGTACCGCACTTGCTAATTTATTAATATTTAGCACTGCCTATGGAAAGGAAATCTAATAATTAATTACACTGGATATAAAGACACTTTCACGTTGAACAAACCTCCTAAACACACCGCGAGTATACAAATTAGATTCTTCACACTGCTGCCTCTTCCACGGGTCAGAATAAAGTGGACGAGTCAGAACTTGGAATGCCTCAGATAAGTCGCAATGGGGGTTTTCGCATTCGTTCCGGAAATCGTGGGCCGATTCTATCAAAAGACGATTTCGGATTACCTTTTGATCCAATTATTAGTTTTGTCCCTTTCTCTTGAATCCTTCGCCTCTATCTAGTCTATTCAGAACCTTTCCAACGATTTCTTATTCTTAACCCCTAGAACAACAAGTGGTCCAAATGGGAGGTATTTCTCCTTCCCGCTTGATCCAGAGCATGTTTCGCTGGATGAGTGAACGAGCGCGCCAAGTGAGTGAACGATAATAATTTTTCATAGTGAACTTCCATGCAGTAAGTGACATGAATTCATTTATTGTATGCGAGTGATCTTATACTGCTGTTCGTGATAACTTTACTGAATTCCGGTATTGACTCTACAATTAGGTACAATACAACGCAAACATAATTAACTAATCTAGAATACCGCTACATAACACGGAGCTTGTTTTACGAAAATTTGGTTGTAGGAGTACAACCAAATTTTCGTAAGGGCAAACCTCACAATACAACAAAATCTACAAAAATGAACTCCTCACGCATTGTAAATAAAAACTCTCAATCATCATGTATATGAATAAACTCTAATAAATATACACATCGATTAATAAATAATTAGAAAAATAGCTGAATAAATAAATAAATAAATATATAAATATTCCATTGTAAATAATTGAATAAATAAATAAATAAATAGTACACATAAATCATGTAAATAAATATTCCAAAAAAAAAATTAACGATTATAAATAAATAAATAAATAAATAAATAAATAAATAAATAAATAAATAAATAAATAAATAAATAAATATACTAAATGAATAAATAACTAAATAAGTGAATAAATATACAAAATGAAAATAAATAAGTAAATAAATATACGCATAAATAAATGCACAAATAAATCTAACAAATATTTACAATGCTCGAGAACTCACAATTTACATTTATAGTACGTTTCTTTGGTTCCTTGTGGTTATCCATGGACAAATTCAGCTTAGATTCCATTAAACTTTCATCGCATGATATCAAATTATCCTAATTTGATTCATGCTAACTCCCACGCATCAATAAGACATAACTGGCTCATTCATGAATGTGGTAACCCCATTCCTAACGATGGTCATTACTACCGCATTATGAATTTACCTCACTGTTTGGTCTCAGATCGAACATCAAGGCTGCTCCTTGATACAAATCTCTCCTCGATCCAAACTTAATCTTGCAACTAAACATCCTATGACTGAGCATCGTTTTCAATACCAATCATGTTGGCTAGGAAAAGAGCCCAATCATAGCATAACTGATCCGACATAGGAACTATGTTGAATCAAAACATCACTTCGCACATGTTTCTCACATCAAGCATTGCTCAATAAAACGAAACATGCTAGAAATGAATCTAATACTCAAGCTCATGAACTCACTGAAAATGTTCATAGATGACTCACAGTGAACCATGAAACGTCAAAACAAAGTGAGCCGTCACAGAAAGTTTTAGTGTATTTTTGTGCTGCAATATTTTTGATATTCTTATCGGTATTACGGTATATTCGAGGTGAAATTATTCCTAATCAAAGGTACCATTGTGGAAATTGTGGAAGGTATGTGCTAAATAGTGTATTTTGTTACCTTCCGACAGGTAAACATGAGACCAAAACAACGAGGAACTGCTTCTACGGAAATATTTTCTGGTTACGATGGACTGTCTGAAGCCGGCCAAAACGACCTCTTTATGAAGAATCTCCGATGGATAAGGATACGTATTATTAGCATGACTACGATAGAACCTCCCGAACAGGTAAGTTGAGTTCCCATGATACACCGAGTATCGAACATTTCTTAATTTATGATTTCCTTTTAGGTTCAATCAGAGGCACACCTTGCATGTGATTTGGTTCTAGCGATGCATAAGCGGGCAATCGCTAATCTTGAACCAGGAGCTGACCGAACGAACGACTATTTTGCATGCCGAATCGATTTTGATAGTAAGACAAATGACTTCCTACATCACAACAGACATAGAAATAAATAGTAAATAATATAATAAATAATGCATCTAACAAATTGTAAATAAATCATCTAATAAATAGGGACAAAATATCTAAGAACAACAAGAATAAATAAATATGAATATATAAATAAATACTCTATAAAATAAACTATAATATATACAATATGTACAATAAAGCTTGTAGTATTAAGAACTAAACTAGCTTTAAGACTCGATGTGCACTACTTGCTAACATCAATTCCAAGAAAGAAAATACCCTTTATTGGTCATCATAATTTGATAAATAGTTAAACGTCGCGTTTAGTCAGTTAACGACCTAGAAGACCTTTCCAATAAGACAAATTTACTTTGTTCCTTAGTACGTTCATTTTGTATACAAGTTGGTTGTTCTGATAGCTCGATTAACTTAATTTTGTCCTCGTCAATCCATCGCTGGATGACGGTATTTTATGCGATCAGCGTCTGAGCATCCCCGATCTCAGACTCCCGCTTGCACTTCCCTTCACGGTACTCCTCTTCAACGCTTTCCAGCTCGGAGTTTCTGTTATATTAGGTCATCGTCCTGACGATATCGTCGAGAACTCGCTCTTTCCTTCTAGTCGAGGGGATAGGCATTCACAGAACAACCCGCATGTGGACAGAATTACTGATCTAAGGTGATCAAAAGATAACCATTGACCAACTCATTTGTGAAGTTTCTTCTTGGGCTCAAACTGACGTCCTTGCACCAAGGATGCCCCCAGTAAATAATGTTGTTGTGGGGGCTGCACCAGACTGTAAGGTCTGGTGCTAAACTTCACAAACGGCGGCATAGTGTTTGCTGCAACCAGAGCATAAGCATCATGGCGCAATTGTTACTACTCAACAAAAGTGAGAGTTACATAGCTTGATCAAAAAGAAGAAATTATCTCTACTGGACTAATTTCTTCAAAAACTTGCAATTAAATATGCCTAATCTCTTCCCATTGAGGTCTTCAAGGTCGTAGCAGTGGCTACCCACTGTTCTCCGGACCACTGCTTGGACATATTTCGGTGCCAATTTCGAGCAAAACTTTTGCCCTTTGTCTGATTGCTCCATATTTTTCTTGAGAACTTTCTCACCTGCTACGTACGTTGGACAATTGGAATTGGAGCGTAAATTGTAGTAGGAGGAATGTTTGTCGTAAGCCTTCTTAAGATTACTTCTAACTTCTTCAAGTAGTTTTTCCCTGGCAGTGTTTTCTAGTGGATCATTTCTTGCTAAGTCTACATCACGCAGTTTTCTATATTCCCGTCCATCTGAAACCATGTTTCGCCCAAAGAGCACAAAATATGGCGTGTAACGTGTTGCTTCATGAACCGAATTCCTAACTGCATTCGCAATCTCCTGAACATTATTTGACCACTCCGTGTGGCCTTTTTTAATTGACGCTCGGATGGCAGTAGTGATCACACGATTCACTCTTTCGGTGTCATTTATCTGCGGATGATAGTTTGGCGTCCGCCAATGACTCACGTGGTATTTCTCAATCAAGGATTGGAACTGCCTAGAAGTAAATTGTGTCCCATTATCTGAGAGAACTACTTCTGGAACACCAAACAGAAGGAAAAGAGAGTTTTCAACAAATTGAACCAGTGACTCTGCAGTCGCTTGTCGAAAAGGCTGTACAATCACGAATTTCGTGAACAGATCAGTAACCACCAGTAAACACGTGTTCCTATTCCGTCCTGATGTAGGAAGTGGACCTACATAATCCATGGCTAGGAACTGCCATGGATATTGGACAACCTTTTTCTGGTCTGCCATTGGTGGGGTTGTGTTTTTATTTGTGGCTTTGCTTGTTTGACACAGCAGACAACTTCGACAGTACCTTTCGATCTCTGTACCCATTGATGGCCAAAAGTAACGCTCTTTTATAGCCGAATGCGTCTTTAGCGCACCCAAATGTGCTGGATCGTGTATTTTTCTAATGATGTCGGTCCGTTCTGATTTGGGCGGATAGAATTTCCATTGGAACCTGGTATCCTCTAGCTTCTTGCCATTTTTTACAAACTTGTAAATATGGTTGTCGATAATTCTGAAGTCCGGAAATTTAGTTTGGTCTTGCTTTATTCTATCTAGTAGCTCCTGGTAATCTGAGTCAACAGAAGCTGTGGTGATAGCCTCGATTGACCTAGAGAGACAATCGGCTAGAACATTATTCTTACCCTTTCGATATTCTAGTTCAATGTCATACGATTGGATTTTTAAGGCCCATCGTAATAACTTTGAATTACCCGATTCCACTCCTATGGTAAACAGCCATAGCAAGCTTCTTGCGTCGGTGACGACTTTAAAACGACTGCCCTCGACATAATGGCGAAAATGCTCTATTGCTAAGAGGACACCTAAGCACTCTTTTTCGACACTAGCATACTTCTTCTGCGTACTGCTAAGTTTCTTGCTGAAGTATGCTATGACCTTCGGCTGGTCGTTTTGGTGTTGGATAAGAGCAGCTCCAACAGCGTTGTCCGAGGCATCTGACTCTATGACAAACGAACAATCAAAGTCTGGGTTACTTAGGATAGGAGCGGACACTAATGCTGCTTTGAGGTCACTAAAAGCTTTCTCCGCCGCTTCAGACCAAATAAATTTGTTTCTTGTCTTCTTAAGGAGATCTGAGATTGGTGCTACGATCGCGCTATAATTGCGTATAAACCGCTGATAAAATCCCGCCAACCCTAATAATCTACGAATGTCTTTGACGTTCTTTGGACGAGCATAGTCCAGGATTGGGGAAATCCTGGAGTTGTCGATAGACACCCCGTCTTCAGTCAACAGATACCCTAAATATGAGACCTGTTTACGGCAGAATCTGCTTTTATCGAGGGATATGGTCAGATTCGCTGCTGCTAGACGCTCGGCAACTATCTTTAATAGTCTCACGTGGTCTTCAAAGGTGGTTGTGGCTATGACAATATCATCTAGATATACAAACACGTTAGGCTCTAGATCAAAACCAATTACCCTATCCATTAATCGGCACATTGTGAAAGGTGCATTGGTAAGCCCGAATGGGCAGACCTTGAATCGAAACAAACCTTGTGGGGTCCGAAAGGCTGTATAGTCTCTAGATTCCTCTTTCAGAGGAATCTGAAAATATGCGTCCTTAAGGTCCACCACCGAGAAGAACTTCGCACTTCCTAAACGATGGAAGATCTCTCCCATGTTTCGCATAGGGTACGAATCTTTTTTCGTCCATGCGTTAACTCCTCGGGAATCCAAGCAAACTCGTAGTTTACCATTCGCTTTGCGAACTGGCACTAGAGCGCTGGCCCATTCGCTGGTACACTCTTCAATAGCGTCCATCTTTCGATATCTTTCAAGCTCTGCTTCCATTTCCGCTTGAACTGTCGGAGAGCACCTGTACAATGGCTGTCGCTTAGGTTTTGCTCCCTCTTTTAAAATAATTTCATGTTGAATTAACGTTGTTCTACCTAAACGATGTTCAGAAGTGCAAGGAAATGTTTCAATAGCCTCGACCAACTTCTTTCGTGCTTCATCTGATAGTACATGCTCTGTTTCGATTGTGTCTGGTGTAGTCTTCGAAGCTTCAGGTAATTCCAAAGCTGGAATATCCAGTGTTTCATCAGGTTCAAATTTCTTTATAATCGGCAGTGTTTCAATAGGGAATAGTGAGAACTCTATTGTTTCCACTGACCGAGGCTCTACGGTTATCGTAGCAACTTGCTCAAATCCTTTTTTTCCTTTCATCATTGGTTTAATGCCAAAAATATCCCAAAAGTTGTAACCCAAAATTAACTTCCTGGCAATTTGAGGGACAACTAACGTCGGAATAACTTTCGTAATTCCTTTGAAAACGATAGGCAGGTTAACATAACCAAGGCATTCATGTGCTGTTTTATCGGCGGTAACTATTCGGAAAGGACTTTGGTGCATTTTTAAGCCATGTTTTTGCGCAATGTCTGCAATATTTGTTACACTGACACTCGCTCCAGAATCAAGCAATGCGTCATATTCGTTATTAAAAATGTGTACCGTAACATGTGGACAATTTCCAACACGTACTTTCACCTCGCAAATTTGAAGGAAAGGATCTTGAAAAGGTTTGAGAGTGGGAACGCTTTTTTCATTTGGAGTGGTCTGGTCCCCAACGTCGCACTCCAACTTTAGTTTCCCGATCCCTGTTGACCACGAATATGGTTTGGGCATGAAACTGTTGTTTTTCCTGGGTTTCCGCATGAATAACAAAAAATTCTTTTTGGTTCCTTGCAATACCTCCAAAGGTGACCATTCTTGTTGCAATTCCAACAGAGTGGTACATTTCTATCCTCGATATTTTCCCGAGAGGGTCTAACCATTTGATCAGCTGAGGTCCTGCCTGAGCTGCGTTTACCTTTATCAAATTTATTATTGATTTCGTTGACTTCCTCTGTCTCCGAACAGGAAGAGTATGATCGGTCTGATTCTGCAGTTACCTCGATGTTGTGGACAGTATTATTTGGTCTTATTTGGCCTTCTCGCTGTCGAAAGGACGGGTCATTTGCGTCTATTCGATAGGCGTAGTACTCCAGCATAGACAAGTCCCTAACGGTAATGCAGGCTAACTTGGATCTGTAATGGGGACGCATGTTATCCCAAATGATCTCAAATAGCCTGCCTTGCTCTAGCGGAGTTGAGAGCAGTTTATTGAGGCGCTCGATTTCCATTTTGAAAGCTAGGAATGTTTCATTGCGTTGTTGTTTCCGTTCGTATATTTTCTGGCGATTGCCCTGATCTTTATTTGGATTTCCATACATGTATCTAATGCGTTCCTCAAAGTCATTCCAATTAATGAACTCGTCGGAGTAGCATAAATACCAATCATAGGCTTCTCCTCTTAGAACCGTATGAATGCGTTGGAGTAAAACGTCTTCTTCAATGCGATCCATACATGCAAGTCTACGCACTTTATGCAGAAAGTCTTCTAACGATCGTTGGCGCGAATCGCCGTTGAACGTCAGATGCCATTTCTCCATACGCCTATCAGCATTTATGATTTCAAATTCATTTATTGGACGCCTTGATCTGAATTGTAATTGGTCAACCTCATCTTCTTCGCACAAGTATTCTAAATCGTTTTGGCCATAATTGTCTCTGTTGATGTTTCGTCTACCTTCTCTAGGATGCCCAGGTCTCGAATTTGCAACCCTATCATTTGGACGAACCTGATTGAGATCCTCGTCATAGGAGTTCCTCCTGTTATGCGCGAAAGGTTCGTGCCTTGGCCTTTGCATATTAATATTATCCGGTAATCTGTAGTTTGCCCTATTTCCATTTTGGCTACTTTGCCTCCATTCCCTCTCTTCCGAAAATGCTGTGCCTGGACTATTCCTCCATATTTTCTCAGTTCTACTATCATTTCCCCAGTTTTGAAAATCATTCTTAACCGTTCCTAAACTTTTGTTGTCCTTTTCCACCTGGTTTGGTTTTCCAAGTGCATTTTGAACAATGGCACGCATTTCCGAGAGTTGTTTTTCCAGCAAATTGACCTGTTTCCTAAGTGCTTCATTTTCTTTTCTATTGGGCTTTGTACTACGCTCGATACTATGTGGGACTTGGGAAATGCACCTGCGTGATCAGATTGAACCTTAGTTTTTGATTTACTGCCTTCACCTTTCCTCTCGTTGCCTAATAAATTATTATTTAAATTGTCTTCGTTTTCACTACTCTTTGTGTGTTCTTTCTCACCTCCTACTGCTCCAATGTCCATTTCCAAATCTGATGTGCTTTTACTACCTGGATCCTTAGATACAAATTTGTTCAACACCGAATTAATTTCCTTACTCAACTCATTTCGCAATTCAATAGAACGAGAATCTTCGGCAATACATCGTTCAACTCGCATCAAATAATGTTTCAACCTCGAAATGCTTCTATCGTCTTGACCTTTTTCTAATCGTTTGTTAAGTACGTACAATTTACCAGTAATATAATCGTATTCTTGATCCATCGTATAACGGGAAGTGTACATTTTATTTTCTCGCACATCTTCGAAAAATAAGTTACGCAGTAGACGTTGCTTCACGCTCAGATCGTCTTTGGTCTCATCTTTTTTACCTCGAATTATTAATTCGTAGTCAACTTCCTCATTAGTCAAATGATCTGCCCGAGGAAATTTGTTGGCCATTTCGATCGCCGAAATTTGAATTATTTATCTATCAAAAAAATCCCAAAAATACACTAAATATCCACACAGTCACGATGGTTTATAAATATAGAAAAGCGGTTTTAACTCCTTTTTTTAAACAAACTGTAACGAACAATACTCACACTAAACCCAATAATTATAAATATCACAATCAACAAAAATATTCAATTACGAAAATTAGAAACCTGCAGTTGGGCGCCAATTTGTAGCCCGCCTGACGGCGGACTAACCCTCTACTAGTGCGCTAGTAATTGTTTTAACAAATGGCTTAAGCGCCACCTCTTCAGAGGACCACTTGTCGTTTTTGTTGCCCGGCTAAACTCCGCTTCAGGGCGGGTTCGAATTTAATTAACTACCCGAACGTGCTAGTAGAGGCTCTAGTTCTCGAAATACTCGGTTCGCAACCCCTAACAGTTTCAGAAAAGTAATCCAAAGTACGTTTTTCTACCAGACGATGCACATGAGCGACGGTTTATCATCACTGGCCAAGTTCTTTCCGTTAACCCTATCCGAAAGCTTCAGAGACAGAGTGGAGGACTGAGTTTCCCAAGCAGTCCCAACTCGGAGTACAACAACAACAAAACTACAACAAACGAACCGAACGAAACGTGAAAATAACCTTTAGACCAGTGCAATCATCGGAAGGAAGTCTACATACATCATCAAACACCTATAACAGACTATTAACATTTATTTATTACAGCTAGTCGTCATACTTTTTAATCGGGTACCCTATGTCTCACTTCCTTTCTATTAATTTAAACTTCAGCATAACTACCTAACTGTGCGGATTTTCTACATGCTTTAACCTAGGCTATTCCAATAAGAAAACTCTTCCAAGCTTCGCTTTCTCGAAAACACTTTCATCCATACACTACATTTGTAGGTCTCCGATCACAAGCTTACTCACGTGCTTCTACTTTACCGAAGTCTTCCTCCTGCGTCGCGTCGTTGTGACCGCGCTGGTTCACCCAGTGAACAAAGCGTGTGGAGTGAATGGCACCTAAATCGAGCGGTTGGTGGGCCAATCTCGACGTCGTCGCGTGAACGGTCTTCAGGCGCAAATTTATGCTCTTCCGGAGTGCGATGTTGTCGGCGCGACTCCTTCCAACTCCGGCCGGGCGTTGGGGAACTTTATAGCTGGCGCGTGGGGTCAACAGTGTGGAAAAACGTGTCGCTAAAGGGGCGGTGTGCCGAGCAGGAGGAGCGGTGGTCCAAAAAATACTGGGAACAAAAAGCCGTTGGACGGCTGCATACATGGATGAGCTAAGGATCGAGACTCAAAGCGATTAACATTTCTTTTGTTTTTACCTTTTGTTTTCTTATCTACAATCACGCACAGTACCGCACTTGCTAATTTATTAATATTTAGCACTGCCTATGGAAAGGAAATCTAATAATTAATTACACTGGATATAAAGACACTTTCACGTTGAACAAACCTCCTAAACACACCGCGAGTATACAAATTAGATTCTTCACACTGCTGCCTCTTCCACGGGTCAGAATAAAGTGGACGAGTCAGAACTTGGAATGCCTCAGATAAGTCGCAATGGGGGTTTTCGCATTCGTTCCGGAAATCGTGGGCCGATTCTATCAAAAGACGATTTCGGATTACCTTTTGATCCAATTATTAGTTTTGTCCTTTCTCTCTTGAATCCTTCGCCTCTATCTAGTCTATTCAGAACCTTTCCAACGATTTCTTATTCTTAACCCCTAGAACAACAAGTGGTCCAAATGGGAGGTATTTCTCCTTCCCGCTTGATCCAGAGCATGTTTCGCTGGATGAGTGAACGAGCGCGCCAAGTGAGTGAACGATAATAATTTTTCATAGTGAACTTCCATGCAGTAAGTGACATGAATTCATTTATTGTATGCGAGTGATCTTATACTGCTGTTCGTGATAACTTTACTGAATTCCGGTATTGACTCTACAATTAGGTACAATACAACGCAAACATAATTAACTAATCTAGAATACCGCTACAGCACCCATAAATATTTTAAATATTGAAAGCAATATGTTTCTTCGAGTGTATCAACATTTAAAACTGATTAGACTGTTTTAATTCTATTGCTATTTGATTTTGTCTCAGAAGCGTTTACCAAAGACAAACTTTTACTACTTCAAAAATATGTTTAAAAAATCCTCAAATCTTTGACAATGTTCAACTGAACACGAGTTGAAAATTTAATTTTGTTCCATACCACTCCATCATACTTATAAGAATCGTGACTGAATTAATAAAATTGTTAGATGTTTGGATAGGGTAACGGTACCAATAATAGTGGAGGTATTAGCACCGACGAACCGACG
The DNA here is from genome assembly GCF_024139115.2 of Armigeres subalbatus. NCBI lineage: Eukaryota > Metazoa > Arthropoda > Insecta > Diptera > Culicidae > Armigeres > Armigeres subalbatus. The sequence goes on along the minus strand of NC_085141.1, from coordinate 378,685,736 downwards.
TGTCACTGGTGCTCTCTGATTGTCTCACACTTTTTAACGGTCATTCGCTTTTGCGGGCGATCGCTCTTGTCAAATGAGCTAAGACACAATTCCGCTGCAATGTTAATACACGTAGGTTGGTGGCTGAGCTACGAAAACTTCGCGAGCCATTATGTGGGTGGCGGTAGTGTTCGATGATTTTTCATCATGGTGTCGTGGGCAGCAAATTCACGTAGAAGTAACACACACGAAATCATTAATTTAGTGTACTACCCTTGGTGGGGCATCCATCAACCCAGCTGTTATTGGTCGACGGTACAGCAGCAGTGCCTTTCTCTGCTTTGTTCTCCGAGGCAGCCAAGTTGGTTGCGACGAGACGGACGCAATGAGAAAACAGAACTGTGCAATAAAATCCTATTCGACTAAATGCTGATGTCATATTAGAAATTTGGAGACAGTACTCGTCGATAGCAAATCCTTCCGCACGCGATGGCATATGAGCAAGTCAAACCACCTTCCTTTTGCCAGTGGAGATATATCAGCTTCCACACTGATATTCTTCCTCCCCCTTCATACGGGAGCTTGGCAGAAGGAAGGTCGTGATATGTGCCATCACAAATATTGCCCTCCGCTCGCTTTCAAATCGACTTCTATAAAAACATTCTTCATGCCTGCCGTATCCTAACGGAACTATCAATTCTATACTTTCGCCTCTAATGCTATCATGAACATGTACGTCCAAGATTTGAAGATGATATTAGCATTTCCATATCATAGCAAATTTGAATTATTTTCCATGAGGTTACACGTCGGTTCGTCGGTGGTATTAGTAGATCAACAAAAGAAAATATTTTTTGAAAATTGAATTTTTTTGAAAATTTACAGCTTTAACATTTTAGCCAATAGATAAACTAATAAATTTGCTAACAAAAATGAAATTGATGTCATTTAACATCAACAACTACAAAATATTGCTTGCACCACTAATGGGTACACTGTTACTTTAGTGGCGGTAAAAAATAATTTTGGTTCCCTTCCCTTTTGGTTTCTTATGAGACTCGCCACTATTGGTACAGTTGAACCACTATAGGTGCAAGGGAGTCAATTTTATTAAGGAAAATCATTGTTTTCAATAGTTTTTCAAGTGAAATCTTAGGATAAGTTGCATTTAACAGGATATTTAAAGCATAATTATCATAAATCTTATTAAAACCCCACTACCTCCACTAAGGGTACGGTTGCCCTACCCAAATTTGAGACAAAATGCAATATGCTATAATTTCGCTAGATCGCAGTAGCCCATTGCACCACCAACATCATTCTGTCAGTTTATTTCAACCGCATCAAGGATGCTTCGAAGCAGTCTCACCCATCTCAGAAAGCTCCTCCAGGGTGCCAGTGGACTTCCCGCAATCCAGTCCACTGCCATCCGTTTCTCGCACGATGGCTGCGAAGAGAGTGACGCCGAGTTTGACGCCCGTTTCGAGGCCTATTTCAACCGTCCGGACATCGACCACTGGGAGGCGCGTAAAGCAATGAACGATCTGCTGGGTATGGATCTGGTGCCGGACCCGAAGGTGGTCATTTCCGCACTGAAGGCTTGCCGCCGGCTGAACGACTATGCCCTGGCCATTCGGTTTCTGGAGGCTGTCAAGGACCGGTGCGGTGACAAGGAGAAGGAAGTCTATCCGTATGTGCTGCAAGAGATCAAACCAACGTTGTGCGATTTGGGAATTGATACGATTGAGGAGTTGGGATACGACAAACCGGAGTTGGCAATGAAGACAATCCTCGATTTGGAAAAATGAATATTATAATGATCATGTAATTTTAAACAGAAGTAAATGATTTGTTATTGGAATTTCAGCCTTGTGTTATTTTTTATACTTACGCCTTCGAAGGTCTGCTTTTGTGCTTCTTTGGTACTTCCTACTGATGCCCCTGTCAAAAACTTATCTCGAAGTACCTACTTATTTCTGATAGCAATATGCTACCATTCTTTTAAATTTATGTTTTTCTAATTGGACGTTATTTAACATAACACTAGTAGTAGTAAAATTCTTCCTAACATCATCAAGTTACAACTATGTACACTATTTTTTTTCAAGTTCGTTTATTTGGTAGGCTCAGGCGTGTATAACACTTTACCTTGGTTCTTTGTGATATATAGAATCAATATCATTTTATTATACGGTTAGTATATGTACACTATTATTTACAAAACAATTTGATAACCTAGATTAGAACAAGCTTCCGGTTCCGCTAATCGCTTCCTGGTCCGAGTGCAGGCAACGGACCCTAACCCTATCTTTACCCTCACCAAAGCGCTCAAGCAGTGTTTTTATCCCGACCAGACGATCGACCTCAGATGTTCTTATCCTGGGTGGGGTGTTCATGATCATCTGCAGGAATTTATTTTGCACCCGTCGCAGTTTGAGATGGTGGGTTTTTGCGCAACTCTCCCAGACGTATTCGATCTCAGGGAGGATGATTTGCTTGTAGACAGCAATCTTATTTTTCAGGGACAATGATGACCGACGCGACGGTTGATCAAAGGGTACATTAGTCTCAACAAAACGTTACACTTCGTCACCGTCTTGTCAAACTGTTGCCTGAAAATAAGCTTATACTGTCGTTGACAATCGTCGTAGTCGGCCTCATTGGCCCATTCCACAGTCGTGCCATTGAGGATGATTCTACAGTCCTCAGGCGGAACATGTTTAGGGGATTTGATATAGATCTTCCAGCTGGTGAGGTATTCTGTCAGGGCATCCAGGCCTCGTTGGAGATTTGCCACTAGCGCTCTGATCACTCTACCATTGTAGACTATGGTGGTGTCATCTGCGAATAGAGACAGAATGCCGCCTTTTGAAGGTTCTGGCATGTCGGAGGTGAACAGATTAAATAGCAGGGACCCGAGGATACTGTCCTGGAGAACGCCTGCGACGATGTTGTGCGCATTGGAACTCGCTCGGATTTCCTCGCCGCCAGGTAATTGTTGATGATTTTCACCAGGTAGCTGGGAAGATTGTAGCGTTGTAGGCCATCATGTCATACATTATCGAATGCCTTCTCGACATCGAGTAAGGCCAAAGCGGATGTTCCGTCTGAGGACGTTGTACTATGGTCCAGGATACAGATTTAAGCGGAAAGATGCATTTTACGCCAAAACTATATTTTTTAGAAAAAAATCTATTGTTCTACAAAATTGTTCGAAATAGTAAGGGTGGCCCATCATATAAAAAAAATTAGATTTTTTTTTATTTCTCGTAATACTGACATGTTATGTTGTATAAAGTTGTAGCGCAGCTTATTCCAATAAATTTTGCTGAAAAACTTTTTCTGCAGCTCTTAAGTTGGCTGATTTAGAGCAATTTTACCTGATTGGATTAGGGTGTACCTATTTTTGATCTATTTTGTTTTATCTATTATATTTTAGATTTCTCGAAAAAGTAGTCTTCGGGTAACTTTTAGAGATCAAAAAAATTATGCTTTTGATGAGAAAATATGCTCAATATCTTTTTTCCATCAAAAGTTAGAATTGTTTTTCTGTAAAAATTACATTTTTTCAAATGTTGATATCTTCGGTTAGGGCAGACCAAAAATATATTTTCACACGGCATTTGAAAGAGCAATTCATATTCTTTATTATGTCAAAAAATTGGAGGTATGTTTTTTTTTTATCCCAAGTTTTACAAATTTAACTTAAATCATGTTTTTTCAAAGAAATATTCTTTAGCTCTAAAAGACCAAAAGTATGTACTGTTTTTTTTTTGAGGTACACACTAATCCCATTAGGTAAAATTGATCTTAAAAACTACAGAAAAAGTTTTTTTAGCAAAATTTATTGGAATAAGCTGCGGTACAACTTTGTACAACATAACATGTCCGTTTTCCGAGCAATAAAAAAAAATCTACAATTTTGTAGAACAACAGTTTTTTCTAAAAGATATAGTTTTGGCGTAAAATGCATCTTTTCGCGTAAATCTGTATCCTGGACCATATATGTGCGTTGGTAACTCGGGTCAGTTGGTGTACGGTTGATCGATCACGTTGGAAACTAAACTGTTCCTCGAGAAAGATGTTGTAGTGTTCAGCAGACTCAAGTAACCGGCTGTGAATTGCCTTTTCAAACAGCACTGATTGAAGCTCAGCGAAAGGTGCCCAAAGAATGAAGCACTCATATGTTTAAGCTCGAGATTTAGGATGTTGTCTAAGCCTGGGATCTCATGTTTTTCGATTATATGATATAGGCCGTCAGTTCGCCAGCTGTGATCTCCAACTCATCCGAGAAGTCGTTGGGAATAAGATGGATGTTGTTATAATGCTCGTTAATGGCTGCTTCGTGGGGATTGACGATGTTCTGTCCAAGATTGTACGAGCTGACGAAGTGACGACCTATTTCGGTAGCCTTCTCAACAGGAATTATCAAGGGATCCTTAGAGCCATTGCTGTCTATTGGGATCAGAGGTGGAATGGGCAGAGGCTTAAATTTTAGAATTTTGGTTAGCTTCCAGAACGGCTCAGCGTCAGCACAATCTGGAAGAGCGCGGATCTTATTAGAAAAATTTCTGAGGTCCACCATTATGAATAATTTTGGTTATACGACTACACCGGGTCTTAAGCGCAGGCAGCCCAGTACGTTGGTACTGCCTACGAATGACATTTCGCAAACGGATCAGATATTTGGTGTGTGTATCAAAAGTTAGGGTGCTTACCTGCCGGGTCTTTGGAACATGCTGCTCGCGGGCTAGGGAGAGCGTCTCCAGGCTCCAGGCGTGCAGCTGCTCGTCGACGTCTTCGGATGACACCTGATGCCACTGGTAGTCGATGTTCTCGTGCACGCACCGTTGAAACCGACCCCAGTCGACTTAATGATAGTTACGCCGGGTTATTATTATATTAGTGCCGATTCACCGAAGTTACAACTTCCGCCAGCACCGGATAGTAGTCCAAGCTGAGCTCCTTAAAGACGACCGGCTGGGAGACGTGATCGTTTCTGTTCGTGATGAAGATATCGAGCGTTACATGGGCCCCGGATGACTTCCCACCACTGTACCGATCAAAAAGAGAAAGCAGACGCAACTGGTCCAACAGGAGTACGCCGATAGTTTTGAATCGAGTCATTATTGTAGTTTTCTAGAAAAACATTGTTGATTTCATCTGGATCAAAATCACAGTTTTGCAAAGACTTATTGTTGCCAATTCGAAGACTTTTCACCCTTTTCCACAATATTCCAGGTTGGATCCGGCTGTCCGAAATCTCTCTGTAAAATGCTTTTTGGCTCTTGCTACTAGGTTGCTAGGTTTTGTAGCCCTTTGTACGTCTGGCGTTTGCATTGTTTCATGTCCAACGGAGCAGCTAACCAATCCTTATAAGCAAGGTCCCTTTCTAACAAAGAGTACGCAATGGAATACAGTTGTCGTGGACGCTTACTAAATGTTGGTTGATGTAGTTCAGTAAATCCTCTGGATTCTGGCATTCGTAGAACTCATTCCATGGTATAGAAAGAACGCCATTTTGCAAGAGCTCCAGATTGTAGTTTACATAGTCCCGATATGTACGAGCGCTGGAAGGTCGCACGACGTCATTATCTAGTGAAGCATAAAGAAGATCATGTTGCGAAAAGCCAGGAAAACTGACTTGACCAAAACGTAACATGTCTACGTCACTGCTGGTAACGAGCAAGTCTAACTGGGAACAGCCACCATCGTAAAAATAAGTTGGTTCGTCACCGATCAATGTCAGTGAGAAAGTGTGCAATACCTGTGGGGTTTGAGTAAGTTACCATCTGCGTGTGATTATACATTAACACCTCAGCGTGTCGATCAGTGCGCAGCAAGCCATGACTCGGCCTCTTCTGGCAGACCTCCGTGGCGTGCACACGCACCCATGGAGAGCTGCTGTCATAACAATTCGCTCCGGCAATTTGGGGCCACACATTTTGGCGATCCTGCCAGGTTATTTATTGGGCCCTGATGTTGATTTCAAAAGGTGAGTTGAATTCAATTTGTTAATGTGCTAATGTGTTAAAATATTTGATGATTTAAAAAACACAAGGCAATGGGTTTGTATTGCTACAAAGCGCGTCAGGAAAAACGCTGCAAAATGGATTGTGGTTTGGAAAATCACAAAGCGTGTCTGGAAGACCGCTGGAAAATGGATTGTGGTTTGGAAAATCACAATGCGTGTCTGGAAGACCGCTGGAAATGGATGCTGCTTTGGAAAATCACAAAGCGCGTCTGGAAGACCGCTGGAAAATTGATTGTGGCTAAGAAAATCACAAAGCGTGTCTGGAAGACCGCTGGAAAATGGATTGTGGTTTGGAAAATCACAAAGCGCGTCTGGAAGACCGCTGGAAAATGGATTGTGGTTTAGAAAATCGCAAAGCGTGTCTGGAAGACCGCTGGAAAATGGATTGTGGCTTGGAAAATCACAAAGCGCGTCTGAAAGACCGCTGGAGAATGGTTTGTGGTTTGGAAAATCACAAAGCGCGTCTGGAAGACCGCTGGAAAATGGATTGTGGCTTGGAAAATCACAAAGCGCGTCTGGAAGACCGCTGGAAAATTGATTGTGGCTAAGAAAATCACAAAGCGTACCTGGAAGACCGCTGGAAAATGGATTGTGGTTTGGAAAATCACAAAGCGCGTCTGGAAGACCGCTGGAAAATGGATTGTGGTTTGGAAAATCACAAAGCACGTCTGGAAGACCGCTGGAAAATGGATTGTGGTTTGGAAAATCACAAAGCGCGTCTGGAAGACCGCTGGAAAATTAATTGTGGCTTAGAAAATCACAAAGCGTGTCTGGAAGACCGCTGGAAAATTAATTGTGGCTTAGAAAATCACAAAGCGTGTCTGGAAGACCGCTGGAAAATGGATTGTTGTTTGGAAAATCACAAAGCGTGTCTGGAAGTCCGCTGGAAAATGGATTGTGATTAAGAAAATCACAAAGCGTGTCAGCTTGCTGGTATTAGTATATATGAAGCTGATAGTTGGATTTAATTGACGGTATAAGATATTTAAATTATTGCTACAATATAAAATGTTTCTTGTGAGATCAATACCATAACACTAGGTACCAATTTAGTTTAACATTTAAACGATACAATCCATTGACTTACATTTCGTTTTTCTGCGATTGAAAACCACGATGATCAGACAAGTTTTTTTTTGGAGTTCTGCTTTCAAAGGAAATTATCGGATTCTCAGAAGCAATATGTTTCTTCGTCTCGTGTAAATAACATAAAAAAATCATTGCGTTCTATGCTAGAGATTTTTTTGCCTTTTTTAATGAGAGAAGAAGGGAAATGTGGGGTTTGAGTAAGTTACCATCTGCGTGTGATTATACATTAACACCTAGAAGCGTGTCGATCAGTGCGCAGCAAGCCATGACCCCTTCTGGGCAGACCTCCGTGGCGTGCACACGCACCCACGGAGAGCTGCTGTCATAACAATTCGCTCCGGCAATTTGGGGCCACACAATACCGACTTCAGAAGGTTACGTTTAAGGCTGACTCGTAGCATGTTGGTGTTGAAATCGCCGACTTCAACAATGTCTTGCGTCTTGAATACTCAGCAAGCGTTTCCTCCAAAAAAGATGAACAATCATTTTCTGCCGGGTTATAAACAACCATTGAAAAAATTTATGAACCATCCACTCGAAATTCCAGATCGGTCTTATCCTCTGAGTTTGATGTCAGGTTCGTATTGTAGACTTTGATGCAAGTAAATTGACTCCGGTAATAAACAATGATTCCACCCCGCGCCGATAGAACCTATCGTTCTCTACAACAGAAAAACCATCGATAGCCACGCTACAGTCACTGTTCAACCAGAATTCTGTAAAGCAACCGACTACTATCATTGATTTCATCAGGGTTTGCCACAATTCGTCTAGTTTGTTCATTTTCCACGCACGCAAACTTTGGACGTTTCCGTGGCAAATAATAAACTTGTCAGTAACAAGTGCCGCATTCAACACGGCCCCAATATTAGACAGAGTGTGGTCATGTTGAGGAACCATTAGGTGAAAAACGGGAAGCAATTTTTAGAGGGACATAGCACGTACGATACAATTACAAATATTTCTAACATATTACAATCTTCGACATTTCACAAACTTCAAAAGTAAAATAGAAAAATTCAGTTATTAAAAACTACAAAAAATGGTTTAGCTCTTCTTCGAAATGAACTGCGACTGCAGGTCCGTTGATTGATGCACGAACGTGTACAATGCCGAACTTGGTGAACACTGCTGTTAATTTACCCATCTTCTTCAGGCGTAGAGCTGCCACTTTTACCTTCCTGGCCGATGTAGTGAGGTTCTCATTAATTTACACGCGCCGATCGGATGCCAGCCTCAGGTCCCGTCTTCGTAGATAACTCCCATAGAAATCGTCACGATCATTCCGCAATCCAAACTCCACAATAATGAGACCATCATCGCCGTCCTTCATGGGTCTGTTCTTCATACGCCTGATATCTGACGTTGGAACAACATTTTCACTGTATCCAATGCGTTTGCAGATAGACTCCAAATAGCTTTCTAAATTTTCCCCAGTCATAAACGGGATACCGCTTGCAATGAGATCGTTCCTATTCCCGAGATTTCCAACAGTTTGGGAAACACGCTCCACTCTTTCATTCAGCGAGTCAAGCGTACCGTCAATGCTTTTAAATTTAACGCTACACTCACTTTTAAGGGAATTGATTTCATGGGATACATTCGCCAATTTTTTTTCGAGATCAGACTTCACCGCCTCAATTTGTTTGTTATGGTCGTCTTCTAGTGAAGCGATGGTCGAGATGGCGATAAATAACAGACGCACAAAAACTTTGGGCGACAAAAACAGCTTCGAAACGACTCGCTCGACGGATATTTCGTACTACATCGACTTACGGAAAACGAAAATATAGCGTCCGGGAATTTACGTAGCGTTAGTACTTTACTTTTGAAGTTTATTCCGCTAGTGATCCATTATCGCACGATACAACAATGGATGTAATTGGTTGTTGTTGGGCGTTGGTTGTCGAAGAATTCATATATCTTGGAACACTCGTTACATGTGATAATGACGTTAGCTGCGAGAGGAATAGACGTGTTGCGGCTACAAATAGGACTTTCAACGATTTGCTTAGCCAGCTAAAGTCTCGCTGCCTACAAGCACGAACAAAACTACCTCTGACCACATCGTTGATTCGTCCAGTACTTCATGGACGTTAAAAGATGTAGACTATCGAATTCTCGGAGTGTTTGAGCGGAAAATACTGCGTTCAATACTTGGTGGCGTGGTGGAAAATGGTGAATGGCGCAGATGTGTGTACAAAAATTTAGGCATCAGCAGGCTGATAAAATCAGCAGATTATGGTAGGCTGGACATGTAGTGCGCATGTCAGAAGAGACACTAGCAAAAGTCATGTTCAGCAGACAACCTCCAGAGGACGTCGGTTCCGGGGTAGACCCCGCACTCGCTTTGTGCAATCGAGGAAGATGCGCATGCGGCCGGCGTGCAGAAAGACTGGCGACATATGTAAGTAGGTATCCCCACCCCAGTTATTTCTACTTATAAATAGAAAGTTTAGAAAACAAATTTTACACAAACCATATTATATCAGGAAATTACAATGAGTGGTTAATTCAAATCATCAATGAACGAATAGCTTTCTTTTTTTTCCGATTTCAAATTTTTCGACATCCCTGGGGATAAGAGTATCATCGTGTTAGTCACATAAAAAACGAATACGAAATTTGTAAATTGACTGAGAAACCTCGAAGTTATAAACTGCGGAATGTGGAATACTGAACGAATACTAAGTTGAGGTGGCAATATCACATCGGTGGATGTAATGCATCTAAGAAGAAAAACAGTCATAAACGAAATGATAATTTGTATAAATAAACAGTTTAACTACATTGTGCTTCGAAATTTATTACGATGAAGCATAACTTTGTATTCTATGGAATTGTGCTGTAGGACTTTTTTCCTAGAGAAACATAAATCATATATTCTCCATGTCCGATTCAACTGTAAATGGAGACAAAAACTTGCAAGCAAAAAGTTTAGCAACAGCTTTTCTCACTTCCTTTCTCTCATACGCACGGCGCACGGAGCGGAAGCAAAAACCTTCAAAGTTGATTAATATTGAAACAAGCGGAGCCACGAGTTGCTCTTGCTTCTTTTCTCAATCAGTTTTTAACGTGTTCTAGAGAAGTTGGCCGTACTGACTACCTTATACTCTGTCGCCGCCCTCGATGTCATCTGAATGGTAGAGACAGATCGCTTTTTATCAGTTTCGCTCTGGCGGCTGCTCATTTTATGGGCAATTGGAGAATCCTCGCCACCCTTTTTTTTTCACTTCACAGCCAGAAAGCGCACTCGACCAACCACAGGAAAGTTTATAATTGAAAAAGTTGATATTTCCTGCGAGCTCGTCTGTCTCGCTGACGGCGGCCTTGCCTGTGCACCACACAGCAGTCAACCTGACGGCAAAGCTTGTGCATCCCGGCTGGGCATGTTGGGTTGAGATTATTATGTTCCTATTCACAGGGACATCAACTGTGCGACACATTTGTTAGAGGAAAGTTTGTTTGAAACGGACGTATGCTGATTCAATTTGCCGTGATTTTCCAATTTATTGCACTGGCCAGCTGCTTTCGAGGGCCAGGGTGTTTTTTTTGTATTGGTACAATATTTCTCTGCTGAAGGTGTCGATTCTCGGATCATGGTTCATCATCTTCAAAAAGCATCCATTTTCAAAATTATTTGCGTCGGAAAAGTTTAAAAAACGAGCTTAGCATAAGATGTTGGAATATTTACAAAAACCATTAATTTGAAATCTGTACAATTTTGCCTGTCGGTAAAATATATAGACAGGCGACCACATCTAATGTCTCCCGTATCATGCAAATTAAAAGGACTTCTGATTAACTTAGATTCACTCGTCATTAACGCTTGAGAAATTATTGCTTTCAATGTAAGACACACTTTTTGGATTTTAGTAGTAAGCATGTGAATTAATTAAAATAATGGATCTATTTCCCTAATGTGCATTTCGATATTTTAATGTGTTTCTTCGTTACAATTTATATTGTAGAAGAAAGACGCCATATTAAGTAGGTAAATGACATTTTGTTGTCATAGCTATTGAATGAAGAAACGAGTAATAAATCTTCAAAATTGTATTATCGAATACCTGTACTGCTGTCATACGCATATTTGTCTCATGTTTGCTGGGATTCCCTATACACATGGGACAGTTATGCGTACAACGGCAGTATATGTACCACTGAAAAGCATAATGTCATTGTCGAGTTGTAGGAAACTTGAACGCACGAAGATTAAGTATCGTTACACGCCCACCTCTTCTATCCATAGAAGTGCACTACCAACAGGTGATTACAGTGCCAGTGGCAAAATAAAAGACGTAAAACATGTAATGTGATAACTAGTCTATTCTCTTTCATATAATCTTGCCCTTTGCGCTGCTGTAAGATACAACTTGATCCCCTGTCACTTTCACCTGGTTTTATCAGAAACCCTTATCCTGCACACTTTTAACACTGAGCACCTCTCGGTTCACACAATGCATACAGTGTCGTATCACATGGTGCATCGTTCCAGGTCCAGTGGAACTTTTGTGCTGGCCAGTAATACAGCGTTACGCAATGTTCATTGCCCCCACTCGGTTCCCCTGTATTCCAGCGAGAAAACTGCACCCAGCTGCCCGTATCGTGCCACATGAAGCTGCCACCTCCGTACGCCAAGTCACTGGCCCCCAGCCAGAATCCGAAGAATTGCGAGTTTTGGGGCTTAATCGACTTACCCAGCTGGACGGCCGCTTCATGTTTCGCGTCCGTGTCTAACACGGCCAACCGCATACCCATCCGATGGCAGGATTCGACTGCCGCAATCCAGTTGGTCTAAAACAGGGATTTGATATACATTTCTACTAAAACGATAAACAAGGATAGATAGTACTTTAATAGGCGAGACATGAAATGAATGTTCTGCTGAAACTATCGATATAATAACGAGCACAAAGAGAAGTTTGGAGAACATTTCAAACGTTCGGTAAAACTATTCTTATCACATGTGTCGACTGGAGTGAACTGACCAATAACGATGTAGAAAGCAATTTATTATTTCATCGTATTTGAACACCCGATAGCAGAAAACAGTTTGTATGAGAATTGCAATATTTACAATGTTTTTTGATAAACAAGATAAAGTTCGGAGAAAGCTATCTTATTTGCATACTTGTAGTTAGACTTCTTATAAATGCAAGAATCCATTACTTAAACGATCTTACTAACGTTCTTAAGAATAATTAATAAAATAAGGTACTTATTTGAATCAAAAGATGCTAACGATTACCCGTATCAAATAAAAGTATAAGTCCGGAAATGGCAAGTTAGATTCTTGATCTGGTCTAGGATGGTTTTAGGTGGAAAACTATCTCGATTCCCTGGGCAAAGCGTATCCGTTGTGCTTGCCCCACAAAATATAATGGGAAGCATTGAAATAATCTCAACACGCTGAAATGCCAACGTCTTCCGGGTGGCAAATTTAGAATTTAGAAAAATCAAAACTCGAATCGTTTTCGACCGATCATAATTGAAAATTTGTAACGAAGTCTAGTTCAAGGGGTGTCCAGGTTCCGGATGGTTCAATAATTGTTTCAAATTGTGTTGGGGTACCAACGACTTGGCGTTTGGGATATATTTGAGAAAATTTTAAATTTTTAAATTGAACTCTTTTCAAACATTACTTAAATGTGAAAATACTAAACGTTTAAATTGCATTGCATTGTACAAGGGTAGATCTAAATTTCTAAATAGTGGCTATATGCAACCAGGAGATATTTGGACTGCAAATCCTGGAAAGGTAGTGGGTTTTATTAACTCAATTATACCGGAATGGGAAAAGACGCGTCTTAGGTTGTTTACTTGACAAATGGTGATCAACCTACAAGATGCGAATACATAGTTAAGAATAATCAGGGGTATACCATAAAAGTTCAACTCAATGGACGCAGTGGTTCTACCAGAGGACCGACATCCAATTTTTTTACTATGGATTTTGACAGGTCTGCCTGTTCGTTCTTTTTTGGGGGATAAATTTATCCCCCAGTGTCAAATTACCCCAATACTCATTTATTTTGCATTAGTATGTGCGCAAATTTTGAATGTTTACGGTTTTACAGGAGAATATGATGCAAAACGCCTAACCACTCAATAATCCAACATGATACAATCATGAGAAAATAGAGAAAAAAAAATTAACGAACTATAAATTAAAACTATTTTACACTCGATTCCATACTTTAAACATAAGAATGTTCAACTTATTTGCTCAATTCTTTAGAATACTACTTGCACAAGGTACTGTCTATGCCTTTGTTCGTTTTATATCAGTTTCACCCTCGGAATTGTTTATGTTGCATTCGCAGTGCACTCGTATTGGTGACTCAGAAAAGATGTGACAAAGATGGCGTAGCTTGTCATCCCCGTGGGTTCTACGCCCCAACAAAATAAAAAAAAACGTTTAAATTGGAATGTAGATTGTACATCCGATAAAAAATGAAGAAATTTTACATAAACAGTTTCCCAGTTTCTAGTTACGGTAAAGATCGGCTTGGCCAGGAGTAGTGGTCATCGTGCTTTTGTTTCTTTCATCTTAAATAGGAATCAAGGAGTCTCCAGTACCCTTGCGAGCAAAGGCGTAGGATTGCCAATCCGGAGATGGCGAATTCGATTCCCGGTCTGGTCTAGAATGTTTTCGGATTGGAAACTTTCTCGACGCCCTGGGCATAGTGTATCTAGTCAAACAAGATACATACTCATGCAATGGCGGGTATAGCAAGCTTTCAATTAATAACTGAGGAAGTACTAATAGAAAAAAATGTAAAGTAAAGTGCCGTCGTCGGGGGTGACAATTGGTCAAATGGGGGTGAAAATGGGTCACTGTTTCAACTACTTAGAATGCTTGTAGAATGGATTGAATGTATCTGAGGGCAAGAAGACTAAAAAATAAGATACCTTTTTGAACGATTTTGCTCTACGACCTCCAGGCTGCCGGTGAGAGCGATGACCCATTCTCACCCCCCAGACCCATTGTCACCCCCGATGGCGGTAGTGGTAAGGTAATGCATATTACTTACTTGATACTTGATGGGCTACACTGCCGCTAACCGCAAGTCAGACTTATCTGGATATGGCGTCCATATACAGATAAGTCTGACTTGCGGTTAGCGGCAGTACAGCTCTTCGATGAACCTACGCCGAATGGAGTATCCTTCTCCACTGGACTCGATCCTGGGCCAATCGCTTCCAGTCGCCTTGAGCATTGAGTGCCCTCAGGTCCTCTTCAACTGCAAAAAGCCATCGTGTACGCGGCCTTCCACGAAGTCTGCGGCCTCTTCCGGGTTCTCTACTGAATATTATCTTCGCTTGACGTTCATCCGACATACGACCAACGTGTCCAGCCCACCGTAGTCTGCCGTGTTGTATAAGCTCAATAATATCCAGCTCTTTATACACCTGGTACAATTCGTGATTCATGCGACGCCACCAGATACCGTTCTCCTGTTTACCGCCGAGTATTGTCCGCAGCACCTTACGCTCAAACACTCCAAAAGCTCTCCGATCAGCCTCCTTTAACGTCCATGTTTCATGGTCATATAAAGCCACCGGAAGAATCAGAGTAGTATACAGCGCAAGTTTTGTTTTCGTTTGCACACTACGGGACTTAAACTGGTTACGAAGTCCGTAATAAGCCCTATTTGCAGCTGCAATACGCCTTTTCACCTCGCGGGTAACATCATTATCGCACTTCACTAATGTTCCAATATACACAAATTCTTCTACCACTTCAAATTTTTCACCATACAGCACCACTTCGCTACCACCACCACTAATGAACCCACGATGATTGCCGGCGACCATTTACTTCGTTTTGCTAGTATTGATCGTGAGTTCAATCCTCGCTGTGTCCCTCTTAAAAGGCACAAAAGCCTCTTCCACGGCATGGCGATGACTCTACGACACTACCCATAATTTCATTACCCCGAATGCCACTACCCCGAACGCCACAACCTCGAATGAGTCACTACCCCGAATGCCATTACCCCTAATAGGACACTACCCCGAATGAGCCAGTACCCCGAATTAATCATAATTTCAATAAGAAAATTATTTTGAGCTTTTTAGTGGAATGAAGACGGCCTTACTTTTGAGGTCGAAATACGTATCTGTCAAGATACAATTAAGTGGTGGAATTCAATGGGATTGTATAAACTCGTCTTATGACAGGGGCATAATTTCAAGTTTATACTTCATTTCAATGAAAAAAAGGTACTCAATAAACACTAATTACGTAAGCAATTTTTCTGGGTACTGAGTGGTTTCAACCCCCTCCCCCCATGTAAGATTTTTCCCAAATATTTTTTTTTTATTTATATGGAGCATAAGAAAATGGCATACCACCCAGCCCCCCATAAGTGCTTACGTAATTAGTGTACGACCCCAGGGGAACCGGGACTGTTTAAATGCAGTATAGAGCTAAGTATTCTCACTCCGTAAGATCCCGCTCCAATTCACATGGCACCCTTAACGAGTCCTGAAGGGGGAAATTATGCAGCACGTTCTAACACAATGCAGAGAGCTGGAGGCAATTGCGGTCCACGTCAGCATAGCTACAAGAGTAACAAGATTGAAGTTGTTCCTTGGTCGCTATAGTAAAAACAACGGATTCTGGATGAAGCGTGCTCAGAATCGACGAGTGGGTGAATGAGTGAGTTAGAGTGAGCGAGTAGAAGTGAGTGAGTAAGAGTTAATGAGTGAGTAAGAGTGAGTGTATGAGTAATAGAGCATGTATGAGTGAGTAAAAATGAGTGAGTGAGTGAGTGTGTGAGTAAGAGGGAGTGAGTAAAAGTGAGTGTAAGTGAGTAAATGTGAGTGCATGAGTAAAATTGAGTGAGAAAATAAGTAAGATAGAATTAGCGAGTGGTATGAATGAACGAGTGAGTAGGAGTAGGCCAGTGAGCAAGAGTGAGTGAGTGAGCAAGAGTGAGTGGGTAAGTAAGAGTGAGTGAGTGAGTAAGAAGAAGGAGTGAGTTAGTAAAAGTGAGTAAGTGTGTTACAGTGGTTGCATGAGTAAAAGCAAGTGAGTGAGTAAGATTGTGCGAATGATTGAGAGTAAATGAGTGAGTAAAAGTAGAGTTTACTGAGTAAGAGTAGTTGAGTAAGTGAATGGGCGAATTAATAAGAGTGGGTGAGAGAGTAAAAATTAGTGAGGTAAAGAAAGTGTGAGAGAGAGAGAGAGAGAGAGAGAGAGAGAGAGAGAGAGAGAGAGGGTGATCTTGTCTGTCTTCGGGAAATTGCGTTGACTTCGCCTACTATCGGGCAGACGCGTTACTTTTAAGAAGGCATTATTTCCTCTGTGTGCCTTATCGCGGTATAAGCACGTTCATTTGAAGAAGGTATCATCTCCTCTATCTGCCTTATACCGGGCAAACGCGTTAATTTATAGAAGGCATCATCTCCTCAGTCTGACTTACGCCGTGCAAACGCGTTCATTTATAGAAAGCATTATTTCCTCTGTGTGCCTTATACCGAGCAAACGCGTCCATGTGAAGAAGGCATAATCTCCTCAGTCTGCCTTATACCGGGCGAACACGTTAATTCAAAGAAGGCATTTTTTCCTCTGGCATAAATAAGGTAATATTTACCCTGTGTGCCTTATAACGGGCAAATGCGTTCATGTATAGAAGGCATAATCTCCTCAGTCTGTCTTATACCGAGCAAACGCGTTCATTTAGAAAAGGCATTATTTCTTCTGTGTGATCAGGCAAACGCGTCCATTTAAAGAAGGCATAATCTCCTCAGTCTGCCATATACCGGGCAAACGCTTTCATTTAGAGAAAGCATCATTTCCTCTGTGTGCCTTATACCGGGCAAACGCGTCCATTTAAAGAAGGCATTATCTTCTCAATCTGCCTTATACCGGGCAAACACATTCATTTAAAGAAGGTAATATTTACCCTGTGTGCCTTATACGGGGCAAACGCGTTCATTTATAGAAGGCAACATCACCTCAGTCTGCTTTCTAGTGAGCAAACGCGTTCATTTAAGAAGGCATTATTTCCTCTGTGTGCCTTATATCGGGCAAACTCGTTCCTTCATAGGCCCTCTTACTCCATTACTCATTTTGCGATTCATCGATATCTGTTATAATAATAGAATACTACATACTCGAAACGTTTTCGGGGTAATTGCCTTTCGGGGTGATGGTTTTCGGGGTACTGTTCCATTCGGAGTAGTGGCCTTCGGGGTAATGGCATTCGGGGTACTGGCATTCGGGGTAGTGGAGTGGAGCCCATGGCGATCAATCCCGATAATATCGTTATCGTCCGCAAATCCCAGGAGCATATGCGATCTTGTGATAATGGTACCGCTTCTTTGCACACCAGCTCTCCTAATCGCTCCCTCGAGCTATATTGAACGGCTCCACCCCACTACCCCGAATGCCAGTACCCCGAATGCCATTATCCCGAAGGCCACTTCCCCGAATGGGATAGTACCCCGAAAACCATCACCCCGAATGGGACACTACCCCGAAATCCATTACCCCGAAAGGCAATTACCCCGAAAACATTTAGAATCTGTAGTATTCTATAATTATTTTTAACATCAACAGATATCGATGAATCGCAACTGTTTTTTATCCAACAAGTTAAACCAACAGTTTTGATTTTTAACTTTAACTGCTTTAACTGTCAATCCTGTCATTATGACCTGGAAAAGTACTATTCTACGAAATTGAGTAAGATAGTGCTTTCTTCAAATGGACGTGTTTGCCCGGAATAAGGAAGACAGAGGAAATGATGCCTTCTTTAAATGGACGTGTTTGTCCGGTATAAGGCACACAGAGGAAATAATGCCTTTTTTTAAATGAACGCGTTTGCCTGGTATAAGGCAGATAAAGGAGATGATGCCTTCTTTAAATGGACGCGTTTGCCCGGTATAAGGCGAACCGAGATGATGCCTTCTTTAAGGCAACGCAACTTGCCGAAGACAAACAAGATCTCCCTTTCTTTCTCACTCTCATACACACACCCCCTTACTCACTCACTTCCTCTGTCTCACTTATTGTTACTCACTCACCCACTTTCATTCATTCACCCACTCTTACTCACTCATCATCAGTCATTCGCTCTCCCTTTCTCGCTCACGCTTACTCACTCACTCTTTACTCGCTCACTCACACACTCACTCTTACTCACTCACTTAATCACTCACTCTTACTCACCCATCCACCCACTCGTCAATTTTGAGATTCAGCCCACACTTCATCCAGAATACGTTGCTTTTACTACAGCGACCAAAGAACAACTTCTACCTTGCTGCCCTAGTAGCCATGCTAACGTGGACTGCAATTGCCTCCAACTCTCTGCATTGTGCATGAAAACGTGCTGCATAATCTACCCCTGCCCTGCAGGACTCTTGAAGAGTGCCATACGGAATCTTACGGAGCAAGAATACTTAGTTCTATACTGCATTGAAACAGTTTCAGTTCCAATCATTGTTCATTCATATGAATTATTAATAAACTTGTATTGAGTAACATTTTTTTCATTGAAATGAAGTATGTATAAACTTGTAGTATCCCATTAGGGGTAATGGCATTCGGGGTAGTGACTCATTCGGGGTTATGGCGTTCGGGGTAGCGGCCTTCGGGGTAATGGCATTATGGGTAATGGAATTATGGCTAGTGTCGTAGAGTCATATTGAACAGTAGATTCGAGAGTGCATTACCCTGCTTTAATCCTTCTAAGGTAACAAATGACGTCGATATTTCATCCGCAACTCTTACACTTGATTTCGATCCGTCCAATTTTATACGAATCAGCCGTATCAGTTTCGCCTGAAAACCATGTTCCAGCCTAATTTGCCATAATTCATTCCGTTTTACTGAATCGTACGCCGCCTTAAAATCAATAAACAGATGATGTTTCTGCAAGTTGTACTCCCAGAATTTATCAAGGATTTGTCTCAGGGTAAAATTTGATCTGTCGTTGATCGGCCCTCACGAAAACCAGCTTGGAATTCACCGACGAAGGACCCTTTAAGCGGTCTCAATCTGTTGAACAGAATATGGGACATAATTTTGTACGCCGAATTGAGGAGGGTTATTCCTCAATTAGAGCATTAGACTGGAACCCAGCGGGATATCGCAGCAGAGGCAGACCCAGAGGCTCTTGGCGGCGAAGCCTCAATAAAGAAATAAAAGAAGTCGACCGAAATCTAACCTGGCAACAGGTTAAAGCGATAGCTGAGCAATGCTCAGGATGGAGATCTTTCAAGTCGGCCCTTTGCACCACTGGAGGTGTACAGGATTCGTAAGTAAGTAAGTACTTCCACAGTTATTAATTGCGAGGTTTCTAAGCCAGGTTACCATTTTTGCATTCGTATATCATGAGGCTAACACGATGATGATTTTATGCCCAGGAAAGTCGAGACAACTTCCAATCCGAGAATTGCCTAGACCGACACCGGGAATCAAACCCAGCCACCCTCAGCATGGTCTTGCTTTGTAGTCGCGCGTCCTACCGCACCACAGTGGCGGGCCCCCATATAAATGCCGTACAAAACCTAATACGTTGCTCGAATCTTCCACCAAAGAGTAACGGCTAAGGAGGGCCCCTAAAGAGGCAAGAGGCAACTATAAAATCAAATAATTGGTTGGCCAGGTTGGCCCCCGCCAAGGGCGCCAGGCCTTAGAAGGACGCCAAAATCAGGGATTTCGCGATTAGAGGATTTCCTCGGTAATCAACGATTCCGTAATCAACCATTTGACTAGTATCCATCCCCTTCGTTGTCTTTTTCATCATTTATTTGACAGATATGGAAGTAAGAACAACTTAAACTGGCTACGCAGTCTTTAACAAGATTTTTATTTGTCCAAAGAAGGAGTCTTGCATGGCTGCCATTATGCTGCCAATAAACAGTCGATCCTTCAATAGCACAAAACAAAATGGCAGCCAGTGTTGTCCTACACTCAAGGCAAAAAATTCTGCTCTTTAATTTTACACCATCTAAAGGATTTTATAGTCTCAACTAATTAAGTTCAACTAATAGAAGGATATTTGAATTTTCTAAATGTCATGGCATACTGTCAAAAAAATGCACTCCAGAACCACAGGAGCACACGCGCTGAAAATACACTCCAGTGAAAACACTCCAGTGTATTTTCAGTGCGCGCGCTCCTCTGGCTCTGTAGTGCATTTTTTTGACAGTTGGCCATGACATTTTGAAAATTCAAATATCCTTGTATTAGCTGAACTTAATTAGTTGAGACTATAAAATCGTTTAGATGGAGTAAAATCAAAGAGCAGATCTTTTGCCCTGAGTGTAGGACAACACTGATGGCAGCCATACAAGACTCCTTCTTTGGACAAATAAAAATCTTGTTTCAATCTTTAAAGACTGTGTAGTAGCCACTTTAAGCTGAAGTAACAATAAACAGTCGATCCTTCAATAGTGGAAGTAAGAACAAAATGATAAGAACAGGAAATGCAAATGGCATGGAGCATAGAACAGGCATCTAGGGAGGGAGTCCTAGAATGGAACTTTTCAATACGCTAAAGGCGAAACACAGAGTAGACTGTATAAATCGTATACACAGAAGAAATGATAGGGAGTTTGTGGGATTTGAGATAAATTCGCTCATTTTACGCAGACAAACTATTTGAGGTCCGAAAACGATCACATTCGATCCAGTGATATTTATGATTCCATTAAACTAGAAACTTTAATGAGCTCAATGGTGAAAAAACAAAGCGAAGATGTTGAATATTCGATAAGCATTGATAATGTGAGTTTGATTTTTCCTCTTGGTTCTATGTATATGAACTGATTAAGCTTTAAACGAGGATGAGTATTTGGAATGACGTGACTTATCTAACAGCATACTGAACACTATCAAGGGATTTCAATAATGATGGCGACTAGCCAACTTCAAAGTTTAATTTAATTCGTCCAAGCAATTCCACCAGTGCCACCAAACTACTGCTAGATCCGATTGCCATTCTGGCCATTTATCAACCCACTCCAGAATTGGGGTTTTCTTGATACGACTAGGTCCAGTCGTTATTCCAACCATTCCACTAAAGAGTTGAATTTTTTTGAAAGTCCTGTAGTTCCTTGAAACCACCGACCAAGCCACTCTAGAGTTCGATTTTTCTTAATCAATATGGAGTTTCTGAACGTCATTCAATCCACTCCAAGTAAGGTTTTTTGATTCGTCTAGGTCCGATAGAGCTCCAAGCACCGACCAGCACACATTTCATTGAGCACTAGTGCATGAATTCCAAACAAGGAAGTTCGGATTTTTTTTGTCGAAAATCTACGCACTACTGATTCAAGCTATTTTTTTTTACGCAGGTTTAAGAAATTCAAAAATTCCTTACTTCCTACCTCTAAATTGGAAAATATGCAGGTTATATTCATAAAGAAAATTTTACACCACGCAATTAATTGATTTGAAATCAACCCTGATTTTGATGCGCTCTTCGTTTTGAACTTCTGCAAGAAAGTTAGGGACGCCCAATAAAGTTTTACCAAGGGCGCCGGGAGGCCAAGCTACGGCTCTGCTTCCGCATTTGAACCTAAACTTCAATTTGGTGTGCTGCGTGTGTAGCAAGAGCGGGTTATTTATCTATGCAATTTAAGTTTGTGATTATGTGAAAATATGCAAATTGCTATAGATATTTACCAACAATTTTAAAAATAGGCGGATTTCAAAATTTTGGAGATGAATAATCTCTCGTCAAGAACATTTTTTTTCAATTCCATAAAAGTGTGTACAAAGTGTAATTGAGCTTAACGACTTACACTTGTCAGTTGGATTGATAAGAACGATCAAAATTGCATAGACAATAGGAAGTAATTTTAGTGTGACATTTGCTTTAGATCACCTCTGCATCTCCACACTAGTCACGGGAGAGATTTTTGTTGTTCGTACGAGGTAAGTAGATGTTTCGAAAACTACACGTGCGCGTTGGTCTTCAATGAGTTGAGAACTACTGATCCAAAGAGAGAAGGGTCGTTTGGCTAAAACCCATTCGGCCGAATGCCACTAGGCCGAACAAACCATTAGGCCGAAACCCATCTTGCCCAACGGGTCATTTTTCCGAAAAAGTCATTTTGCCGAAGGGGTCATTTGGTCGAAAGGGTCGTTCGGCCGAAATATGGTCATTTGCCCGAAAGGGTCATTTGACCGAAATGGTCGTTGGGCCGGAAGGGTCGTTTGGTCGGACCCTCGGTCGGTTTGGCCTAAAGGGTCGTTTGGCCGAAAGAGTCGTTTGGCGAAAGAGTCGTTTGGCCGAAAGGGTCATTTGGTAGAAATGGTCGTTTGGCCGAAATGGTCGCTTGGCCGAATAGGTCATTTGAAAAGTGAGAAATTAGGAGTGATAAGAGAACCGTCTGCGAAGTGGGTAGTGAGACGTCACACTACTCACTTCACGCTTCTCACTTTTACTGTGAGAAGTGAGAAATGAGGAATGAGAATTGAGACTTCTCGCTTCTTATTCCGAATTTCACACTTTTAAAATGACCTATTCGGCCAAATGACCCTTTCGGCCAAACGTTCCGTTCGACCAAATGACCCTTTCGGCCAAATGGCCATTTCGGTCAAATGACCCATTTGGCCAAACGACCCTTTCGGCCAAAGGACCCTTTCGGCCAAACGACCTTTTCGGCCAAACGTTCTTTTCGGTCAAACGTTGCTTTCGGCCAAATGTCCCTTTCGGCCAAATGACCCTTTCGGCCAAATAACCCTTTTGCCAAATGGTATCTTCGGCCTAGTGGCAATCGGCAAAATGGCATTCTTCCGTATTCTGCCAAACGGGCCTTCTCCGATCAAATGAGCGTTTTGTGGAATAATATAGTGGCAAACACTTTTACATAGCTCCTAACTTTGAGAATATGAAGGAAGCCTACATCAGACTGAAAAGGGAAGCTACGTGGATCGGACTAGCCATCAACACGTCGAAGAGACGCATCGTGGCAGGAAATCGTACGTACTCCATAAGAACGTACGATTTCCTGCCACGATGCGTCCCTTCGACGTGTTGATGGCTAGTCTGATCCACGTAGCTTCCCTTTTCAGTCTGATGTAGGCTTCCATCATATTCTCAATTTTAGGAGCTATTATATCAAAGTCTTCGGCGAAACCAAATAGAACAGTTTATCTAGAAAGCCGTATTAGTGCATTAGATGACATAGCTGTTGTCGATCAGTTGTAGGTATCACGCGACGCGTGTTGTACGGCTTTGGGACAGAATGTCGAAAGACAAAAGGTCGAAGGACAAAAGGTCGACGGACAAAAGGTCGAAGAGACAAAAGGTCGATGGGACAAAAGGTCGAAAGGACAAAAGGTCGACGGGACAAAAGGTCGACGGGACAAAAGGTCGAGGGGACAAAACGTCGACGGGACAAAAGGTCGAAGGGACAAAAAGTCGAAGGGACAAAAAGTCGAATGGACAAAGTTTATAAATCTATAATTCTGTATACATGAAAAATACTAAATATACAACAAGTTTGAAAACATGTTTCTGAAAAAAATTCTAGCTTATTACATTTCTCAGAGATTTCTCCTTCTTTATTTCATGGGCAGTTCTTTAACCAATTTACAGTGAATATTCAGCAGCCAGGGCGAGCATTGTATGATTTTGATTAATTCTCGGGACGAGAACTGAAAAAATAAATAATTGTTAGATCGTGCTCTTGTAACACGTGTCGCTTCGAGTGCATGTTGTGCAGAAGGTAGCTAAAGCCGGAAGGGTACGATGGGCAGGGCATGTTGCAAGAATTCCGGACAACTACCCTGCAAAGATGGTGTTCGCTTCCGATCTGGCAGGTAAGGCACGGCGAGGAGCACAGCGAGCGAGGTGGGCAGACCAAGTAGTCGGGGTTCAGCCAAACCGCACAAAGCAGCTTTTTGACTAACTTGTGATATTTTCTTCGCAAAAGGAAAATCGAAAGTATTTCATGACAATTCAACCGTACATTTGTTGAAGAATATCCTCAGTTATGGCGTTGAATGAAGTCCGATGGGATTTGTGATTTATTATTATTATCTTTATTAAAGAGGTTTTCGGCCCTGGGCCGGTTCACCTCATAAACGATTTGTGATCAATTAAATCTGTTACACGAAAACTTTGGCAACAAAATTGGAATTTTTTTCATTGGCGCTTGGTGCGACTTGGCAGAACACCGGCCAAGTGTAAAACGACTTGGTAAGCGTGGGGCGCATTAGATGATGGAGAGATGCGGCCTCGAACCGTGAATTAACGTCGTTTCCGACCAGACTTTGTGGAATTCCATCGACGTTCCCATCGGTGTCAGCATTTTGGAGTTGGCAACATTGAGGCGCATCAGCAGAACCAGGCGAACGATTTCGAGGACGATCATCGAACCTGTACCTACCGAGGCAGTGCAGACTCAGCATACTTGTAATATAGTTAAGTTGAGGATAATAAATCAGTTGGTTGTGAACAGTGAAGGTAGTTAGACGTTTAAGATTTTTTAAAAAGAAATCCGTGTTCTCGAATTATTAACTCGTGTATTGTGGCGTCAAATTGTTGATTCAGTGGTTTCTGTTTAGATGTAAACTAAATAAATGAATGAATGTGCTTATGCATATTGCACATATTGGTGGTAGAGTTTTGTGTAGATATTAGAAGTTGTAGGTTCAAGTCAAGATTGGGCCATCGTTCTCACGAACAGTCGGCTATCTGAATCGCTCAAAAAGGTATCTTATATTACATTTTCCTTGTGCTGAATTTTTTGAAAACATGGGCCAACCTGACCCTTATTTTGCCAAGTGTCACCCCAGCTGATGGTACTTACATCATACTTTTCCTTTGTATTGTTTTCAATACTATGGCTTTTCAATTTTAATCAATTTTGTAATTTCGACCTTTTGTCCTTTCGACATTTTGTCCCGTCGACCTTTTGTCCATTCGACCTTTTGTCCCGTCGACCTTCTGTCCCTTCGACCTTTTGTCCATTCGACCTTTTGTCCTTTGACCTTTTGTCCATTCGACCTTTTGTCCTTCGACCTTTTGTCCTTCGACCTTTTGTCCTTCGACCTTTTGTCCTTCGACCTTTTGTCCTTCGACCTTTTGTCATAGATTCTGTTGTACACCGTCAAGAACATTGACCGCAGGCACATTGCAACGAGAGTAGTGATCGGATTGATTAGAACGTGGTCGATTTGGTTTTCCGTTTCTTGGTTAGGTGATCTCTCTGTGGATATTCTTGCGGGAAGAACAGTGCTCCGCGCGAGGCTACAAAGTTTAGGCAAAATTTATGTAGCCTCGATGCAAAACGCCCCCTCGATGCAAAACGCCTTTTGGGTATTCCCTCATATTTACCGTGTTTGAGATGTTCGTAACTAAACGAGACTTGAAATTATGTAGGTGAGGCGAAGAAAGTTTCAAAATAACGATAACAAGGTAGGAAAAATTGAAATTTTCCACATTTTGATGAAACATCTAACATTTTGGCGAGGCAAAACACCTTAGTGGAACTAAGCTACAATGTACTACGCGTCTCCACGCACTTTCCATATCCATCTGATGATACCAATTCTGATTAGCCAACGCGAGGAGCTTTGTTCTCTAAGAGCTGTCAGCGGCGATGGCGGCATGACTGATGCCAAAAAATGCATTTGCCTCGGTGGCATCTGAAGTGATTCAGCGGTAAATCATCGTGTAGTTATCGTCAGTTGATATTGATCACGCGTTATTTTATTGAAAGTTAATCGGTCCTTTTTAGGACCATTGTTTTACACAGAGGAAACAAATCTTCCTTGCTGTATTTAAATCTGATGCTAAGGTCAAATTTTCTCGCAAAATTTTGTTTTGCTGTTGCTAGTGATTGGAAAAAAAGAAAATTAAATTAAAAGGAATTGCCGTCCACTACAAAGCAAAATCTTATGATGACTGCAGAAAATTCGTTGGCATCGGTGTCGGCTCCAGTCGGCGGGTGGTTGCTGCAAAAAATGTATGTGCTCACAGTGATGGCGTCTGCAGCAATTCAGCGGTAAATGATTGAGTGACTGTCGTCGATGTCGGCAGAACCCAATAAATGAAAACAAATCGGTTATTTTCAATACAATCACTTTATACAAAAG
This sequence comes from Armigeres subalbatus, assembly GCF_024139115.2. Taxonomy (NCBI): domain Eukaryota; kingdom Metazoa; phylum Arthropoda; class Insecta; order Diptera; family Culicidae; genus Armigeres; species Armigeres subalbatus. The sequence goes on along the minus strand of NC_085141.1, from coordinate 378,659,559 downwards.
AAAGCTGATCCGAGATTTTGAGCTGATTTTTGAATAGAAGCTCGAAATAGAGAAAATAGATGGAGGAGCTATTTACGCCACTACACTCGATGAGCCAAACATAGGAACATTCACGAATCACGAAAGTAGCATAAAGTTACATTGTTCACAAACAGCACCATAATCAAACATGTGGTGTCAAACCACCTTTCCATATTTTATAAACCGGTTCGGTTCTCTGAACAATGAACACATCCCGATTATGGTTGTTGTGTAGTCTCTGAACAAACATCTCATCTTCGTACAACTTAGCGTACCACCTCCGGTAATGAGGAAATAATGTCGCATAAGTTTCGGTTACAACACGACTAGGCCAAACAAACGTACAAAGACCGGCTTGTTTTGCTCTTTCATGTACACCTCCCCCACCATTATGAAACACCTAGAATGGGTATCATTAATCAATAATCTATTCAACTATTCGAGAAACCAACCACATTTTAGTATTTTTTCATTAAATACACTTTTTAAATCTATACTGCCCTTACCATCAAAAACTTTTTCAATTTTGATTGATTGTCAAACAGCAATTTTTTTTCGAATTTATGGTTTTAAAATCCTATAGGTTTCAAGATGGTGACGCATCTCAACAATTCCCACAAATATTGGTTAGAAATTTCAAATGATTCAAAAAATCAATCGATTTACACATATTTTCGGCATAACTTGACATTTAACATGCAAAATTTCTTTTTTACGCCAAACGTTTCAAAATTGTGAGAAAAGTGTATCACCCACTAACAACCGCAAGGAAATGGCAATACCGTGTCAGCCAATGTGTGTTATCCCTCTGGAGATACCCCAGTTTCAACACGATCGCAAAGCAGCAGTCAGCAATATTCCAGTTGTACTTTAATTGTGGTGGTTAACACTGCAACGCTAATTAGAATCATTCAAATAACTCGAGAACTTAACGTTGAGAACAATGCACCGCATATAGGAACATCATTTATTGAACTATCATCACAATCACGCACTATTTCATCTAGAATTGTTGAATACACGACGTCTTCTCAATGTTTTCGCAAATGGCATACAGCTCCGTACTGCAGGGCGCATCATTCCACGTCCAGTTGAAACCCTGCGCTGGCCAATAGTACAGAACCACGCAATGTTCGTTGCCTCCGCTGGGCTCACCTTCGCCCCAGTTTGCGTAACGCAGCCGCGCTCCGGTGCTGTGCCAGATAAAACTTTTCGACCTAGCCAGATCGGTAGCACCAAGCCAAACACCGAAAAATCCGGACCCGTGTAACTCGGCCGCCTTGGCTTCCTTAACGATGGCGGTTTGTTTTTCCTCCGAATCTACTATGGCAAGTCGCATGCCCATTCGATGGCAGTACTCGGAGGCCTCAAACCAATTGCTCTGAAATTGAATTGTTCAGGTTTGCAATTTGACTGATCTAAACTCGCTCCATTTGGCACTTACATCGTACGGTGCGATATGGTATTTGGATTGGGCAGAAATGTGAATCGCTTGATAAATTGTAATCATCAAAACAACGATTCTCAAATCGCGTGTGATTGTTCTGAACATATTGAATAAATTTAATCTTCCTACTCAAAAGCAACCGATCTGAAGAGTGATCAAATGATTGCAGTTATTGCGGCGACAGTGAGAAACAGACTGAATCGATTATCTGGTGTTTGTTTCGGTGGGATTCACATCATCTACTTGAACCGGTTCCTTCCTATCAGAGGTCAAGCGCTTCTGAAAACAGAAGCCGCCGGGGATTCTCTTGCGTTCTACACAAAACAGTTGTATGATGTAAACAGCTGACCAATTTTTACGTAAATTCGAAGTGTTTATGAATGAGTATATATAAGCGAAATAAAATGTTTACCATCGATTTTTTTATGTCTTTATTAGCGAGACTGCCCTGCCTTGTCTCGTATAATCGAAATTGATTTGAATGCTCGTGGCAATCAAGAAACACTTTCAAACATTTATTTTTAAACAGTCCTTTTTTGTCTTGTCGGTAAACACCATAATAATATTTTGTTCACATACTTGGAGCATGAGCAAGTATGTGAACAAAATATTGTTATGGTCTAAGACGAATTAAGTACTGTCCATTTAATTCCACTAGTTAATTTTCGTTATCTTTGCAGATACGTATTTCGACCACAACTGTGTGGTCGTCTTCAGTGTCTTGTACTTGACTCGACTTGAAGAAAACAATCGCAACTTACACTATTTATACTACGCTAGGTACCTAATCTAATCTTATTTGCCTACTTTATCGAGATTTTTTTTTTTCAATAAAATACCTGAATAAGGTAATATTGTCTTCGTCACCATGCAATCAAAAAACTCCCAACACAGTAGATAAAATTCCATTTATTTTAACCATCATTCAGTACAAAGCGCTCCAAACACGTTATTACTTCCCAATCACAATGCTTGAATACATTCCACAGTTGGATCAGCCTCACAAATTGCATACAACTTCTTATCACACGAGGCATCGTTCCACGACCAGAAAAATCCCAACCACGGCCAGTACTGCAGCACCAAGCAATGTTCGTTGCCCCCACTTGGCTCGGCGAATCTCCATTTGGCAAATTCCACCCGCTCTCCGGTGCTGTGCCACACGAAATTGTTTCTCCGAGCAAGATCAGTGGCACCTAGCCAGACGCCAAAGTTCCCTGATGACCAAAGTTGCGTTTTCTTCGCTGCTGCAACGACCGCTGAATGCTTCCTTTCGGAATCGACGATTGCCAAGCGCCGGCCCATTCGATGACAGTACTCTGCCGATTCGAACCAGTTGCTCTGCGCAATGAGGTATTAATGAGGATTTATGAGCATAGGACGTTACACAGTTTTGGAGTTAGTCATACCGCATAAGTGGCAACGTGATATTTGGGTTCAGCCGATAAGCTCATGTGGAGGTAAGCAATCAATAGGCAACATATGTATATTTTTTGCATTTTTATACCACGGATAGTTAGGACACTGCCAATCCAATTTGTTCAAAGTATGAGTTATATTCTTAATGAGAGACTCTTTTGGTGAAAGTATTATTTGTAACTGAGTGCAATATCGTTTGTTCATTGAACGGCTGATAATTAATGGGGATCCCAGAAATCACGCTAGCACAGAGTATGAATCAGTCACAGTAAAGTGCACGCTGTGTTTCCAATTTACAAATCGAAGAATGTATGAGAGCTGGGCATGTATATGCTCTAGAATAATTCTCCTTGCGATGATTGTGCTTTTCTGATACTGATTGGGTCTCTACGAAATACTATATGATAGATGACACAAAGCTGACAGGTCAACGCAGTTGACAAATGTAACAGGAAAGATAAAAGAGATGTCACAAAGTTTATGACTAGTTTGTAGAAGTCACGTTTTTCGCATTATCTTCCAAGTTACATTAAGTTACTGAAATCTGAATTGGTTATAGCATAGTCTACGTGAGTAATAAGCTGAAAAGCTGTTTATATTAGTACACTGGGGTTGCTTTTTAAGCGGTTTTTTGACGTGGGTTTCATTTTACGCGACTTTTTTTACGCGGTTTTTGGGACTTACGCAGTTTTTTTACGCGGTTTTAATTTTTTACGCGATTTTTCGAAAAAGTCTCAATCTCAATCAAAAGTCAGAAATCACGTGAAAATTGTAAAAAGTTGATTTTTTATCGATTTTTGCAAGTCGTTTTTTACGCGGATTTCAAATTTCACACGGTTTTCAAAAAAATATTCTAAGTCTTTTTCAATGGAAAACACAGTATTTAATGGAGGTACGATGTTGGGTCATTAGAGCGAAGGCCGAAGGTCATTTGGCCACAGCCGTTAGACCGAATGAGAAGTGAGAAATGAAAAAAAGGTGTTATATGTGAGATGTGAGAAGTGAATAGCAAGAAGGGAGAAGTAAGAAGCAAGAAGCGAGAAGTGTGAAGTGAGAAGCGAGAAGTGAGAAAGTGAGAAGTAAGAAGTGAGAAGTAAGAAGTGAGAAGCGAGAAGTGAATAGTGAGAAGTGGGATGTGAGAGGTGACCAGTGAGAACTGATAAGTGATATGTGAGAAGTGAGAAATAATATGCGAGATGTGAGAAGTGATAAGTGAGAAATGAGAAATAATTTATGGGAGGTGAAAAGCCCCTGGAGTTGACCAACTACCAGGAGAGCTGTTTAAACACGGTGGTGAAGCACTGGCTAGAGCGCTGCACTGGGTGATTACCAAGGTTTGGGAGGATGAGGTTCTGCCGCAGGAGTGGATGGAAGGTGTCGTGTGTCCCATCTACAAAAGGGCGATAAGCTGGATTGTAGCAACTACCGCGCAATCACATTGCTGAACGCCGCCTACAAGGTACTCTCCCAAATTTTATGCCGTCGACTAACACCAATTGCAAGAGAGTTCGTGGGGCAGTACCAGGCGGGATTTATGGGTGAACGCTCTACCACAGACCAGGTGTTCGCCATACGTCAGGTATTGCAGAAATGCCGCGAATACAACGTGCCCACACATCATCTATTTATCGACTTCAAAGCCGCATATGATACAATCGATCGGGACCAGCTATGGCAGCTAATGCACGAAAACGGATTTCCGGATAAACTGATACGGTTGATCAAGGCGACGATGGATCGGGTGATGTGCGTAGTTCGAGTTTCAGGGGCATTCTCGAGTCCCTTCGAAACCCGTAGAGGGTTACGGCAAGGTGATGGTCTTTCGTGTCTGCTATTCAACATCGCTTTGGAGGGAGTAATACGAAGGGCAGGGATTGACACGAGTGGTACGATTTTCACGAAGTCCGTCCAGTTATTTGGCTTCGCCGACGACATTGATATCATGGCACGTAACTTTGAGAGGATGGAGGAAGCCTACATCAGACTGAAAAGCGAAGCTAAACGGATTGGACTAGTCATCAACACGTCGAAGACGAAGTACATGATAGGAAGAGGCTCAAGAGAGGTCAATGTGAGCCACCCACCACGAGTTTCTATCGGTGGTGACGAAATCGAGGTGGTTGAAGAATTCGTGTACTTGGGCTCACTGGTGACCGCCGATAACGATACCAGCAGAGAAATTCGGAGACGCATAGTGGCTGGAAATCGTACGTACTTTGGACTCCGCAAGACGCTCCGATCGAATAGAGTTCGCCGCCGTACCAAACTGACTATCTACAAAACGCTTATAAGACCGGTAGTTCTCTACGGACACGAGACCTGGACGATGCTCGTGGAGGACCAACGCGCACTGGGAGTTTTCGAAAGGAAAGTGTTGCGTACCATCTATGGTGGGTGCAGATGGCGGACGGTACGTGGAGGAGGCGAATGAACCACGAGTTGCATCAGCTGTTGGGAGAACCATCCATCGTTCACACCGCAAAAATCGGAAGACTGCGGTGGGCCGGGCACGTAGCCAGAATGTCGGACAGTAATCCGGTGAAAATGGTTCTCGACAACGATCCGACGGGAACAAGAAGGCGAGGTGCACAGCGGGCAAGGTGGATCGATCAGGTGGAGGACGACTTGCGGACCCTCCGCAGACTGCGTGGTTGGCGAAGTGCAGCCTTGAACCGAGCTGAATGGAGAAGTCTTTTATGTGCAGCACAGGCCACTCCGGCCTTAGTCTGATGATAAATAAATAAAAATAAAATCCAACGTGGAAGAGGCCATCGCACTGCAAACTGAACTCGATACCTTGATGAAAAAGGGAGGATTTGCACTACGCAAATGGTGTTCCAATCGTCCTGAAGTTTTGGCCGATATTCCGGCCGACCAACTGGGAACGAGTTTGTCAATTACTTTCCAAATAAGCCCCGATGAGAAGGTGAAAACTTTGGGAATCACCTGGGAGCCAGGAACAGATCAATTACGATTCTATTACGATGTCACCCTAAGTGAACAATCGTGGACAAGGAGAAGTATTCTGTCAGCTGTCGCTAAACTTTTTGATCCCCTTGGGTTAATATCTCCCGTGATTGTGGTTGCCAAAATGTTGATGCAAGAGCTCGCCCTACTGAAAACTGATTGGGATACGTCTGTTCCAGTTCACATTGAGCGCAAATGGAAGGAATTCCACTCTCAGATGAATAATATCTCCGAACTAGAAATAAGTCGGTTCGTTTTCGCTTCAAAATGGGTGGATATTCAATTTCATTGCTTTTCTGATGCGTCTACCTTGGCATACGGAGCTTGCATGTACGTGCGGACGCTGGATGAAGCTGGAAATGTAAGGATTGAGCTGCTTGCATCGAAGTCGCGCGTCGCCCCGCTCAAACGCTTGACGTTACCGCGACTTGAGCTATCCGCCGCCAAAGAAGCCGCTGCCTTGCACTCTAAAGTAACAAAGGCTTTATCGATGGGAAATGTTCGTACGGTTTTCTGGTCTGACAGTACGATTGTGCTACACTGGCTACGAGCACCTCCAAATTCGTGGCAAACTTTTGTAGCTAATAGAGTATCGATGATACAAACTGCTACTTTCGCACACTCCTGGCGTCACATATCAGGAAAGGAAAACCCGGCTGATTTGGTGTCCCGGGGGATGACAATAAACGATTTTCTGTGCAGCAATTTGTGGAAACGAGGACCACCATGGCTGAGCAACAATGAAGATGAATGGCCTAAACGGACTGAGCACGAAGGCCCTCCTGACGAACAGTTGGAAGTTCGAAAAGTTGTTCATACCGTTGTTGTAGAAGATCCACCCAACGAAATGTTCAGATTGCACTCATCGTTGTCTACGCTTCTGCGGATTGTTGCATATTGTCGTCGCTTTGCGTACAACTGTCGCAACCGGGACGATAGGAAGGATACACTCGCCCTTTCCCATGAAGAAATATATTCAGCTAAAATAACACTAACCCGAATTGCACAAGCTGAACGATTTTCGGTCGAACTGAAGGCGTTACAGGAGCGGAAATGTGTCGATCGCAAATCTCACCTGAAGAGACTGTCTCCGTTTCTTGATAATCAGGGAATCATCCGAGTAGGAGGCCGGCTACATTTCTCGAACGAAGAGTACGCTGTCAAGCATCCAGCTGTTTTACCGAGTCATCATCCGTTTACACATTTGATTGTACAGCACCCTATCCGAGATACGACAAGAATTCTGGCCGATACATGGAAAGCGTGTCGTCAACACCGTGCTTCGTAAATGTATTCGTTGTTTCCGCACTAACCCGACACCTATTGAGCAGCCAACAGGTCAGCTACCAGCCGGACGCGTACGCCCAGGACGACCATTTCTAATAACCGGTGTGGATTATTGTGGGCCGTTTTATTTGAAACCATCTAGACGTAACGCAGCGGCCCTGAAAGTTTATATAGCGGTTTTTGTCTGTTTCTCTACGAAAGCGATGCACCTCGAGATGGCTAGCGACTTATCTACGGCTGGCTTCCTTTCGGTTCTACGAAGATTTATCGGATACCGAGGCATACCGTCCGAAATACATTCAGACAACGCTACAAACTTTTCTGGAGCGAATAATGAAATCAAAGCACTCCATGAACTGTTGAAAAATCAACTCAGCCTCTCGGTTATTCGTAATGAACTTGCCCAACAAGGGATCGCTTGGATGTTTATCCCACCACGAGCTCCTAACTTCGGAGGATTATGGGAGGCAGCCGTGAAATCCGTGAAAACCGCCTTGAAAAAAGAGATAGGCCTCCAGCAGCTGAGTCACGACGAGTTCATCACACTTTTGGTGCAGATCTCCGCCATCCTGAATTCTCGTCCTCTTTCTCCACTATCAGACGATCCTACGGAATTCGAAGCTCTAACCCCCGCGCACTTCCTAATAGGCTCAACAATGAAAGCCCTCCCAGAGCCCAATTTATTAGAAATTCCCACAAACCGCCTTGACCACTACCAGCGAATCCAGCAAATGTTCCAACGCTATTGGCAACGATGGAGCAAGCAGTATCTCACACAGCTGCAGATGACATCGAAGAACTCGCCGATAGATCCCCTTCGTATTGGAAGCATCGTTGTATTACGAGAAGACAACTTGCCACCTCTGTGCTGGCCATTAGCTCGAATCATCTGTTTACATCCTGGTACAGACGGAATCGTGCGTGTTGTGACGGTGAAGACCCTTGCCGATCGACGGTACTGATCAACGGAGATGAAACGGAGTTTGCATCAATCATGAATGTATAGTTGGAATACATACATAATTAATTGTTTTATAGTTAAGTTGAAGCTAGTTCAAGGGGGCCGGCAATGTTTAACTTTGAATGTAGTAAGATTATCGATGCAATAGATTTAAACACTAAAATGAAAAGTTAATTAATTTAAATATAAAAATAGAAATAAATAGACTAAAACTTAAACTGTTATACAAAGCATGCACATACATACAACACTAAACAGCCCTGTAACAGACACTAAGCTATAGTACGGATGATATTTAAAATAAATTAGATAGTACACAACACACATTTACAACACGAAACGATAGCCAGTACATAGCGTAAAGATAAACAGCCGGACCCTCAGTAGCCATTCGATCGCTCATGCAAATAGATGATCTGTTCTAGATTTGCTCGTGACAGAATAAATTGGTTTCAATTATAATAAACGTAGAGAGTACTTATTGAAATCGAAGTGGTTTGTATATCGTTGAAGAAAGGACACTAAAGTGTATTGGCAAGATGTGCTAAATGGTTGGAAGTATAGCGCGAAAGAAACTGTGCCGGAGCTTAGATAATACGTGTCGGATTGCGTCTTCTAAACCCACGAACCGCGGAGTTAAGTGCTGAACACCCTGAAGGATGCCTTTCCAACAGGCAACATGCTACACGCAGATGAAATTACTCTTGTTCTCTCTGTTTACTCACATTCGCCATGCGCTGAAGGTTGTCTCTCCAGCGGGCGGCATACTAAACACGGAGACAGCTATCTCTTATTCTCTCTGTTTACATTTCGTTTGACAGAACATACTCGATTGAACTAGTACAGCACTATTCGAAATCTTGTACTGCGACTGAATGAAGTCGAACGAAATACATAATGCCGCAATTTTTTCGAAACGAATCCAAAAACTTACGAATCGAGTGATTCGATTCGAGATGCACAATGTCACCCCAGGTGTTCGCCATACGTCAGGTATTGCAGAAATGCCGCGAATACAACGTGCCCACACATCATCTATTTATCGACTTCAAAGCCGCATATGATACAATCGATCGGGACCAGCTATGGCAGCTAATGCACGAAAACGGATTTCCGGATAAACTGATACGGTTGATCAAGGCGACGATGGATCGGGTGATGTGCGTAGTTCGAGTTTCATGGGCATTCTCGAGTCGCTTCGAAACGTGCAGAGGGTTACGGCAAGGTTTTTCGTGTCTGCTATTCAACATCGCTTTGGAGGGAGTAATACGAATGGCAGGGATTGACACGAGTGGTACGAGTTTCACGAAGTCCGTCCAGTTATTTGGTTTCGCCGACGACATTGATATCATGGCACGTAACTTTGAGAGGATGGAGGAAGCCTACATCAGACTGAAAAGCGAAGCTAAACGGATTGGACTAGTCATCAATACGTCGAAGACGAAGTACATGATAGGAAGAAGCTCAAGAGACGTCAATGTAAGCCACCCACCACGAGTTTCTATCGGTGGTGACGAAATCGAGGTGGTTGAAGAATTCGTGTACTTGGGCTCACTGGTGACCGCCGATAACGATACCAGCAGAGAAATTCGGAGGCGCATAGTGGCTGGCAATCGTACGTACTTTGGACTCCGTAAGACGCTCCGATCGAATAGAGTTCGCCGCCGTACCAAACTGACTATCTACAAAACGCTTATAAGACCGGTATATCTCTACGGACACGAGACCTGGACGATGCTCGTGGAGGACCAACGCGCATTGGGAGTTTTCGAAAGGAAAGTGTTGCGTACCATCTATGGTGGGGTGCAGATGGCGGACGGTACGTGGAGGAGGCGAATGAACCACGAGTTGCATCAGCTGTTGGGAGAACCATCCATCGTTCACACCGCGAAAATCGGAAGACTGCGGTGGGCCGGGCACGTAGCCAGAATGTCGAACAGTAATCCGGTGAAAATGGTTCTCGACAACGATCCGACGGGAACAAGAAGGCGGAACGATCCGCAGACTGCGTGGTTGGCGAAGTGCAGCCATGGACCGAGCTGAATGGAGAAGACTTTTATGTGCAGCACAGGCCACTCCGGCCTTAGTCTGATAATAAATAATAAAAGTGAGATTTAAGTTGGAAATAGTGAGAAGCGAGAAGAGAGAAGTAGGAAGTACTAGGTGAAAAATGAGAAGTGTGAAGTAAGTAGTGTCAAATGAGAAGTGAGGAGTAAGAAGTGAATAGTGAGAGATAAGAACTGAGAAGTAAGAAACGAGTGGTGTGAACCGAGAAGCGAAAAATGAGAAGCGAGAAGGAAAAAGTAAAAAATGGATGAGAAGTGAGATGTGCGAAGTGAGAAGTGAGAAGTAGGAAGGGAGAAATGAGAAGTAAGAAAACGGTAGCGAGAAGTGAAAGTGAGATTTGGGAAGTGTGGAGTAAGGAATGATATGCGAGTAGTAGAAGCAAAAGGTGAGCAGTGGAAAAAGATTTTTTTTAACTGAAAAGTGAGAAGTAAATAGTGAGAAGTGAGATGTGAGAAATCAGAAATGAGAAAAGAGAAGTGAGAAGTATTATGAAAGATGTGAGATGTCAGAAGTGAGAAACAGAAAGGGAGAAGTGAGAAGGTAGAAATGAGAAATTAGAAGTGAGAAGTTTGAAGCGAGAAGTAATAAGTAAGAAGCAGAAAGCGAGAAGTGAGAAGTGAAAAGTGAGAAACAGGAAGTCAGGAGTGAGAGGCGAAAATTGAATAGTGAGAAGTGAGAAATGAGATAAATATGTGAGATTTGAAAAATGAGAAGTTAGAAACGAGAAGTGTTAAGGAAGTGAGATTTAGAAGTGAGAAACTCGATACGAGAAGTGAGATTTAAGATGTGAGAAGCGAGAAGTGAGAAACGACAAGTGGTTAGTGAGAGCCGAGAAGTGATAAGTGAGAGACGAGAAATGGGTGGGAAGCGATAAATGAGAAGTGAGATGTAAGAAGTGAGAAGCGAGAAGTGAGAAGTAAGAAGCCAGAATTGAATGGAGAGAACTTGGTTGTGAGAAGTGAGATGGGAGAAGTGAGGAGCAAGAAATGAAAAGTAGTAAGATGTGAGAAAGGAAGGCAAGAAGGGTGAAGTTAGAAGATAGAAGTGGGGAGTGAGAAGGGAGAAGCAAGAAGTGAGAAGTAAGAAGTGAGAATTGAGGAGCGAGAAGTGCGAAGTAAGAGGTGAGAAGTGAGAAATGAGATAAAGATGTGATGTGAAAAGTGAGAAGTGAGAAACGAGAAGTGATAAGTGAAAGCCGAGAAATGAGAAGCTACAAGTGAGAAGTTAGATTTAGAAGTGAGAAGTGAGACATTTGATACGAGAAATGAGATGTAAGATGTGATAAGCAAGAAGTGAGAAACGAGAAGTGATAAGTGAAAGTCGAGAAGTGAATGAAGAGAAGTGAGTTGTGAAAAGTGAGATATGAGAAGTGAAGAGTGAGAAATAAAAAGCAATTTGTGAGATGTGAGAAGTGAGAAGCGACGAGAGAGAAGTTATAAGGGAGAAGTGAGGTGTGTGATGTGTGATGTGAGAAGTAAGAAGCAAAGAGTTGAGAAGGGAGAAGTGAGAATCGAGAAGTGAGTAGTGAGAGGCGAGAAGTGAATAGTGAGAAGTGCGATGTAAAAAGTGAAAAAATGAGATAAAGATTTGGAGATGTAAGAAGTGAGAAGGGAGAAGTATACCACGCGAATTTAACGTCACACGTTCCATTGCTTGGATTGCAATCGTGACGTCATGCTCGTTTGGCTACACTAGTTGAGAGTTCGTTTGGCTAGCCTCGTCTTCGCTTCAGCTCGTCTATAGAACCTACAGTGTCTATAATCTATATACTTTCCGATTTGGGTACAATATTTAGACCACTAACCAGGGGTAGCATTGCGCATCTCGATTCGAACGTAATTCTATCGAGTCGAACATGTCTGGCATTACGGCTTTCGATTCGATCTCGAAAACGACTCATCGTTCGAGTATGCTCGAGTAGGTACAAGAATAACGACATGTTTTGGCATTACGGCAACTCGATAGCACACTGAAAAACGACTCAAGTCGAATGAAAAACACTAGTCACCTTTGTAGCTTTCAAATGTTGTTCGAGAGTCATTTCTTGCTGAAAGTTTTTATTTATATTTGATTCGGGTGCACACTCCACGATGAATTCCTTTGAAAGCGGCACAGATGCTGGGGTATTGCCTTTTCGCCAATGTTATATAAACGGGAAAGCGGCGATTTATCACAGACTGCTTTTTCTGTTACTATAACTCTATTGATCGCAAAGCAGTTATTTGACTTTAAAAAATGGCATCAGAATTGCGTACATAATTTAAAATCAATTCAATAAAAATTCCGCGGAAAAAAAAATTTCGTTTCGTAAAATTCCGATTTAAATGGACCAGGATTTCGTATCGTTTCGAAGTCTCGGAAGTAAATCTTTCGTTTCGTCTCGTTTCGAATGGACATAGACATTTTAAATGTTTCCTTTCGTTTCGTTAGTAAAAAATGTCTTATCGCATACCCTTATTAATTACACCACAGTTTGCCATTATTTGCGACAAATGCAATTTTAATCAGACTAAAAGATTGCCGATCGATTGTTTTTGGTATTGTGTAGAAAAATCAGGTGCAGCTCGGACCGACACTGACGCCATGATTCCGCTACCGACGCCTAGCAATTATATTTTGTACATTGAAGAATGTTCGTATCGGATCAACTTTCTATCGCTACTCTTCTCAATGATACGCATTTTAAATCACTAATAGCACTAGACAAACTCAGAATCTTGCCAGGAATTTTCACTGGATGCCATGAATTTGCTAGTCACTAGCGGTTGAACTTTGGAAATATTCCTCTTATCTTCTTTCGAATATAATTATGGTTCTGAAAAAACGATTCATTTTGAATAATGTTTCCAATCACTATCAGCAATCCCTCAATGATTTTGCGAGACAAATCTGACTTAAGAGCTGCCTCCAGACCATTAGGTTCTACAGATGCCACCGATGCGAAAAATTTCACTTGAGTGCTGCCGCCAGGGTTTGCGGAAATCGTTCTCAATAATAACGAACAAAGTTAAAAGAGAGTCAAAAACCTCTTCGAATGATAACATTTATTGGGACCATATTTATTCACACAACTGTGTAAAACAAGTTGAAATGCAACATAAGAACCGGTGCCCCTGCAATTTGGACTTTCTAAAAGAAATTTATCATGGGGTGTTATACCTATAATAGCCCCTCGAATCAATTCATTATCATAACAGCTTCAAACCCTGGCTGCCTGCGGCCGGCCCACCCGCCAATGATTCACTGCTCCACTATCCTTGACCGCCACTGATGCTACTGATGCCGCTGCTACCTCCAACTGGTAAATTGGAGAAGAGTTTCCGACTCAATTGATACATAATTCTCAAAAATACATCGAAAGATAAAGACGCTATTAAACTATCAAGAAGAAGAAGTAATTGAACTTCTCACCTGGTTGTCAATGATCTTTCACACCATTATTGTTACCCTTTGAAAGTTTACTCACACACAGTTAGACACTTTATCAAATGACAGACTAATGAGTGAGAAAATTAATCTTACGTCTCGCGTCATTAGGAAACTTTTCCTGAATAGCGATTCACAGCTTATGCAGGTACAATTAATTATAAAAACTTGCTAATTAAAACTTTCTTGACGCATAGTGCTTCGCAGCTGCCGAGTAGCAGAAGTCAACTGAATTTGACTTGGCGTGAGATAAATCTCAAATTAACTTGACATTACAATGACTAACACAACAATCATACAATCATCGAAGCAAAATCTTTCTTATTTTCAATTTACCATCGAAAAAGCAAATTTCCCTTAAGATCATTCTTTCAAACAACCTTTTTATTCCCGACTAAGTGGCTGGATAAATAACGATAATTGAAACCCCTCATTTAGGCGAATTAAATAGCAAATCAGAACTACATTAGCACCCATCCATTCCGCCAAATCCTGCCAAACATACCTCAAAAGAACCGACGAAACCGCTCATGCGGTGCGACTGCCGAAAGATAAGACTTTGCCAGAAGAAAATGTGGTCCAACCTCCCGGAAAACAACGCTTTGAATAATTAATTTACCTCGCTCGATGCACCCAGCATTCGTCCCATCCACCCACTCCACCCGGCAGGAAGGAGAAAGGATCCGGGTATAATGACCACGAGACGCGCTTTTCGTTATCGAGTGGGCCGAGCGGAGGCTGGCTGCTGAAAGCTAAGCGCAATTTCATTACCGCTCAAGCACTTCACTTTTCCCCAGCGGGAAATTAGGACTTCATCATGACCAAGAGCCGGTAATCTTAGAAGGGAAATTGATCGCGCGGCGCAGGGTGTTGCTGTGAGATAGACTCTCGAAATCTTAGCTCGTTACAAGGGATGGACTTCCATCAGGGTGAGATGGCACCATCATCATCATCATCGTCGTTCTCGGCCGTAATCGTTATAATCATCTCTTTCGGTTGTTTGTAGATGGTGTAGATTAATAAAGTATTACGATAAATTAGCTGAAAATCTCAATTCAGAATGTATTGTCTAATACTGTCTGTTTAATTTTAACCAAAGTCTTAATCCAAAGACTTAATTCAAAATCAATTCGTAACAACTTTTAATATTGTACTTCGATAACATGAAGTTGATTCATAGTATGAGGCATATTTTAGAAGATATTTTGTTGCTCACTGGTGTCCTGTATTTGAGTTCTTGTCAACTTCTTTTTTATAGATTTCTTTCTTACTTAATAAAACATTTCACAATCAATCCTGTAGCGATGAGAACAACGACCAAGATGTTGAGCATCGCAATAATCTTCATCGTCCTCATCTGCCACTTCTTCTCCCAATAAATTCCAGCTACAGAAGGAAACCTACCACACTGAGAACTTTTACTTGGGTGGAATGGACGTTTATGAATTGCTACTTAAATCAAAATAAATATTTGTCGGTCCGTGCGTCGCATGGAATGTGCCTCATTTGGGTGTGCTTCACACCGGTCGGTTAGTTGCGGTGGGTCGGTCCTTCAACGGCACTGCTGGCAGCTTTGGCAGGCTATCATAACTGTTTACTCAACGTCCCATCTTTCGGTTGGGACAGCCCTGCTCAATAAAGACGTTTGGGGGTATTTACTCGTCCCACCACTATTTCCATCATATCACATGGGGCAAAACGAAGGCGGGTCGGTTCGTTCTTTGAATTCGATGGGAGCGATAAAAGTGTGATTGAAAAACCTAGTCGACCGGATCCCGAAATCGTCTTGAAGAAAGCAGATTTTCTCACGTACCGACGATTGATCTTCCCCCGCTGGAAAAGATGGACTTGGTTAATCGGATTGACAAGAGATGAAAAGGCTTTTCGAAATTTTAGGTTTATCGTGAAATCAAATGTTTAATTCAGCTAGGAAAAGCTACCGGAAGGCATTCACAATTTATGTAACGAGTGACAGTCAAGAGCTTATCTCATGAAAAAGGTCCATTACGTGGGACGGAAGGTTAGGCCAATTAAACTAGCCGTCTTAATTACATCAGATCGAGAAAGTCTCAGTAGCTGGTTATTAAAGCTTGAATAGGCCGACAATTAATTTTATTTTTCAGCTACTACCCACGATTTTTTGTGAGTAAAACTTTCTATTGGGATACGACTCACTCCCCACTCTAATCATTCGACCAATACTTGCATTTAAATTATTTATCATTTCACATGACAAAAATCCCTAGTTCCAGTCGTAAGAACGTGCCCGTTTTAGTATTCCACTTTCAATTGATTCAAGAAAAATCAATCAATAGAAACTTTGTTTCCTTCTCAGTGTCGGTTAAGCTCTTCGTCGTCGTGCGGTACAGTCAGCCCGCAATGTGATCCACATGTGAACACATGACTCATTTGGGAGCCCCGGACGTGAGGGATTCGCTTGTCGGTTACTCTTGTGTGCTTTTCTGACAATAATGGCACACAGCTTGGCTTCGGTAGAAATGTGGAAACTGCAAGGACCCAAGCCAATATTTTTGCCCGCACAAAATTTGTTATCACAAATTGTGACCTATCCCAGTTGTGGTTGTATGAAGATGTCACTGGAGAAATTGTAGGAGCACGTGGTATTCAATTTGCATACCGTTGCACAGTAAATCCATATACGTGATGCTAATATTTGATAGATTTGAACACAGTGATCGTTAGAATTGTTCATATTTATGTTTGTTCCAAAACGAAATGGGGAAAATAACGGTTTTAACAGGTTTTGACCTATTTTTGTTCAGAGTTTTCTAGACATATTATATTAAAATTTGTTTGGAAGATTTGTTGTATAGGGTAAATCAGGGTAAGATGTCTGGTAGAAAAGACTTGATTTATTGACGCAAATATATGTGATAGGGTGTCTTTTGTAGCGAAAACAAAAATGTAAGTAGTAATTGCTCATTGTTATTAGTCAGAAACGTAATATGATGGTTTTTTTTTATGCGTCACAGGCCGTAAAATTTCTAACGCTCTTTTTAATAAAGATTTTTTTTACCATTTTGGGAAAATTCTTACAAATTCACATGTTTATTTCATTATTTGAAGCCTCTTAAGGTCACTCCTGACGGAATCCAATTTTCAAAGTACTCGCGTTTTCAAGGGCACACCATTCGATACGGAAGCAACGCACAACTGTCATTTTTATGTTTTCAGATTTGCTGCGTCGCAGCATGCGTGAAAAGATAAAAATGACAGTTGTGCGTTGCTTCCGTATCGATTGGTGAGACCTTGAAAACGCGAGTACTTTGAAAATTGATTCCGTCAGGAGTGACCTTAAAACCATTATGTTTGCAAGCAATTTATGTTTTTAGTGAAAATTATACCGATGTGGCATCTATCCCTTGCAATCGGTACAAATACCGCAAAAAAATCAGGGTGATATGCCGCACTTACCTACTATCAACACTTCAATCTCAATGAAATATTATTATTAAGTGCCGTTACAGATTAATTCTCGCTTAACTTTTCAAAAGGACCTAAGAACATTTTTTTCACGAATTAATTTGAGTACTGCATTCAAAAGCTTTGATATTGGTATGTTGATTGCAATATTCAAATTAAATCATGAAACAAAATGTTACTTAGGTCCTTTTGAAAAGTTAAGCGAGAATTGTCCCGTGCCGTTTTTCTGCGTTTGATTTACCGCTGCACTGTAGAGGAGCGGCAGGAGGGGCAGTTATGATTTGCGCGGTAGTGGATCTGGGACCATCATAACCATCAAAATAGTCATCCTGATTTTTCGTAGAAAATCTGTATCGCCAATTTCCTACTTTAAATCTGATATTAATTATATCTAGTTCAATGTCAATGTCATTGCTTATTGAACACTATGGGCATCATATCAATACCTGTAAAATATCACTCAAGAAGTCGTCGTTGTCGTTGAAAAGAGTTTCGTCGCAATGTATGTGTACCTTTTTGATGCTCATATAAAAATTATTCAATACTTTGCTCATTCAATAACCATGCTTGCACATTATTCTTTACCAGACTTCGGCCGGATTGCCCTGTGCAATACATAGAAGTCTTCTCCATTCAGCTCAGTCCATGGCTGCACGTCACCAACCACGCATTCTGCGGAGGGTCCGCAAATCGTCCTCCACCTGATCGATCCACCTTACCCGCTGTGCACCTCGCTTCTTGTTCCCGTCGGATCGTTATCGAGAACCATTTTCACCGGATTACTGTCCGACATTCTGGCTACATGTCCGGCCCACCGAAGTCTTCCGATTTTCACGGTGTGAACGATGGATGGTTCTGCCAACAGCTGATGCAACTCTTGGTTCATTTGCCTCCTCCACGTACCGTCCGCCATCTGCACCCCACCATAAATGGTAAGCAGCACTTTCCTTTCAAAAACTCCCAATGCGCGTTGGTCCTCCACGAGCATAGTCCAGGTCTCGTGCCCGTACAGGACTACCGATCTAATAAGGGTTTTGTAGATAGTCAGTTTGGTACGACGGCGAACTCTATTCGATCGAAGCGTCTTGCGGAGTCCAAAGTGCGTACGATTTCCTGCCATGATGCATCTCCGAATTTCTCTGCTGGTATTCTTAATCGGAGGTCATCAGTGAGGCCAAGTACAAAAATTCTTCCACCACCTCGATTTTGTCACCACCAATACAAAAAAAGGTCGTTGTACGATAAAGGCAAAACATTCAGAATGCATATTCATATCAATCAAACCAATTATGTCATTATTCATGATACTGCCATCCGTATTTTTATTTCATCTTTTCAGAAATCAAGAAGTCTATTTCTCGATCTTTGCACCAGAATGAAGTATATTTCCCGATCTAAACCAGAACATCTTTTGAAGAGCAATTGGTTTTCTATCTCTGAAGGCATAAATCTAAAACTAGCTGGCGTTGAAGAAAGGACATGGAATTGAAACTTGGTGAGAGAATTCCATTTTATATATTTACCAAATTACCTATATTGAAACTATATGATTATATACCATAAAAAAACCATCAGGGCACCCGATTGAAGCGATTTGGATAGGAAGAGTGGAATCGCCAACTTCCTATTGTTAACATCTCGTGGATAAAGGGCGGGCTCTTCTCCCCATCTATTGGGTCAATCTGGGAAACGAAGGCTAGATTATAATATTGTATGTACGAACTTTCTTCTGGAAGGAGATTCTCTATTCATCCCGTGGATTCGCATAAGTGTCTCTGCTTATGGAACCACCACACCCATTTTTGGCCCTTCATACAGGAGTCTGATGAAATACAAACAGTAGTATAGTCATGATCAAATCGTTTGTCAGATATGGCCAGTGCTATCGGCAGGTGCCTTGCTACAATAGATGGTAGTATCATCATCATCATCATCACCAATACAAACTCGTGGTGGGTGGCTTACATTGTCCTCTCTTGAGCCTCTTCCAATCATGTACTTCGTCTTCGACGTGTTGATAACGAGTCCAATCCGTTTAGCTTCGCTTTTCAGTCTGATGTAGTTACGTGCTCTCAAAGTTACGTGCCATGATATCAATGTCGTCGGCGAAACCAAATAACTGGACGGACATCGTGAAAATCGTACCACTCGTGTCAATCCCTGCCCTTCGTATTACTCCCTCCAGAGTGATGTTAAAAAGCAGACACAAAAGACCATCACCTTGAAGTAACCCTGTGCGCGTTTCGAAGGGACTCGAGAATGCCCCTGAAACTCGAACTACGCACATCACCCGATCCATCGTCGCCTTGATCAACCGTATCAGTTTATCCTGAAATCCGTTTTCGTGCATTAGCTGGAATAGCTTTTATCATATGCGGCTTTGAAGTCGATAAATAGAAAATGTATGGGCACGTTGTATTCGCGGTATTTCTGCAATACCTGACGTACGGTGAACACCTGATCTGTGGTAGAGCGTTCACCTATAAATCTCGACTGGTACTGCCCTACGGAATCTCTTGCGATTGGTGTTAATCGGTGGCATAAAATTTGGGAGAGTACCTTGTATGCGGCGTTCAGCAATGTGATTCAAACACAAGTTTCTACAATCCAGCTTATTGCCCTTTTTGTAGATGGGACACACGATACCTTCCATCAACTCCTGCGGCAGAACCTCATCCTCCCAAACCCTGGTAATTACCCAGTGCAGCGCTCTAGCCAAGCAGTTCCCGTTTATGTCCTTACACATATCGGGCTGTGGCACGTGGCCCTTACGTGAACGGTTCAACTTCTCATAGAACTTTCGTGCGTTATTAGCGCGGTACAGTTCCTTCGTCTCTTCACGGTCTCGATCTTCCTGCTGGCGCTTTTTCCTCCGGAAAATCGAGTTTTGTCTGTTCCGCGCCGTTTGTATCGTGCCCTCGTGCGGTGTTGCAGCAATCTCGCCCATGCTGCATTCTTCTCCACAACTAACTGCTCACATTCTCCGGCATACCAGTCGTTCCTCTGATTCGGTGCCACCGTGCCTAGTACAGCGGTTGCGGTGCTTCCAATGGCGGATCGAATATCTCTCCAGCCATCTTCAAGAGATGCTGTGCCTAGCTGCTCTTCCGTTGGGAGTGCCACTTCCACTTCGCGTAGTCTTTGGCTAGTCTACCGTCTTGTAGCCGCCCAATGTTTAGCCGCGGCGGACGACTCCGACGCGTGTTTATCATCATCGAGAGTTTTGAGCACAGACATACTCCAACGAGGTAGTGGTCGGATTCAATATTCGCACTGCGGTAAGTGCGAACGTTCGTGATGTCGGAGAAGAATTCATGGTCGATTAGAAAGTGGTCGATTTGGTTTTCCGTACTTGATTAGGTTATTTCCATGTGGCCTTATGGATATTCTTGCGGGGGGGGAAAAGTGCTACGGACTACCATTCCGCGAAAGGCTGCAAAGTTTATGCATCGTTGGTCGTTGTCGTTCGATACGGTATGCAGACTATCCGGTCCGATGACCGGTCTATACATTTCCTCCCTTCCTACCTGGGCGTTCATGTCACCGATGACGATTTTGACATCCCGCCGTGGGCATCCATCGTATGTCTGCTCCAGCTGCGCATAGAACGCTTCTTTCTCGTCGTCGGATCTTCCTTCGTGTGGGCAGTGCACGTTGATGATGCTTTAGTTGAAGAAACGGCCTTTTATCCTCAGCTTGCACATCCTTGCGTTGATTGGCTGCCACCCAATCACGCGTTGGCGCACCTTTCACAGCACTATGAAGCCGGTTCCCAGCTCGTTGGTGGTGCCACAGCTTTGGTAGAAGGTGGCCGCTCGATGCCTGCTTTTCCACACTTTCTGTCCTGTCCAGCAGATTTCCTGCAGCGCTACGACATTGAAGTTGCGGGGATGTAATTCATCGTAGATTATCCTGTCGCAACCTGCGAAGCCTAGCGACTTGCAGTTCCATGTTCCAAGCTTCCAATCGTGATCCTTTATTCGTCGCCTAGGTCGTTGCCGATTGTATCGAGTCGTATTATCTTCTATGTCGTTCGTAATAGTTGTTTTTAAAGGCGGCTTATTGGGCCTGCGCAAACCTCCTGTCTCGTCGGAGGGCCGTCGTGTCAGGGCTGTTTAGCGTCCCACCTAACACCAGGACTTGGGCTTGTGCGCTTTGAGCGGCACACGGTCGCTTTGGCGGAGCCTACTTGCGGATTCATGCAGCTCTTTATAGAGGTTTAACAGGGCCCACTGTCACATCCTAGGCAGGCGCCACAACTCGCAGAAGGCCTAGGGAGGGATCGTCAAGCCCTTGAACGAAGTCCCTGCTGTTCCCTGGACATGATTGATATAAGAAATAAAAGATCAGACTATAATTTCAATATTTTCAACTGAAATATCATGAGGACATCATGTAACATTGATAACAGCTTTCATAGCGATGGACGATATACAAAGACGCCTTATCAAGTGGTGGTCGATCAATGAAAGAATGCGCAAGTTGAGGATCAAAGGCCGGTTCTTCAACTTAGCAACTTTAGCGCCGGGAGTGCGTAGGACACGTGGGACATGTTCTACGCATGGATATTCCTGGGTGGAACAGTCAAAGCATTGTCCTACCCATGAATATGGTAAGGAAGGACATAACATCCTGGAAATTGATTTCAAAACAATACTGTTTGATAAATGTTATTTGTATATCCATTGGCGTAACTAACGAAAAATTCTAGGGGGCTTATTTTTGACGTAGGATTACGTCCTTTGCGAAGATACGGAGGTAATTCTGCATATTCAAATTTGAGACCTTCACAAAAACTACTGATTTTCAAGATTTTGGTATCAATCGATCAACGAAGTCTTTTAAATTTTCTCCAACTATTAAAAACAATGGATTAGAATGCGCTGGCCGTCGCCGAAAGTAGCAATACTCAAGAGAAATATCCACGCAATGCTCAGACTATCGTTTCGCTTCTATCAGTGATTAGAAAAGCGCTTTGTGGAAAGAAAATCTGTTCTTCTTAGGCGTCGATTGCGGTCTCGGGATATCAGTGGCGGTGCTAAACTTTTATTCTTAGCGTCTTAGCGAAAAATCATCGAGCGGCCGTCGGACAGCAGCAGCACAACACAAGGTTCGGATTAACGTATGATTGCTGTGAGTGATTCGAAAGACGCATTGTGGATTGAAAATCGACTATTTCAGGACCAGCATTTTGTGGAAAGGAGAGGTTGATAGCAAACAATGGCGTCGGTTGCCTTCCCACGATACTGAAAAAAGTTTTCGTCAGTAACAAAATCACAAACGCTCGTCGGAAAGCAATGCCGTAGAAACGTTGGCGTCAGTAGCAGTCAAGTGATATTTTCATTCAAAATTCAGATTTTATTTTTGTTTGTAATCGGAAAGGAACATTATTTAAAACAAATCAGTATTTCTCAGATTCACTAGAGGAGGTTGAGCCGAGGCGAACATACCTCAAAGTGCAAATCATAATCGCTTGGCGACGCTGCAGAAGTTTTTTTTTCCCATGGATGGCAAATCATCTGACGTTGATGTCAGAGTAGACAAAAGAAATTTTCTTTCAAAATTCTAGTTTCGCCTGTGATTGGAAAGGCGCATTGTCGGTTCGTCTCAGAACCACCATTTCACAGGAGGTTGAGTGTAATTGACGAATTTTCTGTCGTCAGATTGCAAAAACTCTTCATGCGATTAGAAACCCAACAAGCATTGGAGGCTGATAAAGAGCTTATTTCGCCACAATTAGACGTTAGACGCCGGCAGAGTTTTATCCATCCGAAAAAAAATCCAATCTCTTTCTCATTTAAATTTTTGTTACCTCTTCGTGAAAACTCAAGATTTTGCCTTTCTGGAATATTTTATTGGTTTTCTGGAAATACAGAAAAAAATGCTTTCAAAATATCTGGATCGATTCAGACATATGATACGTAGTATTTGGCTCTCACTTTTTCGAAAGGATTCTTTTGATAATTCTTTCAGAAAGGCCATGCATCTTTGATACCTATGAACACGCTAGGATTAATTAAATAAGTATATTCGTAAAGCTCTGTAAAAACTTTAAAATATTTAAAGATTAAATACTTGCTGAGAAAACCAGGATTTTTTAGAAATATGCCGATAAGCTAAGCACCCTGTTTTCCTTTAACAATGTGTCCAACATTTTATGCTGTGTCAATATTAAGACCATACAGACAGTTCAGTATACCACTTTCTTTATCCAATTAAAATTTTAGAAATTGTATTTGATTGCTTAGTCTGTTGCTTCTATTATTTATTCAATCAGCATTGCACCAGCATGGAACCACTGTTCCTACTCCAATTTCCTAAAGTAATGATATATGGCGCTGTAGAATCAAAGGAGCGTACTATTTTTCTTGTTTCACATTCCTATCGTAAGATATAACAATTGTTCGAAGTTCGAAAATTTGTTAACATAGATTCAATGTTTCGTAGAGAGAGATATGTGAATGAAGAGAACTCATTCCTGGCAGTTACGCCTATATATCATCAGAGTGCTAGATAAGTACAATGTTCATGCAAAGTGGCAAAAATTCTAGGGGGGCTAATTTAGTGCTAGGTGGAACTATAGCCCCCTCTAACCCCCCTGTAGTTACGCCAATGTGTATATCATTCAAATCAAAATCGTTTTTGGTAAGCAGCCAATGAAAATAAATACTAAGATATGGAAATCCATATTTTGTGTGCGTACCATTAGCGTATGGCGAAAAAGCTTTCACTACTACATTCGCACGAGCTCCCATAAGAAGCCGTGCAAATATATACGTCACCATTTGCTGTTCTTCTTCCTCACCTTCTATTTATTATCATTGGTAAGCAGCCAAAGGGATGATTAAAATGTTTAGTTTGTTGTTTTTTATCCCACTTGATTTTTATGTCGTTCGTCTAATTAAAGCTATGTCCATTTAGAATCCGGAATATTAAAATCATCTGTATCTCGGTAACGGATTGACGTACAAATCTAGACCAACATTTGAAAAGGGCGTAACATCCAAAATTTGTTTCTTCTGATTTTTCTTCCACATATAAAGCTTTATATGTAGCCAAAGAATCAGAAGGAATAAATTTTGACTGTTATGCCCTTTTCAAATGTTGGTGTAGAAATAAGGTTAATACATCAAAACAAAGGTAATTTACTGTACTTTAAGGAAAAAAATATGATGCAAATAATTTCTTTTTGTTTCTAGTGAAAATTCGCACCTTCTTCTTTATTCCTCTCATCAAAAGTTGCACACCTCCGAAGTCAACTTCCTTGGCACATTTGTTCCACATTTTGGTCATCTGAGTCGCGTCCCGAGCTGTTTTTCCACTTTTCTTAAGCTTCCGTTTCATTACTGCCCAAAATGTCTCGATGGGCCGGAGCTGTGGGCAGTTGCGTGGATTTATTTGTGGGCAGTTGCGTGGATATATTTTATCGATGAAATCTTCGTTATTATCGCGGTACCACTGGATGACTTCCCGGCTGTAGTGGCAACTCGCCAAATCTGGTCAAAACTTCACGGGACCTTTATGGGCTTTATGGAAGGTAGACCGCGGTTTTTGAGACATTCCTCCTTGTACAGCTTCGAATCCATCTCTTATTCGTCACAAACACTTAGGTCTTTGCTCCGCAGCTGCATATCCCTTGCCAAAATCATCTGTTTTTTTTTTGCAAGTCTGTCCAAAAAACAAACCTAAACTTCTAAGGAACTACTCCTCGTGCAATCGCCATGTAGAATTTTTGGCTAGGAAGCTGTCCGAAATCCATTTTGACGTAGGTTCCATCGTCGATGAGCAGAATTATCAACGTGGGTGTGCAGATTTTTTTTCTTTCCTTTCGGCTTCCATCTGGAATAATTTTTGACTCGCTGCACGAAACATCGTGAAATTTATACCACAGCAAGTGGGCGCCTAGGTAGACAAACCGCTGTAAAAGAATTCTTGCAGCGGTCACTTTCCGTGCCGCTGCAATACAATAAATGATTCCGGATTCTAAATGGACATAGCTTTATCGTCTTACTGGTCCGTGGGCTATCCGCAATATTTTAAGCACCACTGTATTCTGCCGTTATACGCATAACTGTCCCATGTGTATAGGAAATCCCAGCAAACATGAGACAAATATGAGTATGACGGCAGTATTTTCCTCAGTCAGAATGTGGGTAATTGTGATTTGTTGACCAAACTCTACTTAATTCACTCCAACTACTAATACTATCTTTATTTCAAACTTCTAAACTACTTCTTTAATCTTGTAAAAGATTCGCTACCAATCAACTATTCTCAATTCTGCCATTTGTTTCTATTTTTCTCTTCTCCCTCTTTGACGCATGTTCTTCTAGCTTTATTTTCTCATTTACTCTCTCTATCATATCACCTAATCGTCCAAACATTGGTTGTGTCGCAGCTGCGTTTGGCTGGACAGGGTTGCCAGAACATGCCCCAGCCCGTAACTCTGTCCCGGCGGCCACTTCCGGCTCAGGGTTACCTCCTTCAACTTCCATCACGGCCAGCTTTGCTGACGCTCGCGTATACACTCCCGGCCAAAAGTTTGGGTTCACCCTCGAAAAATATAGGCAAAAGTTTTTGGTCGTATTTTCGCCATCTTACATCCGATTTTTTTGGGCTACGAAATGGTGAGTTGACATCGGGGAAGGAGCGTCTAACATAGCTCTGGTCCTCACAAGTTCCAATACTCACGCTTCCACGAGTCTTCCGATGACAATTGACCGCCAGCTAAGGGTTGCGTACTTAGCTGGTAATGAAGCCTGGGCACTGCTGTCCTTCTGACACCAGCTAGAGTGAGAGGGTGCGTCCTGTGGGCTCTACCTAGGATGTGGTGGGGTTCGACAGTGGGCTCTGCTGAACTTCTATAAAAAGCTGCATGTGGCCCCAAGCAAGCCCTATCAAAGCGACCGTGTGCCGCTTAAAGCGCACTAGCCTAGTCCTGGTGTTGGGTGGGACTTTAAACAAATTTGACCCGACTGACCGAGCGTCTGTTCACCAAGGAGCCGCACCGGCTCCAACAGCGTCTGTTCTGGCATCCAGCGGCTGAGTATGAAATAGTATTCCCCGGAAGCTGTACCTAAGATGGCAGCCCCATCCCGGTGGATAGGGAACCTTGGGCCAACAACCTACTGTTCCCGAAACATCAATTTGTTCGAGAATCCGATAATGAAAGAATACGGACTGATTTTACGGCGACGACTCTTAGCGCGAAACAACGGACACGAATAGGAACATGGAACGTTTTAACCCTAGCTCAGCAGGGTAAATTGGCACAACTTGCCAATGACGGAACCCCGCATGAAGCTTGAGATCCTGGGACTGAGTGAAGTCCGTTGGCCAAACTTTACAGAACACAGAACGCCGTCGGGACAAGTTCTGCTATACTCTGGTTTACTAGGTGAACACGCTCCCCGGCTTCGCGGAGTTGGCTTCCTGCTAAGCGCTCAAGCATACTCTGCGCTTATGAAAGGGCAACTTATAAGTGAAAGTATAATCCTTGCCAGATTTAGAACACGGGTCCGAAACCTTACTATAATCCAATGTTATGCACCAACCGATGCTGCCGATCTGCAAGACAAAGAGAACTTCTACAGTCAACTCATTGCCGTCGTAGATAGAATTCCGAAGGGTATTATCAAGATCTATTTGGGCAACTTCAATGTGAAGATTGGATCCGTCAACTCGAACCAAGAGCGCATTAAGGGACGCAATGGTCTCGGAGAAATGAGCTAAAACGGCGAGCTGCTGGCAGAATTTTGTGGTAATAACGACATGGTGATCGGGGGATCGCTCTTCCCTGATCAACCGGTTCACAAGGTCACGTGGGTCTCCTCTGACGCCTTTACAGAAAATCAAATCGACCATATCTGCATCAGTCGAAAATGGAAACGGAGCCTTCTTGAAATACGGGATAAACGTAGTGCCGATATCGCGTCTGATCATCACCTCCTCATCGGCGAAATAGGCCTGCGCATTGCGCGGATTCGTCGGAAGGAGGAGAGATTTGGACGACGGTTCAACACACGCCGACTGGAAGATGCCACGGTGAAACGGTCCTTCGCTGAAGAACTGGAGACGCGTGCTGCAGATATTTCGGAAGGTCGCAGCGTGGATGACCAATGGACCGCCATCAAGAATGCCTTCATCGCCACCAGCGAAAAAAGTCTGGGCGAACTGCGCACCCAGAGAAAACAATGCTCGCTTAACTTTTCAAAAGGACCTAAGTAACATTTTTTTCATGAATTAATTTGAGTACTGCAATCAAAAGTTTTCATATTTGTCTGTTGATTGCGCTATTCAAATTAATTCATGAAAACAATGTTACTTAGGACCTTTTGAAAAGTTAAGCGAGAATGGATCACCGATGAGACCTGGAGGAAGATAGAGGAGCGAAGAGAAGCCAAAGCCGCGATAGAGCGATCAAAAACCAGAGGAGTCAAAGTCTTAGCCCGTCAACGATACTCGGCTCTTGAGAAGGAAGTAAAACGCTCATGTCGACGGGACAAGCGAGCGTGGGCAGACTCTCTGGTCGACGAAGAAGAGAGAGCCGCAGCAACCGGGGACATTCGCCTCCTCTACGATATCTCACGACGCTTAAGCGGGGCGAAGATGAATGCAACGATGCCTGTGAAAGACGCGAATGAACAGTTATTGACCGACCCAAATATCCAGCTGAAACGCTGGTTCGAGCACTTCGAACAACTTTTTCAAGTACCAGCCCCAGGGGTCGATCGCATATCAGCCGAGATGCTCAAAGCTGACCCTATGACATCCGCTCAATCACTGCATCGTTTATTTCGTAATATCTGGGACACCGCAACTTTCCTGGTCGACTGAATGCTAGGTATCTTAGTGAAGGTACACAAAAAGGGTGACACATAACCAGTTCTTAACTTCTTATGACTTCGTGGACTGAATGCAATATGTACATTTGTCGCAAATCATGGCAAACTATACGCGGAATTAATGCAAGATTGTAATAAAATGCTGCAATCTCTGGGTGTAGTATGTATATTATATTCATTTATTTATTGATACGCCCAGTTTTTTTATTACACGGTTGTGTTTTTGCCGATTATGACCTTTGGCGTCAATGAAACTATGAGTTTACCCCACGAAAAAATTCAGGTGGTATTTCAAAAGCTGTGAAAGTTCAGGTTAACTGAGAAATCAATAAAATCAACCATGTAAAAAATGGGTGTACAGCCCTTTTATGCTCTTTGGATTTTTTTTTTGCTTCTAAGATTATATTTCTTATAAAGAGTTCATTTTGCTATCCCAAAGAATGGAAAGAAACCCGCAAAATAGGTACCTCACAGAAAACTCATTATTTCCCTCGTTGTAAAGAACCATCCTCATCAGGAATCAGCAATTTGGAGATGCTCAATCCAGTTGGCGTTACATAAATGCATTTGGCATCGTACTCCCGGTTTGTTGAATTGTTCGCTCCTTATACCGAATGGATCCCTTGTTCCGAAGCATCACCCCGATTCGCTTGCGAATGAGTTGAAACTTTGGCAATTCCCTAGCGCGAGTACTTGCTAAACTTTCACACTTTAACTCTCGATCTTAGAAAGCAGGATATTGAACGGCGGCGGTGTGGATGCACCTTATTGTGGGATGGAAAGTGCTGTGTGGTTTCTGGTTGAGAAGTTTTTCTTTGCTCCGAACTTTCGGCTGGATCGGTTTTGAGAACTAATATAATTCACACTCTGCGGATAAACAAACATTAGATAAAGTCTCAGCTTGAACTTCGGTCGAGTTTGTGAAGTGCAATTTATTTTTTATCTTCAATGAGTACGGGCAGAGCCTGCAAATGTGCACCAATTCCTTTCAGCTTATATTATTAACATCGGACGGATACAAGCGGCTCCCAGAGAGTGGTGCATGATTCGATGTTCTGCTTTCTAATGCAACCTCATGAGTGTAGCTCAGGCGAACAATGCTCGTACTTCATGTCCAACTACGTGAGGGTAGCAGAAATAATGACCAGCTAGAAAGGATGCTCTTCGTTCTGCAACATTGGTCAGATTCTTTGAAAATCTTATCTTCTTTTTCCCATTACATTTCCCTGGCAGGGTATTGCAGCTTAGTAGCTAAAGGCTCTAGAGACCTTTTATAATAATTAACTACGATGATGGAATATCCAGCTCAATATTTTCAAATCTAGTTTGTTAATCGAACCCAGCACCATTAGTATTGCTACGCTTAACAGGCAATATCAGTGCCAAGTTAATGGAACTTGCCGTCACGATTCTTTGGCTATTGTGGCAACGTAAAACTCATTGTCGTGTGTAAAGTATTGAAAAATAAAATTTTTCACCATCAACATCACGAATCTGTTACGCGATGCGCCACCATGTTGTGACCGTGATATAGGCTCGAATCCCGGTACGGCGTACGTAGCTTCCACTGGCAAGGGTTGCAGAATTCGCTCACAATTGATAATTAACGACAATAAATGATCATGATGATACCAATTTACTGGTCTCTACAGTCTACACCTTCGAAGATTGCATGCATAGTCCATGTGTAGTTGCGGTTCTGAAATTAATTTCGTAGAAAATTCTTCTCATATTAATATCAATGCAGAGTGTATTTAAGCCCAAGCCCTGGTGTTAGGTGGGACGCTAAACAGCCCTGACACGACGGCCCTCCGACGAGACAGGAGGTTTGCGCAGGCCCAATAAGCCGCCTTTAAAAACAACCATTACGAACAACATAGAAGATAATACGACTCGATACAATCGGCAACGACCTAGGCGACGAATAAAGGATCACGATTGGAAGCTTGGAACATGGAATTGCAAGTCGCTTGGCTTCGCAGGTTGCGACAGGATAATCTACGATGAATTGCATCCCCGCAACTTCGATGTCGTAGCGCTGCAGGAAATCTGCTGGACAGGACAGAAAGTGTGGAAAAGCGGGCATCGAGCGGCTACCTTCTACCAAAGCTGTGGCACCACCAACGAGCTGGGAACCGGCTTCATAGTGCTGGGAAAGATGCGCCAACGCGTGATTGGGTGGCAGCCAATCAACGCAAGGATGTGCAAGCTGAGGATAAAAGGCCGTTTCTTCAACTATAGCATCATCAACGTGCACTGCCCACACGAAGGGAGATCCGACGACGAGAAAGAAGCGTTCTATGCGCAGCTGGAGCAGACATACGATGGATGCCCACTGCGGGACGTCAAAATCGTTATCGGTGACATGAACGCTCAGGTAGGAAGGGAGGAAATGTATAGACCGGTCATCGGACCGGATAGTCTGCATACCGTATCGAACGACAACGGCCAACGATGCATAAACTTTGCAGCCTCCCGCGGAATGGTAGTCCGAAGCACTTTCTTCCCCCGTAAGAATATCCACATGGCCACATGGAAATCACCTAATCAAGTAACGGAAAACCAAATCGACCACGTTCTAATCGACGGTAAATTCTTCTCCGACATCACGAACGTACGCACTTACCGCAGTGCGAATATTGAATCCGACCACTACCTCGTCGCAGTATGTCTGCGCTCAAAACTCTCGACGGTGATCAACACGCGTCGGAGTCGTCCGCCGCGGCTTAACATTGGGCGGCTACAAGACGGTAGACTAGCCCAAGACTACGCGCAGCAGCTGGAAGTGGCACTCCCAACGGAAGAGCAGCTAGGCGCAGCATCTCTTGAAGATGGCTGGAGAGATATTCGATCCGCCATTGGAAGCACCGCAACCGCTGCACTAGGCACGGTGGCTCCGGATCAGAGAAACGACTGGTATGACGGCGAATGTGAGCAGTTAGTTGAGGAGAAGAATGCAGCATGGGCGAGATTGCTGCAACACCGCACGAGGGCGAACGAGGCACGATACAAACGGGCGCGGAACAGACAAAACTCGATTTTCCGGAGGAAAAAGCGCCAGCAGGAAGATCGAGACCGTGAAGAGACGGAGGAACTGTACCGCGCTAATAACGCACGAAAGTTTTATGAGAAGTTGAACCGTTCACGTAAGGGCCACGTGCCACAGCCCGATATGTGTAAGGACATAAACGGGAACCTTCTTACGAACGAGCGTGAGGTGATCCAAAGATGGCGGCAGCACTACGAAGAGCACCTGAATGGCGATATGGCAGACAACGGTGGCGGTATGGTAATGAACCTAGGAGCACGCGCGCAGGACATGCGACTTCCGGCTCCGAATCTCCAGGAAATCCAGGAGGAGATCGGCCGGCTGAAAACAACAAAGCCCCTGGAGTTGACCAACTACCAGGAGAGCTGTTTAAACACGGTGGTGAAGCACTGGCTAGAGCGCTGCACTGGGTGATTACCAAGGTTTGGGAGGATGAGGTTCTGCCGCAGGAGTGGATGGAAGGTGTCGTGTGTCCCATCTACAAAAGGGCGATAAGCTGGATTGTAGCAACTACCGCGCAATCACATTGCTGAACGCCGCCTACAAGGTACTCTCCCAAATTTTATGCCGTCGACTAACACCAATTGCAAGAGAGTTCGTGGGGCAGTACCAGGCGGGATTTATGGGTGAACGCTCTACCACAGACCAGGTGTTCGCCATACGTCAGGTATTGCAGAAATGCCGCGAATACAACGTGCCCACACATCATCTATTTATCGACTTCAAAGCCGCATATGATACAATCGATCGGGACCAGCTATGGCAGCTAATGCACGAAAACGGATTTCCGGATAAACTGATACGGTTGATCAAGGCGACGATGGATCGGGTGATGTGCGTAGTTCGAGTTTCAGGGGCATTCTCGAGTCCCTTCGAAACCCGTAGAGGGTTACGGCAAGGTGATGGTCTTTCGTGTCTGCTATTCAACATCGCTTTGGAGGGAGTAATACGAAGGGCAGGGATTGACACAAGTGGTACGATTTTCACGAAGTCCGTCCAGTTATTTGGCTTCGCCGACGACATTGATATCATGGCACGTAACTTTGAGAGGATGGAGGAAGCCTACATCAGACTGAAAAGCGAAGCTAAACGGATTGGACTAGTCGACGACGAAGTACATGATAGGAAGAGGCTCAAGAGAGGTCAATGTGAGCCACCCACCACGAGTTTCTATCGGTGGTGACGAAATCGAGGTGGTTGAAGAATTCGTGTACTTGGGTTCACTGGTGACCGCCGATAACGATACCAGCAGAGAAATTCGGAGACGCATAGTGGCTGGAAATCGTACGTACTTTGGACTCCGCAAGACGCTCCGATCGAATAGAGTTCGCCGCCGTACCAAACTGACTATCTACAAAACGCTTATAAGACCGGTAGTTCTCTACGGACACGAGACCTGGACGATGCTCGTGGAAGACCAACGCGCACTGGGAGTTTTCGAAAGGAAAGTGTTGCGTACCATCTATGGTGGGGTGCAGATGGCGGACGGTACGTGGAGGAGGCGAATGAACCACGAGTTGCATCAGCTGTTGGGAGAACCATCCATCGTTCACACCGCAAAAATCGGAAGACTGCGGTGGGCCGGGCACGTAGCCAGAATGTCGGACAGTAATCCGGTGAAAATGGTTCTCGACAACGATCCGACGGGAACAAGAAGGCGAGGTGCACAGCGGGCAAGGTGGATCGATCAGGTGGAGGACGACTTGCGGACCCTCCGCAGACTGCGTGGTTAGCGAAGTGCAGCCTTGAACCGAGCTGAATGGAGAAGTCTTTTATGTGCAGCACAGGCCACTCCGGCCTTAGTCTGATGATAAATAAATAAATAGAGTGTATTTCAGCGACCATAATAATTGAATGTGTTTTCTTCATTGTGAGATTGTTCCAAAGTATTTTTTCTTCATTGTGGGAATAAAATACATTTTCTTTATGACCTTACGTGATAAACCTACGATGTGGGTGCTTCAATAGCTAGTTTAAAATATGTTTTCCCTATACGGCTTATACACATAAGGGTGGATCAAAATGAAGTTTGATGATAACCGATGATGGTTTTGAATAAAATCTTTGAGTTATATTGACATTCAATTTATGTTTACACAACGATTGGTTTTGCCAGCATAAGCATTGGTTTTAATTACAACAATTAATAGGCGCATAATATTGTGGAATCACTTTCTTCAAAGCAAAGTTGCAGGAAAGCACTCAAATTCTTTTTGTTACCCTACTCAATGTGATCTTTATTCATTTTTTTGATTGTTAAATGTTTGTCAAGAATCATCACTTCTTCAAATGTGTCAAACTCTGGCATTGTCGATGCAATCCTAAGCTGTTGCCAACATGGGTGGTTATCTCATAACGCTATTATATTCCTCTTCAATTGCGATGGCATCGAAGATTTACAGCACCACAAAGCAAATTTCAGCCGAGTAGGAGCAATGTTTTGGCCAATGTCAGGCGAGAGAATAACGTATGTAGCGTGATTCCAACGACGATACACCGGAGTCATTTATCATTGCTACACTACTCTCATCGTCGTTTTCAGTTTGCTCATATCTACATATTCTTTAAAATGTGTTTGACTCGATTGCCACTGGGAGATTTTTTTCGGTTGATTTATTTCCATTATTGCACTCAAATTTACCATACTTGAAGCATCTTACGGTAGAGTTTTCAAAATGTGTCTCATATGAAGATCCCCTATGCCTATAGGCGACGCGACTGTCGCTTTCACTGAGCGAGTGACTACAAGCTTTCTTCATGACAAACGTTGAAACAAAACATTTAAATAACCATCAGAAAGGTACCTATAAGAAATTGAGACATTTACATTTTGATGAAATATCTAACGTTTAAGCGATGCAAAAAGCTATAACGACTTAAACCTATTATATACCATGCGCCTCCACGTAAAGTAATAGCCAAAAATAATAAGAAATCGCCGTACTGGAAACTTTTAGCCGATTAATTCACCTCTGTTTAAGGCTCAAGAAAAGTTAGGCGATGAAAAGAGCTTTCTGAATCGGCTTGACCATGATTAAGGACTTTTGAGCCTCATTTGTTTAATTTTCTATAATGAGCAAACAAAAAAAATGCACACTGACCATCACTGGCGGAATTAAGCACGTGACCCACCAAATCGAATATTTCTCTGAAATTTAATTATATGCGCCAAAATTGTATTGAGAAAAACAAATGATTTTCTTAGAATTTTGATTAATCCTGGAGAAACTTCCGAAGGAACTTTTAGAAGTTTAGAGAATTTTAGAAGAAATTCTAGGAATTTCTGTGCAAAATCCAATCGGTATTTCGTAAATTACTGTAAGAATTTCTTAGCCAAATCTATCAGAAAAAAAATTCTTTCCTTTAGAAATTTGTTTAAGAATTCATTCTGAAATTTCTTCATATTGGGAACAACTTATTTCACAAACGCTGGCCTTATTCAACATTTCTACTTTATCCTTCGTTGAACCCAATAAAGACTTTAGTTGGTTGCTTCAACTGGAGAATACTAGATCGATGCCAAATTTCCTTAGTCGAGGGCGTAGCTGGTTGGTGATGTGTTGATCATATGGGACCGAAACTCTTTTCAGCGATAAGGTCCTATCCTCACGCTTAAAATCAATAACACAGAGATGTGTTTGCTTAACACAAAACGGACCTAATGCAGAACATCCCCTAGATGAGCGACAGTTACACAGGCACAAAAATGCCTCGTACGGTCGTGATAACGGTCCTTTTCAACATGTAAACGTTTGTACAGATTCCTTGTTTCATGAGGAACCAAATACTGTTGAAAATATTGAAATCCAAGCTTCAATAAAACCACACGAGCTATTTTTGTGGCTGTGTAACTGTCGCTCATCTAGGGGATGTTCTGCATTAGGTCCGTTTTGTGTGAAGCAAACACATCTCTGTGTTATTGATTTTAAGCGTGCTCTTGTTAATGATCGCTCATATAGTCCTCTCCTCTCCAAAACGTGGTGAAATTAAATGCACGGAAACAAATCCGTTACTGATTTCATGATTTAAAAATCATGAATTCATGATCTATCTCATTTCATGAAATCATGAGTCAAAGCTACCGCTGCCATGAATGTGAATCAGGAAATTATGAAATCAATGGGACAGGCGTTACCTTTATCTGTCAAACCGTGGCAATAAATTTGTGGCGTTCATAATCCTCAGCGGCGGCGTTTTTCTAATTTAAAACATGTTCTGTAAGTAATGAGGTTTAATCAACAATTGTATTTTAATAATAATCTATTATTTGTTAAGTTAGAGCGCCCTTGCGGCTTTATTGCGAAACACTGGCTAAGTTTGTGTCCAATTGTTATCATTAATATTTGTCTCTGTCGATCGGCGGTGGCGTTGTTTTATTTATGTTCAGGAGATGGTGCTGGCAAATTAAAAAAAAAATATATTTTGAATAGGTTTTGATTTGAATTCAAAAGAACACGACTTCGGTATTAAAATGTACCCTATGTCCCTGTGTAGTTGAATACTGAAATGCAGAACATGCCAAACATAAGAATATTCTATTTATAATGTGTAGCAGCAATGCACATCTGGCGGATTCATAAGTGCTGATTTCAATTTTTATACGTATTTCATTAATCTTAAATATGGGACGAGCTCTAGTTCAAGTAAATTGTTCCATTTTCGTAAATTCAATCCATAATTTCAAGTTAAACAACTCATGCTGCTATGACCCGTCCTACGATTCGATGATCGGCTGAGCCCACATTTTAAAACTAATCTTCCATTTTCATGAGCTCAAATTATGATTTGAGGTCGAATAACTCATGGTTTCAGCCAGGTAAGATGACTCATGATTTCATGAACTAAATCATGAATCGATTCACAACTCGATGAAGGATGGAACCCGCATTTATAAGAAAAGCTCCTATTTTCATGAATTGAACTTATAGTCGTCGAATGACTCATGATTTCATGATCCAAATTATGATTAGCCGTCGGTAGAAAAACCGTAACGCATCAGTGCGTTACTGGAAAACAGATCATAAAACAAATCATGAATTCATGATTTATAATCATGGTGTATGTTCATAACATGAAAACGCACTATATTCATGACATCATGTCATATTTATGATTTTCGAGAATGGAATTTTACCCGTGTGGAAAGTACTATACTCGTCTACTTTAGAATTGTTTTCCACTCCAGGAATAAGTTAGAAAACGTATCCATTTCCTCCAGGAATTCTTCGGAAAATCTTATGGAAAGGCCTTCGTTAATTCATCCAGAAATTAGTAAAACCATACAAAATTCATGCAGGAATTATTCAGGAAATTTTGTTGGTAGATTTTGAGGTAGGAATGAAATAGAATCCTAAGAAGTTTTCGGAAGGTTTTCTAACGGAAATATTAAAGGTATTTCCAGATATTTTTTTCGAGGAACTCTTGAAGTAATTTCTGAATGATTCGTAATAGAATATATTAATAAATTTCTGAAGATATTCCCAAGAGAATTTCTTAATAAATATCCAAAGGCGTTGAGAAGTTTTTTATTAAATTTTCTGAGGAATTCTTCCTAAAGTTCCGCAAGTATTCCAAAATGAAATTTTCTGAATGGATTCCTAATTGAAATTTTAAAGGAATTCCAAGAATTTCTTCCTGAAGTTTCGAAAGGGATTTTTTGAGGAATTACTAGAAGAAATTGTTTATCAACCTGAAATAATTGCTTATGCAATTCCTTTAAAAAATGAAATCTTTCCTAGTTCAATTTTCGCAGGAATTCCTAAGGCAATTTTCAAACAAATTCATTCAGAAATTCATAAAAAAAATTCTCCTAAATTTTTTCCGTTGGAACTTCAAACAAATTTTCAATTACAAAAAAAGAATCCGAAATAATTTGTAAATGAATTCTCGAAGAAATTCCTAGGAGAATTTCCGAAGGAACTACTGAAAAAATTGTCTAAGATATTTCGAAAAATATTTTCGAAGGCAAATTGAAATTAGGTGATACCAATGGATATTCCTCAAAATATTCCTTCGAAAATTTAAAGATTGCAATTATAAAAAAAAATCGAAAATTCATCCGGATTTTTTTAGCAACTCTTCCGGGAAGAGACCTTCGGAGATTCCTTTTGAAATATCTTCGGAATACCCTTTGAGCATTATTTCGGGAATCTCTTCAGAAAATCTTAATAAATTCTTTCGGAATTCCTTCGAGAAATCTTCAGAAATTTCTTAAGAAATTCTTTACAGGAAATCCTTTTAAATTTCCGTTAGAAATTTTTCCCGGAAATTCCTTTCGGATTTTCTATTTCATTCATTAATAATTTCTAGACCAACATTTGAAAAGGGCGTAACAGCCAAAATTTATTCCTTTTGAAATCCTGGCGTATTTTTTTAATTATTCTTGGAATTAATTCCTGGAGGAGCTCTCAAAATTATTACATACCAATGTGAGCCATTTCCATTTGAACATGGCAAAATTAAATGATCAATCGACTAACTATTGTTCCAAAGCCCACCGACGATTTTTTAGCACCATCACCACCATAATTTCAAGCCGGCGCTCCACTGCAAATTATCGAACCTCGTCTACGAGTAGGGTAATTATACAGTCACTCTCAAAATTGATCGTACAGTATGGATGAGATGACTACATTCGAAAATTTTCAAATGAAAATAAAATTTTTCGCTCGGTTGTTTTTAATGCATTTCAATATTCATCCCTTCTTTCAATGTATGCGTACATAAAATGATTGAAATTTTTTCTCTAAAGTTTATTTATTTGAAAATAATCTCAAAATACGCCTGTTAGATGTGACAAAATTGAGCGTACAGCGTTTTTTTTTTCAATAAAATTTCTCATTATAAACACGATTAATGTATTTTAGTATTGTTTTTTCATATAATCATTTATAATAATAAATATCCGCTCCTTAAACATTCAATGGGTTGAAATTAAACCATATTTCAGTCAAAATGGCGAACAAGTGAGAGGTAAGAACAATGCTATTTATTAATTCAATGCTGCTGGGCAAAATAGATGCTTTAAGATACAGATTTCATCGAGCGAGACAGA
Organism: Armigeres subalbatus; assembly: GCF_024139115.2. Classification (NCBI taxonomy): domain Eukaryota; kingdom Metazoa; phylum Arthropoda; class Insecta; order Diptera; family Culicidae; genus Armigeres; species Armigeres subalbatus. Next base: position 378,621,573 of record NC_085141.1, on the reverse strand, counting down.
CGATTAATTTGGGAAAACTCAGTCGGTAAATGATGAAAACAGATCTAAACATACAGAGAAAACGACAAATGTTGGGAATGACATAATTCAAATTTAGTATGTCTTTAACTTAAATTTGTTTTAAAGCTCGATATTGTCTCAGGTCTTTCATTAAGAGTAATATTATTGAATCCAATCATTCACAGTCAACTTCTAAAAAAAAGATATTGGGAAAAATAAACTTAATATATGAAAAAATGTGTTCAACTCATTATTTGACTTTCTCCTAAACTAAGATAACGTAAATGTTCAAAAATCGAGCATATGATATAAGGCCCAGAGATCCATAGTGTTGTATACCAATCGACTCAGCTTGACGAAATGAGATGATGTCTTTATATGTAATTCCAAAGTTTTCCAGAAGGGTTGGGGGAGTTCCTAAAAAAATATTCAAAGTGTTCGGAAATAGTCTCCAAAATTCCCGAAGGTATTCTTCAGATACCCCAGAGCAATTATTCTGAAATTATGGGTGTATTATCCAATTAATGGAAATTTCTAGAAAAAAAATGGATGGAATTCTTAACAATTCCTTACCGTTCTCACAACAATTCCTTGAGGACTGCTTCAGTTTCCCTGTAGGAATAGATCATAATTGCTAAAGAATACCTAAATAAAAATCAGAAGGGTTATGCACTAGATACGACCGCAAGGTAGACGTTGGATAACATAATAACATCGTTGCGACTGATTTTTCTGCCGTAACTAAGCGACTGTGTTTTGTACATCGAAGAAGTTTGTTCTCGGATCAGCTTTCTTTTGTATAGAAAGTTGGTCTTGCAAAGAACAGATTTATTTTAAATAATGCGCCTTCCTAATCACGAACAGCAACAAAACCTAATAAGAATCTTGAAAGAAAGATTCACTTGACTGCTACGTGTGCCATCCGTGCTCACCACTCTCCACGACGTCTCGAACGAAATTACTCGCGCTACCGCTTCTGCCTTATAAGCAGGGGATCGTGGGTTCAATTCCAGGCTCGTCCCTTTCCTACTTTGTATTTCTATCCTAGTTCTTTCTGTATTTCACATTCTAGCCAAAACGATTCCTTCTGTTATAACCATCCATACTAACAATTCCAAAACCTCCCGTGGCACCTATGAGAGGTCGTAGAGTTCTCTGCATTTTTCTTAAGTAGGTGTCCATCTAACGGCAGCAAAATAAATTTTCTATGAAAAATTAGAAATTTTCCATAAACAATTAGGAAATTGCCAATAAAGAAATTAGGATATAAGAGATAAATAAATATAAAATTTCCGCAACTCTTCGTAATTCTTACTGCTTTTTTCACTTTTCACTTCTCATCTTTTCTCTTATATCTCACTTTTGACTTCGCATTTCTCACTTATCACTTATAACTTCTTACTTTTCATTTCTCAATTTTCACTCTTTCTTCGCACTTCGATTCTCTGACTTCTCATTTGCTACTACTCAATTCTCACTTCTGAGAAGTGAGAAACGAATAGTGATAAGTGAGAAATGAATAGTGAGAAGTGAGAAATGAAAAGTTAAAAGTGAGCAGTGAGAAATTCGAAGTAAGTGTAGTAGTGAGAAATGAGAAGTGAGAAATTTGTAGTGCGAAGTAGTAGTGAGAAGTGAGAAGTGAAAGTTAATAAGTGATGAGAAGGCAGAAGTGAGATATAAGAAGTTATAAGTAACATCTCATTTCTCAATTCTCAGTTCTCGCTGTTCACTATTCACTTCGAAAATCTGACTTCTCACATCGCTCAAGAAGGAAACAAATTTAAATTATTGCCCAATTCTCTCAAAATTGCATGCGGCGTACCCTTCAGGAAAGGTACCGCCGCGCTTGCTGCACCCCGTATTCTTGTTTCTTATGGGTGAATAACATTGCGGTGTATCGTTTGGCGAAGCCGTATCTTTCCACAGTAATTCGCCGCGTGAAGTTTTGTGCAAGTTTTGTGCAAGTATCACATCCAGAAAATCTGACAATATTCGGCCAAATGGAATTAGGCCAAATATAAATGTGTTCCCTATCTCCATACCTCCCTTACTCGACGGTCCCTTCAATATCGAGTAAGGGAGAGTTCACTGTATTCCATTCTTACTCGCATACCTCTCTCACCATAGCACTATCTTCGCTGATGGTAATCGTCATTAATGCAGAAAAAGGCAAACAGTTCAGAGGGAACAGCCTTAGGAAATGGTTATGGGAAAACCGGGGCGCACAAGCAGTGTTGGTGAAATCATTAACAAATCTAAAAAAAAACTCATCATTTCACTCACTGCGCATTGAATCCTTTCCGAAGTCATTTTCAAATGCTTCCTTCCAGTATTCTGCTTCATATGCAATCAGAACCTTTCAACGAATCTCTAAAGGTTTCTGTTTCGAATCATTTAAGGATTCTGCTTCATATTCTTTCAGCAATCTTCTTCGTACCCTTAAAGGGTTCTGCTTCGAATCTTTTTTTTAATCTGCTTTACATCCTTCCATGATTTTCGAAATACTTTTGGAATTCTGCTACGAATCCATTTAAAATTTTGCTTTGAATTAAGGCAGCAACTTCGAATCCTTCCAGGATCCTGGTCCAAGTTGTTTAAGTATTTTATTTGGAGACATTTCAAAATTCTGCTTCGAATCCATTCACGATTATGCCTCGAATACTTTTGGCATTTTGCTTCTTCCTTTGAGGATTATGAATCCTTTCAGAATTTTGCATCATATCCATTCAGGATTCTGCTTTGAATTCTTTTAGGATTCTGTTTCAATTCCTCTCTGGATTCAGCTACGATTTGTTCATGATTTTGCTTCAAATCCTTCCAGAATTATGCTTTAAATTCTTCCAGAATTCTGCTTTGGATACAGTTTAGGATCCTTTCAGAATTCTGCCGGATCCTTTCAGGACTCTGATGCGAGTCCTTTTTAGGATTCTGCCACGAATGCTTCCAAGAGTCTACTTCGAATTCTTTCAAGATATTGCTTCAAACACTTTCAGGATTCTGCATCGCATTCCTTCAGGATTCCGCATCAAATCGCTTCAGTTCAGGACGTTACTTTGAATCTTTTCAAGATTCTAATTTTAACTATTTTCGATTTTTGCTATGAATCCTTTCCGGATTCTGATTCGAACCTGCTTCAAGTCAAAATCTTTTTCGAATCCTCTCCAAAATCGGATTCGAATCATTATAGCATTCTGCAATGATTCCTTTCAGAATCGTGCTTTAATTGCTTTCAGGACTCAGCTTAAAATACTTTTGGGATACTGCTTTGAATCTATCCAGGATTCTGCTTAGAACCTATCCAGGATTCAGATTCGAATCCATCCTGCATTCTGCTTCAAATCTTTCCAGAATTCTGTTTTGAGTTCATCTGGAATTCTTCTTTAAATCTTTGCAGAATTCTGCTATAAATGCTTCCAATATACCCATCCAGGATTCTGCCTCGGATCCATCCAAGATTCTATTCCAAATTCTTCCGGAAATCAGCTTCAAATCCTTTCAGAATGCTGCTCTGCTATGAATCCTTTTCTGCTTCAAATCCTACCAGAATTCTGATCCATAATTCTGTTATGAATGCCTTCAGAATTCTGCTTCGCAACCTTTCAGGATTTTGCTCCAAATCCTTCTAGAATTCTGTTTCGAATCCTTTCAAGATTCTGCTTCGATTCCTTTCAGAGCAACAAACAATTTAAGCTGAATAAGCTAGTTTTCAACTGAAGAAGACTATGTTTGGTTGAATAAGCGCTCATTTAGTTTCCATTGTTTGTTGGGTTATGCTATGAATCCTTTACGGCAGCGGTTCTCAACGAACCTCAGAACTATTGCTTCAAATGAGGTACCCCTATGTTTTTCAGAAACTTCTCAATTCAAATTAAGTTCGTCCATCGAGCTTCCTACAGAACTTTTGTTTGACTATTGAAGGCTTCCGAACTTCTTGAAAGTAGGATTCCGCGCCTCCTCCGAGAGAATCTTCCGAGCCTTTTGAAGAAAGGCTTCCGAGTCTCTTGAAAGGCGGTTTTCGAGCCACTTAAAAGGAGGCTTGCGAGCATCTTGAAAGGACGCCTCTGAGCTGTTTGAAAGTATGCTCCCAAGCCTCTTGGAAACATAATTCCGAGCCCCATGAAGAGAGGTTTCCGAGTCTCTTGAAAGAAGGCTTCTAAACACCTCCAAGGGAGGCTTCCGAGCGTCTTGAAAGTAGAAAGTAGTAAGCCTCTTGAAAAACTTTACGAGCCATTTTATGAAAGGGTTTCGAGCCATTTGAAAGGAGGCTTCTCAGTATCTTGAAAGGACGCTTCTGAGCTTCTTGGAAATACGCATCCAAACCTCTTAAAAAAGAATTCCAAGCATCTTGATGGGAGGTTTCCGAGCTCTTGAAAGGAGGCTTTCTAGCCTCTTGAAAAGAGTCTTCCGAGCCTATTGAATGCCGGCTTTTGAGCCCCCTGAAAGAAGGCTTCGGAGTATCTTGAATAAACACTTTTGAGCATTGGAGACATTGGAGTATCTTAAATGGACGCTTCCAAACATCTTGAAGGAAAAAAATACGAGCCTCCTAAAGGGAGGCTTCAAGCCTTTTGAAAGGAGGCTTTCGAACCACTCGAAAGGAGGCTTTCGAACCACTCGAAAGGAGACTTCCGAGGCTCTTGGAAGGAGCCTACCAAGGCTTCTCAAAAGAGTTCCGAGCCTTTGAAAAGAAGGCTTTCAAGCCTATTGAAAGGAAGCTTTCGAGAGTTTTAAAAGAGCATGAGTAGTATACTTGTCATACACAAGATTCTGTAACTTGTATACGACCAAATCGAGTCACATAAGTGCTGCTGCAGCCAAAGCAGTAAGAGAGTCTTCCGAGCCTTTTAAAGAAGGCTTCCAAGCCATTTGAAAGGAGGCTTCGGAGTATCTTAAATGAACGCTTCCAAGCCTCTTGAAAAAAGAATTCCTTAGGCTTCTGAGTATCTTGAAAGGACGCTTCTGAGGCTTTCGAGAGTACGGTTCCAAGCCTTTTGAAAGAATAATTCCGAGCCTCTTGAATGAAGGCTTCCGAGCCCATTGAAAAGAGCTTTCCGAGCCTTTTAAAAGAAGGAGAAAAGAAAAAAAGAAAGTTTAAAGATGAAAGCTTAAAGAAGACTCCAGGGTCTCTAGAAAGGAGGTTTCCGAGCCACTTGAAAGTATGCTTCCGAGCCTTTTAAAAAGAGGCTTTCGAGCCTGTTGAAAATGTCTTCCAAGCCCCTTGAAAAGATCCTTCCGAGGCTTTTAAAAGAAGCAGAAAAAAAACAAGAAAGTTTATTGGAAAAGCCTAAAAGAAGGATTCCGGGCACCTTGAAGGAAAGTTTCCGAACCTCTTAAAATGAGGCTTCCGGGTCTCTTGAAAGGAGCCTACCGGGGATCTTGAAAAAAGGCTTCTGAACCTTTTGAAAAGAGTCCTCCAAGCTGCTTGGAAGGAGGCTTCCGAGAAGCGTAGAAGGATGCTTCCAATTTTCTTGCAACGAAGCAGCTGAGCTTTTCAAGGAAAAATCCTCCATGTCTCTCAAATGGAGGCTTCTGAATCTATAGACTCTAGATTTAAGTTAGGAAACATATTCTTAACATATTATTGAACATTCTGTTTTGATCAGGTGGATTGCATAGAAGATTTTTTAAATTTGTTCATTCGAGGTTTTGCCCTTTTGGTCTTTTGTGACACAGCCCTTCATCCATTGTACTGGTTGTGCAGGGCAGGATTCAATAGGCCATGATTTACTGATCGCCGTGCATATTATGTACAAGACAAAGTTTCGAAATAAAAAAAATACTAAATTATCAAAACTTTATCAATAAGTTCTGATTAAAATTGGAATTCATCCGCCATTATGCATTTTTGTCGGAGGTACCCCCTGGGCCCGGCGAAGGTACCCCCAGGGGTACATGTACCCCAGGTTGAGAACCGCTGCTTTACGGGTTCTGTATCGAATTCTTTCAGGACTCAGGACAATCCTTTCAGGACTTTGAATCCTTACAAAATTCTGCATCGACCTTTCCAGGATTCTCCTTCGAATACGCTCAGCATTCTGCTTCGAATAAGTCCAAGAGTCTGCTCCAAATCCTTTCAAAATTCAGCTTTGATCATTTCGAGATTCCTTTTCGACCCTTTCTAAATTCTGCTTCAAATCTTTCCATGATTCAGCTTCGAATCGTTCCAGAATTTTTCGTTTTTCAGGAATTTGAATATTTTTTTTACAGGATTCTGCTATGAAGTCTTTCGAGATTCTGCTCTGTCTTTCGAATCCTGAACAGTTCTGCCCTTTTTACATCCGATTGCTCAAATAGCTCCTGCTATGTTCATACAGCCAAACGAACATCGCCTCGCAATGATGGAAACAAGCGCTCCCTTCAGTTTGTAGCTCCTACACGTCTAATTTGGTCCTTTTCTTCTTCCCTTGATACACCAAACACGTTTTAACTGTTTCAAACTACATATATTCGTGGACAAACTGGAAATTTATTACACAGACAAAAGTTAAGTTAAAAGTCTAAGACTAACATATTGAACTTAACTCTAAACAATTGAAACTTATTTCTACACTCGGTAGCTAACCCGTTCTAGTCGGTGACCTGGACAACACTAACTACGGATTTGTTAATCTGCCGATAATGCTCGAATCCACTCTCGCTATCATCAGTTCGGTTGAACTCCGACACCTCAATTCTCCCAGCTTTCCATATCACATAAGCTGATAACAGCCGATGACGAACCACTAGCGTAGATATTCTCTGTTCTATCGTGATGCTGCGTATCATGGTATGAGGTATTTTGTGGATAACTGACTAGAGACAGATGAAACGAACGTAAAGTATTCCCAGGGATGTAGTCCAAAGGGTCATCACCAAGCAAATCCTTTCATGATTTTGCTTCAACCCTTCCAATATTCTGCTTCGAATCCATCCAGGATTTTGCTTCAAATTCATAATTATGCTATCAATGTTTTCAGGACGCTGCTTCAAATCTTTCCAGAATTTTGCTTTGAATCCTTTCGGGATTTTACTTCGACTCTCCTCTCAGTATTTTGTTTCTAATCTTTTCAGGAAAATGTTACAAATCATTTCCGGACTTTGATTTAAATCTTCATAGGAATCTGTTACGAATCCTTTTGAGATTATGCTTCATTCAGGATTCTTTTTCGAATCCATCTAGTATTCTCTTTTACGTGATAAACTTACAAAGTAATAAAATATCACGAAAATAAAGCTTAAAAAAGTCTAGAATTCTGATATGAATCCCTTCAAGATTCTGCTTCGAATCCTTTCAAGATTCTGTTTTGAATCATTTAAGGATAGAGCTTCAATTTCTTGCAGAATTCAGCTTTGAATACTTATAGAATTCTGCTTTGAATCCTTCGGGGATTTTGTCATCTTCTCTTTTAAAAATAAAGATCTGTTGTAAAAATATCAGTTCAAACGTTGACAAAACAGCAGACAAGCTGATGTTAGATCTTTTATATGATCAACACGTTGTAGAGTGGTTCCTGCAATGGTAATCGAAAAGCACGGAATCTGCAATACGACGAAAGCTTATTATGTAGCACTATGAACGACCAAGACCATCATATTAAGTTACCACGATTATGCTTCGAGTCCTTCCAGGATTCTGATTCAAATCCTTTCGGAGTTCTGCTTCAAATCCTTTCAGAATTCTGCTTCGAACTCTGTCTCAGTAAGTCAGCGCATAAGCATTGCAAATCTCGTGACATTCATCTCATGACTCATGAGTCATGACCATGCATACTGATCGGTGTTCCTTGAAATACAGAAGTTTCTCAGTGTTTATCACAATAAACCAGTAGCATTGAAAATATTTGACTTTACTGTAAAGCCTAGGCTACCTTGGTTGAATCTTACTGGTCAAGATCTCGTATGGTATAACAACGGCTCAGAAGTTTTATACTTCTGCTTTTACTATTATATCTATGCACGACGTAATGTCATCGACTGTTGTACCTGTTTATAAGTGCAGTCATTTTCTACTCTGTTTATCCCACAATTCTCCCTCAATCTCAAAATGTCCCCCTAGAAAACACCATGTCATGCCAGCTTGTCCCAGAAAGGAATGGAGTTATCAAGCGAGTGCAAAAATTTAGCAAACGCTTCCTCAGCAAAAGTGAAAATTCCCGCTTAACATTTTGCCTCGCCCGAAAAATGTTGCTGTGCAAAAATCCGCAGGGAAAATCCGGAAAACCAACAACGTCAAATTGCACACGCTGAGTGACAGACCTACCAACCGCCACCTTCGGGCAGACGATGTGGCAACAGTAAAAGGTGTTAATGATGATAATAATGATGATAACAGATAGCACCGTTGTCGTCGCCATCAGCTTTACTCGCTTTAGCTTTTTCTGCCGTGCATTAGAGCAGCTCAAATTTATTAACCTGACTGTAACTTAAATATTTTTGATTTGACATTTGATCGCAATCAGAATCTTATGTCATTGTGCTCAATTCATCGATCTGAGTCGAATTGAACCTAGATATGAACTATGAACTGTGAACATCTCTGAAAATAAAATATAAGCATTTTATCGAAAAATTATAATAATGTTGAAATAATAGTCTCTAGCTGCAACTATGTTGTGTGGGAAGATAAAAAATAATACTGAAATTCTTGTTCAAGTTTTGAATAAAGTAAATGTGTTTCATAATATATTAGTAAGTACCAATGGAATTATTGAATGGATAGCAAAGTTTGAATTGCTTAATTTACAAATTTCCTAAAATATATTAAAAAAAGGATTTGTATATTAAATCTGCAAATAGCATCTTCATTAAATCGTTCCCGAATTGCTTGAAATTTGAAAACAAGCCGATAGAAATGTGCACACAAAATTAGATTTACTCACTTTTGCTCAATTTGAATAGCCCTAATGAGCCACGGTAACGTATCTTGAGGGCAGACAGCGTCATAATTCTCAACTTTTGACACCCATTTTGCGTTTTTTTATAAGATGCACTCGTAAATTGCACACGTGGCTGCTCAAGGCTGCATGGTAATGTGTTTTACTGTCTCATTTTCCGGTATAATTAAAAACTTTCCTGTCACACTCAAACCATGTGGGAGATCATAACGATGACAGCGTCCTATGCCGTGTGGTTGCTTTCTGATTTAATTTAGGGGATAGCGGAAAAAGCACAAGCAAAATGAACCAACCGGAGGTACCTAAGTCTGCCAATATTTATCCTAGAAAACTTTGATTTCAGAACTAGTATAAGTTAGTTAAGTTTAGATTTTGAAAATTATTTGATAAACTCAATTGAATTATATTTCCTTGCTAATGGCGATTATACATTCAAGTGACTTGTACAGCGATTTTCACGAGTTCGATTCACGATCAAGCCAAGTGGCAAATGATTCGAATTGAAGCATAGTCAATGTCAATTTAAGACAACAGACCATACAAATATCCAAAGTTCATCTGCCCTAATTGTACACATACGTACCTATATATAAAACGTTATTTTCACTCAAATTGCAGCATTGGACAAACTTTTAGACAACATGCACCTATAAAAGAATATGCGCAAAACTATTCGACCAGTCAGCCCTTGGTCGGAAAACCGTTAAGCACACCATAGGCAAAATCCTTCGATGTCAATCCGTTGGTGCGAGATACTTCCACGCCACCCCGCCGGGGGATTTACATATTGGACCAGCAACATATTCCTAGGAACTATTACACTGCGCTGCACCGTCATTGCCTCGCAGGTCGTGAAAATTTTATGCTCTCACATGATTATCGAGCGCTGCTGCGGTTGATGGCTGATCCTTGCCGACAGTCAGTAGCGATAATGTCAACCGGTCTCATGAATATGATGGCGCCGGCAGCTGACGCGAGGTACCTTAATCGTATTAGGATAGCGGCAGTGCAGTGTACGGATTGGGAAATCATGCATAAATATGCTTGAAGGTATGCAGCTGAGCTTACCTGACATGACCGGGATCATGTAAGGGAAAATTTGCTGACTAATTCCCAGCAAGTTTATGCAGAAGAGAGTAAAGTATTGTAAAATGAATAGCTGTTTCATGTTAGTGCGTTCATGAAAGCAAACTTAATTATTTCACTTGAAAAAATAAATTCTAACCTTAAATTTGTTCTAATTTATTGTAAAATAATATATTGACTCTAATTTCATAAACGCAATAGTACTAAATAGTTATTAATTGTACACAACTTTAATTCTTTCTTATTTTTTGGATATGTATAGCCACGTTGGTATTTTTCAAATAAATCATTCCTTTCTGAAGCTTAAAATAAAGATTTTACATTAGACATCGTGAAACCAATCAGCAGAAAAAATATACGCATAAAGTTAGAAGTATAGGTTAGAAACTTTAAATAATACACTCTGACAACCAAGTGTCACAAGGAACTCTTCTCAAACAATGTTTCTTAAGAGCAAGACGCCACACACGAAGTTTTACAGCACATGTTGTCATTGCTTTTGTTGCCTCTGCCTGCTGTATCAATTTGTAACTATTGGACGTGGTTAGCCTATAGAAATAGTTTACACATCATCCATTCCACTTTCCGACCGACTCGAGAGTGAGGGACCAAGAGTCTCCATCGAGTGGACTACCTACACATTTCTAAAAGTTGACAACTTCACAGAACCTTCGTTAGTGCAGGACGCTCCGGACGAAAGCTTGCCACATCCGCCACCTCCGCCCGGTGCCGTTACATTGTATGGCATTGAAACTAGGAACGAGGAAAAGAATCTCTCGTTGTAAGTAATCACCAAGTATGTGTGATGGACGTTTGTTCGAAATCAGAGCATGACGTTACTGGAATTTAAATCCCAGATCGGGCGTGTGTGTGCTGGGGTTTCTTTTCTGCAATTTTGAAGTTTCAAATCACTTTGTTCAATCGAAAGCAACGATGGCGAGGGATGATCCGCACCAAGTGGAGCACCTAAAGTTAGTAGAATTGAATGCAACCGTACGTGATTGCGATGACAATGAAGTTAGTATGCGAGTGAGCTGTTGTAATCGATGGAAACGTAATCAGAAAGTAAGATAATCTAATTTATTCGAATCGGAAAGAGTGGTAAAACATAATTGGCCGGAGAAAGCAATATCCTACCATCCTATTCCAGTCTCATTAGGCTTTCAGCGATCGTGTACGTACACGCACGTTTCACTCACACTTTTACTCGGTTTGTTTGCAACCACGAGCAGCTGTCACGGCAAAATCAAATGGGATTGTTTGCAACCACGAACCTGCGTTCGTGTTGGTGAGAAATATCGGCGAGACCCTAATTGTTTTATTTTGAATTACTTTGCGGGTTAATAAATCCAAAGAGTAGGATGCGGTGAGGCGCGTTCTGACGTTGTGAGAATTTGAATAGGGGAAGAGGCCCCAAGGTGCACCCCAGACATCCCCCCCTCCCCCCCACCAAGGAAAAACGCCTTTTGTGGTTTTCCTCATATTTATCGTCATTAAGATGTCCGTAACAAAACTAGATCTAAAACTATGTACAGGGGATAACTGGGATAGGCAAATTTTGGGCATAATTAGATGTGTTGTCACTATGTCAATTATTATCCGATTTGTACAATTCAGGGATTCCCGAACTAGAAATTTAATATAGTTTCCCCATATGTTCATGGAACCGACCATGGCCATCGGATACCGGAGATATTCCGGGTTTTTCGAAGGTAGTTTCAGAACCCTTAATTTGTGGTGGGTATTAGGATAAGTTGTGCTTAAAAATCAGAATAATAATAGTAACCACAATTAATGTAGGGCTCTTTCTGATTTTAACCATATGTTGAAATTCGAAATCGGACCAGAATCAAGTGAGATATGGCCATTTGTTTAGAATCGGTGCCGATCGGGAGTTTTAAAAGGGACCAGGCCACAAATTCCTTTGAATCAAGCTTTTTGACCGATCTTCCATTATGATTACATTCCAGAAGTCTTCTGTCACGTCAAGACTGAAAAACCAACCAAAAAGACGGATTCTGAAGTCGCTGGGGTGCCCCTGGGGAAGCCGTAGAGCGGACATTTCAGTTTTGGCACCAAAGCTGGCCATTCGACGGTTCGTTTTTCATGGCTTCCGGGACCTACAGATAGTCCCCCGGGGAACCCGTAGAAGGGGACATTTAAGTTTATGCACTAAAGCTAGTCATTCGACGACTCGTTCCTCATGGTTTTCGATCGGGAAGCGAGTTATGAATATAAAATTGACCATTGACGATACTGACCGCTTCCGGGACCTCTGAATTACTCCCAGGAAAACCTGTAAAAAGGGTTTTTTCGGATTTAGCATCAAAACTAGTCATACGACGGATCTTTTTCATAGTTTTCTATCATAGTATTTCTATCTATGGATTATTCCCGGGGAACCTGTAGAAGAGGACATTTCACATTCTGCGCCAGAATAAGTCATTCGAGGGTTCTGTTCTCAAGGTTTTCGATTAAGAAGCAAGGAATGAATATTAGCAATTATGATCACTTCCGGAACCTATGCATTGCTCCAAGGAAGTCTGATGAAGGAGACATTTCAGTTTTAGCGCCAAAACAAATCATTGGACAGCTCTTTTTTCAAGGTTGTCTATCAGGAAGCGCAGTATGAATATAAAATGGACCATTGAAGACTCTGTCCACTTCTGGCACCTACCAACTGCCCCAGGGAAACCTATATAAGGGGCATTCCAGTTTTTGCACCGAAACTAATCATTCGACCGTTGTTTTCCATAGTTTTTGATCCGGAAGCAAGGTTTAAATATAACATGGACTATTGACGATTCTGACCGCTTCCGGGACCTACGGATTGCTCCAGGAGAGAGGTCAAAGCCGTCAATGGTCCATTTTATACTCATACCTTGCTTCCTGATAGAGAACCATGAAAAACGAACCGTCGAATGACCAGTTTTGGCGCCAAAACTGTAATGTCCCCTTCTACGGGTTCTCCGGGGACAATCTATAGGTCCCGGAAGCGGTCAAAGCCGTCAATGATCCATTTTATACTCATATCTCACTTCCTGATAGAGAACCATGAAAAACGAACCATCGAATGACCAGTTTTGGCGCTAAAACTGGAATGTCCCTTCTACGGGTTCCCCGGGGACAATCCGTAGGTCTCGGAAGCGGTCAAAGCCGTCAATGGTCCATTTTATACTCATACCTTGCTTCCTGATAGAAAACCATGAAAAACGAGCCGTCGAATAACCAGCTTTGGTGCCAAAACTGAAATGCCCCTCTACGGCTTCCCCGGGGGCACCCCAGCGACTTCAGAATCCGTCTTTTTGGTTGGTTTTTCATCCTTGACGTGACAGAAGACTTCTGGCATGTAATCATAATGGAATATCGGCCAAAAAGCTTGATTCAAATGAATTTGTGGCCCTTTTAAAACTCCCGATAGGCACCGATTATAAACAAATGGCCATATCTAACTTGATTCTGGTCCGATTTCGAATTTCAACATATGGTTCCAATCAGAAAGAGCCCTACATTAATTGTGGTTACTATTATTATTCTGGTTTTAAGCACAACTTATCCTAATACCCACCACAAACTAAGGGTTCTGAACCTACCTTTGAAAAACCCGGAATATCTCCGGTATCCGATGGCCATGGTCGGTTCCATGAACATATGGGGAAACTATATTAAATTTCTAGTTCAGGCATTCCTGAATTGTCCAAATCGGATAATAATTGACATAGTTACAACACATCTAATTATGCCCAAAATTTGCCTATCCCAGTTATTTTGGACATCCCCTGTACTGCCCATAAATGCATATTAGTCCCACTTGCAAAACCGAGCAATCGAGAAAAACGCGATTTAAGTATCAACGGTTCTCCTGTTTATTTGTCTCTAATTAAAGTTCTAGTTTTGGGATTTCGCATCCTAACCACGCTACACACTGTATCATATAGTGTTCCATTTTAATTTAATTTTTATTTTCAAAATTATTATTTAAAATGCCGAAATATATGAGTGAAACTGACATGCGTTTATTAGTCACCTAATTATACGTGAATAAATGCATTACAGTATCAGCGCTTACTATGATGCATCGGGTGTTCTTGCACGTGGCATAATTATTCTGTCAGTTTCTGTGCTCGTGTTTAATGTTGAAAATGTCGGTCCTTGAATATCTCAAAATTTATGGTGATAGCGGTGATAGTTCTGACGAGGAAGCTAATGAGATGGACGAGGACAGCACGGTGCGTTACGACTTTGCACGCTCGGAAGATGATTTTGCGGGATTTGGCGATGACACCGATGATTTATTCCCACCCAAAGATTTTCCTAACCCTTGGGTGAGTTATGTGAAATCTCTAGAAGAATCTTCAGTGAGCAGTGCAATTGATTCGGATGGCAGCTATACGGCCGTTGATGAATGTGCTAAGAAGCGAAAAACTTCCAAAAGAGAGCAACGTGCGAGAAGCATTGCAAAAAAGCGCCGCATTTCACACCAAGTAGGGGCTTGTCGGTTGCGAATGTAAGCGAGAGTGCGATGTACTATTTTCTAAAGACGACAGAATCCGTATTAATACCTTGTTCTGGACGCTAGATCTAAAGCAACAAAAAGAGTATATTCGCCAACACGTCCAACGCGTGGAGATAAAAAAAACGTCGTCGTTTGAAGACGGTGAAGATCCAAGAAAAAGTAACACCTTCGTGTTTCAATTGATGGATTCTAATGATTCTTCTTTCAAAGTATGTCGGAAGTTTTTTTTGAATACTCTGGGGTACAGTGATCACTGTGGGTAAGTAAATATATTTCAAAGGGTTTAAATAATATTTATGCCAAGCTGAAATTCATCCCAACAGTAACATAATTTATCGGTGTGTTGAAGGTGAGCAGCTGAAAGAGTCCCAGCGAGGAAAGTACAAAAGAAGTACGGAGAAACGAGATGCCATAGAGAAGCATATTATGTCATATGGTCCTACAGTATCGCATTATCGCCGAGAACACGCTCCCAACCGTTACTACCTCCCCTCCGATCTGTCCGCGACAGATATGTATAAGGATTTTCAAAGTATTCACGGAGATACTGCTGCAACATACGTCCTCTACTGCAAGAAAATGCGAGAAATGAAAATATCGTTGGTAAAGTTGGGAAAAGAAGAATGTGAGCTTTGCGTTACTACAATTCAACATCAAAAAAACATGGGACATACGGATACTATTGCCACCGAAATTTGTTCGACATGTTCAAGCTATAACGAACATAAGCGCATTGCCGAAATGTGTCGCGTTGCGTACCGTTCAGATGGGGAGACAGCATTGCCAGATACTTTGGTTTTGGCTGTAGATCTCCAAAAGGTTAATTGCATGATTCTTAATTTAAATTTGGTCACATCTTAAACTTAAAAACTTTGTTTTGTTCAACCACTAGGTCATACAGTTACCAAGAATCGAAGGTCTGAAAAGCATCATATTCTCACAACGGCTCCTGGCGTTCAACCAAACCTTTGCTCCCGCTGGGAAATATACAAAGTCGTTTCCGGTTGTGGCTTGTACATGGGACGAATCTACCGCGGGTCGTTCTGCAAATGACATTACCAGCACGTTCCAAAAGGTAATTTTGCATTATAGTAAAATGAAGAAGATCACTTTCTGGATGGATAACTGCGCGGCACAAAACAAAAACTGGAACTTGTTTTTGCATTTGATTCTTCTGGTAAATTGTAAGGAAGTTGAAGTGCAGGAAATTACTTTAAAATATTTTGAGACGGGACACACCTTCATGGCTGCTGATAGCTATCACGCAGCTGTCGAGAAGAAAATGAAAACTAAAGCACCGGTAACGATCGACGATTTCAAGGATGTGTTGGAATGTGCAGAGAAAAATGTAACAGTGTTCCAAATGCATCATCAGGATTTTTTTGAAACACGGCAGCAGATATCTCAGTACGCTCTCAAGAATATCCATCCTCGGCCTTATATGGACAAAATGAAGCAGGTTGTAATCCAAAAAGGAAGCTACGCTTTGAAGTACGGCGATTCGTTGAACATGGGTGCTGTGTTGGGCAGTGTTATGCTATTCACTAAGAAACAACTTAAAGTGGTGTCGTCTACAAGTTTCGATCTGTTTCAAGATTTACATTTTAAACAGCTTCCGCGAGGGATCGAGTTAAAGCGTAAAACAGCATTATTAAAGGTAATTTTCCCAGTAATTGAAGAGGACAAAAAAGAGTATTGGAAAACTCTGGCAGAGAAGGAGACGTCTGATACCGATGAGGATAAATGAATAATTATTGAATTTCTTCAAAAATCTTTTAAATAAATTAATCAAATAAACTTGGAAAAATATACGTTGTTCTTCGTTGATGATTTGCCTTGACGTTGTCTTATTATGTGTGACCGAAATAAGGAAATATCATCATATTCTTCTGTGAGACTGTTATGCATTTATTTTGAACATGGGACAGGTCGTGCAAGAATTTTTTTTTTAATTTGCGGAACTTTTTTTTTTATTTTGATGACACTGATAAAGAAGAAGCGATTTATAGTCGTTTTTTGGATTTATCTCGATTTTGATGGAAAATCACGTGGGACTCTTATGCATTTATGGGCAGTGTAGGTTAGGCGAAAAAAGTTTCAAAATAGTGTATGGGAAGGTCGGAAAACCGAAAATAATATGATTGAGATTTTTGACAATTTTTGAATGGCATCAACTAGCTATCTTGTTTAACTGATGCATAATGTTAAGAAAATTATTTTATAAAAATTATTTTATAAAGTCTTACTGTTGAGGTCGAAATACGTATCTGTCAAGGTCAGTGTTGTAAAATGTCATTTGCATTCGTTTGTATAATTTTTCCAGAACTTTTTTCATAAGTTGTATATTGATTATTGATGTATGACAAACTTATAGCTCTTAAATGTGCCTACAACTTTGTCTAACAAGACATTGCTGTAAATATGTAATCTGGGGCGTGGGAGGCAAAATGTCATTCAAATGACATTATGTCAAATGACACGTGACATTTTGGAGAGTTTTCACTCTCCAGCCTTAGATGTTATATTTAGAGCAATGTACCCTGGAACAAAAATATAGCCCTACTCAAGCGTTATGAGTACATCTAAAATTATGATGTGAATTTTACTTCTGAAGAAAGTTATTAACAAATTAGTCAAATGACATGCAGATGACATTTTACAAGCCTGGTCAAGGTACAATTAATTGGTGGAATTAAATAGGATTGTACAAACTCGTCTTATGACAAGTGATGCATAATGTAAAAATACCCATGAATAGCGTCACAAATAAGACAATAAAGCAGTGTTTGCTTACAGGGTGGCCACTGAAATTCGATTTTCAAATTCCCGTTTTTTCCCGCTTTTCCCGATATGTTTTGTCGATTTTTCCCGATATGTTTTGTCGATTTTTCCCGGTTTTTATTTAACTTTAAAAAACAGGGTAAGAGTTTTAAAAAAGCTTTAATTGGGTGTTTTATTTTCTGACAAAGCCAGAGGTCAGTTTTATATTGAAGTGACTGATAATTTGTAACGAATTTTTGAGAAAAAACATATAATTACCAGCAACGTGTAATGCGAAATATTTTAATCCGCAGGCACGTTTAAACAGGCTTGCCAAAAACTCCTCGCCGAGTAGAAAATGAGCAAGAGCAAGCGTTTTTTTGAGGAGCAGAAATAAGCATCAAAACTCACAACATTGTGCATCATTAAACCCGAGCTTGTGCGTCGCAAAACAAGAGCGAGTCTATCTGTTCCTCTTGTTCTTGTGGTGCGTCACTCACTTACACTCACACTCAAAACAGGCTCTAAGATTTTTTTCACACACAAAGCGTCGCTCCGGAGGGTCAATGAGTGCTCTTTCGCCCGACGCCTCACTCACATGTGTTTTTATTTTGCACTTCCTCACTCTGCTTTTTTGTACCTCTGCTTCTTTACGCTTCCACTCAATTGTGAGGATGCGAAGGCACCATTTTGCTGATGATGATTTTATTTGACTCTAGCGAGTGTGAGGAGTTTTGTCAAGCCTGCGTTTCAATTGTGCGCTTCATGGTCATATAATGGTAGTGTCAACCGGCATTAAATCACCACAATACCACATTAGTACTTTATTACAAAGTTTCTATTCTTTTATTGGTTGCAAAAATTTCAAAGGTTTCTGACAGAACCAATGCATGCCAGTTTTATTTTTATTTCTTAGTGCATAATGATCACAGAAAGCAGTACAAACGTATAGTATCTTATAGTACAGCCGAACTATTTTCAATGTTCAGTTCTCTATTTGATCTTATTCAGACTATTTCAAAGAAGACCTTCTTGTGCAGCTGATGAAGTTTTCAATTTTTGCCACAGTTTAATCTGACGACTCAAATCTTTATTTCCGATCCAAATCATTATTTTGTTTTCAAAAATAGATTTACCCACATTTTGGTTAATTTTAGGCATTCGTAATGTAATCAATTTTACATTTAAAATTTCTAGAATTTGGTTTTCTTATTTCCAGTTCTATCTATTAAAATAAAATCTTGAATTTATTATTAAAAAGTTATGCAGAAATGTGTGTTTTAATAGTATGGAAGCCTCGTTTTAGAGCGGGAGGGGACTTGATTCATCGCAGAAACATTTCTTGTCTTCAAAAACCTCGACAGGTCAATTTTAGTTCCATTTGCTCAAATAATTCTCGAGTTATGCAGACATTTGCGTT
The DNA here is from genome assembly GCF_024139115.2 of Armigeres subalbatus. Classification (NCBI taxonomy): domain Eukaryota; kingdom Metazoa; phylum Arthropoda; class Insecta; order Diptera; family Culicidae; genus Armigeres; species Armigeres subalbatus. Next base: position 378,602,918 of record NC_085141.1, on the reverse strand, counting down.
TTATTCATACGGGAGCCCCTCTCCTAGAGCGGGTAGGTATCTCGAACCCATCATAAGAACCTTCCCTGGCCCCAAAATTCCTGTATTCAAATTTTCACGCCGATCGGTTCTGTAGTGTCCATATCTATACTGCCGTCATGCGCATATTTGTCCCATGTTTGGTATTCACTATATACATGGGACAGTTGTGCGTATAACGGCAGTATAATGGCCAGACAGGAGGTCCTTCGTAGCTTAGTTGGTTGAAAGCACCAGTCTAGCATACTGAGGATCGTGTGTTCGATTTCCATCGAAGGAAAGTGGTTACCTCAAATACATTTTTCAAATTAAAAAATGTGTACATATTCACATTTAAGTTTTCAAAACATAGTAAATTAATGTCAAAGTCGGGTAGCCATTCAGTTAGAATGCGACTGAGTAATGAACAATAAAATAATAAATCTGAAGAGCTTTGAATGTAACTTGACAAAAATTTATTTTTTCCCGGTACATATTCTGAATTCCCGGTTTTCCCGCTTTTTTTGCCCGGTGACTTCAATTTCCCGTTTTCCCGGTTCGGTGGCCACCCTGGCTTAGCGCCCCCTTCCCTTCCTACCAAAAGAGGGAGCTGAAAAAAATGTAGGTACCTAATACAGATTCAGGGTGATAAACATCGGCAAAACCTAATGGACAGAGTGATATATTACTTAATCGGATTCAAAATAACTTATTTGTTTTCAAAATTGTATTATTTCGTGTTGGCAATGTCTCCCAAATGTCATCGCAGATAACGTGAGCGAATCGTATTTTGCTAAGGAAACAATCGGGAAAATGGACAACTATCAGTGGGTGTAGTTTTACTATGGGGTTATCTGGTTGGTGAAATGGCTGATTTGTTTGTTTTGTTTGTTTTCTTCCTAATAACAATATCGTTGTTTTGTTCATTTCTATGTACATTCAACTATCAACTACGTAATTATTTAATATCCTGACATTCGGTAAGCACAATATTTTATGTTTCCTGTGTAGCGCGGCGCTAGTCTACCAGCTGTCTCCTTCTGATAAAACGATGACATACAGAAATCTAATGAGACAGTCCAATCGATTAATAAATAAAATTAACAATTTCAAAGTAAATCCGATTTGTAAAAAGTTTTAGTTTATTTGAGTTGCGCATAACAGAGAATCGCACGACGCCTTTAGAAAGGAGAATACTTTAGAATCCTACAATATATTCAGCCATCCGATCGAACGTTTTGATTTTGACGCACCTAAATAAATATAAATGATAGAAAAACCCAATCAACTAAAACGAAATCATTCAAACCTAGCGAAACGTCTTTGAAACCCTCACTCTTCATGTCACTGTGCACTGAAACTGAGGTCCCGGGTGACACGATTACAGAGCGGACCTCTTGTGACTTGGTACGGCGTAGTAACTCATTAGTGGTTTTTTCGATCGATCCCCCCACCATCAAGTTTACTTAACATTTAACACTTTATTAACTGCAGTGACCACATCGGCAGTCTGTGGCAGTGCCGCAATCTCCAGCGATTTGGCATAAGGCATCGGGACGTCCACTCCTGTAAGAAATAATGAGAAAACAATTGTTTAGTATTTTGGTCTAGGGTTTTAAATTATTGAATTTTTTTTTCATGTAACCCGTTAACAGTCTCTCGACTAAAACTCTAATCCGGATCAATCCCTGTTATTACCCACGGTTATTAAATTTTCTAAACTACGTTGCTCAAATGGTCACTGTTAAGCAGGGATTGAACTTATCATTTCATTATCATTTAGTATTCAGCCAATGACTCATTCCATAAGCGGAATTCCGAAAAGCGTTGTATGGCGGACTTCTAGCGATAATTTTCCTCTACAACTTTGTCTAAGGGTACATTGTTCTATGACTAATATTTACAGCGTGAAACGCTAGTATCATTTAATGTACTAATATTAATGACACCTCTATAATTATATGTATAACTATTCAAATAGGCCGAAAGAACTCTGGTTACACGTGAAGTTCTTGAGGATTGTTCAAGGGTTTTCTTGGATAACCATAAACATATGCAATGAAAGCGGTCTATTCTATGCCACTTTTGAAACAATCCTGGTTACCTGGTATCTGGTTACGTGCGAAGATCCTGAGGCCTATTCTAGCATTTTCTAATTTATGTACCACAAAGGGCATGTACCACTTTTGAAATAATCCGAAAAATCTCTGGTTACGCATGTAGATCTAAAGGCCTTTCCCAGGATTTTCTTATATGGTCATGAACATATGCAGTGGAGGCGTTCTATTCTATGTACCACAAAGGGCATATACCACTTTTAAAACAATCTAAAAGAACTCTGGTTACGCGTGTAGATAACATGAACATGTGCAATGAAGGCGCTCTATTCTATTTATCACAAAACACGTGGGTTCAAGCTCCAGGAGGATCTCGAAAAACTTTAAGTACTTGAAAATGATAATGAACGTCTTACTGTGCGTCATAAAAGATCGCACACCTTATGACTTCTTGATTTCTCGGCGTACCAAGAACATCTTAAGGCCTCAGCACTCAAAAAATTGGACGACCATGATAACGAAAACAATTTGGACGACCTTAATACCGAAATTGGTAAAAGACACATCTTAAGACTAAAAGTAAGTTAAATATCAAACTTTGCTTACCTAAAAGATGGCAAACTTTTTTTACGCTCAAAATTCCAAATAACGCTCCCTCTTTTTACGCCCTAAATTCGAAATAACGCTCCCTCTTTTTACGCTCTGATTCCATTTACGCTCCCCCGTTTTTGGCGCAAAAAGAGGTTTTGCAGTACATATGTTTTGATCGTATTACACCCGATTATTTTTTTTTTCACGGGGATGCGTTCCGTGTAAAAAAGTTTTCAGTTCAAAATTTGAAAATCCGTGTAAAAAAGTTTTATGATTTCTCGACGAATCATGCAAAATGGAGCAACTTTGCAAAAAATTTGCATGGGATTTTTTTTACATGGCCGTGTAAAAACAGAATCGGGTGTATTTTTCAAGGACATGTACCAGCATGTACCACTTTTGAAACCAATTGACAGACCTTCGGTTACGCGTGTAGACGATATAGCCTTTCTCCAGGGATTTCTTGTATGACTGAGGACTTATCCAAGAGATTTCTTCGATAGCGCAGAACATATGTATAGTGATCACATTTGATTTCCAGGTGAGTAATTGAGGGAAGGAGCACAAAGAGCATGTACCGCCTTTGAGACAAATCCATAGACCCATGGTTACGAGTGTAGACCTTAAGGCCTTTATCCAGAGATTTCTTGGATGACTCGGAACATATACTGTGAACGCATTCTATGCTACAGACTACAAAGAGCATCATCCCCCAGAAGTAGTACTGGGAGGTAGTTCCTGGGGGAAACGATGGCGTAGCCCAAGGTAGTTTAGTCGGTATTACCGGTCGGTACGGTCGAGTCCGACACTCCAGTACACTTCCGTATGGTAGTTTGGCAACTACAATGCACGAGTGCTGGTTTGGTGTTGTAAATGCATTATCCCTTGTAAAAAGCCACAAAGGGCATGTACCGTATTTGAATTTGGATAAGAGACTTTTGGTTACGAGAGTAGATCCTTAGGCTTTACTCCAGATATTTCTCGGATGAGTAAGACCTCACTTCAGAGATTTTTTGCATTACCCGAACCATATACTGTGAACACCGACTATTCTAAGAAGCGCAAAGAGCTTGTAGCATATTTAAAACTGGTTGAATGACCTTTGGTTACGCGTGTAGACTCTTTAGCCTTATTTAAGATTTCTTGTATAACCATGGACATAAAATATAAACCTTGACAAATGGCAAAAAGTATATGAGTTTATTTTTCCAAAACTCAAAATTATTCAAATCGGTTGAAAATTGTTGAAGTTATGAGAATATAAATTTATGGGAACACGGGTACCCTGTCGGTCATCCACGCGTTTTTTTTTTGTTGGCCGCATAAGGGTTAACCGGGAGGCCTCTTTATTTGATTAAAATTAGATTTTTGATTTTGATTTTTTTGATTGATTTTAAAGTTTCTCGTCAAACGCTTCGTTGACGATTCTTCAGTGTGTTTTGGAGATTGGAAAATCGACTATTTTTTTAATTGTGTGTCGATTTGACTTGACAAATATAATTGAGATTAGAATACGACCAAAGACCAGACATCATTGGGGCACTAGAATGCCTGTTCTGCCGTAATCTGGAAAAGTGACGTAACAGCCATTTTACAACATGCATGTTTCTCATTTTTCTGTTAAAGAGCTCGATGAGTAGTACTCGTTAACACCATTTTTGGAAAATGGCGTATACGTCACTTTTTCAGATTACGGCAGTGTTGCTATATAAATCAATAAAGGTAAAGATGACAGTTGAAGACATTCCACAAAAAGAGCTTATTTTTTTCAGATTAGGGTTATGTTTTCGTTAATTTTATCCTAGCGTACCTTGATATACGCTTGTCTAGCCTTACTGAATTCTTCCAATGAAAACCACCCACAGTTGCATATAGATGCATAAGCCCTGCCCCTGCATACTGTTTTGCTTTGAATATTTCTTTTTTTCGATAGGATTGCTATGATCGGGGTGGGTTTTTGAAAGTTGACAAGTGATTATGCCGGAAGGACTAGTCTACTTTGAATTTGGCTGTGGAAATCAGCTCACAAAATCCTCTTGAAAACTTCCAGGAATGTGGTTTGGTCAATCAGATCAGTAAGTAAAACTGTAATTTGAATATGTCAGTATTGTTCGTATGTACCTTTTTAGTAAGGCGTTGATTATTTATTGAGTCATCTCTATAGTTGTAAGTTGTATAATTAATGTATAACACTACTTGTCTTCTATATTTTAAATCTATTATTGTCACTGTGTCAGTTGTCTGTTAAGTTTCAGCATAAAGGTCTTATATCTGTAGGGTTTTTCAAACGGGGTTTCGGGTGGATTAACAATTACTGAAAACACTCACTAGTTATATTATGACACTCGCTATAGCTCGGTATACCGGTATACCGACTCGACCGAGCACACCGTTCACTGCAAGAGTCACACCACTTCTGCCTCTTGTTCCTGGCTGAGCAGAACGTCTTACTCGGTTGTCGTCATTCGTGCAGTTGCATACGTTCAATAAGAAAGGTGGGAATCAATGTTTATATGTTTCTGTTCAGACCCTACACCCTACCTCTTTTTTATTTTTACAAACAATCATTTACCATTAATATATAACATAGTCCTTAAGTAACTTAGATTCCGTCCTGATCCGCTTAGAAGCCCTTGCTACCTCTTCTGGTGAACTACCTTCTATCGAACGTTGGATTGATGATTCTTCCACAGCTTCCTCCTGTTCATATGCTTCCGAAGTCTGATCTGTACTGTCATGTACTCTTGCTGGTACGGCTATCAAATGAGCTGCGCTTCTTCTATATTCTCTACCAGATTCAGTTGACCGGATAACAACATCATTCCCTTTTTTCTGAACTACACTGAATTCTTCCGGAGCAAACTCGGAGCGTAGTTTATTATCTTTCTTTGTCCTTTTCGCAAAAACAAGATCGCCAACGTTGATAGCGCTTGGGTTTATTTTTCGTCGGTTATCAGAATATACCTTCCACCTCTCCATTCATTTGTGGCCAGTAAGGGATTGTACTCTCTAGATGTATACCGTACTCTTCACAGAACGAACGGAACTCTTCCGAAGAAAATTGTGGCTCATTGTCAGCACGAAGGATCTGGTAATCCATACCGAGAGAAAATGGTTAGTAGTTCTTTAATTGTAGCTGATGTAGTAATCTCATCCATTTCAACTACCTCAAGAAATCTGCTGTAGTAATCAATACAGACCAGTAAATTCTCTACATTAGGTAATGGGCCAAGAAAATCAATCGCAATTTGTTCCCAAACCCGTGCTGGAAGTTCCTTTCTCAGCATAGGTTCCGGTGCATTAGGTGCTGATACCAAGGTACATCCTCGGCAAGCTTTGACAAGTCGTTCAACTTCAAGGTCCATTTTAGGCCACCAAACATTTCCACGAAGATGAGTTTTCATAACTCGTGTTCCCGGATGACCTTCATGGGCTAACTGGAGGATACGGTCCCGTAAATTATTGGGCACCACAATCCTATCACCGTGCAACAATACATCGCTCACCATACATAGCTCCGAGGATATGATTTTGTATGGCAGTGGTAAATCGTCAAGCATACCTGATCTCAGTGCTTGACTAATTTCCATGATTTCAGGATCATCGCGGCTTATGTTTTCTATCTCTTCCCATTTGACTGCAATCATCTTTGCTGCGGCGGTAAATATTTCGTTGACAACTAATTCTTCCATTTCATCAAACGGTATAGGGAGAGATGTCGATAGACAAGACAACACATTAGCAATATTGGTGTGTCCTGAGATATGCACAATTTTGTATTGGAAGCTCTGCAACCGTAAAACCCATCGCTCGATACGTGCACATGGACGAGACACAGGAGTAAAAAGGAAAGTTAATGCTTTGCAGTCTGTTAACAGATTAAACTCTCTACCAATCAAGTAGATCTGGAACCTTTCTACACTCCAGACTAGTGCTAATGCCTCCTTTTCTGTCTGGCAGTATCGTCTCTCTGTATCTGTCAGAGACTTGGAAGCATAGCAGATGACACGTGAAACGCCACTTGTATCAGTTTGAACCAGCACGCCACCTAAGGCATGTGGACTTGCATCGGCGATGACAGATGTTTGATCTTCTAACTTATAGAACCCTAATCTTTCAGCGCTGGCCAATTTCTGTTTAATGGCATGAAACGCAGATTCCTCTTTTGCGCCCCAATGGAATTTCACATCTTTCTGAGTCAGTCGCCTCAGAGGCTCGTCTATAGCCGCCAACTCAGGGATAAACTTCCCCATGTAATTAGCAAGCCCCAGGAAGCTCCTAACTTCACTTTCATTTTGTGGCTGACGAAATGACAAAATCGCATTACGTTTTGAATCAGATGGCATGATTCCTTGTGGGTTAATATGATATCCAAGAAACTCAAAATCCGTTACTCGTATTTTGCACTTTTCCCAGTTCAAAATGACACCTTTTTCCTCGAATCTTTTAAGAACCTTTTCCAGTCTCGCATCGTGTTCCTCAATTGTACTGCCTTCTACCCCAATGTCGTCCAGATACCAATATAAAAATATAAAATATAAAATAAAATACAATATAAAAATAAAAAAATCTCTGGGGCTGATACAAGCCCGAACGGCAGCCGTTTGAAACGATTCAGCCCACGGTGTGTGATAAACATCACAATATTTCTTGATTCTTCTTCTAATTCCAATAGGAAGAATGCATCCTTAACATCAAGGACGCTCCAAAACTTTCCTCTTCCTATTTTCGCCAAAACCTCATCAATAATTGGCATAGGATGTCTTTCGCGAATAACGGCTTGATTGACACGGCGTAAATCAACACATAGGCGAATGGTACCGTTTGCTTTGTTGGCGACCACCAATGGTGATACCCAACTTGCTGGACCTTCCTTCGGTTCGATTATGTCCCTGCGTAGCAATTCATCAAGCTTCTGATTAACCGTGTAACGTTTTGCCACTTGTCGATATAAAACTATTTCTAAACAGTACAAAAAAATGAATTATTTTAAGCAACGGAAAAAAAATATTTATTTTAGGAACTATTTACATAACAGCACCATTAGAATAAATATCTGTTATAAAAAAGCTCAATTATTTCGGATAAAAGCTTTATATTTATATCGAACTAATGAATACTTTGCGGATTAAACGTAGATGGCGGATTAAACGCACAAGGCACAACCAGAACAAGATGAGTCGTTGGACGTGCCATCATTAGAATTACCTCTAGATCCGATCTCAGCTATTGAAACAATTGAAACAGAGCACGACTTATCCGAGAACGAAAGAAAAGAACTAACCGAAACACTCAAATATTTTCAATGGACTAGCGAAAATAATTTGGGCAGGACAAACCTAATAGAGCATGAAATCGAAGTAGTTGAAGGTGCGAAAATGCGCGATATGCCTATGTACAGATACTCACCCAGCATATGGGAGAGCATTGAAAAAGAGTTGGAACGTTATGAAAAACTCGATGTCATAGAAGAATGCACGAGTGAATATGCAAGTCCCTTGGTCCCGGTTAAAAAGTCAAATGGCAACATCCGTGTTTGTTTAGACTCAAGAAAAATTAATTCAATAACTAAAAAAGACGCTTATCCTATGCGCAATATGAATGAAATTTTTCATAGACTACAGAAAGCCAAGTTCTTCAGCATTATCGACCTGAAAGATGCCTACTTCCAGGTGCCATTAAAGGAAAGTTCTAGAAACTTTACCGCCTTTCGAACCCCAAAGGGGCTGTTTCGCTTTAAGGTCGTTCCGTTCGGCCTAAAGAATGCTCCATTCACAATGAGCAGGTTGATGAATAAAGCTGTAGGTTTTGATTTAGAGCCTTACGTATTTATCTACCTGGATGACATCGTAATAGCTACTGAATCCTTGGGGGAGCACTTTCGCCTTTTGAAGGAGGTGGCCAAACGTTTAGAGAAAGCTGGGCTTACTATCTCTATTCAAAAGAGCAGATTTTGTAGAAGACAAGTCATGTATTTAGGATACCTTCTAACTGAGAATGGACTAGCCATTGACAGCACCAAACTAGAACCTATACTGAACTACCCCCGTCCAAAATCAATACGGGAGGTTCGACGGCTTATGGGCTTGATGGGATTTTATCATAAATTTATTCAAAATTATAGTCACATAACGGCTCCTATTACAGACCTTCTTAAAAAGTCTAAGAAATTCAAATGGACCGAAGAAGCGGAGCATGCACTTGATGAGTTAAAATCTGTGCTTACTTCTTCTCCAGTTTTAGCTAATCCCCAATATGATCGGCCATTCATAGTTGAGACCGATGCGTCACAACTTGCAGTCGGTGCTGCACTGCTGCAAGAACACACTGACGGCAAGCGTATAATTGCATACTTTAGCAAAAAACTTACTAGCACGCAACGCAAGTATGCGGCTACGGAAAAAGAATGTCTTGCAGTGTTACTTGCAATTGAACATTTTCGACACTACGTTGAAGGAACCAACTTCACCGTAATAACCGATGCGAAAAGCATTACATGGCTGTTCACCATTACTGCGGCCAACGGGAATTCTCGGCTTCTCCGTTGGGCCTTAAAACTCCAATCATACGACTTCATTATCCAGTACAGAAAAGGCAAAGATAATGTACTTGCCGATTGTTTGTCGAGAATCGAAACGATTCAGGTAGTAGACAAGGAATATAAAGACTTACAAAAAAGCATCTTGAATGATCCAGCAAGATATCCCGAGTTCAAAATTGTGGGTGACAAACTTCTCAAGTTTGTCCAAAACGATGCGAAAGTGGAAGACAAACGATTTCTTTGGAAATACTATCCTCCGAATCAAGAGAGACTACAAATCATCGAAACTGCCCACAACCCAGCTCATTTAGGATATGACAAAACTATCGCAAAATTAAAAGAAAAATTTTATTGGCCTAGAATGGCCCTTGAGACAAAACAGTTTTGTAAATCATGCATACCCTGTAAAACGTCCAAAAGTTCTAATATAAATAGTACCCCTCCTATGGGTTCCCAAAAACAAGGGTGTGACCACCCTTGGCAATTCTTGACACTGGACTATCTAGGTCCATTTCCACCGTCAGGCAAAGCCCAAAGTACATGTTTGCTCGTTGTAACAGATATATTTACAAAATTTGTTCTTGTACAACCATTCAAACAAGCAACGGCCAGTTCATTGATTAAATTCCTTGAACAGTCAATCTTTTTACTGTTCGGAGTACCACAAACTATATTAACGGATAACGGGAGGCATACACAAAACAGGCAAAGTACTATAACCTGAGATCGAACTCAAAAGCACCTAAATATACAATAGGGGAAAAGGTATTGAAAAAAAGCACTTTTCTTTCAGATAAAGGTAAAGATTTTTGTGCCAAGCTTGCCCCCAAATACACGGAAGCAGTGGTCACAAAAGTTTTAGGAGACAGTTATGAATTAGCTGATGAGATCGGTAGACGATTAGGTATATTTCACGCGTCATTCATCAAGAAATTCTAACACAAATAAATGAAAAAGCTATGAATCGTTCATTATGAAGTTTACTACAGGTGATATTCCCTTTGAAAACACGTTCGGATAAATCCAGAAAAACGGCACTTTGATAAAATAACAGGCAATCATTGTAAATATGTAAATAAACAACAATAGGTAGGATAACCATAAATAAACATAATTCACTTTCACTTTGAATCCAAATCATAAACATAAGTTGGAAATTTTGATAATTTACTTCCTCATTTGCAAAATAAACATCACTTTTAGGAAAAGGCAGCATAAAATTCATTTGTTTTCATCGCTGTGTTCGTAGTATACTCCGAAGGTATTAGTGTAGCTAAAGCTGATACCGATACCGCTTCTATGTTTCCAAATTGGTTTGGCGTCCAACTCCAATAATGATCCATTGCCGCAAATACCTGCAAAAATAGATAAAAGACATAAGTACAATAGTAGTTCCATTATATTTTGAATACTCCCCGGATTTTCAGCAGAAATAATCTTTATTTCTTTCGAAGTTAGTAGTAGCGATTCCATGTTGCTTGCTCTCCGATTTGACACTTTCGCTTTTTTGTTCTGATCTGATTCACATAGTTCATTCAGGTTCATCGCTCTGTCAAAAGTAACGCAGGGTTGAACTCAGTATTGCTCATTCGTTGCGATGTTTTTATTAGAATATTCACTATGATACGTACGAATGAATTCCAGAACTATTTGTATTTAATGTCAACAAATGGTTGATGAAGCAAATTGATATGGTTCATTATTTTGATGTGATGTGAGGCTGAGAAGTAAACGCTTTGAGTCAATTCTAAATGGTTGATGTTGTTGATTTCCAGCAAAGTTTTGGTAGCTTGTGTACACATTTGCATGTGGTCGGACAAATCTGATGAGGCAGATGGGCATAATGCTATGTTTACGTTTGGAAATATGTTACGTTAATGGAAGGTGATCTATATGTAGGTTGGATTAGGTCCAATGAAGTAGATGAAGATAGGATATTGAGTTAATGTTTGGGTTCAATACAGTGAGAATACGACAGGGCGATTAAACTTCAAAGAGTAACAATTGGAAGAAGCTATTATTTAACGTAAATTTTAGGGTTATGAAAATTTGATCAATATCACATTGATCAAATTTTCATAAAATAGCGTCGTGTGGTGTAACGTTTTGCCACTTGTCGATATAAAACTATTTCTAAACAGTACAAAAAAATGAATTATTTTAAGCAACGGAAAAAAATATTTATTTTAGGAACTATTTACATAACAGCACCATTAGAATAAATGTCTGTTATAAAAAAAAAGCTCAATTATATCGGATAAAAGCTTTATATTTATATCAAACTAATGAATACTTTGCGGATTAAACGTAGATGGCCTCTTAATATTGCAATGAAATAAACTGTGGTTTACTCGTCTAAAATATCATTTAGTTGTATTAGTTTAATTTTCATAATGGACATATATTTTAAGGTTCCTTAGATTTTCTAAAAGTTCCACTCAGCCATTTCTAAATTATATCGGCTAGAGTGCGGACTGTTAGTTTCAGTGATAGTGTTTTTCCATTTCCTAATTAAAGGTTGGTTTTCAATTTCAATTAATTTAATTAAAAAAAAAAGGATAAAAGTTCAAGTGATTAATGAGTGAAACGTAAAACAATAATTGTATTTAATTTTTCCCTATTAAATTAGTTTCCGACTAGAGTATCACAAGAAGCGAAAACTCTGCGCTCTTGTGCAATTCTAAATCTGTACAAAAGGTAATTATGACAAGTGAATTCATTTATTGGAATTTATTTTAATTTCGTTTCTCGTTGGAACATAGCGTCCAACGGGCGCTTTTTTTATCCGAGCGACAAGCTCGTTGGCATTTTCCCGCCATCTTTTTTTTGGAATTCGTCCACGTGAAGACGATTACGGTGACGACCGTGCTCATCCTGGCCCGCCAGTTCCTTGGCAGTCAAACGGACGGAGTGGACCCTTTCCAGCCTTCCTGCGTTCGGCGACGAATGATCTGGTAGCGTACTGGACCAGCCGATACCCTCCCCCGCATCTATATTTCGGCCATCAAGGATTGGAGCTATTTCCGCACGATCGGTGGCAGCGTGCAACGCCCACCCGAGGATCTTTTTTGCCTCGCCGCCACTGTTGGCAAAAACATCGTGCGATGTTGGTGCACCCCTCGTCCGATGAACTCCCGGACCGCCAGCACCGTTCTAAATCCTGCGCAGGTATGTGAGTCATGGCCATGATGATTACACGATACAACACACACACTCCACACATGCATATTTGAAAAAACGAAAACGAATGAATACATAAAATGAATTCAACATAATTATGTTCTCTTTATTTCTTACGCGCTGAGCCCTGTGGTAATTTTGTCCGCCCGGGTGTCTGTCGTATTGCGTTTCACTTTACGTTGATCTTGAGCACGTTTCTATTCTCCGCTTTGTTACATACCCCCAGTGTATTGCATTGCTGATCTTATTTCTAGCCATTACGTTTAATCAAATCAAATTAACAACCGTTCGATAACCCTGAGAAGATTGCGCTCATGCTTAAAACAGCTTAGTCGGGCAATCCTTAACACGACCAGTGGTCTCTCGGTAACGAGGGTGGCGCTTAAGCCACTGCGTTTGTCGCACTTCTTCAGAGTGTTTTCTTGAACGGTTACAACCGCTCCTTCTAGAGGAATCGGGATGTGAATATGGTTCCATAGAAATTCGTACCTTAGCATCGACGATTTTAGAAAATGGAGAGACGCGGTTGTTATCATCCGTAACTCGGTTCGACTCCTACCCAATCTTCAGGATTCCTAACTCCTTCGAAGTAGTATCGCCAAGCAGGTTACGCTGTCCATTCTTAATGACCAGAAATTTCGCATTGATGGATCTTCTTCCTAGTTTAATTTCCGCTCGAAAGGTTCCCAGAATAGTGAGTGGTTCACTTGATGCGTATGCTTTCAATATCTTACTGCTGCCACGTTCACATTTTGAGACAACAACCTGTTGTGTTTTTATTTTTTCCCAGGCATCGGATGTGACCAAGTTCACATCTGATCCAGAATCGATGAACATGTCGATCTTCACTCCCCCAACCGTACAATCGAATACATTCGTATTACCTCCAGTGTAGAAGGTATAGTAAACTTTTCTTTCAGCAGCGGTGCGATGAGTCATCGGCTGCGGATCCGGCTGCTGTACCGGTTGCGGTGAATCATAGATGTCATCTTGTACATTTTCGACTATTTGTACTTTCTTCGGTGGAGCCGATGATCGTGACTCAGGTTGTTTACGACAAACATTTTCGAAATGGCCGGTTTTTCTCCACCGTCGACAGATCTGGTCCATCGCAGGGCAAAAAGGTGACCTGGACATGTGACCCGGACGACCACATGCAAAACAAATCCTTACATCCTTGCTCAAACTAGACGCCGGTGTAGCGAAACGACTCACAATACGATCCTCTCTGCGCTCCTTCCTTGACTTCAACACGTTCTGGACCTTACAAATTTCATTGAATCCTGACTCAGTTCCACTTTTCCCGATCTTCTCAAGAATCTACCGACGCAATTCATGGGAGATACAGCCTTCAACAATCACATCGATCAGCATAGTTTCTTCTAAAACGCTTTTCACCTTATGTGAGTGTTCATAGTGTTCGAATCGTTCATTAGTATGTTAGACATAGTGTTCGAATCGTTCATTAGTTCCTTGTTTCATGCTTCGCAGACGATGTCTCTCTAGAACATCCTGCTTACGCGGCTTGAAATACGCATCTAAGCGATCAACTGCGACATCATACCAACGCTTCTCTAGCATTAGCAGAGGGAACTCTTCAGTTCCTTCAAGAGTGCCAAAAACTTTCTGAAGCTGTGGCCCGCCAAGATGTAACATCTTAGAACGCATCATTTTCTGATCGTGCAATTGACATGCCTCAAAGTAATATTCCAATGAGCGCTTCCATTCTTAGCACTCTTTAGCAAGCTTTCCACTCTCGATTTGTTCACATCTGAACATCGGAATAGATCGGGTTTCTTCCATCTACAATAAGATAAAAGGAAACGTGGAATTCACATTACCATTTGAAACCACGCTATGACAGAGCGTTCGCAATGAAAAAAAAAAGTGAAACGCATTGCCTTATCTTTGCACTTTTCCACATGGTTAATAACTCTGCAATTTTGTATTGTATGCTTATTCATTCAAACAATTTTCATACTCGAAACCAGTGTTGGTAAAATCACTCATAAATCTCAATCAACGAGCGCTCCCGTGCGAACGAAATCGTCTGCGATTTTAAAGGAATGCATCACGCTTGAATTTTTCATGCTAAAACGCATCATTTCACTCATTTGCCAAAAAATCATTTTGGTTTAAAAACGCATTTGAAATCAATTTGGGGCAATTTATTGCTTATACATAAAAGAGTGTCTAATATTTTATGCGACAAACGTCAATTCACTGTTTTTAACGAAGGAGAACAAAAGAAAACCTACGATGATTCAAATGGATGATTCAACTCATCCATGAGTTTTTAGGTGCTGAGTTGGGTGCGTTTCAACTCACGCTTGATTTGAATCATCCATGAGTTTTGAGATTTTGAGTTTTTACCAACACTGCTCGAAACATATACTGGACAGTCTACTACATTTCAATTTATTAGATTCCTTGAAACAAACAATTCCCATCGTGCACCCCACATCGATTAACTTTTCTAGGTCCTCTTACACTAGTAGCTCTAACTGGGCACCCTGCCATAAATCATTTCGAACAGTCTGTCACGATTCCAGCGGGCACCATGCCCCGGTCCCATCGGGCACCCTGCCCCGATCCCATCGGGCACCCTGCCCCGATCCCATCGGGCACCCTGCCCCGATTCCATCGGGCACCCTGCCTCGATCCCATCGGGCACCCTGCCTCGATCCCATCGGGCACCCTGCCTCGAATCCTTCGGGCGCTCCGCCACAAATCAATCGGGCACCCTGCCAATTCCATCTGTCACCGTGCCCCGATTCCATCGGGCACCCTGCCGCGGTCCAATCGAGTACTGCCACAATTTACTTCTTTAGCTTCCCCGGACACTATTGAATTCAACTGGGCACCCTACCACAGTTTGTCTCATCTCGTTCTCTAGCATCATGAACATCAATTGAGCACGCTTGCTTCGATTCATCTCTCTTGGTCTCTAGACACTGGCAACTCTAATTTGGGCACCCTACCACAGTTCATTTTCATAGGCTCTCTGATACTTGCAACAGACGTGGTGCCCTGGCACGGGCCATTTCAATGCTATGTAATCTTGCGACTACCAAATTTAATTGAAAACCCGGATATTATTTACTTCCTAAATCCCAATTTGTTAACTCCCATGGAACTGGTGACATCACCCGGGCACCCTGCCTCGGTTCATATTCTGAATTATTCAATCAAAATCAATGATTAGTTTAAAAAGGTATACTCCACCCTTTATTTTGGGTTCAAATCGCAGCAAACAAACAAAATTAAATCACTCCATGCATATTTCTCCTTTGCTTTTAATTAGCTGAAACAAGGTCCCGCTTTAAATTGCACCCCATGCATCTTTTTCAATAATTCCAACATTTTCAATATGGCCGACCAGAATAACCAGAATGATGCCACATCAGAACAAGAAAATCAGCCATCTTTTTTTCTCTTCGGCAATTTTCAGGCGGTTTTTCGCATTAGTACGCACATTTTAAATCAAAAATAAATACCTTATTGTTCCCTTTTCGCTCGTCGCCAAATGTAGGGATTTTCAAAGGGGGTGTTTCGTCCAGGGTGGGACGACCCTACGTTGTGTTTCACTTCTATTGGGATTCCGGGCGGCGATCAAAATAAAAACAAATGCAGACTGAACTTCAACTGTTGAATTTATTGCCTCCGAGAGGCAGCGTGTCAGCTCGGAGGTTACGATAACGAATACTGTACGATACATTAAGTGTAGAATCGCCTTTTATAGGCGACTCTTAGTACGGCAAAACAATTATTATCATGTATTACAATTATTGGGGACGTGTGCACAAACATTCAAATTTAAATTCTAATTGGACTTATAGCGCGCCAACTGCTACGCACATAACGCGAGCAGTTGGCGCGAGAACAGAGAACAACAAAAACACACATGAATAGCAGCTCACACGCTGCACTGTCGTCGTGCTTCAACAGCAGCTACGTCGATGAGCGCAGTTCGTGATCGAACAGGGGGTTTCGGGTGGATTAACAATCACTGAAAACACTCACTAGTTAAATTATGACACTCGCTACTGACTCGACCGAGCACACCGTTCACTGCAAGAGTCACACCACTTGTGCCTCTTGTTTCTGCCTGAGCTGAACGTCTTACTCGGTTGTCGTCATTCGTGCAATTGCATACGTTCAATAAGAAAGGTGGGAATCAAGGTTTATATGTTTCTGTTCAGACCCTACAATATCTAGACCAACATATGAAAATAAAGCTTTATATGTGGACGAAGAATCAGAAGGAATAAATTTTGGCTGTTACGCCTTTTTAAATGTTGGTCTAGATATAACTTTGTCTTATAAGTGTATTAGTCATTGTTAAATACAGTATGCAGGGACCCTCCTTAGCCTAGCGGTAAGACGCGCGGCTACAAAGCAAGACCATGCTGAGGGTGGCTGGGTTCGATTCCCGGTGCCGGTCTAGAAAATTTTTGGATTGGAAATTGTCTCGATTTTCCTGGGCATAATAGTATCATCGTGTTAGCCTCAAAATATTCGAGTGCAAAAATGGCTAAGAAACCTCGCAATTAAAAACAGTGGAAGTGCTGAATGAACAGCTGCGAGGCGGCAATGTCCCAGTGGGGGATGTAATGCCAATAATAATAATAATAAGAAGAAGAAGATGCAGTATGTATTAAAATTCAAAAGAATTACCAAGTCAAGTTATCTATCTATCAATATCTGCTTTATCCTTTCATTAATATCTATTTTCTTTATTTATTTAGGAGCAGGGAAAAGCTCTTTTGAGTTGAATATTGTAAACTCTTACTCAAGAGAGCGCTAAACCTTCTCATCTTTTCTACCAACAGAATCATACATTCCTAATGACAGATTTACCTTATATCTAAATACGCTGAAATATACTTAACAAAACATAATAATCAACCACGACACAGTAAACGCAAAACATTTTTCTTGATAGTTTCCATAGACAAATTAAAATCAAAGACATTGAAACTCTTATTAAAAATTCGACACATGCTCAAAGCCATAGTTAGTCCTTGTAGCCGGTATGTGCAGAAATTCATTATTCCTAAATATTCTTCTTCGGATGTTGATGTTGATCTGGCTCAGTACCCCCGCACTGTCTATTCGGTTAGCCAGAAGATCAGAAACAAACATTGCTTTAGATACGTTCCTGCTCACTCCAAGGAGATCCAGGTTGATTAACTGACACCGATCCTCGTAGGGCGGCAGATTGTCTGGGTCGTTCCAAGGCAATAATCGCAAGGCATACCTTACATTTTTTTTTCTGCACAGGTTCGATCCTCATACAACCATTCTGGTAAAATGGAGACCATACTACCGACCCATATTCGAGTATTGATCGACCCAATGAAGAATGTCTTCAGGCAATAAACATCTTTGAATGACTTTACAATACGGAAGATGAAACCGAGATTGGCCGATGCTTTAGAGGTCGCATATGAAATATGATCTTTGAACGTGAGCTTTGAATCCAGTATGATTCCCAGATCTTTTACCACCGTTTCTCTTTTCAATGATGCTTCATGCAGAAAGTAATTGTGAAGTATCGGACTTCGACTGCGTGTAAATGTTATCACTGAACATTTTGACGGGTTCAATATCAGTATCAGGTATCGGTATCATTCTCTTTTATATCACAATCTTCACTTTCTTTTTCTGTCTCTCTTCTGTCTCAGAATTAAAATTTAATATTTTTCTATTCAATAGTACACTAAACTTCTTTCTACACAATTTCTCAAAAACGAATAAAAAAATCCTGTCTAAATACAATCGCCTCTCCACATCTCGATATTGAAGGGACCATCGAGATTGTAGCCTTTTCCAAAGTTTTCAAACTTATTTTCAAAAATTTGATGAACTTTTAATTTGAAAATAAATAAATATAGGGGAACAGACGGCTTTGGCAGGTTTTGTTCTTTTATTGGCAGGGGGGTTTTTGTCGACCGAATTTTATGAAATTTGGCCACAATATTCTTTGATATGCAAAGAATGTTTGGGCCAAATTTGAACATAATCAGTCATAAAAAAACCCCCTGCCAATAATAGAACAAAATCTGCCAAAGCCGTCATTACCCCTACATATGTAAAAGTAAATTTCCTCATGCAATATAATGATTTTGATTATATAAAAAAACGTTCAATTTAAATCTAAATAAACGGAATTCGTTCACGAATCACATGCAGTAGATAGACTCAATATTGCTTTACTGTAATCCACACCAAAATCCAACTGCTCGAAACAACGAAG
Source organism: Armigeres subalbatus (assembly GCF_024139115.2). Taxonomy (NCBI): domain Eukaryota; kingdom Metazoa; phylum Arthropoda; class Insecta; order Diptera; family Culicidae; genus Armigeres; species Armigeres subalbatus. The sequence goes on along the minus strand of NC_085141.1, from coordinate 378,584,293 downwards.
CGCGCAAAGGTCCGAACCCGATGATCGTTTGATTGATCGTTTGATGGGGTGAACAAACTGAACGGACGACTCAACCCGACCAGCGCCCACTGAGCTATAAAAGCCCCATCCCAAGGGAGGAGAGCTCTCTTAATCCTGGGATAGCGTGAAGTGAAGTATATTTTCAAAAAGTTTTTGAAAGTGCTAATTGTAAAAGAGTTTATCTCGCACATTTTTGCGGCCTTGAGTAGTGGGAGCTAAAAGTTAAGGAGTAATTCCTCGCTCAGCTCAAGTGTTTGCCCTGTTATCGCGTGTGAACGTTAAAAGATCCGCGATTGAAGAGACTAGTACAGTGATCACCATAGTGACACGATCACATCGGAAAGTTTGAGTGGTTTGCCAGCCACGTGGTGCACGCTTCCCAGAAGGTGGAACAAGACTGTACGTTACAAAGCAGTCCCCAAAAGTCCGTGATTGCCTCTTCGCTCACGGTGAAGCCTCTCGGTATTGAAGCCGACATCGTGGTTCCCGAATCCGGCCAAGCCTGATCCCATCCCTTCCGGCCGAACGCAGCGGTACCCAGGCCCTCCCGACGACGCAGGTCCAACGGAACAGTGAGTTAACAAAACAGTGGAGTGTTTCCTATCTAAATTAGCTTTCAATAAATGCGCTTGATTAAACCATTAACAATAAATTACCTTGTGTCGCGAACATTATTTGCATGCATCAAACGTTTGATTTTCAGGTTGAGAACAGATCAGAAGAACAGGTAAGTCTTCCTTAGTGCGGTATTGTGCCGGCCCTGAGATCCCCAAGAGGTGAGCTGGCACGGGACGTACGGACGTCCATGCCACAGACGCATGGGCGTCGTTGGTAGTACCAAGATAGGGAGAGATCAAGGAATTGAAGGAAAACTGAAATGGGTACTAGATTCAAAAAGCTCGTTGCTATGAAAAACGACCTCAAAACAAATGTCATTTCCTGTTGTTGATATGTTTGTTATTCTCCGAAGATGGTCTAGTAGCCTAAAAATTTGAACATATCGACAAAAGGAGGGTGAAATGTGATCAGATCACATCGAGATATAGAGATATTGAAATAGGGAGGTTATCGAGATGTGCCCAAATATATGTAGATCGAAGGGACCAACATAGGGAGAGATATCGAGATACAGAACATTGAGATGTAGAGAGTCGACTGAAGATGAATTTCAATATTATTTCATTTTATGATCAATCTAATTTTTCAATCCTTCGTTCTTTTCTTGGCTGATTTCTGATTTGCTATGAAGTTAAGACTTATTATCAGAACCAATGCAAAGTTTATGTAAAAAATATTCATTGTTATGCAGAAACATAAATTCAGATTCCTATCATAGAGCTATTTTCAAATATATCGAATTGCATCGACATTTTTCAAGTCTGTATAATTCGGAGTGTAGAAGTAATTCCAGATTTTATGAAATTTTAATGTCTCTAAAATTTAAGAATGATCTATTGTAATCATGACTTCTCAATTTCAATCTATATTACAACCTATCCAATCCTACCTGTGGCTTCGCTACGTCCAGTTGTCGAGAAATTAATTAATTTCCCGACCCCTTTTGAGAGTACTACTGAGACCTAGCGGATCCTCTATGTTTAAAGAGCTATAATACCTCTTAAGTATGCCGGGACATGCGCTCAGGGGCTCACTTTGTAAAGCAGCCGATCCACTGTAAATCGTTAGAGGCGTATTGAAGTGCTCTAAATGTGATATGTTACACAGATGAATATTATCTACAGTGCCGGCAACCCCCGTGAACTTGGCTAGGGGTCTGCATACTGTTTTGCTGTGTATATTTCGAAGATAAATTCTTTCCATCAATTGAAATAGTTTGCTTTCTGATTTTCCACCACGAACGACGCTTCCTACGCTATCCTCGTCAAAGACATTCTGGACTTTCGCAGTAGTGTAAAATCTTAGGTGTAAACGTATTGCGGTCTACTACAAAACTACATCATGCTTTCTGGGGCACATAACTCCAAATGCAAGCGAAAAGCAGTTTTTTCATCTTTGCACATCTGCAATATACACGAAGTAACGTGGGCGTATCATCATTTATAAATTGACATTAGCGCCAACAAAAACGCAAGGTAACAGCCGGCACGTTCATTGTGGCAGCAATTTTGGGGGCGCTGTCGTTATTGTCCGAAAGGTCTGCTTTAGGACTGGAATGTAATCGCCTATTCCAAACCAAATTGATAGATGTGTGAACCGATCTCATCGCGCTTTGCTTGCGAGACAAATCTATTACTCAATCATAATTACAGGGGACTAACTTTTTTCATGAACGCTCCGAGATTTTCGGGCTCCAGGTATTATAATATGTTCTGTAGCATCTTTCTAATACTACATGTTAATGGTACATGCAGTATTAAAAGCACTGTTGTTTAACTAGCATGTTTAAAGTGTATTAACTAGCATTTGTAAAACGTTATAAACGAACTCACCTGTTACACGCCATACCGGTGCATCCAGATGGAAGAATGTTTCATGTTCCATAATTCTCGCGCAAATCTCAGATCCAATTCCTGCGAATAAATTAAAAATACAATTTCACGATGCGAAATAAAAGATACAGTTTGCTTGTATGGGAAGATCTACTCACCGCTTTGCGGCCAACCCTGCTCAACTGTTACTAGGTGGTGAGTCTTCTGCACGGACTTAAATATCGTCTCAGTGTCCAGCGGGCGCAGTGAACGTAGATTGATTACCTCGCACTCGATACCTTTGCCCGCCAGCTCGTTCGCCGCCTGAAGGGCATTTTCCACGGCTTTCGAGTGTGCCACCAAGGTAATGTGCTTTCCTGGTCGCATGACTTTGGCTTTTCCGATGGGAAGGATGAATTCCTTGTCCAATACTTGATCAGACACTGGGTATCCGACACCGTAGAGCATTTCGTTCTCCAAACACACCACTGGATCTGGATCACGAATGGCAGCCTTGAGCAGTCCTGTAATAAAGCAATTAATATATTTAGAAAAAAAAAATGGCCAAATTAATTTAAAGCGTACCTTTGGCATCTTCGCTGTCGTACGGCGAAATAACTTTGAGTCCCGGGCAGTGTGAGTACCATGCGCCGAAGCACTGGGAATGCTGAGCTCCTACGCCGGCAGCGGCACCGTTCGGGCCACGGAAAACGATCGGAACGTTTACGGTACCGGCAGACATGTAGAAAGTTTTCGCTGCCGAGTTAATGACATGATCAATGGCCTGCATGGAGAAATTGAAGGTCATAAACTCGCACACCGGACGTAAGCCGGCGAAGGCAGCGCCAACGGCAATACCGGCGAATCCCATCTCAGTGATGGGCGTGTCGATCACTCGCTTGTCCCCATACTTCTTCCACAGACCACGTGATACCTGAGGAAAAAAAAAAAGAAAGAAGTAGTACTCGGTTTCATACTTTTAATCAATCATTCGTATGTTCTATTGGAACATAAAGAACCTAATTATCAGTGAATGTTTCAAATCTTCATCCGCAAAGATTAATTACGACACACGGTCCTAATTCTTATGAAGGACTATAAAGGACCAAGTACAGTTTCACGAGCAAATAGCGTGTGTTATCAATTGCCATAAAAAAAAGGTTTGATTAGAATTGTCATAATGTAAATATTTCTAATTTTCTTTGTTGGAACAAGTATTTTTAAAAGCGAATTAAATATGAATTGTGTTTTTGTATATTAAGAATATCCCAGTTATGTCTTCGATTACACTCTTTGTGTCTTAGTTACGAAACTGATTTCATTGTTACACAAAACATACGGCTTAATCAATTTAATGCTGAACTCTTACTTTTCTTATTGATCACAATCAAGAAACTTGTAAAATATGATGCTCTATGCAGCTAATCATTTCCACGCAAAATGTAACCTCCCAACTGTAAACAAAAATCGTCATCCGTCGCCGCCTGATAACCTTCAAGTGTATGCGTACGTTCCTGTCCCCCTGGCCCACTCAATTTCCGCACACACCCTCCTAATCGTCAAGAAATCTGTACTATCGTGGGAGATCCACACGAACAGCGACGACAAAAATAATGTTTACGTAACAAGACATGGAGATCAACTTTAAGCCGACGAAAAATAGATTACCACCTGCTTCCCGCGGGGTCTCTCAAACTTACCTTGTAGGCACCGTCGTACTGGGCCACTTCTTCGCCGAGCAGAAACACCCGCTCGTCCCGTTCCATCTCCTCGTCCAAGGCTGAGTTGAGGGCATCGCGGACGGTCAGCTGCTGAGAGGAAAGGACTTTCGAGGTCGAAAATGAACGGCGGGTCAATCCGCGCACGGCAACTGTAGCGAGCATCATCTTCCTTGCGTTTGTCCTGCTGGCACCCTGAAACTAGGTAATGGTCCTCGGGGGAAGCTGTCCGTCGAATCGTTTGCTTTTTATTTTCGTCCTAACACGGAGCAACTAGAAGCGGAGTGGAGATCGCGAAAGATGAGACTGCGGCACAAATGCAATCAATTCTATGTGAAACCCTAATACCCGCACGACAGGCAATCAATGAAAGTCAAACGCACACAAACCTGAAACACGCGAATTTCTGCTTCAGGATGAGATTCCGTCGACAGCTGGACTGACGAGCCTGACACTCCTGCGATTGTGGGTGGGTGCTGTCGCGAATGTTGACATTCTCCTCCGCGGAAATTGTACTAAAATAACGGAATATGTGCTAAATTTGATTCCATGCATTTGAGGACAGTATTCACCTATCTACATGTTTTTTCACTGACAACTCGCAAAATAATCAGCACTGTTAAAAAAGTTTACACACAAAAGACTTTGAAGTATGCTTTTTTGACTATAAAGTATTCAATTATGACTTCAAAGTACTCTCTTTCGTGGGAGAATGGGACTACACATAAAAAGGAATAAATATTATGCACAATTATGACTATCTTTTATTCACAAATGAATAACATTTATGCATAAAAAACAGGAAAGTGTGTAGAACTTATTCTTTTTATGCAACCCCGTGGCAAGACATGCTTTTCAGCGTAGCGAACATCTTCATGAATATGTCCAGCATACATTTTGAAAAGTACTTCTCCCGAATCGTGCGTTTACAAGCAACTACATTTTATCCAAACTATTGTTGGCTACATATTTTCAAATTATTCAAAAATAATACCAGCTATTATGGGCATGTAAATATAATCCTAAAACATCTTTCTGCACACCATTTATTTTATAGACGAATCCAAGTAAAAATAAGAAGAAGACACACGACGGTGTTAACTTTGACAGATCCTACAGCTCAGCATAGGGAGAACAATTTAAAATGCTTATAATAAATTCTAGACAAAATGTAATTAAAATCTGATTGATGTATGATACGGAAAAAGTTCCGAACTGTATGATAGATACGTTTTTGGAAAAAAATAAAAAAATTGAGATAAGCTTCCAGATATGTAATTCGGAACTTTTTCCGTACCGTACATCAATCAGATTTTAATTACATTTTGTCTAGAATTTATTATAAGCATTTTAAAATCATCTCCCTATGCTGAGCTGTAGGATCTGTCAAAGTTAACACCGTCGTGTGTCTTCTTCTTATTTTTACTTGGATTCGTCTATTTCAATTTCACTATTGAGATTCTCACGTCCGAATGTGCCCGCATGGAAGGATGTCTAAAAGAGAACAGGAATCTACCTGTACAAGATGCAAACCACATTAGTCAAGATTCATTTTCATCTTAGGCTCGAACCAACTCCCCTTTAAGCCTTTTCATGTGTGTGTGTTTACCCATACACTCACACTCTGCTGTGAACCGAAGCGGTTCTGTCAAAAAATTTCTCATTACCTTCCGGGTAGTCTGGTAAGCGCTGCCCGCATGATCTTGCATCGCCATTTTATTTATAATAATTCGTTTCCACCGGTGAACGTGAAATTAAATTATTTATATGTGCATTGCCGTCTAATTAAGTAATAAACAAAGGAAATAATAAAACACCCCAGGTAATCAAAATATAGTTTTTGTTTTGAAGATTTTATGTCATATGTTAATTAAATTTTATGAATTATCTTCTATTTTCTAATGGCACAGGAAGTATGAAATAAAAGAACTATAGGATTGACCGATGTGGACCTGGCTCTAATGGCAGATATGCTTGCGAGGCGGCGCAAGATAGAAGCAATCTGTCGAATTTGCAATACGGCATTGTATAGAATTGCCGAGCTGCGGAGTCATCTTCGAACCCATGCGGATCCGAAATCTTTTGCCGACGTTAACGTACGTCCACACCAAACCGTATTTGTTGAGCACTTTTATTAGAACTATCTGGATTATCTGGTCCAACATGTTTGCAAGTTGGACGTTTGCCGCTTCCATCAAATAGTAGATCCAGATGGAAAAGAACTGAGTGACTCCGATTCAGAGATGGAGAATGAGGAGGAACCTTTTGAAGGGATCGTTCGCAGAGAACATATGTGGACTGTGTAGTCAAAATTTTTGCCGGAGAAAAAAAATCATGCATCACGCTTAAGATCATCAGAAATCGAAAGAACTGTTTGCCTATCGACAATACTCACGAGGGCTTCCGAGCACAGCTTGTATTACGCCAGAAGAAATACTTGTGCACTTCCTGTATCTGGAGGATAATGTCATCGAGAAGCAGGAGAAGCAGAATCAATTGCGTGGGCATTGTAGCCGCGTATTTTCCAACTCGAACAATCTGATAATTCATCTGCAGCGACATACCGACGAGTAGCCGAACAAATGTTACATTTGCAATAAGGTAAATATCAACCGCACCGAGTGCAGTAATTTTATTAGTTTCATATAATTATAGGTACTAAGTAGAATAACTTAATTATGTACCTTTTAGGGTATTTCTCATTAAGCGCTTTCTAGAGCTGCCAAGCCATTATGCAAGAGTTTTCAGCGATGTGAATTTCTATTCACAGACTTTCCCACGTTCTTTGGATTCGCCGTATCACCGTCGAACACACCAGCATGATTGTACACTATCTACGGAAAAGAATTCTTTGATCGAACAAGCTTGTCCACCACATGCAATTACACCGGAATTAGGTAGCTATGAAGTTTCACTTCCCTCTGCCCCTAATAGATAAAAAAAAATACTGATTCGTTTTTTCAGACCACATGCATGCACCCTCGCATGCACCTACTGTGACCGTTCATTCATCCAGTCGAATTCCAGCTTCGCATTTACAATAGACGTCCTTCGCAGCAAGACCGAGAATGGAACCTTTGGGCTAAATGCCTGATTTATCCAGGCTCGATTCCAGGGCTTCCATCGGTCGATGCTCAATGCAGCTGGTTCCATTTGCTGTCGCACTCGTCGATCTCTGTGTGTTTACACAGAAAACAGAGTTATTGTATGAAGCGAACATTTAAATATAATTCATTATTTGAAAACATCAAATAAAAAGAAAAAATGGTTCAAACCGCTTCTAAAAATAACTCAAAATAAATAACATCCGAAAAATAAATAAAAATGAAAAGAAGAAGAATCAAGGTACCCATATCTCCGTCATATCTAGCAAAAATCTAGAAGAATGGTCGTATCCATGTCTAGTAGATATCTCTGCCTTATCTAAGAGAGTCTATCTGTCATCGCTATCGGCTCAAACGGTTTAAAATTGAGGTAGAAACGGTTGTTGCATTTGAGGCATATTTGAGGTGTGACAGTTACTAGACATCGAGGAAAAATATCTAGAAGACTAATTTTTTTGTCTCAGAGATATCGCGGGAGATGTCTAGGAGATCTTTCCGAGCAGGTGTGGTGGCGATAAAACCCGCTCGGAAGATCTCTGAACATCTTGTTTAAAAAAGATGTATTTCAGAACTGCTGCATTGAGCAAATGTTCAGATGTTAAAAAAAATGATGAAAAAGATCCTTCATCAGGAAAAAAATACTCCTAGATGGTGCAACTCAGCAAAGATTGGGTAAAAATGAGTATATTTCCATATCTCGGGTACTTATTCAAAAGGACGTATGTGATTTTGTAAACAAAGATTCAAACGTCGATTTGTCCAATGCCAATCTGATGGCACTCCCACGCATGCCAACACCACCAACAGGTAGCCGGAGCCTTCCACTATCTGTCTGTGGTGATGGTTTGCGTAGAAGTTCTATCAGATTGGAAAAATCGACGTTTGAATCTTTGTTTACAAAAATCGCATACGTCCTTTGAATAAGTACCTGAGATATATTTTTTGACTCCTTCGCAACCATCGTGATGCCTCGATCTATTTTGAGGTTATGAGCAGAAGGAAAACAAACATGTATTTACACATGCCGAATTGCACATCAGTGTGCGAGCGTTAAACGTCACTCATCTCTATTGAATGTTGTTCGAATTGCATCCCCGGACCATTTCAACTGTGATACTAGTATAAACAATAATAATATCTTTTGTTTGATTCGGGCAGGAGAACAAGTTACGAAATATGATTTCGTGTAGCGTTTGATTTCACCTATCGATTCACTCCAATTCGTTAGTTTATTATATTTTATCATCAAATAACATAATTCCCATGGTCAAAGATGGAAATCTTGCAAATTATTTCGAAAACAATTTTCAGATTTAACCAAAACAAATAGTAAACAAAACACATAATGTTTATTTTCGTACAATAACAACGGACGGTAATGAGCTACCGTCCGTGGACATGGTGGCTATTGTCAAACCCCTTGTGGTAGTTATAGGACGCCAGGGGGGTGTTTTTATGCGTCAAATTTTACTCCTTTTGTGGGTAGTCCCATTCTCCCGGAAAAGAGTGTATTTCTGCCCAAAAGAGCATACTTTCAGCTGTGCCTGAGGGGGGTAATATGCGGTGCATCGCGCCTTCTCTGCATATACACACAAAAAAAAATCGTTGGTAAAGTTAAGAAAACGTTGGTAAAATTAAGAAAATTAGTTAGTGATTTTCAGTAGAAAGTATAGAATTGTTAAATCTACAATTCAAAACATGTCACATCGGCAAGAACTTTTACAAGAGCTAACTTTTCAAAATAACATTTTCCTCTCAAATCGACATGAAATTTTACAATAGAATCAACTAATTAAACTTTCAAAATAACAAGTTGTTCCATTCTTGATTCCACATGTGCCTTTTCAACGAGATTTTCAATTCAAATTTGTCAAAAATGAAAACATATTTATGATTAATTATTTTGTTTCTATTTATTCTCTATTTTCATTTATTTTTAATGGGTTCGATGAATCTGAACAAGCCGACAGGCATCGCTTCCATCCGCTGTGTTGATGATTTGGAGCAGCTTTTCCGAATGTCGCAGCAATATAACAGTGGTGTGCCTCCGCTTTGGAATGCATTCTCCCGACTCCAGAAGGCACCATTGCTGCACAGTTTAGCGATGTTGCTTCTACATAGAAAAGATCGAGGGAAAGATAGTACTAAAGCTCGCTATGCATAATAATCGAAATTTTATTACCTTCGGTATCGACTCAACATATGGGACGTCCAAGGCACTTAATTTGACCCAACGAGCGGACAGATTAAAATTTTCGAGTTCTCTCGATTTTGCAGCACCTGGATCGTCATTCGGCGCATCTGTTTCGATCAAGCAAAGGCAGCTTCTTCGGTGTTTTGACCTGCGTGTTTCTGCTATTAAAACATCATACCAATGCCAATCTATCTCAGAAAAAACTTCCTCCAGGAACATGCTTATGAGTTTTCGGATGCTACACTGAACCAAAGCTTCAACTCTTAAGCGACTGAAACGTATTTTGCTCATGCCCTTTAACGAACATCATCCGCTTTCCGGATGATTCGCATTCGGTCATGTCGAAGTCAAATGACAAGCAGCTAGATGCGAATCATCCGAAAACCGAATGCTAGCCATTCCAAAACCAAAATAGTTTGTCGAAAGGAAATCGAATGATTTGTTAAATGATATACGGGGGAAAAAGATATGGAAATGGAATGACATACATATCCTTTCTCATGTAGTATACCTAATAATGCAGTTAATGAACCATTGGAAGATAAACGCTGAAAGAAAAAAAAAACTAACAATCTCGCACGTAAAACATTTTATTATTTGTTACGCAATAATCGCGCCAACTACAAATTAACAAAAACGTCAATCATGATCACAAATTATAACACTGTAGAAATGAGAGTTTAATATGATTTTCGCTACCGGAAGACAGCATGGAACATCACTTAAGATAATTGCTCTTCGTCAGAATGGCAGCAAACAATGGTCAGTTCCCGGATTCCCAATCATCCGGATGGCACGTGGCAATCTATTAAACTCCGAAACGAAAGGTGCAGCTTCCGTCGCTTTTCCGCTGTGTTGCTTCTGGATCAACATCATTTGCTGGTTTTGGACGTAATCGGATCAAATAATACGCAACTTTTGTATCATTCATTTGACGTATTCCTGAAAGATGCACATAAAAAAGATTTTTGCTCAACATCATTTCCATTTATAAGATTTATACGCATGCTTACCAGCTTCAGATAAAACCTGGCCAGATTACGCCAGCAAAACCTCGAACTACGTTTTAATCTGTAAAGAAAATAGATTATCGGTGTATATTCCACAGATTTCTGCTGTAATTATACGAAACTTACTTTAAATTCTCATTAACAGTATATTTTTTCCACCCGCGACCGTTACCGATTGAAAACAAATAATTTCGAGATACTGGCGGCAACAACAGAAGCATCAACATTTTCTTTCCGAATGACTTTCGTTAAGGGGCGTGCACTATAAACAATTCATCCACATATAGGATGAACCTCAGTTGCAGTCTCACCGTTTCAGGCATGAAATGAACAACCACGCGTAAATCAAAAGACAATCATCCGCATCTGGGATTATTTTCTTTTGATAGATTGACGGTTAGGCATTCTATCGTTTTCGTAATATGGAATCCAGATGATGTATAAAGAAGACTGGGAGGATGACAAATCCTACGCTTAGAGGATGATGTTTGGGCTCAGTGTATATGGTCAGCAGACTGGCACCTTTATGCTGTCTTCTGAAATAAAGTATAGGTTCCCAATCAAATTCACTGAAAAATCTAAACAGCAAATAAAAACTTACTTGTCGCAAAAATTTTTGAAACAGGAACATTTTTCGCGGTTTTTATTTTCGGTTTTGACAGATCGTTTCGAGCTGCCAGTTTAATTTTATTTTGTCAGTGTTGCCAGAAATACGAAATATAAAAGTTATTTCGACTATTTTAAAAGTTTTGATCGGAGTGCTCTTACTGTTAAAATAACAATTTTAACCTGAGGAAAAAACTGTCAAATTAAACATTTTGCATTTGATTTCAATATTTTAGCACTCAAAAATACCAAATTTCACCAACTTTCAATATAAGATATAGAAAATGTTAAAATCACAACTTTTTTTCGTTCTGTGTAGTATGAAGCAATTGTAAATAAACAATCCCACAATTTTTTCGTTAGTCAGCAGTAGTGTAGGTTAACCAATATCCTACAAGATTCCAGTTCGAAAAATGTTACACTTGCCAAGCGGGGTGGCCCAGGGTGGCCCGCCTTTCCCAAGCGGCGAGGCCCGGATAATACATCTTAGGGTAAAATCAGCAGTGATTCAAATCGTTCGGGGCTGTCAGTTTGAATATGAATCTGAAACATTCATTTTCCCAGCAGCTGTTCTAGATTCATTTTTTATACCAGTCAAATGTCAAAAAAAATAAAACTGGTATAACGCTCCGTTCTATTTTCTGCAGATTTGAACCACGATTGAATCACGAGATTCAAATATTTTCCAATTGTTTTGGTGTATGAATACGTCATTTTATCTACGGATCAATCCACTTTGCAATTACGGCGCCTTTCTTGGCGCCAACATGATTGTGATAACTGGTCAAAGAAATGATTAGACGATTTTCCAATAAAACACAATCCTCCATTTTAATCTACAACTCATCAGCACTCACACACTCACCCCCTCAGATACACTCTTAACTCAAAATACCACATCCTCCCCTCAATCAATAATAAAAATGACAATATTACAGAGCGATATAGTATTGATATTCAATCTTCTGATAACACAACCCTATTGAGGTATCTCTTTGGCTTTTTAATCAACCGGGTATCGCGGCGTTTTGCAATCGGTCCTTCGTTTTCAGAGGTGCAGCGTTTTGTACCATTCTGCACCGAATCAGATTCCATCAACTGAGAATGATCGTTCAATTGTTGTCCCGGAACACATACCTCCTCCTCCGAGGGTGCTATAAAACAACAAAAAAAAAGTAAAAACAATAACGATACAGATTATTGAATGAAAGAATTGAGAAGAAAAACAAAAGAATTCTACTTTACCATCATTACCAATAACACTTGGCTTACGTTCTACGTATTTCTTCAGATGCTTTATGTTGCGATCGTATGTCTTTCCTGAAGTGGAGTCCTCAATAGTGGCTCGTCCAGCTCCTTGGATTTTGATGACTTTATGAAAAGCATTTTTGTACGAAGTGTCAGCTTTGTCCCGTTTTTGTTGAGTGACGAGCACTGTATCTCCTACGTCGATTTCGGATGATCTAGCTCTACGCGAGCTGTCTTCTCTTGAATTGCGGCAAAATTTTGCCTGTTGATCTCGATCTCTTAGCTCTGCATCAAAAAACTGTTGCTGATCAGTACGCAGATCCGGCAACACACTCCGCACAGTTCGTCCAAACATCAACTCCGCCGGTGCAATCTTTGTCACATGGTGCGGCCACGAGTTATATGCTGCTACATAATCAGCTAAGGCTTCCTTCCAACTAACTTTCCCAAGTTTGGCAATCGCAGTGATCTTGTTAATACCTTGCATACTCCGTTCTACAAGACCATTCTCTGTAGGGTTCAATGGTGTGCTATTGATCAGGCGCACTCCCCAAGTTGTACTTAGCCAGGATTTCAACTCGACACTGTTAAAAGGTGGTCCGTTGTCGGCTTTTAGAGTTTTTGGAATATAGTATGTGTTGAAGACTTTCTTTAGGGTTCTTTTTACAGCTTCAGTATCCGTTTTATCAAGCGGCACAGCGACAAGAAACCGAGAATAATTATCCGTCAAAACTAACGCTTTCCAGTTGTTAACTTCCGATGCTGAGGCAAAGTCCATTGATACGTAATCCCATGGATTCTGAGGAAGTTCTGTCATCACAATGGGCACTGGATGTGAAGACACAGTAACAAGTTGACATTCAGGACAGCTCCTAACAAACTCTTCTGTATCGCGGTCTATACCAGGCCACCACAAACCTTGTCTTAAAAAATTTTTCATGGTTGACATCCCAGGATGACTTCGATGGGCCAAACGAAGCGCTCGATCTCGTAGTGTTGACGGTAAAACCATTTTTTCCCGTTTCATTAACATTTCTCCTTTCAAATACAAATCGCCCTGGAATGCCTGGTATTTCGAAATTTGTGTCGGCCACTTCTCGTTTTTGTCCAACCACTCAATGACAGTTTGCAGTTCGTTATCTTCAATTAATGCCCTTTTAACGTCGGCGTTAGTTAATGCCAACAACTGGTTGTTTATAATACTTGGACTAGCCGTCACAGAAAATAGCTCGTGGGGTTCCTCTTCGATACCAAACTGAGGCATTTCTCGTTTGGCTCCAATTCTTGATGCAGCGTCTGCAATATTGTCCTTCCCTGAAACGTGTTCAAAGTCATAGGTGAAGTGGTCCATTCTTAGCATCCAGCCTTCCGCCCGTGATAAGATCCTTTTCCCAACATCTTTACGATTTCCGTTCTTTGTCATGAACATGAGTGCCTCATTATCTGACCGCAACGTAAATCGTCGACCCAATAGGTAATACGCAAACTTCTCCATCGCCCAAATAATCGCTAGCGCTTCTCGGTGCAATTGTGGATATCGACACTCGGCTGCTGTCAGGCTTTTCGAAGCACAAGCAATTATCCGACGTTCTCCTGTTTGTTCTTCTTCTTGCACCAAGATTGCCCCTAGACCCCACGGGGATGCATCTGTATATAGAATTGTTCGATCATTTTCTTTGAAGTATCCTCTCTTGATCAGGTCATTCTCGACTTCGTGCTTGAGGTTCTCAAATGTTTCTTGGTGTTTCTCGGTCCATTCAAACCTAGCGTTGCTGACCAGAAGATCACGTAGCAATTTGGTTTTATGCGAAAAATTCTTAATAAATGGACTTATGTACGTCAGCATACCCAAAAAACTACGCAATTCAGGTACATCCTTTGGCCGTACAAAAAGCTTGATGTCTGAAATTTTGTTTTCCATAGGTAAAATGCCAGTACCATCGATCGTAAAACCAAGAAAATCTACCGTACTCTGATTATACATCGATTTCTCTTCGTTAACTGTGAGATTATTCTCACGCAAAATTCTTTTCACTTCCGCCACATTTTGCTCCAACTCCTGCAAGCTATCGCCAAAGATCAGGATGTCGTCGAGGTAGATTATTAAATTCTTACACTTCATCAAGAGCATCTCCATTACTCGCTGAAAGAGCTCAGGAGCGCAGGACAATCCGAACGGAAGCCTCCGAAAACGCATTAGTCCGTTAGCGGTCATGAAAGTAGTGAAATGTCGAATTTTCTCATCTAACTCGATGTGAAAATATGCATCTTTCAGATCGAGTTTAGAAAAATACATCGTTCCATTGGGAATATCCGTCCAAATCTTATCGAGGGATGGCATAGGATATGGCTCACGGATGATGGCCTTGTTAACTTCACGGTAATCAATAACAATACGGAAATCAGAAGAACCCTTGGGTACTAATACCAATGGAGAAACGAATGATATTATATCATTCTCTTTATCCGCCCTCTCGATAATACATCTCTCTTCCATCACACGCAATCTTTCATTAGTAGCAGCTTCGAATGCTTTCGGGATGTTGTATCGAATGATTTGCTTTGGCATAACCGAATCATCTACCTTGAATTTCACGGCGGTAATAGGAATCTTCGGAAATTCCTGTTGCTCGTTTTCATGCGCAATGGTTATCTTGGGCTCTAACTTGGTGTCAGATATGGCAAACAAAGAGTTTTGGATCCACTCGGATCTTTTGGGCCAATGTGAACCAAGTCCAACAATCGCCCTGTTTCGTAACTGAGCAGCGATAAATCAGTTCCCTTAACCACAAAAAATTTGGCCAACTGCAACGGATGATTACTCACACCAATGAATGCTTTAAATGAGCACTCCACTTCAAGCGGTCGTTCATTCCCATAGCTCCGTAAAATTTCTTCTGGATGGAGAACAAAATCCTGTATCACCGATCGACAATTACGCTTGATCTTCTGCCATCCATTAACCGTTATGGTGTTAACAGTAGCGCCAGTATCAACCAAGAATTGAAACACTTCGTTTCCGATCTTACAATCGACAAATCTGGAATCTTTGTAATTCTGTGTACCAGTTGATTTGGTGCCAGTTATCAACTTTATGAATTGATCATAAATACCAGAAAAAAAATAGTTAAAATATTATAAACAAAATAAGCTTTTTATTTATTTATTATTGTAATCATTCAATGTATGCCGAACAATTTTAGTTAAACGTGATTACTTTACCTGATTTATTTTTCGAGCTTCCGTCTTGATCGATGCATCTCTATCAGACCAGCTTTGCCGGCTTCTAGCTGAATCTTCGCTTTTCGAGAAACAAAACTCGGAAAAATGCCCTTCTCTTCCACAGCTGTAGCATTTTACACGATGGGCCCGGCATTCCTTAGGGCCATGAAGTCTTCCGCATTTTGAACAATATTTATTTAAGCCATTGTAGCGGCCCGCATTGTTCGAGAACCTTGCGCCCCGGTACCGATTATTCCTGTCAAACATTCCCCTGTCTCTCTGCATACCTACTCCACACCGCGAATTATAGTGCATTGGACCAAGTTCAGATTTCCGATCGAATACAGCGCTTACTGGTTTCACCACACAGCCTTCACCTACTTCCTCAGCAATATTTCTATCGTCCACCTTTATAGCTTGATGTCCCTCTTCTGTATCCATCCGAATATAGTCAAGATGTCTACCATGGGCCATAATACGTTCCAGATCATTGTTAAATATATTACTCATTTCATAAAGCTTTGATGCGATTGCTGGTACAGAACGTCTGACCAGTGCCTGAATAAATTCCTCTTTACGCTGTTCTGCCTCAAATTCGCAAAACTTTGCTTGATTCTCCAATCGCAATACCCAATCAACAAATGGCTCGGATGCAGTCATTCTCATTTCACGGAACTTCATTCTTTCTTTCGTATAATCGCACGTTTGATCAAAATACCTATCGCAATAGAAGACAAATAAAAATGAAAACTTGTCTTCAATCATGCTGGTTCTCAATCGATAAAAAAAAGGCAAAAATAACTAACGTAATGCAGTTCTAGCGCAATTCATATTTAAAAAAAATCAACTGGTAGACATTTATTATATCTTGTTATAGCTAACCTTTTCTAGTTAACTGGTGATTCCCTTCATGTAAATTGTAAATTGTCATGCTCCAAAATTTGTAAAGTTCGTTTGATTGGTGTTTTTTTTTTCTTCAATGAAATTAAACTTAACAAATAAAAAAATCGTAATTTCAAATCTCGGTTAAGTAAAAAATTGAAAGAAAGAAGAAAAAAAAAGAAAATGTAAAATAAATCTACCTGTTTAGTGCTGATATCGTTGCACTGTAGATGTTCCCTGCATCGGCACACAGAAGCTCCTGAGTTTCGATCACGCTCAGTAAATAATTACCGGCGAAGATCTTTAATCCGGTCAAACGCATAGCAGCTCCAACTGGTTCTTTACAGGCAACGATGCGCTCAAACTGGTTCCGAAAACGAACCCACTCTGCTTTACGTTTGTTGAGAGGTAGATTTTCATCGAATGGCTGCAACGGCCATGAACCCGACAGCCATTTTGTTACGTTTTCTCATCCTTTGTCACCATATTCTCAGCAATTTTCACTTCGCTATTACTCTGGACAGACATTTTCACCACAGATTCCACATTCTCATCACTCCCAAGCTGTTCAATTAAATCATCCGGCAACGGAATATCGCTCACTGTCCACAATCCACTCATCATAACAAAAATTTATCCAAATAGCTTTATGCATTAAAAAATTCTTCCAGCACACTTTTCGGCGTTACCGTTTTCCACCAGTACAAGCCACTCACTAGTTAAAACATCAGATCCGCTCTTTGGTTAAACAAAACCACACATACACACGCATCATCCTGGCTTTTGGCCGCCAGCAGCTACTTTCTAGATTGCTTTGACCTCTTTGATCGCCGGCATCTCCGATGCTTCGTATGCTTCAAAACAAAACAAAAACACACGAACACGTAAGCTACTTCGACTTTTTGTTTCTTTTACCGTACCTACAGAAACTCACTCAGTAGTTTCCGTACTGCTTCTTCAATTGTATTTATATGCGTGTTCACGTGAAAATATGCATTCATTTTTCCAGCACCACCCGTCACTCGTGCCGCCGCTCTACCCTGCATTTTACGTGCGGAAGCAGTGTTACCAGTTTTTTTAAATCTCAAACAAACTTTTATTTGCTATATTTTTATTTTAATATTAGTAAATGTTTTGCTAATTGTAAAAACGTTGGCATTGAGATATCTGATGTGATCAAAATAAAAGGCGTTGGTTCTGCTGGGCTTCGCTCGCTTGAGTTCTGACTGTACATAATGTAATACAAAGAAGAAGAACAACAACAAACTATAATAGTTGGCCGACTACACTTTGACGAAACCCAATAATTCAACAATCTCTTGCTATAGCTGGCCTTGGGCTTAACCCGACTCAATTTTGACGAAACTCAACAGTTCAACCATTATTTTCAATAGTTGGCCTTGGGCTTAACCCGACTCAACTTTTGCGGAACAAAATAGTTCAAAAATCAGTTGCAATAGCTGGCCTTGGGCTTAACCCGACTCAACTTTGGCGGAACATTCATTTCATTTATTTAGTTAACATCTAAACAGATAACACTGAATCAACAATTTGACGCCACAATACACGGTTCGAGGCCGCATCTCTCCATCCTCGGATACGCCCCACGCTCGCCAAGTCGTTCTGCATCTGGTCTGCCCATCTCGCTCGCTGCGCTCCACGCCGTCTCGTACCTGCCGGATCGGAAGCGAACACCATCTTTGCAGGGTTGCTGTCCGGCATTCTTGCAACATGTCCTGCCCATCGTACCCTTCCGGCTTTAGCTACCTTCTGGATACTGGGTTCACCGTAGAGTTGGGCGAGCTCATGGTTCATTCTTCGCCGCCACACACCGTCTTCTTGCACACCGCCAAAGATGGTCCTAAGCACCCGTCTCTCGAATACTCCGAGTGCTTGCAAGTCCTCCTCGAGCATTGTCCATGTTTCATGTCCGTAGAGGACAACCGGTCTTATAAGCGTCTTGTACATGACACATTTGGTGCGGTGGCGAATCTTTTTCGACCGCAGTTTCTTCTGGAGCCCGTAGTAGGCCCGACTTCCACAGATGATGCGCCTTCGTATTTCACGACTAATGTTGTTGTCAGCCGTTAGCAAGGATCCGAGGTAGACGAATTCCTCGACCACCTCGAAGGTATCCCCGTCTATCGTAACACTGCTTCCCAGGCGGGCCCTGTCGCGCTCGGTTCCGCCCACAAGCATGTACTTTGTCTTTGACGCATTCACCACCAGTCCAACTTTTGTTGCTTCACGTTTCAGGCGGGTGTACAGTTCTGCCACCTTTGCAAATGTTCGGCCGACAATGTCCATGTCATCCGCGAAGCAAATAAATTGACTGGATCTATTGAAAATCGTACCCCGGCTGTTACACCCGGCTCTCCGCATGACACCTTCTAGCGCAATGTTGAACAACAGGCACGAAAGTCCATCACCTTGTCTTAGTCCCCGGCGTGATTCGAACGAACTGGAGTGTTCGCCCGAAATCTTCACACAGTTTTGCACACCATCCACCGTTGCTTTGATCAGTCTGGTAAGCTTCGCAGGGAAGCTGTTCTCGTTCATAATTTTCCATAGCTCTACGCGGTCTATACTGTCGTATGCCGCCTTGAAATCAACGAACAGATGGTGCGTTGGGACCTGGTATTCACGGCATTTTTGAAGGATTTGCCGTACAGTAAAGATCTGGTCCGTTGTCGAGCGGCCGTCAACGAAGCCGGCTTGATAACTTCCCACGAACTCGTTCACTAATGGTGACAGACGACGGAAGATGATCTGGGATATCACTTTGTAGGCGGCATTAAGGATGGTGATCGCTCGAAAGTTCTCACACTCCAGTTTGTCGCCTTTCTTGTAGATGGGGCATATAACCCCTTCCTTCCACTCCTCCGGTAGCTGTTCGGTTTCCCAGATTCTGACTATCAGTTTGTGCAGGCAAGTGGCCAGCTTTTCCGGGCCCATCTTGATGAGCTCAGCTCCGATACCATCCTTACCAGCTGCTTTATTGGTCTTTAGCTGTTGAATGGCATCCTTAACTTCCCTCAAGGTGGGGGCTGGTTGGCTTCCATCGTCCGCTGAACTGACGTTGTCATCTCCTCCGCTGCCTTGACTTTCACTGCCTGTACTCTCAGTGCCATTCAGATGTTCCTCGTAGTGCTGCTTCCACCTTTCGATCACCACACGTTCGTCCGTCAAGATGCTCCCATCCTTATCCCGGCACATTTCGGCTCGCGGCACGAAGCCTTTGCGGGATGCGTTGAGCTTCTGATAGAACTTGCGTGTATCTTGAGAACGGCACAGCTGTTCCATCTCCTCGCACTCCGCTTCTTCCAGGCGGCGTTTCTTCTCCTGAAAAAGGCGGGTCTGCTGTCTCCGCTTCCGTCTATAACGTTCCACGTTCTGCCGGGTACCTTGCTGCAGCGCGACCGCCCGCGCTGCGTCCTTCTCCTCCAGAATTTGGCTGCACTCTTCGTCGAACCAATCGTTCCGTCGACTTCGACCCATATACCCGACGTTGTTCTCCGCTGCGTCGTTAATGGCTGCTTTGACTGTATTCCAGCAGTCCTCAAGAGGGGCCCATCGAGCTCACCCTCTTCCGGCAACGCTGCCTCGAGATGCTGCGCGTATGCAGTGGCGACATCAGGTTGCTTCAGTCGCTCTAGGTCGTACCGCGGCGGTCGTCGGTACCGAACATTGTTGATGACGGATAGTTTTGGACGCAGTTTAACCATCACCAGATAGTGGTCAGAGTCGATGTTAGCGCCACGATATGTCCTGACGTCGATAATGTCGGAGAAGTGCCGTCCATCAATCAGAACGTGGTCGATTTGTGATTCTGTCTGCAGTGGTGATCTCCAGGTGTACCGATACGGGAGGCTGTGTTGGAAGTAGGTACTGCGAATGGCCATATTCTTGGAGGCGGCGAAATCAATTAGTCGTAGGCCGTTTTCGTTCGTCAGCCGGTGAGCGCTGAACTTTCCAATAGTCGGTCTAAACTCCTCCTCTTGGCCAACCTGAGCGTTCAAGTCTCCTATGATGATTTTGACGTCGTGGCTTGGGCAGCTGTCGTACTCACGTTCCAGCTGCGCGTAGAATGCGTCCTTATCATCATCAGTGCTTCCGGAGTGTGGGCTATGGACGTTGATTATGCTGAAGTTGAAGAACCGGCCTTTGATCCTCAACTTGCACATTCTTTCATTGATCGGCCACCACCCGATCACGCGCCTTTGCATATCGCCCATCACTATGAAAGCTGTTCCCAGCTCGTGTGTGTTGCCGCAGCTCTGGTAGATGGTATGATTACCTCTAAACGTTCGCACCATTGATCCCTTCCAACAAACCTCCTGCAGCGCTACGATGCCGAATCCACGGTCCTTGAGCACATCGGCGAGTATGCGTGTGCTCCCGATGAAGTTGAGAGATTTGCAGTTCCACGAACCGAGTTTCCAATCGCTAGTCCCTTTTCGTCGCAGTGGTCTTCGCCGATGGTTCCGGTCCGTACTCTCTTGTTGATTGTTCGTTGCTTAAGATTTTTAAAGGCTGGCTTGCAGGGCCTGACACCAAACCCCTAAATTTCCGGAGGACCATTCCTCCTTATTTCCGGTGGACCATGGTGCACAGTTTCATAGAGTCCTCGCTGGCACTCGGACGATGATCAGCCGCCCCTAACATGGAGAACAGACGCTGTTGTGAGCCGATCCTGACATGGAGAACAGACGCTCAATAAGATTTGCACCTCCGGAAGGAGCAAACCCCCTTCCCTGTCAGCATACGACCATAGTTCCCACCGGGGTTGGTTACCCGATCTTCCCTAAGGTTGCTCGTATCCCGGCCAGCACCGCGGGGAGGTAGGGATAGGAGTTGCTGGGTAAGAGGCTAAGGACCGCGAGATGGGGTCTATTTTATTCCTTCAGGTACGCGAAGTACCAATGGTACGCTTTACCCAGCATTTGCCGTGCGGAACAAAACAGTTCAAAAATCAGTTGCAATAGCTGGCCTTGGGCTTAACCCGACTCAACTTTGACGGAACTCAATAATTATCATTTGCAATAGTTGGCCTTGGGCTTAACCCGACTCAACTTTCACGAAACTCAACAATTCAACAATTATTTTCAATAGTTGGCCTTGGGCTTAACCCGACTCAACTTTTGCGGAACAAAATAGTCCAAAAATCAGTTGCAATAGCTAGCCTTGGGCTTAACCCGACTCAACTTTGGCGGAACAAAACAGTTCAAAAATCAGTTGCAATAGCTGGCCTTGGGCTTAACCCGACTCAACTTTGACGGAACTCAATAATTATCATTTGCAATAGTTGGCCTTGGGCTTAACCCGACTCAACTTTCACGAAACTCAACAATTCAACAATTATTTTCAATAGTTGGCCTTGGGCTTAACCCGACTCAACTTTTGCGGAACAAAATAGTTCAAAAATCAGTTGCAATAGCTGGCCTTGGGCTTAACCCGACTCAACTTTGGCGGAACAAAACAGTTCAAAAATCAGTTGCAATAGTTGGCCTTGGGCTTAACCCGACTCAACTTTGACGGAACCCAATAGTTCCAAAATCAATTACAATAGCTGGCCTTGGGCTTAACCCGACTCACCGCAAATTTCAAAAATAAATAAAAAAAGAAAAGAATAAAGCGTCATGCATCATGAGCATTACGACTTCTGCAATTTTGGCAACACTTCTGTAAAATTTACTTTGAAACCATACGATTTTCTTCCTTTTTTTTTGCATATATAAATAGACATAAACTTACCATTAGTGGTAACAATCCAAGCAAGTCCGATACACACGTTTCGCAATAAATGAATTTTCAACTATTTTGGCAGGATCGCCAATGTGATAACTGGTCAAAGAAATGATTAGACGATTTTCCAATAAAACACAATCCTCCATTTTAATCTACAACTCATCAGCACTCACACACTCACCCCCTCAGATACACTCTTAACTCAAAATACCACAATAATGATTTTATTTAAATGAAAATTTGAAAAACATGAGTGGAACACTGCTGGGGAAACCAGCGAGTTTATTCTGTTTTGCTGCGGATTCAAACTAGAATAGTGGTCGAAAATTTGGAATAAAACTGGATCACTACTGATTTCACTCTTAGGGTCTGTCTCATTTGGAGAATTAAACTTAAAAGTGACAGTTCGAAAATTAAAAAATCACCCCGTTATAAGAATGGTTGGTGCTACCCAGCAATTCCAATAGGACATCGATGGAAAATGATTCGATATCTGTCAAAAGTAATCTTGCTCTGCGAGCAGGGTTATTTGATAATTATTGAAATGTCACTTTTAAGTTTAATTTCAGTTTAATTATCCAATTGAGACAGACCCTTAGGTAGGCTTGTTTTGTTCGTGGACAGGCTTACTCCCCCCCTGAAAATAATCTCGTGAAAATTTGTTTTATACAAAATGCTTTTTAGGCTGTGAACCAAGGGGTGGGACGCTAAGCACAATGTTCCAAGCACACATTTTAAAGATTTTTACTCATAAGTGTGGCACCGCGTGGCACCACACTGTGGCACACTTTTGACATTTGAATGATCAGAATAATAAATTCTGGCAACATTGCCAATTTTTTGTTTTGACTTATAAAACGAGTGTAGCGTGACGTCACCTGACGTGATATGAAAACAAAATTTACATTATTTACATTTACATTTACATTTACAATATTTCGACCGCGTTAAATTACGAGTGAATTCACAAGGGGACAATGTTTACATTTATTCATATGGAGCATGGGGACAACATAATTAAAGGAAAGGAAGTAAAAAGATAGTGTTACCTTTTTTGTTTTACCTTTTTGTTTCAATGCTTGAGGAGACTATACGAAAATCACAAAACAGTCGATCATGCAAATCACTGATTTTCTTGAAAGAAAATCGTTTTTTCAAAAGTGCTGTGCTTTTGACAACATATAAAATTGTCGCATTGGAGAAGCTTGATGATACTCGAAATGATACTTCCAATTAGGGTCTTTCCGACATTTCTCACCAAAACGAACGCACGGTTCGTGGTTTCAAACAATCCCATTTGATTTTGCCATGACAGCTGCTTGTGGTTGCAAACAAACTAAGTAAAAGTGTGAGCGAAATGTGTGTGTACGTACACGCTCACAGAAAGCCTAATTGGGGACTTACGTAACGCTAAAAATGGCAGTTTTCAACTCCCTCCCCCTGTCACACTTTTTGCACGAATCATCTGAAAATTTTGTATGGATCGTCACACTTCAGGCAACCCCCTCCTCCCACCAAGCGTCACGTAATTTATGGATGTTCTTGTGTCTTTTTGAGCCTATATTTTTGCCACTGCCTAATCATTGGGATAAAATAAATACTGATACCGATGCTAATTAACGGAAGTTTTGGTAATTTCTTCTGACAGACGTTTCACTCTCTTGATGTTTGCAGTCGCTAGTGTTGCCAGATATTTCTGACTGTCAACATGACAATGTGCCGCATACTTAAGGTGAGGCACAAGTTATGACACACTGTGGCACCAAGAATTACAAGAAGTGTGATGAACACAAATTAAATTGTGCTCAGCATCCCACCCCTTGGTTTGTATCTGGGTGCTGCGGATAGAGCCGCTTTTCTGCTCTCAAGCGAGTAGAGGGATATTTTGAAATCAATCCCATAAGCAAAATTATTTTGCAGTTACTTGGCTGTCAAACATTTCCCGCTCTTCGAATTTCGCTTTCCATGCTGCATGAAGGCGCTCAAATGCGCGAGACTCTACATGACTTTACGATGGTTTACATACATTCCTGCTTCAATCAGCTGTTGAATGTCGTGAAATTTCGTAACGAGTGCTTTTTAATTGCATTCCTACTAATTTTCAACTCGAAATATAATATGAAAATATTTGTTACAAAGAATACAAAACTCAATCTAAGTTTATTTTTATTTTTTTCCCAAATAATAACAATACTTCTCAATATAGGATCTGAAACGAACATAACCACAATCTTCAATGTTTGGCTCCGGCACAATAGAAAAATTTGGCTTCAGTATGACAACCAAATCGATTCTATTCGCACCACCCAGGTTTGTATGGCTTTTTTATGAGCATGAGCATGAGCAGGATAACCGTACAATTCGTAGTTGCTACTCCGTGATTGATTAGAACTTGCGAAATTGCACAGGGAACCAATTGAATGGAGCTTGGGTTTAGCTAGCATTCTCAATGTGCAAATTTCGGAAATTCAATGCATTTTACTAAGTCAATTACGGCGCCGGCCACGTCCTTACGGTCATCAAGGGAAGGAAGGATTATTAGTTCAACTCTCGTTGCTACTAGAGACCGAGTATACCTCTGCATCTCCACGATAGTCTTAGGATAGGATATTGGGTTAGTACGAAGGGATAGCTTATCTGGATTCACTTTGGTAAGTGATGCGATCTATGGGATAGGAATATATGAATGAGAATTAGAAGTACTAGAGTAATGAGAAAGTATTAAAGTGAATTCTAATGGGATTCATTTTTACAATTAGAATTTGAATGCTATTGGATTCTAATACCACGCACACGTCTACCACACCATCGCTACCCGCACATCAACCTCACACATTCTTACTTGTATGAGGCCTGCACGAGCATAGCGACCGTATATAGCATTCGTATGCGGGTACAAATGAATACCAATCTATTTTTACATTTTATTTACTGCTACTAAGTAACAGGCAGCTTTTTATAACAATTCTATATTTAGAATCATACTTGGTAGCAATGAGAATTTGATTTGCAAAGAGATTGAGTTATATGATTAACGAAATTATCTAATAGGAAATTGGAAAGGGCCAGGGATCAAACCCTTAATCTCCTGCTTATGAGGCAGAAGCAGTGACACAAGGCCACCAAGCACCCTTCATTCGCACCACCCAGGTTTGTATGGCTTTTTTATGTCGAAAAACAGCCCGTCGATACTTCCGAATCTTTGTTATTGTGGATTTACTTGACCAATGGATTCGAAGGTCGGTTCACTTGCCTATTTCAAACGTTCCCTTTCCCAGCAAGGTTTGCCAAACTCAATAGTGCTGTCCAATGAGAGCTCGAAGTAACTCGAAGTTTCTCTCTGTCCTGCTCATGCCCATTTGTTGACAAAAAAGAACGAGCAGGACGGGAACAACTTCGAGCTACTTCGAGCTGCTCATTGGACAGCACTAATAAATGTTTGGTAGATTACCTTGTTTTTTGCTCCTTGTCTATCACTCGGTCTATCAAAACAGATGTCAAAACATCGGAAAAAGAAAGAGAAGTCCGAGAGAAACAGCAAAAAGCACGTGGCAGACTTGTCAGTTTTGACAGATTTTACTATGAAGACGGGTGTGAAGGTGAAAACGGCGATTTCAACGACCGTTCATGGAGCGCTTATTTCGAACGGTCGGGTCCAATAGGGAAATCCACGTACAATATCATGGAATCAACGAAATTAAAACAAAAACATTGTACGCTATATTGAACGAATGGTGAGTAGGCGTATTAGCCTTCTCTTCAGTCCCCTGGTGCCAGCTCCCATTTGTTTTTGCTCTGCTGTCAGGGCCAATATACGTCGAAGTGGAAAATAGACCGAGAAATTTTAGTACAAACTGTCTGCACAATAACCTTCACAGCAGAGATGCCAGATTTGAAGACATGTCTTCAATTTGAAGACATTTGAATCTCTGTGAAGACATTTATTTCGTGAAGACAATTTGAAGACTTTTCAAAATATTTGAAGACTTATCTACTTGTTTGAAGAAACTTGAAGACAATCAATAAGCCAGCGTGAGAAAATATAATTGTATTTCTTACTTACTTATAATACTTCTATATGTAAATTATACAAAATAAAATAAAAATAATATTTGTCTCGGGCATAGAATCTCAAACATAAAAATACATTCACACTAGCTGGCTGATAAATCCAACGCATTTTAGACCACATACGCACTTAACTTTGAGTTGAGCGCTGGTTAAAAAAAATCCCGATGGCGTGTATGTAAAAAGATATTTCGATTATTATATCGGAGCGCAATGACCGATCTAATTTACGGCAAAACTAAATTGAGCTCTTCTATGGCTTGATTCAATCTATTCAACCGTTGAGCTAGAACCTGAACTTTTTCTAAACTCCTTCTGAATTCATTTGATCTTTTCGGTATTTCCTCTAAATATCCGACGGGAAACTCTTTGAATTTTCCGTGAATTTTTGAAAGAATTTTCTATGGAAATTTCAAAGAATTTTTCGTGTAAAATAAAGAGAATTTCCGATGAAAATTATGAGCAAGAGAAATGAAATTTCTACAACTCCCACAATATATCCCCTTTTAATTTCCACAAGAAAATTGACTTCATTAATTTTCATAGAAAATTCTTACGAATATCGAAATTCGAAATTCGATATTCGTAAGAATTTTCTATGAAAATTATTGGAGTTAATTTTCTTGTGGAAATTGAAATTGTGCTGGTGTTAAATGGATATTTCTCATAATTTTCATGGTAAATTTCTACGGGAAAATCTCCCTAAAAGAAATTCAGAGGAAACTTGCTACACACTTTCGTCACAGAGAACAGACGTTCATCTTTGATCGTGTGGTTGTGTAAAGCTTTGTACTGGTCATTTTGAAGTATGTCGTTATGCCCCCGTTACGCGGTGCTAGTGTGCTGATAATGTTGGTAAAAATTAGCCGTATTTTACTTTTCAGCGCTAGTGTTCATTCCTATTCATTACTAGATGGCAGCATCACTTTGTTTACGTAGTGTAAGCCAACGCTATCGCTTGGTGAAATTGAGTTTGTATGTCGGGCAGTCTGCGTTGGCGGCGCTGCGGAGCTTTACATACGTTTTCAACAAAATTTTGTATGGGCCTCCATGTCTGTTCTCTGTGCTTTCGTTAAATTCTTCCTTGAATTCTTTTGATTATTCTTCTAGAAATATCTTTGAACATTATTCCAGTATTTTCTCTGCGAATTCCTCTATGAATTTCTTCCAAAAATCTTCCTGGTATTTTTTCTGTAATCCCTTCAAGACAATGGTCCGGAAGTTTCAAGGATTTTTCCGAAAAAACATCCAGGAATTCATTTGGATCCTCCAGAACTCCTTCAGTAGTTCCTTCACGAATTCCTCCAGTAGTTCCAGTAGTCTGGGTGTTTCTTCAAGTATTTCACAGTAAGTTTGGAATCCCAAAAGGATATTCTTTAAAAAGAAATTTGGAAGAATTCCACGTGAAAATTCAATTAAAACATCCGAATCAGTGCAAAATCCAGGGGAAACTCGTTATAAAAAAATTAAAGAATTTTAAAGAATATTCTCTTGAAATTGTATGTTTAGAAAATTAACATTATTCCACATCAGTAAAACAAGGAGATTATTGAATTTACAAACCTATTTGATTTTGAAATTTCTCGCTGATAATCATAATTTTAATATTGAAGACATTTGAAGACATTTTTAAACGACTGTGAAGACATATGAAAATATCATCTGGCATCCCTGCTTCACAGTCTCAGCTTCACAGCAGTTTGAAAGCGCGCAAAATAATGTGAATTCAATTGTTTTTGTTTGGTTGAATTTCGATAAAATCAATTAATTAGAAATAATACGATGGACTCCACAATTTCAGTTTCAAAGGTGAGTATTTTGTAGCATTTATTCATTAAATTCTCAACCGCTGCAACATTCCATCGTTCAGGGCGTCTTCGTGTTCAAAAACGGTGCCACCAAGGCTAAAACCCGCCGTCAACGGCAAAAATGTAACAGCCTGTTGGATCGTGCG
This sequence comes from Armigeres subalbatus, assembly GCF_024139115.2. Classification (NCBI taxonomy): domain Eukaryota; kingdom Metazoa; phylum Arthropoda; class Insecta; order Diptera; family Culicidae; genus Armigeres; species Armigeres subalbatus. The sequence continues at coordinate 378,556,089 of NC_085141.1, read as the reverse complement.
ACGACGAACGCTTTGTGGTATCGAAGTTACCGGAAACTATGGCTTAAGATTCGAGACCAACTGGACAGGCTCCAGTCGGGCAGTTATAGCAAAATTTTAGACGATTTGCTCAGCTTCGTGGAGGGAAGCTACCAAAGCTTGGAATATGGTGGCGTCCTGCCAACGGCCGCTCTGCTGACCGGGATCAACCAAATCGATCATATGGTTCAGTTTGGAACGTTGGCCGGGAAAATTCGAAACAACACATTTTCGCTGGTAGTGCTACTGCAGTCTAGGGATTGTCCCACCATGAAGGCTGCCGTGGAGACGCTCGTTTCCGGCTTTGTTGAAGACAATCGTACGTTGGAGGAGGACGATAGCGAGAGTCGTCGATTGAGAAGAAATCAGCTGAATCTAGGGGTGTTGCGAGCATGGTATCTGGAGAAGCACGAACATCTGGACCGAAAACCTAATCTCACGGTAATTGTGCCGGATTTTGAGCTATTTAATCCGGAAGTGCTGCAGGATTTGTTGCTGGTACTAAAGTAAGTTTGGTACTTCTTCAGATATATTAGATGATGTTGACTTTTGTATCTCCAGTTCGTATGCAGCGGAATTACCATTTGTGCTGATATTCGGCGTGGCTACGTCGGTGACAACAATTCACAGCGTGTTGCCATACCATGTGACAAGTAAAATCAAGCTAAGCATATTTCAAACCGAACCATCGATCGTGAATTTGAACAAGGTACTGGAGAATGTTTTACTGACACCCTACTGTCCGTTTCATTTGTCTGGCAAAATGTATAAAGTTTTGACTGACATATTTTTGTTTTATGATTTCTCTGTGAAAGGATTCATTGAGGGATTCAAGGTGAGTAACCACAAGACAACACTTAACACGACTTTTCTACTTTTCGCATGTACCTACACGGTTGAATCTTTTTTAATTATTATTTATTTTCAGTACGCTCTCATGGAACATTATTGCCGTGGATCCATGTATGCTCTATGCAGCGTGACTAGTGATCGAGAAGATTTGGAAGAAATTGTGGAACAGCTGAGTGCTGCTGATTTGGAAGACATCAGGCAGTTGTTATCATTTCGACGGCTGATCGAATCCCTAAATAATCCCCAGGAAGTGGTGGATTATCTGACAAAAGATGACTACCTACGTCGAATGTTACCATCGATACTACTAGAAGTGCACAACTTCTGGTTCACCTTTCATTGCACACTGGAGGTGCTACTGGTCCTGGTTCAGGACTTACCTAAAGCTCCTTTGGGAAAACAATTGAGAGAACTTTACTCTCAGTGCATAACCACGGATGTAACCCAAACAGATGAATACCGGGAATGCATTCAATTTGTGTCATTCATGTCCAAAGAAGAAATTCTCTCGAAGCTGCTTAAGATGCTGGAAGTGATCGACAAATATATGAGAAGAAACGATGAGGCTTCGATAAACGGAGAAACAATTTTTGAACTGGAAGCATTGGAGACGATCTACAATAATTTGGAACGATTTACTAAGGAAATTTGTTCAGCTGGTATGGAACGAGTTTTGATAGACGCATCCGAGACCGGATCCTCGATCGTTTCGCCAAAAATGAATCGTCAAGAGTTGAAAGAAAAACTCTTGAATGCTGCTCGTCAACCGAAAGTGGAATCTCCATTCATGAGGTCGATCAGTAGTATGATTTCGCACCTCACCAACGACATTTTCCGAAAATATCTACGTCCATTCAATCGAGGCCCTCCCTTGATAGAACTGTTTGTGTACAGCGACTCGGCTACGATTCGACGGCACATAGTAGGAGCGCCACGTGGAGCAGTTCATACGGCACTCAACAATCCACACTACTATCTGGATTGCAAATGCTGCGCACTGGACGAAGATTGCAGTTTAGTTCCGACGCTTCCGGATTTGTCGGTGGCGTACAAACTGCATCTGGAGTGCGGACGGATGATCAATCTGTTCGATTGGCTGCAGGCTTTCCGCTCCGTTGTCGATGAAGTTGGAGCTGATGACACTCAAGAGCGACAGGTTGATCCCAAGATACAGTGAGTGTGTATGATACGAATAATATTTCCCATTTCAAAATTTGGCATCACTTTCAGAGCACGGTTTACAAGGGCAGTGGCCGAACTGCAGTTTTTAGGCTTTATAAAATCGTCGAAGCGGAAAACCGATCATGTCGCCCGGTTAACCTGGTAAGTTTTAGTTTTGCTATAATTTGTTTTATGAATAAAGCTTCGTAATTTATTAATGGGCACGTGCTGTACAAATATTTACAGAGAAATTTCATGAAAAGTTCTTAGCTGAATAATATAATAAATACATATATAATGAAGAATACAATGCTACAAATTGATAGCATTATGACAATGAACTAATAGAAACGTGTGTGAATGTGCGTCTGTGTGTGTGTTTTTCTTTTACAAGGGTTTATTATTTATTATCAGACTAAGGCCGGAGCGGCCTGTGCAGTGCATAAAAATCTTCTTCATTCAGCTCGGTCCATGGCTGCACGTCGCCAACCACAAGGCCTTCAAAAATCTGGGACAGACAACGAGCACTGCTCAAGGTGAATAGGCTTGGGCTCCTTCCCCTCGAAAAGGTGTTAGCCGGGTCCCTTTTTCTCCTTGCCTTGATCTCTTCTCGGCGTTCGTACCACATACTTCCTTACTTGAATCCTCCTGACACTCCTACCGGCGTCAAAGGTTGTCCACCAGTTCCGCGAAGGAAACTTCCAGCGGCTTTCGCAGGGTATGTTTTCGCGCATCGCGCCGACTTCGGGTTGCAGATGCGGACCGACAGTTCCGGTGGAGAATGACCTCCGCACTGGCGATATCTTACATACCCGAAGTGCTTCCTTTTTCTTTCTTCTGCAGGTTAGCAAAAGACTTCCGGTTCGCCGGCACGGTTCGTTGATCATAACTCCTTGATGCCTCAAAGCCCGCACAAACAGTATGGCAGTTGCTGACCATCATCACTTCTATTTTTTGGTGAGCAAGCTGCAGCTTGACTCCATTCATCCAGTTTTCAACTGCGTCATTCGTTCATCTCCGCCATTAGCATTTCTACTTCTTCCAGCTACTCTCAGGTTATCGTTAGGGCGACATCATCCGCGAATCCGAAGATCTTCACGCCTTAGGGCAACTTCTACTTTTTTGCTATATATGCTTTTCATGCTATATATTGACACTAAATATTAGATGTGAGCTAGAACTGTGAAAATGCAAGCATTCATAAGCAACGCAGGTTATTTATTTTTTTCATAATTCAAGTGTTGATAATGTAATGTAATGCTAAAATAATAATGTAATGCTAAAATGGCATCACTTTTCATGTACACAAAGAGAAGACCGATCATATGGTCATGTAAACAATCCATTGAATCTGGACGAACATTTGAGAAGGTAGCCAACTGCATCATAATTTTACATTCATGTAAAATGCATGTAGGAAATTGTGTAATTAGGAGAAGGATGCACAACAAATCAATCTCAGATGCATGTTTGAGGTTGTTTATGCGTATCACTATAATCTGTGCGCTGTACAGGTATTGAAAAGGACGTTAATATTTTGTGGAAATATATAGAGTTTGATACCTTTTGAAATGTTTGTGTACTTTGTACAAAATCAGATCTGAGCGAATGAGTAGGCTCTCCGCAAAAAAAAGAAGCGAACAGCAAGAAAAAGAAGTCGATTTTATGTATGACATTTGAACCTTAACACCCCGTTGTACATAACGTTTCACAGCGTTTAGCCTTGCGGCGCTACCACCGACGAACCGGCGTGTCACCCCATGAAAAATAATTCAAATTTGCTGCCCACAACGCCATGTTTAAAAATCATCGAACACTGCCGCCACCCCCATAATGGCTCGCGAAGTTTTCGTAGCTCAGTCACCAACCTATGTGTATTAACATTGCAGCGGAGTTGTGTCTTAGCTTATTTGACAGGAGCGATCGCCCGCAAAAGCGAATGACCGTTAAAAAGTGGTGGACAATCAGAGACCGCCAGTGACACGTCCGGCTCCCAATGGCCTCCCAGCTGGCACTGTTAAATGCGTTTTTGACGTCAATCGTTACTTCTGCACAGAACCGATTGCCGCACCTCGGACGCCCTCTCTTCAACTTCATTGAATTTTGCCTGCTCCGTCATTAAGTTCAAAACTGCCACATCGCCGTCTGTTCAGAAATCAATTGTATCTGATAAAGTTACAGTGAAATCTCCTTTACTCGATATTGAAGGGACCATCAGGTTAGGGAGGTATCGAGATAGAGAACACATTTATATTCGTCCGAGTAGTTAAAATTTGTTTCCTTATTAAGTGAAGTGAGAAGTGAGATGTTCGGCGTGAATAGTGAACAGCGAGAACTGATAAGTGAGAAATTAGATATTCGCAACAAGTACAGAGTAGTGAAAAGTGAATACTGAAAAACGGAAGTGAGTATTGAGTAATGAAATGTGTGCAGTAACATGTGAGTAGTGTAAAGTGAGAAATGAGAAGTGAGAAGTCAGTGATGAAAAGTGAGAAGTGATAGTTGCGAAGTGAGAAGTAGGATGTGATTAATGACATAAACAGAAGCAAGGAGTGAGAAACGAAATGATGATAATTGGAAAGTGAGAAGCAAGATGCTGAGAAGTGAGAAGTGAGTGGAGAAATAAAAGACAGAAAGAAGGAAGAAGAAGAAAAGAAAGGAGGAAAGAGAATCTCGGTTTTGCTTCTCGTTCCCTAGTCCACACTTCTTCCTTTTTTTAAAGCTTTAATTTTACTCCCTTCTCACAACTCACTCCTCATTTCTCACCCTCCTCTTCCCACTGCTCTATTCTCACTTCTTACTATTTATTTCTCTTCTCACTTATTACTTCTGACTTCTTATTTCTTAGTTATCAATTTTCACTTCGCATTTCGAATTTCTCATTTCTAAATTCTCACTTCTAACTTCTCACTTTTCATTTCTCACTTTTTACTTCGCTTTATTTATTTCTTTAACTTCCAATTTTTCACTTTTAACTTCTTATATCTCACTTCTGACTTTTCTCACTTATCACTTCTAACCTCTATCTTCTCACTACTCACTTCGCACTTTAAAATTTCCAGTTTTCATTTCTCACTTCCCACTAATCACTTCTTACTTCGTACTTCCCACTTCTCATTTCTCACTTTTCGCTTATCGCTTATCACCAGGGATTGCAGAAATCGCTCTCAATAGATAACGATAAAAGAGAGGCAAAAACCTCTTCGAATCATAACAAGCCACGAAAACAAAACTATTGCACTTGTAATCTTCTTCTTCTTATTGGCATTACATCCCCACACTGGGACAGAGCCGCCTCGCAGCTTAGTGTTCATTAAGCACTTCCACAGTTATTAACTGCGAGGTTTCTTAGCCAGGTTACCATTTTTGCATTCGTATATCATGAGGCTAACACGATGATACTTTTATGCCCAGGGAAGTTCCAATCCGAAAATTGCCTAGACCGGCACCGGGAATCGAACCTAGCCACCCTCAGCATGGTCTTGCTTTGTAGCCGCGCGTCTTACCACACGGTAAGGAAGGCCCACTTGCACTTGTATAATACAAGTTGGAATAAAAACTGATTCGGATAGGCGGCCCCCACCGATGGGGTTTGATAAAATGCTTTGTTCTCGCTCATTTCATGTTGGGGACCATATTTTTTCCGCACAGATGTTTAAAACAAGTTGAAATGCATCATCAGAACCGGTGCCCTCCGCATTTGTGGCTTATTGGAAGAAATTTATCATGGGTTGTAGCCCCCCGAATCTGTTCATTATCGTAACAGCTATCGAAAAACGTGTCTCATGGTATGCCACCTATCGAGAGTGTATACGGACATGAAAGTGAGTGATTTGCTCATTCTCATTTGGATTCAAACCCTGCTTATCACTTCTAACTTCTAATTATATCGTGCATGCGAACTAATTCTGACACCATCGAGTTAGCGAGGTGAAACTGCATTGGAAAATTACTTCGAATTTAAAGAATATCATGTGAGGGAGATATCGACTATCCACACATAATCTATCTGTAGATATCCATATTTCGTTATCGTTGTCGTTACCAGTCCATATCATCGTAAGTCCATTGTGCTCATTTGTCCATGTGGTGAATACAGTGATCGTTGCATTGTTCGGTTGCCATTAATCGAGGTCAGTCGTCGGCAGCCGTGTCGGTGAGGCGCGTTCCTCAAAATGCCCCCGTACGGACTGCGCTTCTGGCGACTGACGAGGGTTTGGTGGATGAGCTGGAAATCGGGACCCCCCATATTTTTTAAATTGTTGACGATTGTAAGAACTGTGTTATGTCTTGCCTCGCGTCGCCTTTCTCATGAGTGACTATATGATTGTTACCAGTAATTCGGAAACACTCCGAAAGTCAACGAGAGATTGAATACTATACAGTAAGCGGTTTTGCAAGCGAGTCCGCGCACGTTTAAAAACAAGCGATAGAATACAGTCTGTCGCACCCCGTGGAGAATTTCAACTTGCGGCTATTATTATTTTTATTATTTATTTATTTTTATTTATTTTTGTTTAAAATTCAGTTTATTGTCATTTATAAGTATTCACGATATTGTTTGGAATTCAAAAGTCTAATTCAAGGTGAAAAACTAAATCATTAACATCAATTTTGTTTTTAGAGTTATCAACAAAGTGGATATAGGGTAACCGGCGGTAATGTTGGCCCTGGATGTAACATTGGCTCATCACGCAAATAATCCAATATTTCAGCGATAATACGTCGATTTGTAGGGAGATATTAACCACTGCTTCTTTAGAAAAGTGTATCAAACACATATCTGTATCATAACTCTAGATTTAAACATTTCTTAAACTATTAAAAGCAATTATCTTGCGTGAAAAATCACTTTGACTCGGTTTTTTAGCAGCCATGTTTCGTTGACTTATGCAGGCTGGCTGTGCTAGAGTTTTTCTTTTGCCCAATAAAAGAGTTTTCTGAACCGTCTAAGACGAATTAAGTACTGTCCATTTAATTCCACCAGTTAATTTTTGTTATCTTTGCAGATACGTATTTCGACCACAACTGTGTGGTCGTCTTCAGTGTCTTGTACTTGACTGGACAGTACAGTATTAAATGGACAGTACTTAATTCGTCTTAGACGGTTTAATATATTCCACTAAAAGAGCTTAATATATTTTTCTGAGAGTTTTCTGAATGAACATACCTGCTTTCGAACATCAGATGAATGGATAACAACCACACTATTTCAGCTATCATTTTTATTTCACAATTTCCATTAGTAAAGCGACATAATTAACCAAAACTTTTTTGGACAATACTGGGGGCACCCGTAGCCAAATGGTGGCATGCGCTTTCGATTTGTAGCACCACGTTAGTATAGGTGAAACTCTAAAATCAAAACATTCTCACCAATAACCCGTACTGGAGAAAATAACCGAAAGCTGCAGATAGAATATCCGATGCTTGCGATTAGGTTGCTAAGATTTTTTGTAAAAACAGGTTAATCCACTCAGCGGTCAAGTTTCATTCGCAAATTACATAACGCTAAACTCAACCCACACCAAGCCTCTAGTAATGCTTCATGTATGGTAGGGTTCTGAAATTTATAAAGTCCTTTACGTTCAGACAAGTACCTTCCCACAACCTAAAACGTCATGTAGTTTGTAAATGGGCCCTCATGATGCTTTTCTCGAATCACGATATAATCGCTTTCATTCGCAGAACATACCAAAAATAATTGCCTACCTTACGGCTTCCAAACACGATTCAAGCATCAACCTTTCGTGGTTCGATGCATCATTTTCTTCATAATTTTGCAAATAAATGATTCAATTAGTGTAAGAATATTTAGTTTTATCATCTTTCGCACGAATCCTACAAACATTTTCTCATTTGATAATGGAAAGATACAATGGATTGTATGTTTCATTAAATAAACTTTCAACGTCATTTCATGTGCATAATTTCAAGTCAAATTACTTGACAAATACCTTCATCATAATTTAGATTTATTATTGCTTGCAAAAAGTATTTTGATCTGTTAAATGATACCGAAAAAGTATTCTTTCAACTCGGGAAGTTGAAACACGTGAGAGTTTTGAGAGGATTCACAACAGCTGATCGATATAGAGAGGAGTGGAATCAAACGCACGTACCAATCATGAAACTTCAATGCAGGCAGAGTTAAAAACAAGCTTCCAATAATTGTATTTATGAATAATTGTGTAATAATATCAGGTAGTTGGCACAGTTATAACTGTTAATGCACAGTACAAAGCAAGGAATTGCCTTGAATAAGTTTTACAATTGGCTTTCTTCAGTAGTGCGTTATGCATCATCCCCACCTAAAGCATTGTTGACGTTTTGGAAAAAAGTTTCTTTGAGAGTATCGCGAGAGCGAGAGCAACACAACTGCCATGGTTTTTACTAGCAGTAAATCCAATGAAAATAAATACTAAGGTATGGAAATCCATATATTGTGTGCGTGCCTTTTGTGTATGGCGAAAAAGCTTTCACTTCTACATTCGAACGAGCTCCCATAAGAAGCTGTGCAAATATGTACGTCACCATTTGCTGTTTACTTTTTCCATCATCTACTAATACACTTGCATTTGGTCTTCTTCCTCACCTTCTATCTATTCTCATTGCAGTAAATCTCAAAGTTATGCGGCAGCCAATAATTAACGAATGCAATTTGTTTGAAGGCACAACATGAGGGCTAGAACATGTAGCCTTTTTGCAATTGCAGTTTTCAATACAGTTTTCATTTTAATTGCATATTATTCGGCAACTCGGCCGTACGAAAACCATTTTTTTTTGTTAAATATCTTGGCTGTGCATATGCACAGCATATGTTTCGAAATGGACAAATTGATATGAAATTTGCGAAAAAGAATCCACGTGTCTTGGAGGGACTCGAACCCTCAACCTCCTACTCTCTAGATAGGCGTGATAACCCCTACACAACAAGACCACTTAAAGGTCACGTTTGCGGAAAAGCCATCAGAATCCGAGTACCAACCTCCACCGCGGTTAGCTCTCTTTTTCTCAATTCATGGCGTGTTGGAAAATCTAAACGGTAACGTTTTCGTGCCGCTTGCTTATTTTTTGCTACCGAACAAAAAAGAAGCAACTTACGAAAAGGCATTCAAGCTGCTTAAACGCGCAGCAAAAGAATTCAAGATCAAGATTGATCCTACGGTTATATTGATTGATTTCGAGACTGCTGAGATTAATGCAGTGACGAGCATTTTCCCGGATGCCTCCAAGCGCGGATGCAATTTCCACCTAGCCAAGAATATGTGGAAGCATATTCAAAAGTTGGGACTTGTCAGCACATATAATAAATCCATCAAATGCCATATGGCATTTAGGCAGACAGAGGCTTTGGCCTTTTTACAACCGCAGGAAGTTGAACAAGGTCTAGCCGCCATCCGTGCTTCATCACCGATTTCCATGAAACCATTCTTCGACTATTTCGAAAAAACATATGTTTTAGGAAAACTAAAACCGAATGGACGTCGAGGAAAACCTCGATTTGCTCCTGCATTCTGGTCGGTGGCGGCAAGTACCGAAGATGGCCTGCCGAGAACATCGAATGCCGTAGAAGGTTGGCATAATAAGTTTGCAGGACTCTTCAAAGACAAAACGAACTTCAAATTCTACGGGCTTTCCAGCAGGAGGAGAAAGAAACATCTGCAAAGTTTCTGCGCAATCTGCAAGGCGATTTTTTGCAGCAACCGAATTTGAAATTCCAAATGAAGGAGGAAAAGCTAAAAGAAGCCATGCAAAGACGCCAAACGGAAAATTTGACCTTATTCGATTTTATACAGTGTATTTCCCTCATTTTGCAAAATAAATGAGCTATTGTATTTACAATTTCAAAATATACGATATAAAATAAATAATTAAAATTGCAATTGCAAAAAAATGCAATATAGTTTTGGCAGATAAGAAAAAATAGCATAAGCTAATACGTGATAGAAAATAGGGAAGGGATTGATCATTCTTATAAAGATACAAAAAAGAAGTTAAACAAGGAAGCTAACTACCGCGAAATGGTACACCGCGAAACAGATTACCGCAAAATGGTACAGACCGGGAGATGGTACACCGCGGAATGTTTTACCGCGAATTGTCGGACAACCGTCGAGGTGCGCACCACCCCAGGTTTAATCAGATCGTAAAACGAAAGCCGTCTCCATCCACCCATTAATTCCAAAAGCTTCTACTGGAGAACCGTCCATGCCGGTCCGACACGAGGAATAAAATTTGTGTTGGAGTTTTTCAGCTGTTTGGGTGCCCCAGTATTGGCAGTTCTCATCCGTCACGCGTTGCATTACGTGCAGCGTGCAGCAGTCTTCGCTGCTCTGTTTTACCATTCACCAGTAAAAAAAAAGTTGAGTTCGCTGCACAGATGACAGCTCTTTCATTCCGATGTTACGCCACACGCGTGGCCTGCTGACTGCTGGACTGTTTCGTTCTACCTTTGGCAGCTCCTTTTGCTGGACGAAGTGCTGGTGGATTTGATCGGCGGAGGAGTTTTGTCGGATATGGATGAAAATTTGGGAGACATTTGAAAGGATTGATTTTGTGTCAGGATCAGGGAATCAATATTCGAGCAACGCCTAACAATATACTCTTTGTCATCAACAGAGTTTGTTACTGACAAACGCACCTAGCGACAAACCTTTATCAGAACCCGAACACAATATGACAAGAATCCTTTGCATTGCATGCTCTGATATCTCCGAAAATACGCTGCTAATTTTGTAATCATTGTTCGATTCTCGAATATTTCCATAAAAGAAGAAACTATGATAGCATAAAACCGAAATTTTCACTAGAAATAATGCAAAATAACGGGATGAAAAGTTAGCAACAAGATTGTCTTCTTTTTTGTTGCTGACAACATTTTTCGGATCTTTGTCATTATTATCTCCGACAAAAACAAAGCTTTGTCGTTGGTTCTCTTTTGTCGCTTGTTTCGCATGCGCATTCCAAAAAAATTGATTCCCTGGTCAGGATGATCCATGGGAATTACTGTGCGGCGATTTGCGTGGACTAGAAAGGATTTGTAATAGGAAATCGATCTCCTTGATGTGCCTGTTGGTGGCCAAGCTGCGACTTTTGAGCGCCATAGTATGTAGATTCACGCTGCCGTGCTCCTTCTTCCGTGCCATCTGCATAATGGGAACGCGTGCAGGCATTCCTCTCCACAGGTACGTCCCCATCGATTTTCGCCGTGTGGATACCAGACGGAGGCAGCACCGAAGAAAGGTACCACAGTTTAGATGTACCGAACGTGTTTAGCATTATTACCTTTTCATGCAGAGTCAGTGTACGAAGCGATTGCAATCACAACTGTTCAGAAAACTTTCCCACCAGCGCACTCAGCATTTTGACCACATTGGCTGTTTGCAGCCACTGCACTGTGTGTTAATTTGATTGCCTTCACAGAAACCCATATCTACCGTAACCACCGTAACGGGGTTGCGTAAATTCAAATTTGCGCCGAAGGCAAGCCCATAGCGAAAACGGCTCCAGATTTCCACTCGAAAAACGATTTGATTCTGGGCTTAGCGTACGATAGCCAACATTCCATTCACGATCCATAGTTCCTACGCTGCCGAGTCCAATATTGCCACTTAATGGAACTCGGTATCGTTTTCTTCTGTAAGAAGATGAGGCCGTAGGACCCAAAAGCCGCGCCCGGGCTCGTGTCCCAGTAGGGGGGAACAGATTCTTACCGTCAGCGCTTTGTGATCTGTGAAACAACAGACATGCGTGTAGGCGGACTGCAAGTTGATTCATAGACCAGCGCTCACATGTAGATACGTTCAAGTCGAGATTGCACCTCCCGACTGACGTACGTGAACCCAGTGGCACGTGGGCAGAGTTTTTCCCACGTGTCATGCAGCTGCAGCTGTTGGACGGCTGTTTTGAGAGGCGGGCTTGTGTTTGGGCTGGATGAGTCGTATGCGCGTACAACACAATTGAAGTCGCCAGCGAGGATGATGCTTGCGGTGCGGTGACAGAGGTAGTATGCCAACGTGCCATTGAAAAACAAATATCTGGCCGCTCGCTACGCAGTACCGGAGGGAGCGTATCGTCGTATCGTGGACTCTCAGCGGGATCAGTCTGCCATCTAGACTCTTTCCGATGTAGGTTACCGGGATGTTTCGCGAAAACGACAAAGCCAGGCAATGATAGCTGTTCGTTCTCGACTTTCGTGCAGAAGGCAGACATACGATATTGAGGCTTTGGCTGCTGATGAAGGTTCAGAGCGCGTGGATTTTCGTGGGGTTCGTGATGGTTGTGATGTTTATCTATGCAAGGTTGTAGGATGTGAGAGCCGTTTATGAATTGCGCCTTCGTCCCGCTCATCGTCATCGGCTTCGTATCGTTGTTTCTTGCTGGGCGGGCGACCCCGGCTTCGACTACTTCTAGTGGAGATTGACGATTCATCCGTCTCAATTGCAAGCTGTTCGGGTATGTGATCGAAATGCGCTATTAGGCTTTCTGAAGCCGTCTACCAAATACCACTTCGGAACTCTGTGCATGTGTTTGTAGCGATGACGACGATGAGCTGACGCGCCGGCTTCGGTAGCTCGGGGAAGGCCTCCAGCGATGTTGGTGGAGCGACAGATTGCTAGCCGGACGGTTTGACGATCGGGGTTTTCGCACCACTCGTCTTCGTTGGTAGTTGGCGTAGCTCGACGTGCTTCGTCACGTTCGCGTAGCTTTTCTGCACCAGCAGTTTCTTGTTTTGCACACAAGAAATGCCTGTGTGGGCCATTTTTTTTATTTTTATTTTTTTGAACTTTGTTAAGGTGTTTTTTTAATTTTAATTAAGTTCAACATCGCCTGTGTGGGTCTGTTCTTTGCAGTGTTTGCATGAGGCGTGACACACGAATCGATGTTTCGTTGGATCAGTATACGAGCCTACCAAATCCTGAGTGGAATCCCACCGAACTAGAAACCATCATCCCACGTCAATTCGCGCAGCGAGATCACTTCCCCGAAAGTTCTGAAGAACTCGACGATTCTTCTTCGGATACGTTTTCCGGAAAATCGTGCACATTCACTTCGAAACTTCCATCTTCAATGGTTATTCGGAGCTTGTGCTTCTTCTCCGCAACGTCTACTTCATGTTTTTCGTCATGATCGTCCACGATTTTTTGTGCGGGAGTCAGGTCTTTGACCTTGACGAACACACATTGTTCACCATGATGGCACTGGATTCTCACTACATTCTCTATCTCCAGCCCTAGAACTGGGCGGCAGAAGCCATGCACCTTTTCGAAAGAGAGCTTCACTGGGAAACGCGAGTAGTATTTCTCGTCTCATCGCGGAGCACTAGAAACGCGCGAGATACCACTGATGAAACGCTTGACTTTCGGAGAGCGGAATCAAACAACACGTCTACTCGTCTCAGAAGCTGAGCGATAACTGAATCGTTTGTAATGACGAATAGTTGCCTAGAGGCAAGAAGATAGGCAACATTCCTGGTTGCAATAACTACATCTTGCCGATCGAGATACTCATTAATAAAAACGCTTCTGAATTGAGTACGCCGAACGTTTGAGAAGTTCAAACGAACATATGGAATGTAATATTTGTACATAAATGTTTCGACAAATATTAACCTATCCACGTTTAATCATTTTTTCTTCTTGATTTGTGGGAATATTTATTAGTTATCGAACACATTTTGCGAATAGTCAAAGTAAAACCACGTACATACGGACCAAGATGTATAAAATCTGATTAACAGATTTTAGGTTTGATTTGCTCATTTTCACTTGTCATAAAAAGTACTATGACTTTTGGAGTCAATTCCACCGCTTGATTACAACTTTGGGGCCGTACACTTATTCCGTAAGCATTTTTTCTGTGGTTTTCAAACCCCCCTTTCCCCACTTAAGATTTCTGTCTCCCTTCTCTTATAAGTGCTTACATAATATGTGTACGGTTCCTTTACAGATACATATAATTGAGTGGTATACTAACTCGTCTTTTAACAAATGAAAAGATTCAACTAAAAATCTGTAAATAATTTTCTATTCAAAATAACTCTAAATTGATTTAAAACATGTACATATACAAAACGATTTGCCAGATATAGTTGCTCCGCGGTAACTACTACTATTTGGAGGTGTCGAAATAAATTTAATAGTTTTAAAAACAAGAAGCAATTACAAACGCTTAACAGGTACAAATGAAGGTACAAACACAATTAGTAACTCACAAAAAGTGTTCGATAACAAAACAAAACAATACCCGTCATTTAAAGCACTTGATGAAGTTATAAATAAATAAAGGTACACAAGTTTAAGATGCCATGCATCAGTTTTATAGCTAGTTGCTATATGAGATCACGTCGCCGCACCCTCAATGTACGGTTGAATATCATCAATGTCCACCAAACGAGAGGCTTCAATCTCCTCCCCACACATTGTGCATTGGTTGTCTGTCGATTCCAGGATTCTGTAAGATGCAATAATTTAAACTGACAAATGCTGATGATACCGATTAGCTGTCTTACTTCATAAATTCCACTTTCAATGCAGGAAAGTCACACTCTGGACAGGCCACTATGTCTTCCTTAACAATATGCTGACCCTGTAAACGAAACCTCAATCAGTTTCACTACTTCTACATGGGAATAATCGAAGCTCAGAACTCACGGTAGCGATGCAAACTGGCAACGTCGTCTTGCACTGTCCGCAGATAAAGTCCATCGTGGGTAGGTTCGCATCACACACCGGACACGGATTGGACTCGTATGCGCCTTCGTCCTCCAGCTGACCACGAGGCGCTTTCCGGACAATAGATTCGATCTTTTTGGCATACTTGGAATCGATTTGACCGCGAAACTCCGATCGCATTAACATCACTGCATACTCAAACGCGGACTTGCGTAACCCAGTCCGGTGACATTCAATCACCGTGGAGGTCAGGATTGGAACGACATCTAAAAAAATGTAAAATAGAATGAATTTCGATGCCATGTGTTCAAAACTGTCGCCACACTTACGAGATGGAAATTGCGATATGCTCTTGGCTACTTGCAACAAAAGTCGGGCTGCCTGTAGATGGTTCCCGCATTTGACATGTGTCCTCACCAAAGTATATCGATGTAGCAGAGCCAAGGATGCCTTCATGTCGGATGCTATCGTTAGGTTGTTGCGCTTAAGTTCTTGATACATAGAGAAGAGCAGGTCGTGAGCACTTCGGTAGTTACCAGCAGTTTGTTCCTGGTTTGCTATTATCATGGCTGCCTTGGCGGCTTCCTTGAATTGCCTCTTGGCCATGTATAGACGAAACAGTAGTTTGGGATCCTTGGGAACACCATCTGTCTCTCCAAGAAGGTACTCTATCAATTGATTTGAAAGTTTTTCGTCGTTTGCTGACGCCACGCAGTCGATTGCTAGAGAAAGCGCCGTGTTCTCTTCGTTACTGAACGAAGAAGCTTTCAATAGATGTTTCAAAGCCTTCGAATACTCTTTGCCTAAAAAATAGTATTTCCCTGCTAGAAGTGTGTACTTTTCGTTTTCAAAGTACGTGGCAAGAATTAGGTAATCACTGGGCTTAGCGTTGGAACTCTGTTCTAAGACTTCACCGTAATAACGGATTTTATTCTGTTTTTGAGCAATTGAAAAGGCATCGGTAATGGAGCCACATAGAATCAGGAATTGAATAGCTGATTCGTAGTCTCCATGTTTCTCAAAATATTTAGAAAGCAATTTGGACCCTTCAATTGATCTTGTTTCTAAAAGGATCTCCGAAGCGCTGTGAGGATCGGACAGATATTCCAGGTAGATCCGAACGACGCTATCTAGGTCTCCTGCCTGATGGTAACTGTTGATGGCGTCCGCATAGTGTCCATCCGCTTCCTTTGCCTTGGCATAGGCTGCATGCAACTTAAGACTAGTAACATTCGGAAGAATGTGGTCGATTTTCTTCCACTGCTTGAGATTGATGTAAAGTTCGCAACACTTGTCCCAATTTTCACCTTTCTCCAGTAGGATGGCCGCTTCGTTGAGATTTCCACTGGCCATTAAAGCTTCACCACAATCATTGAACAGTTCCTTGTCATTTAACTCCAGGGCAAGTTGAACACCCCTTCGATAGTCTCCACATTTAATGCTAGTACGGGCGATCCCTGCTTTACACAAATTTAAATGCTGGTTGAGAACTTCCTGTTCAATAACTCCGTCCGAACTGGGGAGAATGTCACTTTTCAAACCTCGTTCAAAGTTCATAAGTGCTTCGGCATGGCTTCCTCTGAAAAACGAACAACTAACTGCATTACAATTCCAAAAACCAATTTTACACTAAACATACGTAAATTCCAACTGTTGAGCATATTCTCGCGCCAAAAATGGTAACTGTTCAGGAGCCAACGATCCAGCTAGAGCCATTGCTTGCTCCCATTGCAAAAGATCTCTGCACAGCTCTAGCGCTTCTTGTGGATTTCCACTCTTAGCGAATAGTGTTTTCGCTTCATCAACCTTATTCAGCAGTAAGGCACAGAAACCAGCTAAGGTATTCGTGTCCTCTATTTGTACTATATCTTCCAAGGCGTACACCATGGCTACGTCTCCAATATTACGATAAACCTTGATAGCTGCAAGTGAAATTAAATTAATTTAATATAATCGTAGTTAAAAATGTTAAGCAAATTAATCAACGAATTGGTTTTATGGAGGTGGGAAATGGATTAAAAAAGCTGCTCTAAATTCTAGACAGATCTGCTTTCATAGGTAGTATTATAATAAGAATAAATGTTGAGTTCAAATCAAATCAAGAAATGTTTGTTCTTTTAGAAATATAACACGAATAAAAAAAAGTATTTCTGTAACAACTAAAGCAACACCGGCAGGTAATCAAAACAATAAAAAATAATAGTTCAAACTCCAACATTAAAATTTCTTACCAAACGGTATATTCAGATCTGCTATTGCTGCCCTTCCTAATTCCTTCCATTCTTCAACGTCATTCATCAAATTGCATAACTCCCAGGATTCGTTATGTTTGCGCATCAATCGAACTGCCCTTAGCTGCTCCTTCACATCCCTGCCTGGTTTATTCGCATGCGTATCCAGAACAATATTCGTTAACTGGCCACCACTTCCGTGAAGGCACAGCTCACCGTCGTACAGCATCAGTGGCATTTGGTCGCTAATCAAACTGGTAACTCCAACTTTTTCTACACGTTTTCCCTCCACCGAAGCTCGCACCAGCGCATACGTTACGCAACTGCTTCGATCAAATGCAATGAACACAATTGGATGTGAGAAATCCCACAGAACACCAACCGCATGCTTAGGAAATTCTGGAATCCGTATCGTTTCCTCGCTTGCCGAGATGTAAACGTATCCGTGGTTGTGGTCATCGATGAACACCATTCGGGTCCCATCCAAATCAACATGGATCGTTTTGATACCTACCTGGTGACGAAATTGCACCACAAGAGACCACCGTTCCAACGAGAAATGCACAATATTACCGAGCTAGAAGATAGAAAATCTATTATCTAAGTTCGCAATCTATCAGAATTTATAATTTACATCTGTCGCGAAGCAGAGAAAATCGTTCGTCAAAGCCAAGCAGGTGATAACCGATTCATTCATGCCGCGAACTTCGTCTGGAAATATCTTAGGATCACGATTCATTGTCGACTCATTTGTAGTTTCAATCTGTAAGATTGGAGGTTTAGTAAACTTATTTGATACATTATCCATTTACCTGTCTTACCGAATGCAGCATGATTTGTCCTCCACAAAGTACCGCACAGTACTCGGAGCTCAAGGCCACTTCCTTAATCTCCGACATGTACTCGCGATCACCCAACAGCAGTGGATTATCGTTTAACGTCCGGCCCAGATCATAGAACCAAACATGGTTGTTCATACCGCACGCCATATGATAGGGTCCCACTGCTAGAAAAGAAGGTTCCACTTCCAGTGCGATTGTGACCGGCGCGGACTTGATCTTATCTGGAGCGTAGTGGTAGATGGCAACTTCCGCCAAACTAGACAGTAGCGCTATCCGAGGCGGAGAAATTGCATAAAGTGAATGCAGCTTGGTTACAAACACACAAATCGTGCCCTGAGAAGTGGTCACCCCCAGTAGCTGTCCATCGGAGCTCCACTCGATGTTTTTCAAGGCCGCCTGATCATGGAGGGTAAGAATTTTGATCGTCTCCTGGAGGTTGCTCATGGAATGAATTTTGATACTGAAAAGTATCATCTGTCAATTATGTTTGTTTTAATAATTAATAATTATCTCACTTGTTATCGCCACACGATGCGATGAATTCCAGCTCTTTACAAACGGCAATGCTGTTCAGGGAATCTCTGTGATTCTTAACCTGCCAAAGCTCCTGTCCAACTTCTCTAGGATGCGTCGATATTGCTACTACGTGTCCTAAACTAAAACCCAAAAGTACGTAGCCATCCCCAAACCATTTATGCTGTAGCAGCGATCCATAACGCTGCTGAAATCCTAATTCCGTGGGAGAATCCGGCTCCGGCAGATGGTACAAAAACAACGTTCTTTTTCCTAAAATCATACTTATTGTATTCTCCCCCGGAAGTCGCTCGTCTGTTTTCATTTCGGCGAAATGCATATCGCTAGGATTATCCCTCAGCTGCACCGATCTCAGAGTGTCGCCTTCCTCATTGCTTAATGACAATGTTTTGTCCTCGCTCCCGAGCGCTAGAATGTGAATCATTCCCAGGTTTCCCGAACCCCAGTTTGCAAAACCCCATGCTCCGCATGTGATTCGCTTGGTATGTTTTCCCAAAATCGGAATCCTTTTCGTGGTTGCATGGTTGTATATCGAGAGATTGCCTCTAGATGTGGCAACTGCGAGCAATGAATTCCTCGTTGACCAAATAATACAGCTGGGTGGATCGCGCAAACCAATGTCAACGTGTTGCTTCTTTTGAGAATTCGAATCCCACACAATGAGCTGTGGGGAGCTTTGCGTGATCACTGCCAGGACGTCTCCATCTTTATCCCAGGCGAATCCGGCACAGAGGCTTAAAAGAAAACCACAATTTACAATTGGTAAAAAATCCCAAATTATTTGAAAGTAGGTAATTGTAATTGTTGTTTATTAGGGAAACGTAAACCTAGGTTGGTAGTTGGATTTTTTGAAAAATTGACATAGGAAAAGTAATAGAACTTAATTAATAAACAATCCGATATCACCAGTTAGCAAAAAGAAATGTTTAAAGTTGATATCAATATTTGTTTTTACTTCCGAATTCGGATAAACACCTACGCTATCAAAAGATTACATACATACAGTCAAACCTCCATGAGTCGATATCGAAGGGACCATCGACTTATGGAAATATCGAGATGAGGAATAGCAAATCTTTGGAAAGCTGTTTGAAGGGACCATCACAGTAACCCAGAAAATATTTTTTAATATGACATAATTTGCTTCCATGAGTCGATATCGAGTCATAGAACATCGACTCATGGAGGTTTAACTGTATTTAAGTTTTCTGTAGATAATTTTAACTCCGCTATGTTAACTCTTTAAGCCTAGTACGCAGTTCTCAAGGAAAAAGGTCAAGGAAAATTTGATCAAATTACCAAAGTAATTTTGACTACTGATAAACGTAGTCGATAAAGTAGGCGAAAAATCATGTTTTGTGCTGTCACCAAGCAGGTAGCTATTTGTAAATAAGAGCTGCAACTTATTTTCTTTGCAGCTGAAGATGTCTTTCACTAAATGATGCGGAATGCTGTGGTCAATAAGTCGAACTAATTTGCGTCGGAGGTCGGCTGAATAACGCAGATCTCGCTGAGTCAATTAAGCACCCTATCGTTCTCAGCGCGAAACATCCGTTTTCCATTATGCTAGCAAACCACTACCATCGTTCATGAAGCCATCAACCAACATCAAACCCAGACGACTTGTAGTTGTTAAAGATGACGCCCTTTCGCTGGCGAAATGGTCTCTGGTCATAATCAAGAATAACAACTTGTTGCAGTACCCCATAATCATTAGAGAGCAGTGCAATACTTGCTCGAGGCGTATTTCTTCATTGAAAGGTATTTATCTTTTCAATATCACCCCTTGTCTCGAGTGATCTTCCTGGTCTTTGTTTTCCATGTGCGGCTGACGACGAGGACTCTATTTTGCACTGCTCTACTAGTTGCGCGCATCTGCCAATGCCACCACCAAACCGTACCATGTTTACCAAACGCAACGATTAGGAGAAACAACGAGATGCTATCCAGAATACCAAAACCAACGATCGAGTATTGTAACACCAACTCATCGAACGAACAAAGTGAAGAGCAATTCCAAAAAAATAGAACCAGTAGAAAGTACTAAATTATATAACCTGAAATATTGTATATGGAAATCCACTCATGCTCTCGTGACAACCGTATCAGAAAACGGGAGAGAATTTAATCGCCACTTTGGCTGATCCATCAGTGTGTAGGTAACCCATAGGGGCACATCTATCGTGTTGCGGCGCATTGCTAGGTAGTTGTATCATCTCAGGTTGTATCAAAAGTCTCGGTGCGTAATTAAGACGTGCATGTTGTTACTTGAAGAGTTAATTTCCCTCCGGAATACCTGGAAGCATACCTCATAAGAATTTATTGCGGAACTTCTGGGGAACTTCTGCAAGAACCTCAAAAAAAATCCTAGAGGATCTTCCCCAGAAATTTCTAAAGAAACTTATGAAGGAATTCTTGAAGAAACATACCGAGTTATTCCTGAATAAACTTTTTAGGAGAAATTCTTTAAGGAACTTCTTGAGGAAATCCTGACTCCCGAATCAACTCCCGGAGTAGTTGTAACTATGGTAATATGCATCTCCGGAACAAAACGACCTTTACTACTGGATTGGTAGTTTGAGATCCGAGCTACATGCGCTGTAGTAAATGCTAATGAAAAACTGCCGAGAATATACTCAAAAATGCCAAAGGGTCGTGTTGCCCCAGGGGTGCAAATTACTCCAGTTTCCCCTGATTCCTGAGTAATTCAGGAGTTATTCCTGAAGGAACTTTCGTTATATTTCTTGAAGATATTTTAGGAGAAATTTCTGAAGGAACTTCCGGTGGAGTTCCTGAAGAAATTTCCAGAGGAATTTCTTAAGAAACAGGAAGGAATTCCTGAAGAAACTTCCGGAAGAATTCCAAAAGATCTTTAGAAGGAAATCCTGAAGAAACTTCCGGAAAAATTCCTGAAGGATGCTCCATAGCAACACCAGTGGTTTTTTTTCGAGGAATGCCGGAACGGGCTTTTCAAAGAATTCGTGCAGCAGCTTCTGGAAGAATTCTTTTTTCGAGGGATCTTTTCGAGGAATTCCTAGTCGAACTCTCGTAGAAATCCCTGAAGGATCTTCGAAGGAATTCTTGAAGCAACTTCCGGAAAAAACATCTTGAAGAAACTTTTCAAAGAACTCTTGGAGAAATTTCTCGAGCAATTCTTGTAGGAAACCTGAAGAATCTAGGAAAGAATCTCTAGAGAAACTTCCAGAGGAATTTCAAAGCTAAAATTTCTGGAATATATCCTGAAGAAACAGAAATTCTTCAGGAACTCTTCGGCAAGTTTCATCAGAAATTCTTCCTAAAGTTCCTTCAGGAATTTCTCCGGAAAAAGTTTTAGGAATGCTGAAATTCCATTAGGAAATCGACCGGAAGTTCATTTGGGAATTCCTCCGGTAGTTTAGCAATTGCCCCTAAAGTTCCTTTAGGAATTTCTTCGAAAGTTCCTTAAGAAATCCTTCCAAAGTTCCTTCAGGTATTCCTCCGGAGGTTTCTTCAAGAATTCCACCGAAAGTTCCGTCAGGACTTCCTCCAAAAGTTTCTTCAGAAATTCAAGAACTCCTCCCGTAGTTCCTATTAAGATCCGAAGAAATTCAGGAATTTCCTTCAGAAATTCCCGCGGAGGTTTTTTTCAGAAATACTTCAGGAGTTTCATTCAGGAAGTGTCTTGAGGAATTCATTTTGAAGCTCCTTCAGGAATTCCTCTAGAAGTTCCTTTAGGAAATCCGCCAGAAATTTCTTCAGATATCCCTCGGAAAGTTCCTTCAGAAATTCCACATAAGGTTCCTTCAAGAATTCCTCCGGAAGTTCCTAGAGGAAATCCGTCAAAAGTTCCTTCAGGAATTCCATCGTAAGTTCTTTTTGGAATTCCGCCGGAAGTTCCTTCCGGAATCCCTCCAAAGGTTCCTTCAGGAATTCCCGCATAGGCTCTTTCAGAAACTCCTCAGGAGGATCATTCAGTAATTCCTTCAGAAGTTCCTCCTGAAATTCATCCCGAAGTTCCTTCAGAAATTTCTCTGGAAGTTCCTTCGCGAATTCATCCGGAACTTCCTTCAGGAATTCCGCCGAAGGATCCTTCAAAAATTCCGGCGAAAGTTCCTTCGAGCATTCCGACGGAAGTTCTTTAGAGAAATCCGCCATAAGTTCCTTTAGGAGGTCCGTCGGAAGTTCTTTCAGGAGCTCCGCTAAAAGTTGCTTCAAGAATTCATCCGGAAGTTCCTTCAGGAATTCCTCTGGAAGTTCCTTCATGAATTCATCAGGAAGTTCTTTCGGGAATTCTGCCGAAGGATCCTTCAAGAATTCCGGCGAGAATTCCGCCGGAACCACCTTAAACAAATTCGCCATAAGTTCCTCCAGGAATTGCATTGGAAGTTTTTTCAGGAGTTGCTGGAAGTTGCTTCAGGAACTCATCCGGAAGTTCCTTAAGGAATTCATCCAGAAGTTCCTTCAGGAACTCATCCAGAAGCTGCTTCAGGAGTTCCTCTGGAAATTCCTTAAGAAAAACCGCCAGAAGTTCCTTCAGGAATCCCTCAGAATTCCTCAGGAGGTTCATTCAGGAATTCCTCCAGAAGTTCCTTCAGGAATTCATTCGGAAGTTCCTTCAGGAATTCCTCTGGAAGTTCCTTCAGGAATTCATCCGGGAGTTCCTTCAGGAATTCCCACGAAGGTTCCTTCAGGAATTTCTCATGAGGTTCATTCAAGAATTCCTCAGAAGGTTCATTCAGGAATTCCTCCGTAAGTTTCTTCAAGAATTTCTCTGGAAGTTCCTTCAAGAATTCATCCGAGAGTTCCTTCATGAATTCCTTTGAAAGTTCCTTCAGGAATTCCTCTTAAGGTTCCTTCAAGAATTCCACCGGAAAATAGATAATAGGAAATAGTTTCAGAAATTCTTAGGGAGATTCCTTAAGAATTTCCAGAAGTTCTATCAGGAATTCCTACGGAAGTTGCCTAAGAAATTCCTACGGAAGTTGCTTCAGGGACTCCTCTGGAAGTTCCTTCAGAAATTCCTGCAGATGCTCTTTCAGGAATTCCTACCAAAATTCCTCCAGGAATTCCTACGGAAATTCCTCCAGGAATTCCTACGGGAATTCCTCCAGGAATTCCTACGGGAATTCCTCCAGGAATTCCTACGGGAATTCCTCCAGGAATTCCTACGGGAATTCCTCCAGGAATTCCTACGGGAATTCCTCCAGGAATTCCTACGGGAATTCCTCCGGGAATTCCTCTGGAAATTCCTACGGGAATTCCTCCGGGAATTCCTCTGGAAATTCCTACAAGAATTCCTCCGGGAATTCCTACGGGAATTCCTCCAGGAATTCCTACGGAAATTCCTCCAGGAATTCCTACCGAAATTCCTCCAGGAATTCCTACCGAAATTCCTCCAGGAATTCCTACCGAAATTCCTCCAGGAATTCCTACCGAAATTCCTCCAGGAATTCCTACCGAAATTCCTCCAGGAATTCCTACCGAAATTCCTCCAGGAATTCCTACCGAAATTCCTCCAGGAATTCCTACGGGAATTCCCCAAGGAATTCCTACGGAAATTCCTTCAGGAATTCCTCCGGAAATTTCTCCGGAAATTCCTCCAGGTATTCCTTCGTAAAATCCTCCAAGAATTCCTTCGGAAATCCCTCCAGGAATTCCTACGGAAATTCCTCCAGGAATTCCTACGGGAATTCCTCCAGGAATTCCTACGATAATTCCTCCAGGAATTCTTACGGGAATTCCTCCAGGAATTCCTACGAGAATTACTCCAGGAATTCCTACGGGAATTACTCCAGGAATTCCCGTAGGAATTCCTGGAATAATTCCCGTAGGAATTCCTGGAGGAATTTCGGTAGGAATTCCTGGAGGAATTCGTGAGAATTCCTGGAGGTGTAGGAATTCTGGAGGAATTTCGTAGAATTCTGAAGGAATTTCCGTAGGAATTCCTGAAGGAATTTAGGAATTCTGAATTTCCGTAGGAATTCCTGGGTTTCCGTGGGAATTCCTGGAGTAATTTTCGTAGGAATTCTGGAGGAATTTCGTAGGAATTCCTGGAGGAATTTCTGGAAGGAATTTCCGTAGGAATTCCTGGAGGAATCTCCGTAGGAATTTCTGGAGGAATCTCCGTAGGAATTCCTGGACTAATTTCCGAAGGAATTTCTGGAGGGATTCCTGGAGGAATTTCCGTAGGGATTCCTGGAAGTATTTCCGTAAGAATTCTTGGAGGAATTTCCGTAGGGATTCCTGGAGGAATTTCGGTAGGAATTTCTGGAGGAATAGCCGTAGGAAATCCTGGATTAATTCTTGTAGGAATTCCTGGAGGAATTCCCGTAGGAATTCCTGGAGAAATTCCCGTAGGAATTCCTGGAGAAATTCCCGTAGGAATTCCTGGAGGAATTCCCGTAGAAATTCCTGGAGGAATTCCCGTAGAAACTCCTGGAGGTATTCTTGGAGGAATTCCTGGAGGAATTTCGGTAGGAATTCCTGGAGGAATTTCGGTAGGAATTCCTGGAGGAATTTCCGTAGGATATCCTGGAGGAATTTCCGTAGGAATTCCTGGAGGAATTTCTGTAGGAATTCCTGAAGGAATTTCCGTAGGAATTCCTGAAGGAATTTCCGTAGGAATTCCTGAAGGAATTTCCGTAGGAATTCCTGGAGGAATTTTCGTAGGAATTCCTGAAGGAATTTCCGTAGAAATTCCTGAAGGAATTTCCGGAGGAATTCCTGGAGGAGTTTCCGGAGGAATTCCTGGATTAATTTCCGGAGGAATTTCTGGAGGAATTTTCGGAGGAATTCCTGGAGGAATTTCCGTAGGAATTCCTGGAGGAATTTCCGTAGGAATTCCTGGAGGAATTTCCGTAGGAATTCCTGGAGGAATTTCCGTAGGAATTCCTGGAGGAATTTCCGTAGGAATTCCTGGAGGAATTTCCGTAGGAATTTCTGAAGTTATTTCCGTAGGAATTCTTGGAGGAATTTCTGGAGGGATTCCTGGAGGAACTTCCTTAGGAATTCCTGGAAGCATTTCCGTAGGGATTCCTGGAAGTATTTCCGTAGGGATTCCTGGAAGTATTTCCGTAAGAATTCTTGGAGGAATCTCCGTAGGAATTTCTGGAGGAATCTCCGTAGGAATTCTTGGAGGAATTTCCGTAGAAATTCCTGGGGAATTTCCGTAGGAATTCCTGGGGAATTTCCGTAGGAATTCCTGGAGTAATTTTCGTAGGAATTTCTGGAGGAATTTCCGTAGGAATTCCTGGAGGAATTTCCGTAGGAATTCCTGGAGGAATTTCCGTAGGAATTCCTGGAGGAACTTCCGTAGGAATTCCTGGAGGAATTTCCGTAGGAATTCCTGGAGGAATTTCCGGAGGAATTCCTGGAGGAATTTCCGTAGGAATTTCTGGAGGAATCTCCGTAGGAATTCTTGGAGGAATTTCTGGAGGGATTCCTGGA
Source organism: Armigeres subalbatus (assembly GCF_024139115.2). NCBI lineage: Eukaryota > Metazoa > Arthropoda > Insecta > Diptera > Culicidae > Armigeres > Armigeres subalbatus. The sequence goes on along the minus strand of NC_085141.1, from coordinate 378,530,349 downwards.
GGAACTTCCTTAGGAATTCCTGGAAGCATTTCCGTAGGGATTCCTGGAAGTATTTCCGTAGGGATTCCTGGAAGTATTTCCGTAAGAATTCTTGGAGGAATCTCCGTAGGAATTTCTGGAGGAATCTCCGTAGGAATTCTTGGAGGAATTTCCGTAAGAATTCCTGGAGGAATTTCCGTAGGAATTCCTGGAGGAATCTCCGTAGGAATTTCTGGAGGAATCTCCGTAGAAATTCCTGGAGGCATTTCCGTAAGAATTCCTGGAGGAATTTCTGTAGGAATTCCTGAAGGAATTTCCGTAGGAATTCCTGGGGAATTTCCGTAGGAATTCCTGGGGAATTTCCGTAGGAATTCCTGGAGTAATTTTCGTAGGAATTTCTGGAGGAATTTCCGGAGGAATTCCTGGAGGAATTTGAGTAGGAATTCCTGAAGGAATTTCCGTAGGAATTCCTGGAGGAATCTCCGTAGGAATTTCTGGAGGAATCTCCGTAGGAATTCTTGGAGGAATTTCCGGAGGGATCCTTGAAGGAATTTCCGGAGGGATTCCTGGGGGAATTTCCGGATGGATTCCTGGAGGAATTTCCGTAGGAATTTCTGGAGGAATCTCCGTAGGAATTCCTGGAGGAATCTCCGTAGGAATTTCTGGAGGAATCTCCGTAGAAATTCCTGGAGGCATTTCCGTAAGAATTCCTGGAGGAATTTCCGTAGGAATTCCTGAAGGAATTTCCGTAGGAATTCCTGGGGAATTTCCGTAGGAATTCCTGGAGGAATTTCCGTAGGAATTCCTGGAGGAATTTCCGTAGGAATTCCTGGAGGAATTTCCGTAGGAATTCCTGGAGGAATCTCCGTAGGAATTTCTGGAGGAATCTCCGTAGGAATTCTTGGAGTAGTTTCCGTAGGAATTCCTGGAGGAATTTCCGGAGGGATTCCTGGAGGAATTTCGGGAGGAATTCCTAAAGGAATTTCGGTAGGAATTCCTGGAGGAATTTCGGTAGGAATTCCTGGAGGAATTTCCGTAGGATATCCTGGAGGAATTTCCGTAGGAATTCCTGGAGGAATCTCCTTAGAAATTTCTGGAGGAATCTCCGGAGGAATTCTTGGAGGAATTTCCGTAGGAATTTCTGGAGGAATTTCCGTAGGAATTCCTAGAGGAATCTCTGAAGGAATTTCTGGAGAAATCTCTGTAGGAATTCCTGGAGAAATCTCCGAAGGAATTTCTGGAGAAATCTCCGAAGGAATTTCCGTAGGAATTCCTGGAGGAACTTCCGTTGGAATTCCTTAAAGAGCATCTGCAGGAATTTCTGAAAGAACTTCCAGAGGAGTCCCTGACGCAACTTCCGTAGGAATTTCTTAGGCAACTTCCGTAGGAATTCCTGATAGAACTTTTGGAAATTCTGAAGGAATCTCCCTAAGAATTTCTGAAACTGCTTCCTATTTTCTATTTTCCGGTGGAATTCTTGAAGGAACCTTAAGAGGAATTCCTAGAGGAACTTTCAAAGGAATTCATGAAGGAACTCTCGGATGAATTCTTGAATGAACCTCATGAGAAATTCCTGAAGGAACCTTCGTGGGAATTACTGAAGAAACTCCCGGATGAATTCCTGAAGGAACTTCCGGATGAACTTCCTGAAGGAACTTCCGAATGAATTCCTGAAGGAACTTCTGGAGGAATTCCTGAATAAACCTCCTGAGGAATTCTGAGGGATTCCTGAAGGAACTTCTGGCGGATTTCCTTAAGGAATTTCCAGAGGAACTCCTGAAATTGCTTCTGGATGAGTTCCTGAAGAAATTTCTGGATGAATTCCTTAAGGAACTTCTGGATGAGTTCCTGAAGCAACTTCCAGCAACTCCTGAAAAAACTTCCAATGCAATTCCTGGAGGAACTTATGGCGAATTTGTTTAAGGTGGTTCCGGCGGAATTCTCGCCGGAATTCTTGAAGGATCCTTCGGCAGAATTCCCGAAAGAACTTCCTGATGAATTCATGAAGGAACTTCCAGAGGAATTCCTGAAAGAACTTCCTGATGAATTCTCGAAGCAACTTTTAGCGGAGCTCCTGAAAGAACTTCCGACGGACCTCCTAAAGGAACTTATGGCGGATTTCTCTAAAGAACTTCCGTCGGAATGCTCGAAGGAACTTTCGCCAGAATTCTTGAAGGATCCTTCGGCGGAATTCCTGAAGGAAGTTCCGGATGAATTCGTGAAGGAACTTCCAGAGAAATTTCTGGAAGAGGAGTTTCTGGAAGAGCCTATGCGGGAATTCCTGAAGGAAGCTCTGGAGGGATTCCTGAAGAAACTTTTGGCGGAATTCCTAAAAGGACTTACGATTGAATTCCTGCGGAATTCCTGAAGGAACTTTTGACGGATTTTCTTAAGGAACTTCCGGAGGAATTCTTGAAAGAACCTTCTGCGGAATTCCTGAAGGAACTTTCCGAGGGATATCTGAAGAAATTTCTGGCGAATTTCCTAAAGGAACCTCTAGAGGAATTCCTGAAGGAAATTCCGAATGAATTCCTCAAGACACTTCCTGAATGAAACTCCTGAAGTATATCTGAAAAAAACCTCCGCGGGAATTTCTGAAGGAAATTCCTGAATTTCTTCGGATCTTTATAGGAACTACGGGAGGAGTTCTTGAATTTCTGAAGAAACTTCTGGAGGAAGTTCTGACGGAAATTTCGGTGGAATTCTTGAAGAAACCTAAGAAGGAATACCTGAAGGAACTTTGGAAGGATTTCTTAAGGAACTTTCGAATAAATTCCTAAAGGAACTTTAGGGGCAATTGCTAAACTATCGGAGGAATTCCCAAATGAACTTCCGGTCGATTTCTAATGGAATTTCAGCATTCCTAAAACTTTTTCCGGAGAAATTCCTGAAGGAACTTTAGGAAGAATTTCTGATGAAACTTTCCTCCAGGAATTCCTACGGGAATTCCTCCAGGAATTCCTACGGGAATTCCTCCAGGAATTCCTACGGGAATTCCTCCAGGAATTCCTACGGGAATTCCTCCAGGAATTCCTACGGGAATTCCTCCAGGAATTCCTACGGGAATTCCTCCAGGAATTCCTACGGAAATTCCTCCAGGAATTCCTACCGAAATTCCTCCAGGAAATCCTACCGAAATTCCTCCAGGAATTCCTACGGAAATTCCACCAGGAATTCCTATGGAAATTTCTCCAGAAATTCCTACCGAAATTTCTCCAGGAATTTCTAAGGAAATTCATCCATGACTTCTTTCGGAAATTCCTTCACGAATTCCTCCAAAACTTCCCCAAGACTTCTTCCGGAAGTTCCAACAGGAATTTCTACGGAAGATCTTCCAAGAAGTACCATCACTAATTCCTCCGGAAGCTCCTCCAGGAATTCCATCAGAAGCTTCATCAAGAATTCTCTTGAAAGTTCATTCAGAAATTCCTCCACAAGATTTCCTCAGGAAGTTCGTCCGGAATTGACCAAAAGTTCCTCCAGGAATTCGTCCAAAGCTCCTCCAGAAATTATTCTACAGGAATTTCTCCGGAAGCTCCTCCAGGAATTCCAGCGGAAGTTCCTCCAGGAATTCTGACGGAAGTTCCTCCAGGAATTCCAACGGAAGTTCCTCCAGGAATTCCAACGGATGTTCCTCCAGGAATTCCGACGGAAGTTCCTCCAGGAATTCCGACGGAAGTTCCTCCAGGAATTCCGACGGAAGTTCCTCCAGGAATTCCGACGGAAGTTCCTCCAGGAATTCCAACGGAAGTTCCTCCAGGAATTCCGACGAAAGTTCCTCCAGGAATTCCGACGAAAGTTCCTCCAGGAATTCCGACGAAAGTTCCTCCAAGAATTCCTTCGGAAGCTCCTCCAGGAATTCCTTCGGATGCTTCTCCAGGATTTCCTACGGAGGTTTCTCCAGGAATTCCTTCGGAAGATCCTCCAGGAATTCCGACGGAAGTTCCTCCAAAAATTTCAACGGAAGCTCCTCCAGGAATTCCGACGGAGGTTCCTTCAAGAATTCCGACGGAAGTTTCTCCAGGAATTCCGATGCAAGATCCTCTTGGAATTCCGACGGAAGTTCCTCCAGGATAACCTACGGAAGTTCTTTCAGGAATTCCTACGGAGGTTTCTTCAGGAATTCCTACGGAAGTTCCTCCAGGAATTGTTACGGAAGATCCTCCAGGAATTCCTACGGAAGGTCCAACAGGAATTTCAACGGAAGTTCCTCCAGGAATTTCTACCGAAGTTCCTCCACGAATTCTTACGGAAGTTCCTTAAGGACTTCCTTCAGGAGTACCCTCAAGATTTCCTCCGGAATCCAGAAGACTTCCTCCGAATTCCTCCGGAAGTTCTTCCAGGAAATCCTCCGGAAGTTCATCTAGGAATTTATACGAAGGTTTCTCCTGTAATTTCTTCAGAAATTCTCGCAGGAATTCCTTCAAATATGCTTTCAAGAGTTCCTTCCTTTTTTAGGAGTTCCTTCGACAGCTCCTATAGAAATTACATCGAAAATTTCTATAGGGATTCTTTCGGAAATTCCTTTGGGAATTCCTTCGGATCTTTTAATAATTCCTTCAGGACTTCCGGAGATCGACATAGGTGAATCAAGAAAGCAAGAGCTGCCTTTGTGTGTTAAGGATACGATTTTTTAACCATAACGTGAAATCTGGGATGATATACGCTGGCGAAATATGATGTATATCAGTGGATAACACTCAACGGCTGCAGGTATTCATTAACAGTTGCTTGCGGTACATTATTCGTACCTGGTGGCCTCACAACTGGATCTTAAACAACGAGCTCCATCGTAGTTGTCACCAGAGACCGATAGCAACTGAAATTCAAGAAAACAAGTGGGACTGGGTCGGAAACGAATCTGTGAACAAGCATTTGACTGGCCCAGCTGAACATCACAGCAGAGACTCACCCAGACGGCGCAGCCTCAATAAAGAAATAAAAGAAGTCGACCAAAATCTAACTTCGCAACAGGCTTAGGCGATAGCTGGACATCGCCCAGGATGAAGATCCTTTTGCAACGACTAAAGAAATTTTCTAGGAAAATTCTAAATGAATTTACGAGGGATTATTAAAATTAATTTCCGAAGAAATTCCTGAAGGAATCACAGAAGGATTTTTTTTTTAAATTTAAAGGAACATCCGCTGAATTCCTGAAGAAATATTCGATCCAATTAATAATTATTCAAAAGTATTCTGTAATGAAATTATGAAAGAATACCTAGAAGTGAAACTTCCAAATGAATTTCTGATGGCATTCCTAACGGATTTTTTATAGGAATTGCTGAAGGAATTTTCTATTTTTTTGTTTTGTAGATGAATGACCAAAAAGGAATTCCTGAAGAAATTTCTGGAGATTTTCCTAAAATAATTCGTGGAGCATTGTTGGAAACATTTCTGGAGGAATTTTGAAGACATTTTCATAGGAGAACCTTAAGGGTTTTCGGAAGAATTTCTAAAGGATTCCTAAACGCCTCCAGGAGTTCTAGAAATTATTTCATTGGCAAAAAAATCAGTTTTTTTAGAAAGTTTTTGGCATATAAATTCAGTGTTTAAGCTTACTAGAAACAAATTATAGCATAAGTTTGCACTCGAAGTATATTAAACGACGGAAAACCTTATGATCTTCTTCAGTTTGAGGTGAGCTATTTGACAACTTGTCTGTGGCTCATTGTCCTATGACATTAAGACGGGTCTTTACGACTCCTTATTTGAACCTTAGAACAAACGATATGTTTAGAACATATTTAGTTTTTCTAATTACCATTTACCATCAGTTTTTACTGATTACCCCGAGAGCTGCGTGACCTTTCAGTTTTGATTGTAATTCCCTGATAGTTCCAGATTTTTTTTTCTGGTAGTCGACATCCTGTTCTTCCAGAAATTTTTCGAAGTATTATCAGACAACATCTAACCAATCCAAGCCCAAAGCATTTCCAAAGATATTTAATAACGAAATGTGCCGATGAATTGTTGAAGAATGTCACAAAGGAATTCCATGATGGATTTTGGGGTAATTTCTGGAAGAATTCGACGCAGTTCATACCATTGAGTGGTCCTTAGCGTCTTGCGTCTTTTATTCCTATATCACGAAGATGCCGGTCGGTCAGGTAAAGGGTTGGTGGTGGAAACGTTGATCGTTTGCTGACAGGAAAAGAGGGTTTACTTCTCTCCGGAGGTGTAAATCTAATCTAGCGAGTGTTCACCAAGCAGGTGCGGCTCCCAACTGTGAGGGACATCAAGCAACACTGTGAACTATCCTTCTTTAGAATTTCAGAGAGTTGAGGTCTATGTGAGCTGGTGCCTTGTCTTTTTGACCTAGAAACAAACCAATTAGTAATTAGAAGTTAGTCTAGTCGCATGCAGCTTCAAATCTTTCAGCATCATCAAGTCGACAATAACACGCATTATTTCCGATATATTTCTGGATTCAACATCGTAGCGACAACATACACGAGCTGGGCACAGATTTCATTACAAGAACGATATGCAGAGATACATGCACACTGCGGAAATATTTGATGGTGATAATATATTATACACGCAGCGCGGGTTTGGCAACTGCTCAAGCTACGCCGAGCGCTCAGCATGACCAGGAAGACAAGTTTAGACCGACTATTGGAAACTTCACCGCTCTTTGGTTGACGAATAAGAAAATCCTAACTGATTTCGACATTCCCAGAACATGACCAATCACAGCACCTACTTCCAACATGGCCTTCCATCTCGGTACACCTAAAGATCAGCATAGCCGACAAAACAGTGGACCTGCAATGAATCGCAAACAAACATTAAACAGAGTGAAAAAAAATTTAGCAAAACGTCACTTTTCTTGCGGAATAATGTATCAGTGCATTATTTCACAAGAGTAGACGTAAGCCTGTGTTTTCTTCACTGCAATACGCCTGCTATTGTTAAATTATTTGATTTCCTTGTTAGCTCCGTACTATTCAAGGAATGTCAGCAGCAGAATCATTCCTTGACCGCTACTTGTCCTATCTATTTGCACAGTACTTTAGAAGTCCATACCACCCTTTACGCATGCCCCAAAAAATGATTGAAGTTCAGATGATCAAAATGATGAAATAATAAAAACCTCAGCAGACGGTTGTCCGAAAAGATAATACTTATGTAGGTCTACGTCTATTTATCCAACTCTTTGTACCGTCAAGATCTTATAATTATGTGACTTGACACAAAAATTATGCAGTTTTCCTTGAAGCCTGTTACTTCCCTTCAATTTGGTTTACAATCTTGAATAAAATGTAATTCACTTCTTACCCTTGAAGCACTATCCTTTCTATAAGTAAACCCTGCCGATTGAAGACCGCCACCGTCCCATCACTTCCAGTTGTGGCCATCAGTTGGGCAGAACCGCCTGTCTGCCACAAGAAGAACACGTCGCCCTGCCCATGGGGTTCCTCGTTCCGGTACAAAACCTAAAATTCAGAAGTTTTGATCAAATTCGCCAGTGAGCTGCATCTTGGCTCAAAAACGTACAACGCAACACAAGCACAAAACTAACGGAAATCAACAATTATTATCACTTACCTTATCTCCGCTCATTGTTGTCTGCTAGATGCGATCCTAATTACACAGTTTTATGCTATTGCCGTATCCAAATACATTTTTTCAAGAGTTTTATCTATTCCGTATCAATTACGCTGATAAAAACCTAGAAAATCCTTCGATTAGTGAAAATTTTCTGTTTACCACTTTCCACAGTGACAGGTTGCTATGGTAGCCGCATCGCATCCATCGCATCGCAAAAGCATCAACATGCCAGACCTGACCGCGACACCGTGACAGGTTCACATCTGGGGATGCTCAATATTTTTTCCATCAATAAATATCGATATTCCATATCATCATTTAATATCGATTATCTGAAAAAAAATCCTCACGGTAAATAGACGAACGAATTATTAAAAACCCAGATTAATCCACCTAGCGGTGATGGTGCCTTTCTCGTTTTTTTTTCGAGTGAGTAATTTCTACGCACTTTAGGAATGAAGAAAAACATATTTTGGGCATATCTATCGAGCCCATAGTCCGATCTGGCCAATTTTGAATAGGAAACAATGGGACATGTTTTTGCGTCGAATGCAACCTGTTGCGAGGAAATTGGTTGAGGGTAAGTGCTAAAAAAGTGAGCTATAAATTTTTACGCGCTTTTTTATGAGAAAAAGTATTTTGACCATAACTTCTGAGCCCATAGTCCGATCCGGTCAATTGTAAATAGGAAACAATGGGACAGGATTCTGTGTCGAATGCAACTTGTTGCGAGCAAATCGGTTAGGGTTAAGTGCCTGAAAAGTGGGCTAGACTTTTCCACTCGTTGTTGCCTAAAGAAAAGTATTTTGACCATAACTTCTGAGCCCATAGTCCGATCCGGCCAATTGTCAATAGAAAACAATGGGACAGGATTCTGCGTCAAATGCAACTTATTGCGAGCAAATCGGTTAAGGCTAAGTGCCTGAAAAGTTGGCTAGACTTTTCCACTCGTTGTTGCCTAAAAAAAGTATTTTGACCATAACTTCTGAGCCCATAGTCCGATCCGGCCAATTGTCAATAGGAAACAATGGGACAGGATTCTGCGTCAAATGCAACTTGTTGCGAGCAAATCGGTTAGGGCTAAGTGCCTGAAAAGTTGGCTAGACTTTTCCACTCGTTGTTGCCTAAGGAAAAAGTATTTTGACCATAACTTCTGAGCTCATAGTCCGATCCGGCCAATTGTCAATAGGAAGCAATGGGACAGGATTCTGCGTCGAATGCAACTTGTTGCGAGCAAATCGGTTAGGGCTAAGTGCCTGAAAAGTGGGCTAGACTTTTCCACTCGTTGTTGCCTAAAGAAAAAGTATTTTGACCATAACTTCTGAGCTCATAGTCCAATCCGGCCAATTGTCAATAGGAAACAATGGGACAGGATTCTGCGTCAAATGCAACTTGTTGCGAGCAAATCGGTTAGGGCTAAGTGCCTGAAAAGTTGGCTAGACTTTTCCACTCGTTGTTGCCTAAGGAAAAAGTATTTTGACCATAACTTCTGAGCTCATAGTCCGATCCGGCCAATTGTCAATAGGAAGCAATGGGACAGGATTCTGCGTCGAATGCAACTTGTTGCGAGCAAATCGGTTAGGGCTAAGTGCCTGAAAAGTGGGCTAGACTTTTCCACTCGTTGTTGCCTAAAAAAAAGTATTTTGACCATAACTTCTGAGCCCATAGTCCGATCCGGCCAATTGTCAATAGGAAATAATGGGACAGGATTCTGCGTCGAATGCAACTTGTTGCGAGCAAATCGGTTAGGGTTAAGTGCCTGAAAAGTGGGCTAGACTTTTCCACTCGTTGTTGCCTAAAAAAAAGTATTTTGACCATAACTTCTGAGCCCATAGTCCGATCCGGCCAATTGTCAATAGGAAACAATGGGACAGGATTCTGCGTCGAATGCAACTTGTTGCGAGCAAATCGGTTAGGGCTAAGTGGCTGAAAAGTGGGCTAGACTTTTCCACTCGTTGTTGCCTAAAAAAAAGTATTTTGACCATAACTTCTGAGCTCATAGTCCGATCCGGCCAATTGTCAATAGGAAACAATGGGACAGGATTCTGCGTCGAATGCAACTTGTTGCGAGCAAATCGGTTAGGGCTAAGTGCCTGAAAAGTGGGCTAGACTTTTCCACTCGTTGTTGCCTAAAGAAAAAGTATTTTGACCATAACTTCTGAGCCCATAGTCCGATCCGGCCAATTGTCAATAGGAAACAATGGGACAGGATTATGCGTCGAATGCAACTTATTGCGAGCAAATCGGTTAAGGCTAAGTGCCTGAAAAGTTGGCTAGATTTTTCCACTCGTTGTTGCCTAAAAAAAGTATTTTGACCATAACTTCTGAGCCCATAGTCCGATCCGGCCAATTGTCAATAGGAAACAATGGGACAGGATTCTGCGTCAAATGCAACTTGTTGCGAGCAAATCGGTTAGGGCTAAATGCCTGAAAAGTTGGCTAGACTTTTCCACTCGTTGTTGCCTAAAGAAAAAGTATTCTGACCATAACTTCTGAGCCCATAGTCCGATCCGGCCAATTGTCAATAGGAAACAATGGGACAGGATTCTGCGTCGAATGCAACTTGTTGCGAGCAAATCGGTTAGGGTTAAGTGCCTGAAAAGTGGGCTAGACTTTTCCACTCGTTGTTGCCTAAAAAAAAGTATTTTGACCATAACTTCTGAGCCGTCCGATCCGGCCAATTGTCAATAGGAAACAATGGGACAGGATTCTGCGTCGAATGCAATCTGTTGCGAGCAAATCGGTTAGGGCTAAGTGCCTGAAAAGCTAGACTTTTTGCGCACATACACACACATACACACACACATACACACACACACACACACACACACACACACACACACACAGACATCACCTCGGTTCGTCGAGCTGAGTCGATCGGTATATAACACTATGGGTCTCCGAGCCTCCTATAAAAAGTTTGTTTTTGGAGCGAACATATAGCCTTTACGTATACTTTGTATACGAGAAAGGCAAAAACCGAAACTCTTCTAGTACACTATCTCCAAACCTGAGATAGGTCCTTGGCCACCGGTAATGTTCCGGGTTTTCCAAGGGTACATTCAAGATCCATTTTTTCCACTGCTTGTCATTTCATGGATTTCATGTGACGTTTACTTCCATCATGTTTCATGCTTTATCCAAAAACTAGAACTAATATGCCGATCAATGGTGGCTGTAGATCGAGAATCCATCAAAACTACGCAGAGATATGGCCATTTCCGTAAAAACGGTCCCGGAAACATGACGAAATGATAACAGAATGTATGCAAATATAATGCAAATATGTATGAGTATCTAACTTCATGGCTTTGCGAGACGTAATCATCGTCAGAAACATTTCCAAAATGATAGTGTCCACTGCCACCCTTATAGCAGGTTCCAAGGACCTTCTAGGAGGAGCCGGTCTTGGCACCATCTGGAACCAATGCATATATGGGTGTCAAAGGAGCCCACTCGAGGCTAGCTGGAGACCCGTCGTAGTAAATTTTTTCACCGTTATTCCTTCTGGACTTCCTTCCTCCTGGAAATTTCCTCCGGGGATTTATACTTGCAGTCGAGGAAATTCCTTGAAATTCCCACCAGGAATCTCTTGACAAAATCCTGCAGGAATGCTTCCACAGTTTTTTTTCCTCTGAAGGATTTTTGTAACAACATCCGAAAGAATCCGGAGAATTCTCTTGAAAAAAAAAACTAAATTTTCAAATGAAACCACAAAAGAAATTATAGGGCAATATTCCAATAAAAAAATCCCGAAAGATTCTGGAAGAAATCCGAAAAGTATTCTGGGAAACTTGCTGAAGATTCTTAAAAGAACACAAAGATTGCTGGGGAACTCCCGAGATCCTAGATGAATTTCCAAAACAAATCATGTTTAAATGAACGACAGAAAAGAGAAACTTGCGGGAGATTTTCTGGATGAACTACTTGAAGAACATACTGAACAACTACTAAAGGAACCTTCTGAGAGATTCCTGGAAGACCTTCTCCCTGGAATAACTTTCAAAATACCGTGGACCCCCGGTAATATGACCGTTTTTAATCTGAACACTTTTTAATTTGAACCCCGTTGGTTTGAACATCGTTCAAATTAAAAATGATTCAAACGTCATTTACCACGTGGAATCGAGAGAAGAAAAATTGAACATCATGAAACGGAACGCAGAATCAAAACAAATCAGCAAAGAGAGCAGCCAGGAACCAGTTTTCTGATGCTTATAGAGTAACCAGAAGTTCAAATTAAAAATGAACCTCGTTAATTTGAATGAGGTACCGTTCAAATTATCGGGGGTCCACGGTAAAAACAGTAGAATTTTCTTCGCAAAAAATCCATTAACATTTTGAGCTCTAGCGGGCGCCGGTGCGCATCGCTCCTCATTATAGCTGTTCTATTTCTGTAATCTTCTTCGCGGAGTTGAACTGGGCCACTAGATCCAAAAAATTGAATAATTCCTTTGCTATTTAATCTACGTTGAAATTGTTCTGAAAAAGAAAAACAGATTTTCTGCTAATTTTTATCAATAACAAAGTGACGTTTCACAAAATAACAACCCTGTATATGGAAATTTAACAACCCAGTGTGGGGCGCTAAATTTGGAAACTCACGGCTAATTTTGAGTTACGTTCTTATTTTACATTCCCGTTTAGATACCTCCGGTGTAAAAGTGGGTCCCTATAAAGGGCCCGGAATTACCGATAGCGACCCAGATGAGGACTCCCGTGGAGGTGCTCGACTCAATACCAAATTTTCAAAACGACTATCTGCTTTTGTAAACAAAGATTCAAACGTCGATTTGACGAATCTGATCGCACTCCCACGCAAACCAACACCACCAACAGGTAGTTTAAGCTTTCACCTGCCCATTGATGGTGTTGGTTTGCGTGGGTGTGCAATCAGATACGTCAAATCGAAGTTTGAATCTTTGGTTGCGAAAGCAGATAAGTCGTTTTGAAAATTTGGTATTGAACTAAAATATATCTCGCGTAACATATGATTACGGCTTATGAATCAAAACCATGATTTTTGATTTTCTGGCATAAACGATTGCTTTGTAAATAATTCTTCATCCTATGTAAAACGCCGTACTTGATATCTCCTAAAAAACACATTTATTGCTATTTTGAGTGGACATCTCATGAACCATTTGCACCATAGTGGTTTTTAAGCCCTTTGTTGGCGCCCTCAACTACCATGCGGAATGTTTGCTTTGGTTTTTAGGCCATTCACTTTATATTGTTTATTTAGAAAAACTAGCTCCAAATTATTTTAAAATGTATATTCTTACTAGGTTTTCGATATATCGCATAGCAGATGCTGTGGCTAACAAATCCGATGGTATTACTAGCTTTGGGCAAACGGCTTAAAAACCAGACGTGTTGCCGGTAATGCGAGTAAATGGCGCGATTTTTGTTTGTTTTGTTTTGGCACTTAATCTTTATCTGTTATAATATACCCATTTACGTATAGCATTGGGTCAATCTGGGAAACGAGGGCTAGATTATAATATTGTATGTACGAACTTTCTTCTGGAAGGAGATTCTCTAATCATCCCGCACGAAAATAAATTTTCTTAATGATTATATTTGCCAATACACATACATTTTTGCCATTGCGATTTCTGTATAAACCATATGCATTGTTCAGATGAAGGTTATGAGACATTCGAATTATATTCATAACATGAAACTTATACATTTCATGTCCATTCCGAATATCTTATATTAGATTTGCAATAACATTCATGCGGTTGTCGCATGAATGTCATTACACAAATAATAATGAAATAATTGAAATCGTTTATGAATTTCATTTACTGGTTCATGTCATATTCCTGTTTCTCCCGCCTTCAGAATTAGCTCAATAAAAAAATAAACAAATTAATAGTTTTGTTTTCAACTTTTATTATTTTAATCTGCAGTTCGTTCTTCAGTTTTCCATACTTCATCGTAGTTTGAGGGTTTCACGGCATATTTACTGTGAGTCACCGATGCACAGAATCATATTATGAGGAACGCTAAGAACATTTTTATTGTCACAGTAATCGTTTTCCTGAGCACTTTGAGCCATCACGATACTCTTTATACTGAGTCAGTGACCAGCCGGAAGGAGCAGCCTTGCACATCAAGCTCCCGCTGTTACTAATACGAGCTACTGGATTCTCGAGTGTAACTATCGATTCAGCTGCTGGACGATGGTGGACCAATAGCGCTGCAAAAAATAATATATCTCAGCTGCTGGCTTCTCTCAACATATTGTCATGAGTTTTTATACTAAAGATTCGATAGGATGTTCCGGTTTTAACTAGGAAAAGCAAATTTGGAATATTCGTTTACGAATGTTAGCTCCAAGGCTGCCGAACAAAGCTAAAATAGATCAATTATAATAAGCATTAGATTCCATAAAATATTTACCTGTTTAAATGCTCGGTAATGTTCCAGCAAGTTTCTAGCGCCATGTTTTTTGCAATTCCACTTCGAGTCGAAAGTATAAGTTTATCCTTATACATTTTCGCCATTAGGCAAAACTTATACTTTTTATTGTCAAATGAAATACAATATACCAACATGCTAAATACATAACATTCAAATATGAAATGATCATTATTGGATGAGCAATAAATTTCATGCTGGTATACGTAATAATGGATATGAATCTAATTTAATAAATAAAACAAATGCTTTTTTTTACGTGCGTGGATTCCCATAAGTGTTTCTGCTTATGGAACCACCCCACCCATTTTTGGCCGTTCATACAGGAGTCTGATGAAATACAAACAATAGTACAGTATCCCCCCGCTTATCCGGACCTCGCTAGTCCGACGGCTCGTTAGTCCGGATCTCGCTAATTCGGAATTTTCCGGATTAAAAAGTATCAACACCCATTTAAACACATTATGCTGTCAGTTTTCAAATTTGTGCTGTGATTTTGTTTTGGTTCATTTGTATGGATTTGACAGTCGGATTAACGAGAGAAATCCCGATAGTCCGGCCATACATTTGTCGGATCAGCGGGGGTATACTGTATTATCATGATCAAATCGTTTGTCAGATATGGCCAGTGCTATCGGCAGTTGCCTTGTTACAATAGATAGTAATATCATCATCATCATTATCATCATCATCATTTACGTATAGCATTGACATAGTTTCGGCTACAGTGACTATAATAACAGTGTCGTCAAGTGTCAAAATTGGAACAGAATCAGCTGTCAGTTCCATACAAATGCGCGTTCCAAACGAGCAGGAGACCTGTCAAAAGTGGAATATGACGTTACTCCCCGCATAATAAAAAACAACATGTTATATGGTCGGAATCATTATTACGATGTAAGATATAGCTTCACAGTTTATGTTGCGGTTATCGAATACTTTTCGATCGATTCAACCATAACTGCTCGACAACATCACTAAATGTCAACATATAACATGCTGTCTCTAAAATGTTCTTTATTTCCTGCATTATATGTCAACAATTTATCATACTGTTGAGCGAAAATTTTGCACGTGAAAACAGACGATTTTTTATTTGTCAAATAACCGTACCACAAACTGTTAAAACTTTATATGAGATTGTTCATTTACAGTTGTCAACAGTAAAGGATACTGTTGTCGACCGCACGGGAAAATATCCATGTACAGTTTGTATTTATGCGGGTCTTCTTATAGGACTCTAGTTTCGGCAATGAAATGAGTTTCTACTTCAATTAATGAATTATTGCGATTTGCAAATAAAATTAGCATTGCAGACAACCTGCAAGCAACTTGCACAGGAACGAGCTGTCAAAATTCATGGTGATTTGTCTGTTTTAGGCGTGTTATTCATTGCATTCACGTTAGTTTTAGTTTGATGTGTACACTGTTAGTTTCGATTACCGAAGTCGGTAAAATTTTACTGGGTTTTTGAACAGCTGACTTAACTCGGTAATTTTAATGCTACGTTTTGACAGGGCAAGTGAATTGAACAACTCAGTTGAATTCAATTGACTTGCCAAAAGTTGAACATGTTCAACTTTCTTTTCGTTCAAGTGAATTGAATTACGGTGTTTACACGTTCCATTCGCGTTCGATTCAAGCGACTTGCTCAATTCACTTGCCTTGTCTAAACGTAGCATAAATGCTACTGAAAAGTCGGTAAAGATTCGAGCTCATGAAATGTCAAATAATAACTGACTTTCTCGGTAATTTTTTTCGTTCACTGGGGTTTACCGAAATGTCCAGTTATTGAACTCGTTTATTTTGTATAAATAAACATCATAAATATTTTGTGGAATATAATAAAAAAATTGACTACATATGTTAGAATAATAAGAACAAAAATGTATCGTTACTTCAACGATAGTCATTGAAATGAGTTTACGTGAATTAACAATTTCTTACTAGATTTGACAATCAATTTCGGTTCTGATTCCATTCTGGAGGTCTATTTGTTCTCGACAATAACCAAACTGCCAAGTGCTGCTTGGGTATGGATCCCTACTACTGCTTGGGAATGGATTTCCGTTGGTAACCTGATAGTTTACGGCTAATGGAAACAGTAGCAACCGGCATATATGTAAGGGCCGAAACGAACCAAAACTTCTGCGCAATTATCAGCGGTATTTTTTTTCGATTCCGGTCTTCAAATCAAGGTGCTATCGAGGGTGCCTGCTCAAGATTGTACGATTCCTCAAAAGTCCTGCGAAGAAAAAACACCAACTGTACCGTTTGATTCTAGAACCTTGAAAAAATGCGAGAAAATGGAAGTTTTGCCTTTTCAAACCACGAGCTCAGTTGACGTTTAGTTTTGAAACGCATTGTCAGTAGAAAAATATCAAAATACCGTAATTTCGGTATTCGTGTTTACTGACTTTTTAATCTATTCAGTAAACATTAGTAAACATTCACTTATTACAATAAAGTCGGTATTAATCATTACCGAATTCAGTAATTAATTTTGCTTAATGCTGACCGTCGGAAAGAATTTGTCGAATTACCGAGTTTTCAGTATTTTTTACGTTTTACGGTTCGAAAACCGTAAAAAAAATTACCGAACAAGAAAGCCGTGATTAAGTGTGTACTAATGTAGCATTTCTTGATATTGAGGGCGCATTTGATAACGCTTCTTATTCGTCTATAGGGTCAGCAATGTTGAGGAGAAAATTCGACCCATGCATTGTTACCTGGGTACATGCTATGCTAGCTAATCGGAAAATCTCCTCTGAGCTTAGCGGTTCATACATCACTGTTAAAGCAACAAGGGGGTGTCCGCAAGGCGGAGTGCTTTCTCCTTTGTTGTGGTCACTGGTGGTGGATGAGCTTCTAGACAGCTTAGAGAGAAGAGGCTTCGAAGTGGTTGGATATGCTGATGACGTTGTCATTATTGTACGAGGCAAGTTCGAAAGTGTTATCGTGGAAAGAATGCAATCTGCCCTAAATCACACTTTTTCCTGGTGTCAAAAGGATCAACTAGGCATAAATCCTACAAAAACTTCCATTATCCCTTTCACCAAACGGAGAAAGGTACAACTGAAACCCCTTTTCTTGAATCAAACACAATTAGTTTATTCAAGTGAAGTAAAATATCTAGGTGTCATACTCGACGCAAAGCTTAATTGGAACTCTCATCTCCAATCAGTTGTGCAGAAAGGTCTCAATACACTTTGGGTTTGTTCAAAAACCCTTGGTAAGAGATGGGGCCTAAAACCAAGTATGATCATGTGGATATATAAAACCATTGTCCGTCCCAGGACAACTTACGCTTCCCTTGTCTGGTGGCCTAAAACTAATGAGGCTGCTGCAAGGGCTAAGCTCAACAAAATCCAACGCACCGCTTGCATTGCCATCACTGGTGCAGTTCGTAGTACACCCACTTTGGCCCTAGACGCAATGCTTCACCTGCCCCGGTTAGATCAATTCATAAAGCTGGAAGCGGAAAAAAGTGCTCTAAGGTTAAAGAGAACAAAAACACTGCTGTCAGGAGACCTTACGGGTCACCTCAGCATATTAAATTGAAGTAACAAGGGAGCATTCATGTATAACGTCTGCTTTATTCGGTGTCTTTGAGTGTTCTGTGTTACAATAATTAAGTGTTGGTTCTCACTATCTGACATCTCAATATTTGCCTACTATGATTCTGCCACTACAGCTCGGCCATCCTGATCAAACACATCGCCCCCGATGTGTCTGATCGACTTCCGTTCTCCATAATTTCATTTTGGTTGGATCAAATATACCCGTGAATGGCAGACGAGATAGTTGGTATTCATCTATGTCACTAATAACATAACGATTATTCGCGAGAACCTTCTTAACCACATAAGGTCCTTTGAAATGCGGTTTCAGTTTTGACGACCTACCGGAATTCGAATGATGTGGTATATATACAAGATCACCTTCTTGATAAACTGATGTGGTTTTACACTTAGAGTCATATTGCTTTTTATTGTAAATTTGAACGGCTTTGTTAACCGCTATAGCTTTTTCGCGAATTTTTGTCAAATCTCTTTGCATTTATGTGTTTGCATTTAAAACATTTTCAATATCTACATTAGCTGAGTAACGTTGATTAATTCCGAATAAAACTTGTGAAGGAGTATTAGCTATCGATCTACAAAAAGAATTATTGATAAAATTTTCTGCATCTTGCAAAATAGGAGTAAAACCTTTGCTAGGATTCGAGTCTACTAATTTGGCTAAAACTGGAGTTAGTATCCTGTTGAACCTCTCCACCTGACCATTAGCTTGAGGGCAAGCAGTAGCTGTAAGAATATGTTTAATATTGAAGTCATTTAAAAATTCTTCAAAACTATTTGATGTATAACAGCTTCCGCGATCTGAGACTAGTTGAATAGGTAATGAATAATTAGAAAAATACAACCTTAGATGCTTTAGTACTTCGCTTGTATTTGTAGTTTTACAAGGGTATAATTTTAAATATTTAGAGAAAGCATCAACAACAACAAACACATATTTATATTTACAATTGGATAAACCGTTAAGGTCTGTAATGGTCAATATGCACAGTATGAAATGGTACACTCCCCTTATCTATTATATTTCTAGACCAACATTTGAAAAGGGCGTAACAGCCAAAATTTATTCCTTCTGATTCTTCGTCCACATATATAGCTATGTATGTGGACAAGGAATCAGAAGGAATAATTTTTGGCTGTTACGCCTTTTTCAAATGTTGGTCTAGATTTAAAAGACCATCTTTACTGAAATTTTTCTTTGAAAATACAATGCACTTCAAACAGTTTTTTATATATTTTGATATTGTTTCTTTCATTTTGGGAAACCAATAAGACTTGATTATATTTTCATATACCTTTTCACTGCCAAAGTGCCCAAAATCGTCATGATACATTTTTAAAACTTGATCAATCATATTTTTGGGAACGTAAAACAACAAGCGGCTTCGTTTGGTTTTCTTGTACACAATTCCATTTCTTAATTCAAAATCTTTGTGTTCTCTTGTTTCTAACAGTTGACGAATTGCTTCTATATTAGAATCCTGAACTTGACTTGCAATTATAGCCCGTTCAAAAGAATTACTTTCATCCTCAATAAAACATAATTCTGGAATTCTAGATAAAACATCAGCGTGTTTCATGAGAATTGAATTTCTGTGTATTATGTCGTAATCATATTCTGATAGAAAAATCTCCCATCGTGCTATTTTAACATTAATATCTTTCTTTTTAAAGTTTCTTTTAAAGCAATACAATCAGTAACAATAGTAAACTTGATTCCTGAAAATAAATATGAAATCTCTTAATAGAGTTGACCACTGCTAGTGTTTCCAACTCAAATGAATGTAATTTTGCTTCATGACTATTTGTTCTTTGACTATAATACATAATTGGATGCAACTTTCCATCTTTTTGCTCTTGCATCAGAACACCACCGAATCCATGAGAACTGGCGTCAGTGTGAAGTTCTGTTCTGGCATAAGGAGAATATACTTTCAAAACGGGGTCAGCTATTAATTTGTCTCTTAGAGTTTCAAATGCTGTGAATTCTGATTCTTTGAAATGAAATTCTTTTTTATCTCTTTTCAATAAATCATATAGAGGAATTTGAGAAATTTGCGATAAATTTTCTGAAGTAACTAGCCAAACCAATGAATTTATTCACATCATGGATGTTTTTGGGAACTGGAAATTTTTTAATATATTCAATGTGTCTATCACTTGGTCGAATACCTGATTCATCAATTTTATATCCAAGATATTCAATTCTAGTTTTAAGAAATGAACATTTGCTCAATTGTAGTTGCAAATGATTTTTATTCAAAATTTGAAAAACTTCTTTCAAAATTTCCAAGTGTTCTTCAACTGTTTCAGTTGCGATTAATATATCGTCCATATAAATTTTGATTTTGCCTTTTTTTAAAAGATGCTGAATACTGTATTTATAAATCTCATAAACGCAGAGGGGCGTTACATAGTCCAAACGGAACGCGTGTGTATTCAAACTGGCCTACATGTGTTACAAAAGCAGTAAATTTTTGTGAATTTTTATCAATATGAAGATGGTGGTAACCGTTCTTTAAATCCAATGTAGTAAAATATTTTTCATTCTTTAAACTCTCCAATTGTTCTTCAATTATCGGCAAAGGGTATCTATCTTTAACGGTAATCTTGTTCAATTCCCTGTAATCCACACAAATTCTCCATGATTTATCCTTTTTCTTTACTAAAACTATTCGACTAGCGTAAGGTGAATTACTCTCTTTAATAACACCGTCTTTCAATAATTTATCAATTTGAGATTCAACTTCTATTTTTGGCTATGTGACAAACGTCGCGGTGAAAAATTGAATGGTCGTTTATCTGTTAGTTCAATATTCATTGAGTAACATAAATCTAGATTAGATGGAGTTAAACGACTGTTGTTATATTTATCAAGGAATAGAGATTTGATGCTTCGTATATCCGTTAATGAAGTTCCGTCATCACCAATATCTAATAGATCCACGTCAGTTTTCAAGAATGTGTCTGTACTTACCTCTATATTGTTAATTTCAAACAGTGGATAATCTGCACAAGTCACCGACTTCGAAGAAGCTTCTGTAATTAATTGGTTTTTGACTGCAAATTGCAATGTTCGATCGTCATACCCAACTATCAAGTTATTGCGCTTAACGAAATCCGATCCCAAAATACACATCGGGCGCATTGTGGAATCTGGCACAATCTTGAACTGTAAATTATAAATATAATCATCAATTACAATTTCTGAATCAAAAATACCCAAAATATTCAGTTTTGAATTATTTAAACCTACATATGAATTTGAAAATGTTTTATGATATTGAATTTTATCTGAAACAAAACTACTTTTGATTAAACATATAGGACTACCTGTATCAAATAAAGCATCTGATTTAATTAAATGATTATTAATTCTTATTAAAATGTTGAAATATACTTGTTCTATACTAACCCTACCGTGATTGTGTTGTGTTACTCGTGTAGAACATTGTTCTTCATTGATAATTCCTCCGTCGAAGCATGACCACGCTGCAACGTTTCGAGTATTCGATTGCTGCCAACCAACATCCCGAGAATGAGAATTTTGTTGACTACTTTGAAGCCTGTCCTGCGTCGCACGATTTAAACTTCCGCATGGATAACATCTTCTGTTACTTGAATCTTGTAGCGATGAACGCATCTGCATCTGGTTTTCATAACGTAAGATTGCATCCAGTAAGGATTCCACATCAGCAAATTTCATAGTACTCAGAGCCATCCTCAAATTAAAGTCCAATAAGCCATTAATTATATACTTGATTATAACTGTTATGCTCAGGTCAACAATTCTTGCTTTGGAAACGATTTCATAAACGAAATTTTCATAACTTTCATTCGGCTTCTTCGTCCGCTTCATCAACTCAATGTGAACATCCACCTCATCTATTCTATTCTAGTAGGAAACGCTCGTATTATACGTTGCTTGAAATCAGCCCATGCAGTAATATTTTCTTCAATACTTTCAAACCATATTCTTGGAACCGGTCCTAATCGCATTACTGCATAATGCAGTGCAGCACGTTCATCCCAACCGTACATACTTCCTAAACTTGCAATCTTCCGTAACCATTTTTCTGTTGTTGTCATTTTTGGATTGAACTCGGGAATTAAATTTCGTACATCCTCAGGGTGCAGAAACATTTGGATGACGCCTGATTGAAACATTTCTGGTCTTGAAAAAAACTTCTGTTGCGCCAGATAAAAAAAATCTTTACGACTTTACAGGTTCAGAGTTTCAGGTTCATCCCACTTCTGAAATTGAAGTAACAAGGGAGCATTCATGTATAACGTCTGCTTTATTCGGTGTCTTTGAGTGTTCTGTGTTACAATAATTAAGTGTTGGTTCTCACTATCTGACATCTCAATATTTGCCTACTATGATTCTTCCACTACAAATGAATTTACCATAAATCCCGCAATAGGAATTTGTAGTGACTGGATGGAAACGGTAGTCAATTATGATTTACCTTACGATGTGTTCATTCCTTCCCGCCAGGAGTGGGAAGGAGGTGGACCCAGCGTTCCAACAGGCTCTATAAATTTCTTCACAGATGGTTCGAAAATGAATAATCTGACAGGATCCGGAATCTATGGCCCTACAACAAAAATTTCTGTCCACTTAGGACAGTGGCCCACAGTATTTCAGGCGGAAATATATGCAATATTAGAATGCGTGTTATTATGCCTGAGGAGAAAGTATAGATTTGCAAAATATGTATTTTCTCTGACAGCCAAGCGGCACTTAAGTCGCTTAATAACTACACTTGTAACTCAAAGCTAGTAGAATCTACCTATATTGGATCCCAGGACATACGGGTCTAGAGGGAAACGAGATTGCTGATGAGCTAGCCAGGAATGGATCTAATGAAAGGTTCATTGGCCCTGAGCCCTTCTGCGGGATCTCAGACTGCTCTGTAAAAATGGAACTGAACAAATATATGGTCAGTCAAATCACATCAAACTGGAATGCACTTCCCCATACGAGCCAATCCAAAAGGCTCATAACGATTAACCCCAAGAAAACCCAACAACTATTAGGTCTCAACAAAAGGGATCTCAACATCCACACCGGTCTAATAACTGGACACTGCCCCAGCAGATACCATCTACAAAAGATCGGAGCAATCCGAACCTCAAATTGCCGCTTCTGTGACGAGGAGAGAGAAACATCAGAACACATCCTCTGCTATTGCAGTGCATTTACCCAATGTAGGTTAAAAATTCTCAGCAAGCCCTTTTTAGGGCCTGCTGACATATGGATCTTATCCCCCAAGGACGTGGTTGGCTTCATAAAGCTAGTCTCGCCCGAATGGGGGAGTCACATACTGTAACTCAGGATCTCTATTCATCAATAATAGATGGTCTTGAGTTCAGTCGATACCAAGGTATCTCAGTGACAAACATGTTACTGAGATAACTTGCGTATTTCACAGCAAAAGGGTATCCCGGATAAAAAATATCATTGAAGAATCATAAATTTTACTGTTACTACACCATTTGGAACAAAATATTTACCACTGAATGTAATGGAAATTTTACTATAAAATTGCATAAGAATGAATTGTTTTGCACGATAAAATCAATGGTAAATGGGACTTTTACAATAAAAAATAGGGGTTGTTATGTATCTTTACAATAAAATTTTTGAAAATTTTCCATACAAAATTCAGAGCAAAACAATTGATTTTACGGTTCTTCAATGGGATGATTTCTACGAATGAAACAATAGAAAACAGTGTGTTTTAAATGTTTTTCCTTACTTTTTTTATTGTTTTCCAATAGAAATACAATCGGATTAAGAATAAATTTTTCTCTGTTATTACAATAGAAATTCAGTAAAATCTAATATTTTACAATTTATTTTAATAACATCTTTACAAAACATCATTACATTTTATAATATATGAATTCATATTATAAAATGTAATGATATTTTGTAATGGTATAAATAATTTTTTGCATCTCACAGGAAATGTGGATTTTTTCCTATAATAAAATATATCATAGAACAAAAAATCACACTGTAAATTTAATTTGAATTTAATTCAAATTTAATCTTCTTCACTTTTGGTTTAATTTTGATTTATTCCTATTAATTTTAATTCAATTAATAAATTGTATAGCGCAGGAATAGTGCATGAAAAGACACTGAGTTTAGTACGAGGCACTGAAGACGGCGTTTATGTTGAAGTTACAATCAAGTGGTGGAAATGGGTGAGATAGTACTAACTCGTCTTATGAAATGTTAAATTTAATTTCAATTTAATTTTATTTTTTTTCTTAAGTTAAGTTTTAATTTAATTTAATTAATCTATCTTAACGGTGCCTTCCTTTCTTTGACGTAGATTTGTGCACACTCGGGGTGTCATTGAAAGTTAGATACTGCTAGATACACATAATCACTTAATGTCTGAACTATTTCATTCGAGAGAAAGGCTTTATCTACAGCTGGTACGTATTGAAAAATTTAAGAACACTGTTTTCGAATGGCTTCCAAAGTCAGCTGAAAAGTTATGCACGTTGACTGGGAACTGCTGCAACTGTCTAACGCATCCATTTAACTTTGGCACAAATACAATGAACGATGCACGGTTAATGGTCGGCGTCACATAGCACGAGAAGTTAGCATCCAGCGGAAGGTTGGCAAAGACTTTGTAGCTCAACATAACACGCATCAAACCGTAGTGGTTTGCCATTTCGTCTGCCTTTGAAGTCACTTTCGATCGTATCTTGAAGCTCTTTCAGAGCTGACATGCAGTTACTCTGGTTTTCATCTAGCTTTTTATCTCTTTTTATGAACGCTGTAAGAACAAAAACTTTATAGAGTAAACAAAAAATAATAACGGAAGTAGTACCTCACTTACCCGTCTACTTGGATAGAATCGAACAAGCCGGATGTTCCGCACTACTTGTTGCCGCAACGCCATCCGTCGAGTAACGATTGACGAAGGTGATGCGATTCACTGACTTGTCTTTTCTCGGTTAACGGCAGCAATTACTGTTGTCAGAATTAGACTGACTCTTAGCCAATGCATTTGAACCGTCCTTCGCAAAGGATGAATTCAAATAGTGCGACGGAGAAGATGACGACTGGTGTTCCCATCGGCCGGGATTCAGTGAAGCCAAGAAGGATGTCATTTTGGATGAAGCCCCAGAAAATCGAGATCGGGAACTGGATGATGGCGTCACATGGGGTGTTTCTGCCAGAAGACGATCCTTGCGTTTTCCCATTATAAATCAGGTATGCATGACCGACGATGTTGTTGAAGAACCGGACGGGGTTCAATCCACTAGCGACTGACTGCTGTCCACTTTCGAAAGCAGTGCTTGTGGCAGTATTTGAACTATGTGTTGTTTGGGGTTTTGCTTTGGTGGAACCATGCGCTTAAGTATAAGGATGTCGGACACCTTCAGCTGTCTGGAACTGTGAAAGCTTGTATCGTTATGGGATGCACACTCAGTTGTGGTCAACAAAGGCAGATGAGACCGAAACCGGTGACATCTGAATACCCGGCTCCGCATGTGGAGCGATCCGGGAACCGGGCGTATCCGGGAAATGGTGTGCCTGATTGCTCCATCGGTAAATCGTTCACATCAACAATGTTTCGAACAGCAATACCCAAATTATGAATTGCTTCAGCAGGATAAGCTGTAATATTGAGCTAAAAAAAGATTACAGAGAATATTTCGAATTTCATGCAACATACCTGTAATATCACCAGGTACCGTGTGTCGAGTAGGAAGAGGCCAAGAGGTTGCACACAAAAAAAAATCGTTGGTAAAATTAAGAGAAACGTTGGTAAAAATAAGAATTTTAGTTAGTGATTTTCAGTAGAAAGTAATCGACTGTTAAATTTACCAACAAAAAAATGTTGTTCCACGATGAGCAAATTACAAGTTTTCTTCTTAAATTTAAGTGTGTTTTTTGCTATTCAGATTGAATATTGTCGCTTTCAGAATGAAAGTTATGCGTATATTTAGGTTCATAGTTTTCTTTTCAATCAAAAATGTTATTTATGAAACGAATTCACTGTTCCATTTAATTTCAATATACTTGATTTCAAGTATAGTGAAATTAAATGGAACTGCACGAATAATAAACAAGCATTCGAAACATTTATTTATAAGATTTTTCTCCTGAATATAAATAGCAAGTAAGCATGAACTGATTACATAGTAAGTACATATTTTTTATACTCGATACTGTATCGATCTTCTCTATCATCGTCTTCAACATTAGTGAGCTGATATGAAATTTGTTTTCTTACAGAATTTAGCAAAAAAATTTACTGTACACAAGACAAACGCAGAAAATGCATGCTTTCTGCTGCTTCAACATTAAAGTAGTCGAAATGTTCGATCTATATGAGTAAACACAAAAATAATAATATTAATCATACTGTGCATTGCTATGACCTCTTCTTGTTCATTTGTAGGGACTTCTAAATAATATCTAAAACATAACCTTTCTAAGTAATTTAAGTGTGTTCGAAATGCAATGGACATGAGTGCAGAAAGCTTATGGTTGGTGAAAACATAAAAAAAATATGAGATCATTAAACGCACGCGCGAGCACTACGAAATTCAGCAAAAGGCAATAAAGATTTTGAAACGCATTTTTTGTGTGCGGGGATTTGCATCTGATGGCGCTGTCCTCGAACTGCGAAACTATGAATTATTGTTGTCGTACTCCGGGACCCTAACGCTGGTTTCTACTCCATCGGTGCCGTCAACTCCGCCACCCTCCAAATTCTTTGAGCTGGCCAGCTTCAACTGTTCCTGTTCGTACTTGACAAAGTCGTCGAATAAACTGGGCCACGCTTCGGTATCATCGTACTGTGTAACATCACAGGTATCCACAAAGTGAACACCAACCGCCACAGACCGAACCGGAATGTGAATCTTTACAGATGCTTGAAGTCCTCGGAGTCGGTTTTCAGCTTCTCCACCATCTGCTCCAGCCGGAGCTTGATGTCGTCGATGTCGGCGTCGTTTATCTTCTGCAGGCCCTGGATGAAATCCGACTTGGTGAACTGACACATCTGGGATGCGTCCAGAGGCCACGCCAGCACCAGGATGGTGGAGTTGTCTGGCTTATAACCTATATTATAGCACAGCCGCTCGATGCCTTCTTATAAGATTGCGTCCTCCTGGCCATACTTGTACTCCTCGAACAGCTTGTTCAGATCGTTGTCGGAGATTTGCGTCGCGAGATCTTTGCCTGGAAAACTGCCACGATCCGGTAGTGCGTTTATGTTCCCGTTAAGTAATCCATTCGTTTTTTTTAAACTCCCGCTTTTCCTTTCAGAACCCATTGAGGTCAAACGTATTGGGCTGGTAGCTAGTAAATAATCCGTTCCGTTAACAGCCGCTTCCGTGTCGGTGATAGCCGTTTCCGGTCCGGCTACCACCCCGGAAATCTCTTCCACGTTATTCGCCGTCGCATTTGCTGGCGATTTGAAGCACGTCAGACAGCTTCCGTTTTGTTGGGGCCGTGCCACCTGAAAGAATAAGAGCAAATTTGATCGATCATGATTAGTATACTTTGTGGTTCCTTGTTCCGTTTACGGCAACAGATTGCTTAAGACAGTCAATAACAGAGTTTTAAGGGATATAATATCAATTCAGTAGAAAACCGAATTAGCCGAATTGATACGCTGTATGAGATGAAAAGAGCGCACCACTTCCGAAGTTAGGTTTAGCGTACGGATTGTGAGAAAAATCCAACTGCGCTAATCGTACATTTTGGGTTTCTACTGCATTGATAATATTTACATTCAGACGTCTATCCGTTCTAGTTTTTATTTACCTTATCAAATGAATAATGTCCGGCGCCCCTGCGAACCAGCTTCATATCGTAGAAGTGTGTTTTTGTATCCCAATACAGAAACCGAGATAGAAGCACTGGTACTCGGCACCTCGCAGCAGGTTTGATGGAATGTGTCAAATTTCACGCTCCGGCATTTTTATGTAGTCGGTGGTGCTGTTATGTACATATAGTGAACTATCCTGATGAGAGTTTCCCGTCAGTCGTGTAGTCTTACGGAAGTATAGTCTTACCGATGAATGGAGTTCCAATGCGTTCCAATGTACGATCGGAGACTTGAAGTGCCGATGAGGGTTTTAATTCACTGTAGAGACAATAAAAATATGATATAATTAGATTCTCGAATGGGAAATCCGTCTTCAATCACGTCATTTTTTTGTTTTTCAAGTTTATTTACCTTGTCCTTACGGCGGATGCGATTATTGAAATTCCACCGGGAGGAACTGCACACCGGTATAATCTGTGTTGATGGGACTGCAGTTTTGAATAAGGCAAAAAACTAGACCGAACTATGGAGTGGATCGAAATAAATTTTCTCCCGAAGCGGGAACTATTATTATGGTGGACAATTAGTTGCCAAATGGATATTATTTTTAGCAAGTGTTGCCAAACTTCAGGAATATTTGGATACTATTTAAATATTTTTTATCTGTCAAATGAAAAATTTTGACTTTGGAAATCACAATTTTTCGTTCAGAAAAAAACTTTCAAATTAAAAGTTTTATTTTGAAAATAAAAGTTTCGCTACTCAAAATTACCAAAACTGAGTAACTTTTGAAATGACAGTGCAATTTTCTTAAAAGCACAATTTTTTTTTTCTGTGTGTGCCGACCACGGTGTACGTTTTACTTTAAAGAGCACAAACGGGAAGATTTTCTGGTTTTTAATTTTAGCAGTAACCATAAAATAAAAACACAAAAATTCACACAAATGCGATTCGAAGTGATACGTCATAGGTTGACGATTACACGTTAAAATGGAACTAGTTATCTTTCGAGTAAAAATGATAAATCAAATTTTTTTTTTTAATTTGTAAAATATTATTATTAATATTAACTAATATTAACTATAGTAACATTTTAGGATTTATAATACTATGATGATACTGAAAATTAAAAAAAAGTCAAAAATGAAAGTTATTGTTATTTTATGGTTTTCAACTGTTGCTTCGATATAATATATATTTTAAAAATCATATAATTTTTAACATCAAACATGTTTTTCTTATCAACAAAATAGAATAATTTTAAATTTTGATCAAACTTTTTATTAACATTGGCGGACAATAAAAATATTATAGAATGCATTGGTAACATTAGGGTTTATTGTGGTTTTAAGGTATATACAATATATGTGTTTTTCCACCGGTAACAATCTACAATAAATGTACAGTAGATTGTTTTGTTTCCCATACAATCTACAGTATTCTATTGGTTCAAACCATACAAGGTACTGTAAATTTTTATCCGGGATATCACAATAGTCCTAAAATCTGGACGCAGTGATCTTCACCCGACAAACGAGGAAAAAAAAAAGTGTGTACATCGGAACAGTGGTGCTAACATGTTTTACTTACTTTTCAGGGGAAGTATGTCAAACATTGGCACTTTATTTATTAGTTTTATCATAGTTTCCTGTAAAAAAAATAACTTTCTATCACAATATTTTAAATGTGGAGTAAGAGCTCATTATATATTGCTTAAATAAAATGACAAATCATTATGACTTCGATTATAACATAATATTCTTGAAAGATAAATTAATCAGTAACACTGTATGCAAGCTCTTTTGCATGTTTGCTGCAACTTCGTGCATTTGGCGAACTCAGTGCCAACTGCAATAAATTAGTCATAGAAAACTTGAACCTCATTTTTTTCGGTTCAGCATTTTTCGGCCCTAATCATATGTTGCTCGAGATATTTTCTTTAAAGTCTTTTGTGTGTAAACTTTTTCTAGCAGTGTAGAGCTGGGAGCTGCGGAGAGTCAAAACGATTGTCAAAAAATCACACGTGTAAATCAACTCATACCAAAGATAGTTTATTTCTAACGAAACTGAATTATTTGGTGTCATTTCAAACCTATCGAGAAGATTTAATAAGTGAACAGCTTGATTTAATTTTACGCAGGGCTGGCATACTCCTCAGAGTAGTCGAAATGTGGGTGTCTTTTGCACTCCTCAAAAAAACCGCAGAGAGTGTGTTTCGCTTATCGCTCATTCTTTCTCTTCCACAACGCAGTGAGTCCTCTTTGTGTTTCTACTCTGCATCGAATGCATTTGTCAGACACGAAGAGTTGAGGATAAATGATGAAATAAACACACCGTGTTCCTCAATGAGTTTTGACAAAACGATGAATCAAACAGAATAAAAATAAACATTGCCAAAGAAAGTTAAATGTAGCTGTTGATACTATTTATGCGTAATAAGATATTTTTGTTTTTGCTGGCTTTTGTGGATGTCTGTGGGCAAAACTATTTAGAAGCAATTGTACTACCGCCCCACCTGCTTTAAAATAAGTTACTGACGAGACGATTTCTAAATACAATTTCCGTCAGGTAATCTTGGTAAATATAAAGGTTCTAAATTCGGAACAAAAACAGAAAACATTGAACTTATATAAAGTTCCATTATTTCATTTCAGTGCTAATTTTTTTCTTTATGTTAGCATCATGCCCAATGTACTCCTGCTGTCTACAACATTCAGAATAATGTTCACGGCCGTATGAAAGTTTTCACACAATTCTGTGTAAAATAGTTTTAGAAAAGATGTTTGATTTACGCCAAGCTAAAAATAAACAGTTTTAATTCCCCTTCCGTCTCCAGGCGAATAAAGGTTGCATGAAGAAGAAGAAGCCGAAAGATATTAGAAAAAAAAATGGCACGGGAAAGTACTCGGTGAAATTTATAAAACTCTTCTCACAAATTCTAGACATCAGTGCAATATCACATAAAATTCAAAATTATGTGTTTTTATACAATATAAGGAAAGTTCATCCCCGTACTGCTAACCGCATTTATCTAAATTGCTCCTAGAATTTTCGAGAAGCGTTTTCAAAATTTACCCGTTTGCTTTCCCGTGCCATTCCTTTCAAATATCTTTTAGCTTCTTCTTCTTCTTAATCTTTTTATTCAATCTTTATTCGCCAATTTAGCATGGAGCGCCAAACTTTATTAAAACCTCGTCCTTTCTAACTGAGACGTTAGTTAACTAATTTTCAAAAGCGAAGTATGTTTGTGTTCCAAAAAATTTTAGCGAGCTTCATAGAGGAAGAGAAGAATATTGCACTAAGTGGCACAACTTTGTGCTGGTCCAGCTCGCACCGGTATGATTCTCTCACTCTTCGTCTTCGTCCTCACTCACCGTGTTGGCTTTGTTACACGATGAGTATCAGCGTCACTCTCTGTGGTGTGTATTAAAATCTCCTCATTGTGCACAGTATGTGAGGAAATGCCAGCTCTGATTTTACGATCGGCACAATAATTTATGCAATGCAGTAAATCGACGAAATCTTTGAAATTAATTTTAAAGGATAAACATAATGATAATTCAATGTGAGAAAATCGTAGCGTGTACATTGAACACTGAGCGGGTGTCAAGCAAAATATCTTGAAAAGGAAAACTGTCAAAACGCACGCAAACGTATCAATTGTGTTTGACCCATAAAGAGCTGAGCAGAATGGATACGTTTGCGTGCGTTTTGACAGTTTTGCCATGGGAAAACTGTCAAAACGCACGCAAACGTATCCATTCTGCTCCGCTCTTAAGAATCGAACGAGTCCGCAGCCGCAGCTCCCAGGTGTACACGCACAGCTGAAAGTACACGGAGAAACACGTTTACTCATTAATGGGTACTTTTTCTTTGCTATCTCTTTTTCTGCTGAAAATTTACCCATTTTGAGAGAATAAGTGGATCTACTCATTTAAATGAGTAAATCCACTTATTCTCCCAAAATGGGTAAATTTTTCAGCAGGGAGAAAGAGATAGCAGACAAAAAGTACCCATTAATGAGTAAACAATTTTTACCGGGTATGCTCTTTTGGGCAGAAATACACTCTTTTCCGGGAGAATGGGACTACCCACAAAAGGAGTAAAATTTGACGCATAAAAAGAATAAGTTTTACACACTTTCCTGTTTTTATGCATAAATGTTATTCATTTGTGAATATAAGATAGTCATAATTATGCATAATATTTATTCCTTTTTGTGTGTAGTCCCATTCTCCCACGAAAGAGCGTACTTTGAAGTCATAATTAAATAAATACTTTATAGTCAAAAGAGCATACTTCAGTCTTTTGTGTGTAAACTTTTTTTAGCAGTGTAGAGGGCAAGGCTTAATTCGTGAACGTATCCCTTGGTGATACTTTTGTTTGACTTTTGAAAACAAAATCAAAACATTACTCATCATCAAAATTTCTCAGAGGTCTCATGATCGAGGATCGCGGCCATCTTGAAGAGTTAGCACGCTATTTTTAGAAGCGCGGTGAAAATTCGATAAAAAACGCTAAATAACAGTAAATATTTATCGGTAGAGTTTGTGAAGAAAAGTTTGAGTGCCTAGAGTAAAGTGCAGGAGAAGAAGTAAGGATGCCGGCCAACGATGCCCCTCCCGGACACGAAGCAATCAAAACGGTCCGAAACCAAGAACTGTGTACACATACAAAAACACGGACAGCGGGCCCTATCGAGTGTTGGTAGAGCTCACGAATAACAACGATGGAAACCTCTACATCAACAAGCTATCGCTGGGAAAAATCCTGTGCAAGAAAGCAGACTACAAGCAAAATGTGATCAACGTCAAACCACTAGGTCGCAGGAAGTTGATGGTACTGATGAAGACAGCCCAATCGGCCAATCTGTTACAGGCAGACGAATCGCTGAAGCAAAAAATTACACGTCGTACATTCCGAAGCATTTTCTAACAGTATCTGGAGTGGTTTCTGGAGTACCAGTTGAGATGACACCGGAGGAAATCATGAACAACATTAGCAGCACGGTCCCAATACTGGAAGTGACGAGACTACATCGCTATGACAATCAAGTGAAAATACCGGCCACTCGGATTGGGGTTACCTTCCGCAGTAACCAAATACCGAAAGAAGTAAGGATTTTCTGTTGCACAAACACGGTACAGCCATTCGTAAGCAAGGCTGTTTTCTGTGAAAAATGCCTAAGGTACAACCATCGCACGCAGAATTGCAGATCACGACAACGGTGCACAAGCTGTACTCTGTCCCACGACGAAGAAGGTTTTGAAGAATGCCAGAACTCAGTGAAGTGCCTGCACTGCAAAACAGAAGGGAACCACCGAACCGGAGACTTTGCCTGTCCGGAAAGGAAGCGACAAAACAACCTAAAAATCATCCTATCAAAAACCAACCTGACGATGCAGGAAGCCAGAGAAATGTACCCAATCTACACAGAGAACCAATACGACGTGCTGGAGAACATTGAAGATTACCCCACTCTACCGGAGACGTACGCCGAAGTAAGTCTGAGCAAAACAAGAACTAAACCGCAAACAAACAGAGCAAGAACATCCCATACCACGAAACGAACATCAGAGGAAGTCAACATTGGAGAAATGATACCTATCTACAACGAAAACAAGAAACGGAAAAACCAGCAAGAGGACGGAGTGGCGCTTTTCAACCGCTACCGAGTAAACGAGTTGGAGAAACTACAATGGAAGATCAACCAGATGCAGCAACAAACGGAACAACCAGCACAAACGCTGCAAGGAAGCGAAAACGCAGAGATGGATCTGAACAACGATTGCTCGCAGGTAAGCCAGTCAGTTGTCACAAAAACACTAATACGGAAAAGCTATGATAAGAGTCTGAAAATAAATAATTAGCCTATGGAATCAGTTAAACTTTTCAATGTAACATACAAAGTATATCGAAAAACAAAAATGAACTAACGCGAGTGTTAATACAAGAACAATATAAAATAGCATTAATTTCGAGTGCTGGACAAAGAAGGAGTTAGAAAATGACAAATACAAGATACCAAACTACAACAACTACTACAGCTCACGAGACGACGGATACGGAGGAGCCATGATGATTCTACACAGGTCGCTGAGAAGCAAACACATCGAGTTGAAGAATACGAAGAATATACAAGCAGTAGGAAGATTGGTGACGGGCCTGGATTTGGCAGTAATATCGATCTACGCATCTACGGAGCCACCATCGCTGAATTCAAGAACGGAATGCAGGATATTATTCGAAAGGTCAGTGTCTTCAAAAACTTCGTGATTGGCGGAGACATGAACGCACATAGTAAGCTTTGGGATGAACATCACGCGGATAACAAAGGTGAAGCGTTGCACGAGATCATTACAAATGAAAATGTGATTCTTCTCAACGATAAGAAACCCACTTTTTTCCCTGCGGAACTAAACAAGCGAC
The DNA here is from genome assembly GCF_024139115.2 of Armigeres subalbatus. Classification (NCBI taxonomy): domain Eukaryota; kingdom Metazoa; phylum Arthropoda; class Insecta; order Diptera; family Culicidae; genus Armigeres; species Armigeres subalbatus. Next base: position 378,496,562 of record NC_085141.1, on the reverse strand, counting down.
CGTCAACCATAGATCTGGTTTTGTGTTCCCCAGCGATCTACCAACAAACAACAATACTGGTTTTGGACTATGGGATCGGTAGCAGACACATGGCGATAAAAACAACTATAGACACGAATGCAAGAATCACCGAGGGCAAAATCATCAACAAAAAGAAACTACTGCAAGAGATTCGCACACTGGATACAACAAAAGCAACCAACTTGAAGGAACTACAGGACGTGACAAAGAAGATCATTAGGACCTGCAAACAGAAAACAGATATCAACCGAAATACTGGTGGAGTGTGCAAGTAGAGGAGGCATGGAAGAACAAGAAAGAAGCCAGGAAGAAGTTCAACCATACAGGAGCATTGCAAGACCTTGTTGATATGAAGAAAAAGAATGCATATTCAACAACAAAAAAAACGAGCTAATGAAGAGTAAATTCCAGGAATTTGCGGCAAGTATAGATCCTAGCACTAGTTCTAAACTCTTGTGGCGAAAAATCGGATCACTTACAGGAAAAACAAGGAAATTCAGCAACACAACTGCGCCATTGGATCGGGCATCAGCAGAAGAGTTCCTAGATAAGCACTTCCCGAGAGGGGAGAACTACCCAGCACAACAACTAATACCAATAACAGAGAACATCCTGGACACAGAAAACTGGAACCGAATACTGGATCGGAGGAAAAAACCATCAGCACCCGGCACGGATGGAATAACATACGAAATGCTCAGAAACGTCAAAACGGATGTACGTGATATGATTATAACGGAGTTGAATGATATGTGGAAGAAAGGGAAAATAAATGATTCGCTGAAACTGATCAAGATAGTACCGGTACCCAAACCCGGACGCGACCCAGACGTCATCGATAATCTGAGGCCAATCGCAATGCTCAACTGTATACTCAAAGTGATCAACACAGCGGTACTAGGAGAAATTGAAACATTCCTTAGTAACAACGAAATCTTGCCCCAAAACTCTTTCGGATTCCGGAAACATCGATCTACAGCTACAGCTCTAAGCTACATAACGAACAAAATAGCCAACATCAAACGTAGCAAAAAAATCGTTGCAATCATATTTCTAGATCTGAGTAATGCATACAACTCAGTTATAACCAGCACGCTAGAAGGAATTCTACATAGCATCGGTATGCCACCAGAGATATGCGCCTGGATATATTCATTCCTTATCGATAGACAAGTACAGCTACAGTCAACAACAGGAACGGTAACACGCACGGTAAATGATGGCCTACCCCAGGGGGATGTGTTATCACCGACGTTGTTTAACGTCTACACAATGGCATTACATGATATAGACGTAGAGGGAACTGAATTGGTTCAATTTGCAGATGATTTTTCGGCTGTCATCGAAGGAGATTCTCTAGAAATGGTCAACCAAAGAGCACAGAAGTACGTGAATGAACTAGCTGCAAAGGCCAATGAACTCAATCTGAGCATCAACTCTGAAAAAACAAAAACACTTTTATTCCAAATGAACAAAAAAACTCTAGACATAAAAATCAATGGATTGAACATCGAAGCCGTGAACGCGCATAAGTACCTTGGTCTAAAATTCGATAGAGGATTCAACTTCGGTGCTCACGTCAGAGAAGTCAAAAGAAAAATGACCGACCGCATGAATATGCTAAAAGTAATCAGCAGCAATAGGACAGGCGGTCACCCCCAAACGATGGGGACAATCTACAACGGTTTAATACGAGGCTATTTAGATTATGGATCGACGGTATATGCTAATGCCAGAAAGACAAACCTTCAAGCGATTACAGTTGCCAGCAACGCTGGATTAAGAAAGGTAACAGGTTGCTCTAAAACCACACCAATCAACACGCTCTACGCGATCGCTAGCCAAACACCTCTGGAACATAGGAGAGAACTAGTAGCAGCTAAAGAAATCATCCGACATGTGCAGTTTGATAGCCCGGTCTGGTCGCAGCTAAAAGCCATGAGCAGCGAAGACCTACAGGATAAAACTCTCTCTTACCTGGAATCTACATTTGTGAAGTACAAGAAATTACTTTTTCTAATTTCCAAAACTGTCCGAGTAAAGAAAAAAAAAGTCATCGAAGTAGAGACCGAACTGGAAAACACCGTATGGAGGAAAAAACATACATCGGATAGAGTATTGAAGCAAGCTACACTGGGATTGCTGATGGGGAAATATCGGAAATGCACCAAAATCTACACCGACGCCTCCAAGGCGGAAGACAGATGTGGGATAGGCATTTCGACGAAACCAACAAATATCGACTGAATTTGAAACTACAAAACACAGTATGCAGTATGTCGGCAGAGCTGGAGGCCATATACGTGGCATTACAATATGTTGAAAAAGGCAAATCTACAATGCAGTTATTCTGACGGATTCAAAATCAGTCCCGAACGATTTGAATCACTGCTGATTTTACTCTTAGGGCCGATGTCCACGTAGCGTTTTTTTACGCTGCGTGCACGCCGCGTTCACGCAAACGTATGCACGACTACATTTGATGCCGGGTACCTTGCGTGGACTAGTCCACGCAGCTTGAAAAAACACTACGTGGGCATCGGCCCTTAGTGACCGTAACAATCAGAAAATCATTTTTTTCTCGAATAAATTTTTGCCATTACAATTGTATTTATTATAATTCTATTGTCAACATTTTTCTGTCAATAGATTTTATTGTACGTTTATTGGAACAACAATAATGCAATTTAATTGGTACAATAGAAGAACAATAGAATTGAATGTTCATCAATAAAATGTATTGTAATTTTATGATATTTGATTGTAATTCTATTGTATTTTCTATTCGGGTAGCTGGAGGAAAACTCACTGGTGAAAAGGCCTTTTTTTCCCTTCCCCTCACCACGGAACGCCAGTGGGCTTTCCTCCAGCTAGTGTCAAACAGTACAGTGACCGATTGATTTTTACACACCGACAAGCCGCCATTACCGAGCGTGGAAAGCTGGATAGCGGGTGGTTATTAACTCAAACATAAAATTTATTTGTAAACTAGTCGACCCGGCAGACGTTGTCCTGCATAGTAGGCGAGAATGTGCGTTCCGAACTGCCCATGCAAAGTTCGCATAGGAATCCCAATTTTAGTTTTTCACGATTTGCTCAACTTTACTCGTTGTTCGCGCATTAGAAAATATCATATAAACCCGTCGGAAACTATAACGAATGTTTCTGCTGAAGAAATGAAAAAAATCCATCCAGCCGTTTTCGAGTTATGCGGATACGAACACAGACCATTTCATTTTTATATATAAGATTTCTTTAGATTTTTGCCAATAAAAATGTGTGGATTTTCATTAGTGTGTGTAAACTTTTTCTATTAGAGGGCCTCTGCATACAAGGCTTAATTCGTGAACGTACCCCGTGGTGTAGTTTTGTTTGACTTTTGAAAACAAAATCAAAACATTACTCATCATCAAAATTTCTCAGAGGTCTCATGAAAATCTGCATTCTTCCTTCATTTTTTTACGAAATTTTGAAATTATTTTCGCATTACTCATCGCATGCGTATAAACTAGAATGGACGAAGATCTTCCAACCGAATTCGATTTGATTGTGGTGGGGACAGGTGAGAACAATCGTGACTTGTAGAAAACGTTTCTTCACTTATACCGAGATTTTTCCATTCCGGAATGGGAATTCACAGGTCTGACCGAATCGATTGTAGCTGCGGCTGCCAGCCGCATTGGTAAAACAGTTCTGCATTTGGACATCAACGAGTTCTACGGTGGCTGTTGGTCTTCTTTCAATTTGGAAAGCTTACGAAATTATGCGGAGGAATGTCGCAAGGAGGAAGGAACGGACGGAACAGTGAATGAGGGCGCGGTACATGATTCGCTGGCCCTGAAGAAGGAGGGTATGATACATAGAGTCAGCGAAGAGTGGTACAATTTCGAGGAACTTGGCGATGTGGACGATTGGAATAAGGAAAAAATCATGCAGCAGTTCCGTCGATTCAATGTGGACTTGACTCCGAAATTGCTTTACTCGCGCGGAGCCATGGTCGAGCTCTTGATATCGTCAAATATCTGCCGATACGCGGAGTTTCGTGCAGTGGACCGAGTGGCTACAATATGGAATGGACGGATTATGACGGTTCCTTGTTCGAGGTCGGATGTTTTCACCAGCAGGGATGTGAATGTTGTGGAGAAGCGACTGCTTATGAAGTTCCTGCAGAGTTGTGCCAGTTGGGAGACCGCAGGAGGCGAACACGAGGGTGAAGAGGTAGAAGGCAAAACCTTTCTGGAGTACTTGAAGAATCAAAAATTGACGCCCAATTTGATTCATTATCTGCTGTACACGATTGCCATGGGAAATGATCAGACTAGTTGCAGAGCAGGTTTGGAAGGGGTGAAGAAGTTTCTGTTGAGCCTAGGTCGATATGGAAACAGCCCATTCCTGTTTCCCATGTACGGATGCGGTGAAATTCCCCAGTGCTTCTGCCGGCTATGCGCAGTCTTCGGAGGCGTTTATTGTCTGAGTAGACCCATAGGCGGGATCAACTTTGCAAAGAATGTAGATGGCCGATGCTTCCAGTCGTTGAAATGCGGCAGCCAAACAATAGAGGCAAAATCGTTGGTAATTGGTCAGGGGTACGTGACGAAGGAGATTTTCCAAGATGGGGAGCAGATCGAGCAAAGACAGAAGCGTTGTGGACATATGGCCCGTGCCGTATTCCTGATAAATGTCCCTCTGGGCGGTGCATCGCAGAATACTGGAGGTGGTGGGGTGGCGCTCATGAAATTACCGCCAGTGCAGGGGCATGAGGATGGAGCTACCATAATTCAGTTGGCTCATTTTAGTGGCACCTGTCCAAAGGAAATTTGTAAGATTTCAAAGACTATAATTGTATTTGTAGCATATTTGGTGAACCGTATTCCCATTCCTATTTAGAAGATAGTTAAACGTTCTTTTTCTTGTAATGTGAGACTGAAAAAAAGAGCTGGGGCCTTTTGAATGAATTTTACATCAAAGTCATGAAGTTGGAAAACGGTTCACCATATGAAATATGAAGCAAATGCTGATTGATGATTTTTTCAGATCTTATTCACGTAACGGCAAAATCTGTCAGTGGGGATCCCAAAGTTGACTTAGAGCCTTACGTGTCGCAGATTCTCAGCAAAAATTACACCAAACCAGAATCGCCTGAAGGAGAAGAGTTTCCGGAGAACACTGTATCCACCATTCTCTACGAATTGTACTTCAACATTCCAAGTTGCACCGCATGTCAACAGTCTCTGGGGTCCCTGCCCAAGGGAGTTCATTTGGCGTGCGGTCCTTTGTACGAGCTAGACTATGATGAAAGCATATCACGGGCGCGAACTATATTCAAGGACATCTATCCGGAAGAAGAGTTCCTCCCGAGAGCTCCCGATCCGGAGGAAATCATCATCGGTGACGAGGAGCAAACGGATCAAGCTCAGGAGGTTGTTGCCAGTGCTGAGGAAAGCGACCAACTAGATAGCGCTCGGGAATGCCAGGAGAACGACTGCTCGCCGGAAACGAGTCCAGTTTCGGTCAGTACGGGGCAGGAGGCGAAAGAGGAAGCGATCGACAATGCCGAGGAATGTTTGGAACAAAAATAAACGGACTTTGGATTTTGCTGGCTTTGCTTAATAATTTATTTCAACTGTGTTGATATTATTGTGTACGTGTCTATTCGCAACGCTTTCTAATTAAATATTTAGCGGCAATAATAAATTATTCTTCGGCTTAAAGTAAACTTGCATCGTAATAGTCATTTTTAGTATTCAGAAGCCTAACACGAAAATGCTTTTAAATTGAAATGTTTAGGTTCTTCGACTCCTTGATCGCGCATGCGGCGTGACTTACATCAACTTCAAGGTCTCTATTGCTGCAATGATACGTTCGATTTCGATTTTGGACTGGTCCAGTTTTTCCAGGTTGTTCTTCCGCACCTCCTCTGGGACCTTGGTTTCATAATCGGCGGTTGCCATGGCCTGTTCCAATTTGTCAACGGTGAAGCTCAAGTTGTCTTTCTTCTTGTTAAGTTTTTCCACTTCCTTCTCAGGCTCGATAAGACCCTTCAACAGCAAATGAACAACGCACGCACCGGACACAGTCAAAATAGCGCAGCCAGCTGGGGGCGAAGCGCTGATAAGTTTGATCTCAGAATAGGACATAGTTGTTAAATCTCCAGAGAATTGCTCCAAAGTCGCCTTTGTAGCATCGTCGCTGCACATCACGAACGCTTCGGTCTTCGTCTTGTTCGGTAAGTTGTAGTCACTTCGAGCAGATCGGATAACCTTGGCCACACGCTGCACGAATTCAAAGTCCTTCTCAAGTTGCTCGTTGAGCCATACGCAGCTTTCCACCTCTGGATACGAAGCCACGCAAATACTTGCCACCTGTTCCACATCGGCACGCGGCAGACGCTGGTACAGTTCCTCGGTAATGAACGGCATAAACGGCGACAGCAGTTTCAGACCGAGATTCAAGCAGGTATAGAGCGTCTTTCGGGCATTAGCCTTCACTTCTTCGGAACCAGTTTGAAACACCGGCTTCAAGCATTCCAAATAGACGTCGCACAGATCGTACAACCAAAAATCGTAACATGCACTGGTTGTTTGGGCGAATTCATACTTCTCAAAGCCTTTGTTGGAAACGTCGATACAATTGGCCAAACGGGACAAAATCCACCGGTCAATGTTGCTCTCGGAACCGGTCTGAAAATGAATGAAATTTCATTATTTATTTGCATCAAAAACGACAATGAGGCTCGAAGTTACCAATTCCTGCAAAGCATCATAGCGCTCCTCCCCGGTGAAATACATCAAAGCGAATTTGGTCGCATTCCACAACTTATTGCAGAAGAACCGATAACCCTGGACACGCATGATGTCTAAATTGATGTCCCGACCCTGGGTGTTGTAGGCGCAAAGGGCAAAGCGCATAGCGTCGGTTCCACACTCCGGAATGCCATTCGGATAGTCCTGCTTTTGACCAGCCTTGGCCTTCTCAACCTCCCTTGGATCCAGATTAGAATCCAATAACTGGAGATGCAGCCCTTCCAATGTTATTCCCGTAATCACATCCATCGGATCAATCACATTTCCTAGCGATTTGGACATTTTACGGCCGTGGGCATCTCGAACCATAGGATGCAGGAATACCTCGCGGAATGGAAGCTTTCCGAGCAGAGTCTGGCCAAAGAACACCATGCGTGCGACCCAGAAGAACAAAATATCGTGCCCCGTCTCCAGCAGCGAGGTAGGGTAAAACAGCTTCAGATCATCAGTGTTGTCTGGCCAGCCAAAAACGGAGAATGGGAACAGGCCAGAGCTAAACCAAGTGTCCAAAACGTCTTCGTCCTGCTTCAAAGCGAGTGCCTCCTTGGGCACTTTTAGCTCCTTTGCTGCTTTTTCTAAGGCTTCTTCCTCGGTTCGACCAACGAACCACAATGATTCCGCATCCACATCAGCCGGCTTCTGGCTAGCATCTTTGAACGAAGCATGATAGGCCGGGATTCTGTGGCCCCACCAAAGCTGCCGCGAAACACACCAATCACGGATTTCATCCATCCAGTGGTACCAAGTCTTCTTATGCACTTCTGGAGTGATCTTCAGCTCTCCAGATCGTACAGCTTCCGTTGCGTTCTTAGCCATTTCGTCACACTTGACGTACCACTGGGGTTTGATCAGCGGTTCCACGACATCCTTTGAACGAGAACAAATCGGGACGACCATCGGATTATCGACAGTTTCCTTGTAGAGACCTTTAGTCTGGAGAGCGGCCAAAACAGCCTTTCTCGCATCGAATCTTTTCATTCCAGTGAACTCTCCATACTCTCCGGTGATGAAGCCATCGTCCGTGAAAATAGTAATAAACGGCAAATTGTGTCGTTTACCAACTTCATAATCATTCGGATCGTGCGCCGGGGTAATTTTCACGGCGCCTGTTCCGAATCCCATTTCAACGAAATCGTCACACACAATCGGCAATTTTCTATCGCAAAACGGATGCACAACAAACTTTCCATGCAGATGCTTGTAACGTTCGTCTTTTGGATGAACGGCAACGGCCGTATCTCCCAGCATCGTCTCCACTCGAGTGGTCGCCACGACGATCTCTTCGTCACTACCGTCCACTTTGTAGGCAAACGACACCAGTACTCCGAATTCAACTTTCTCGGTATATCCCGGAATGACCAACAATGTCCGGCCGGGGATTTCAACCTTATCAACTTCAATATCAGAAATGGCCGATCGCAACGCGCAAGACCAGTTGCCCAACCTGTTGCTCCTGTAGATCATTCCTCGCTCATGAAGCCGAACAAACGCCTCAGTGACGGCCTTGCACAGCTTGGGATCCATCGTGAAGCAGGCCCTGGTCCAATCGTACGACGAACCCAGCTTCTTCAACTGATGATAGATGCGATCGCCCTTCTCATTTCGCCATTGCCAAATCTTTTCGATAAACTTCTCGCGTCCCAAATCGTGGCGTGTTTGTTTTTGCTCACGCCACAGTTTCTTCTCCACCACGACCTGGGTGGCGATACCGGCGTGATCGCAGCCCGGCACCCACAATGCAGTGCGTCCCTTCATCCGGTGCCAACGAGTGATGCAATCCTCGATGGCGTTGGTCAGCGCGTGACCCAAATGTAGCGAACCAGTCACATTGGGCGGCGGAATAACCATAACAAACTGACCCTTGGGGTTGCTCTCCTTGCGCTGGAAAAGATGTGTACTAAAGTATTATGCAAAAAATTATAGGCATTTTTTTTCTAGGATGCACAATTCACCGAAAATAATACCATACTATTCATTAGACATACCAATAACAGTATTTCACTTGCTTTTTTCATTGATACGATTCTTTATTGAAGAGTTAATTTACTTTGAATAATCCTCACGAGATGAGACGGCCAAGGGCCGAAAATCTCGTGGTTAAGGACAATAATTATAATACTTTAAATAGCAAGTTATTCTACCAAACAGAAATCTCTCTAACACGAAGATGTACAAGTTTTTGTTTCTCTAATTGTTCTTATGATAAGGTGCTTTTGGGAATTGTGCATTCACAAGTTTGATTATCTGGAGAAACACAAATAGAAAACACTTACTGCATATTCAGGCTTGAAGAAACCTTCCTTTTCCCACCAGCTGTACCAGGCAGCTTCGACGTACTGCGGACTATAGGCTTCCGGGAAGGGACCCGACAAATCTTTCTTCTCGCCTTCCTTGGTGTTTCCTTTGTACACGATGGCCTCTTTCGTCGTCTCCTTTGCTTTTTTCTTTCATTGTGACACGTAATAAAACGCATAAGTCCATTAATAAAAAAGAGAGCGAAATAATTTACTTTCACTTTTTTATGGAAACCTCTATTAGCTATTAGCTACAATGCGCATTTGCCGAAACTGCTGCAGCTCAGTGGAAAGGTTAGATCGCGATGGGAAATTTGGCAACATTCTGACGCAATATTTTGAACCCCCTAAAATGACTCACCTCGGCCTTGGGCTTAGCAGCGGCCTGTTCCGCTTGTTGTTGTTTCTTGTTCATCTTTTCCTGCAACTTAGCCAGCTTGGCAGCCTTTTCTGCTTCCTTTTTGAGCTGCTTTTCCGTCTTGACCGGAGCTTCTCCGGACTCAACAACCGTAGAACCATTTTCCACTGGATCGGACATTGTTGCTTATTTTACGTGCACTTCACCTGGTTTGGATGGAGGAAAATAGACACCGTAGGTGGGCCTTCAGTAGAAGCACTAGGTTGGATTACGTTTCCTTACTACTGGAGGCTAGCACAAGGTAACGCGGATAAAAGTGCCAACCAGACCCCAAACACGCGAGAAATGAAAGACGAACAGATTTTGACTGCGATGCGACAGAAGGGCGACTCCGACTGCATGCACGACGTGCACGAATTTTGACAACATGAGGGCTCTTTGGAATAAATTGTTTGGTATAAAACGATCGATTCAATCCGACAAGGATGAGAACGTAGCCCAAATTGTAGAATCTATCTCCATATAGGGATGTCGCACTCGCGAAGACAAAAACCTTCCTACTTCTTCCCTCTTTCATCCTCCTTTTATTTATTCTTCCTTTTATCTCCTGTTTTCTTCCTTTTTTTCCTTTTCCTTCTTTCTTCTTACTTATTTCTTCTTCCTTCCTCCTATTTCCATCTTTCTTGTTTCATATTATTCAGACTATAAGGCCGAAGTGGCCTGTGCGGTATATATTATCAATTCAGTGCAAAGCCGAGTTATAGCCGCTAACAAAGTTGGATTTTTCTCACAATCCATACGTTAAACCAATAAGTTAAACCCAGAGACGATGGTATGATATAGAGACACGCAGAGAGAATAAAAGCAATTCTGGCTTCACGGCCAGCAGACAAAAAAATCTGTGCGATCGGCAACATCAAAATTTGTGAGAACTTGAAGTGACTCTCAGTGTGAGCAGTTATTTCGTTTGCTCCAACTACATATTTTCTCTTCTTTAGCACCATTTCCTTATATTCAACAATAAATATGATTAAATACCATATATAAATTTGCTATGAGAACTCTGAAAACATCTTCATATACTGAACTTTTCAAACTTTTTTATAATTTCTATAATGTTGATTACAATACCTATCTTGCATTTAGTACCGATTGGTAATGTTTGTTTACTTTGCTCGTTTGGTACCGCGTTTGGTGGTTCGTTTGGTACTTTCGGCTTCACTGTTTGCGGGTCTCTATCTATAAACAACGTCTCTGGTTAAACCTAACTTCGGAAGTGGTGCGCTGTTTTCATTTGGTGATGTGCTATACAGCGCACCACTTCCGAAATTAGGTTTAACGTATAGATTGTGAGAAAAATCAAATTTCGATAGCGGCTATAATTCGGTTTTTACTGAATTTATAATATAAGAGTCTTCTCCATTCGGCTCGGTCCATGGCTACGCGTCGCCAACCACCTTGCCCGCTGCGCACCTCGCCTTCTTGTGCTCGTCGAATCGTTGTCGAGAACCATTTTCACCGGGTTACTGTCCGACATTCTGGCTACGTGCCCGGCCCATCGCAGTCGTCCGATTTTCGCGGTGTGAACGATGGATGGTTCTCCCAACAGCTGATGCAATTCGTGGTTCATTCGCCTTCTCCACGTACCGTCCGCCATCTGCACCCCACCATAGATGGTACGCAGCACTTTCCTTTCGAAAACTCCAAGTGCGCGTTGGTCCTCCACGAGCATCGTCCAGGTCTCGTGTCCGTAGAGGACTACCGGTCTAATGAGCGTTTTGTAGATTGTCAGTTTGGTACGGCGGCGAACTCTATTCGATCGGAGCGTCTTGCGGAGTCCAAAGTACGTACGATTTCCAGCCATGATGCGTCTCCGAATTTCTCTGCTTATATCATTTTCGGTAGTCGCCAATGCGCCCAAGTACACAAATTCTTCTACCACCTCGATTTCGTCACCACCGATGCAGACTCGCGGTGGGTGGCTCACACTGTCTTCTCTTGAACCTCTTCCTATCATGTACTTCGTCTTCGACGTGTTGATGACTAGTCCGATCCGCTTAGCTTCCCTCTTCAGTCTGATGTAGGCTTCCTCCATCTTCTCAAAGTTACGTGCCATAATATCTATGTCGTCGGCCAAACCGAGGGCGAAACCAAATAGCTGAACGGACTTATTGAAAATTGTACCACTCGTGTTAATCCCTGCTCTTCGTATTACCTCTTCCAAAGCTATGTTGAATAGCAAACACGAAAGACCATCACCTTGCCGTAACCCTCTGCGGGTTTCGAAGGGACTCGAGAATGCCCCTGAAACTCGAACTACGCACATCACCCGATCCATCGTCGCTTTGATCAACCGTGTCAGTTTATCCGGAAAACCGTGTTCGTGCATTAGCTGCCATAGCTGGTCCCGATCGATTGTATCATATGCGGCTTTGAAGTCGATGAATAGATGATGTGTGGGTACGTTGTATTCGCGGCATTTCTGCAGTACTTGGCGAATGGCGAACACCTGGTCCGTGGTGGAGCGTTCGCCCATAAAACCCGCCTGGTACTGCCCCACGAACTCCCTTGCAGTTGGTGCTAGTCGACGGCATAAAATTTGGGAGAGCACCTTGTAGGCGGCGTTCAGCAATGTGATTGCGCGGTAGTTGCTACAATCCAGCTTATCGCCCTTTTTGTAGATGGGACACATGACACCTTCCATCCACCCCTGCGGCAAAACTTCCTCCTCCCAAACCTTGGTAATGACCCAGTGGAGCGCTCTAGCCAGTGCCTCACCACCGTGTTTAAATAGCTCTCCTGGTAGTTGGTCAACCCCAGGGGCTTTGTTGTTCTTCAGCCGGCCAATCTCCTCCTGGATTTCCTGGAGATCCGGAGCCGGTAAAATTATGTCCTGCGCGCGTTCTCCCAGGTCCATCACCATACCGCCATCTTCGTCTGCCACATCGCCATTCAGGTGTTCTTCGTAGTGCTGCCGCCACCTTTGGATCACCTCACGCTCGTTCGTAAGAAGGTTCCCGTTTATGTCCTTACACATATCAGGCTGTGGCACGTGGCCCTTACGTGAACGGTTTAACTTCTCATAGAACTTTCGTGTGTTATTAGCGCGGTACAGTTGCTCCGTTTCTTCACGGTCTCGATCTTCCTGCTGGCGCCTTTTCCTCCGGAAAATCGAGTTTTGTCTGTTCCACGCCTGCCCAAGCAACCAGAAGTTCAGATTTTACTTAAACTTACTCTTAACCGAACTAATTGGTATGGTTCACATCAAGTTCCAAGCATGCTTAACGGAACTTTAAAGTTCACTTTTACGCTCCCACCATACAAAAAATTACTTAAAATGAGAGCTGATTAAGCTAAAATAGCCCTTCTTATACGAACTTCTGGTTGCTTGGGTGTTTATATCGTGCCTCTTTCGCCCTCGTGCCGTGTTGCAGCAATCTCGCCCATGCTGCATTCTTCTCTTCCACTAACTGCTCACATTCGCCGTCATACCAGTCGTTTCTCTGATCCGCGGTTGCGGTGCTACCAATGGCGGTTCGAATATTTATCTCTCCAGCCATCTTCAAGAGACGCTGCGCCTAGCTGCTCTTCCGTTGCACTATGGTCCAGGATACAGATTTACGCGGAAAGATGAATGTTACGCCAAAACTATATTTTTTAGAAAAAACTGTTGTTCTACAAAAATGTTTGAAATAGTAAGGCCATCATTATGGTTCTACCAAAAAATAGGGTGGCCCATCATATAAAAAAAATTAGAATTTTTTTTTTATTTCTCAGAATATTGACATGTTATGTTCTACAAAGTTGTAGCGCAGCTAATTCCAATTAATTTTGCTAAAAAAACTTTTTCTGTAGCTCTTAAGTTGGCTGATTTAGAGCAATTTTACCTAATTGGATTAGGGTGTACCTGAAAAAACAGTATTTTTAATCTAATTTTTTAGTTTTAGATTTCTCGAAAAAGTCGTCTTTGTTGGCCGGAGCAAGACAACCCCCTCACAAAGAACTACAAATACTAGAGTTCCCCCTCCACACCACGGCAGGCTACTGACTGATACTTCTGCCAGCAGCTGCAGTTCTATTTATTCAACAATAGGTATATACAATACATCCATAACAATATTCCTTAACCTACCGAAGAGCAACTACAACCAACTGGCGCCTACCTCCTATCTATCTTCGATCTACAGCGAAGCGTCGCACACTACCTGATATTCCAACACTTCTCCTTAGTGTGCACGCCTCACAACTCTCCTGGCTCCTTCTAACACCGAGCCTCCCGTCCAGAGCTCCTTCTCGCCGAACAATTCCTCCTGGCCCAATCCGTTGCCCGTACAAATGGCCTCTATCCGACGTTTGCACAGCACCCTCTGTTGACCAGTTCCTGAATGTTCCGATGCTCCTCCTGGACTTCTACTGACCAGCCAGCATCCTACCGAACGTTCCAACCTCCTGAGGAATGCCGTCCGCCGCTACCCAAGACTTACGTGGCTGATGCATGATCCCACTGCGCCACGCGACTTATGCGGCCGATCCATGATCCCACTGCGATAACGTCGACGGCAATAACATCCCACTAAGATGGAGAACGGGAATCGTTCCTGGGCCCATAACCTGTTGGCCGTAGGAAGGGAACTCTAGTTTGTTATTCTTTGTGAGGGGGTTCCCGTCTCCGGCCAACAGGTTATGGGCCCAGGAACGATTCCCGTTCTCCATCTTAGTGGGATGTTATGGCCGTCGACGTTATCGCAGTGGGATCATGGATCGGCCGCATAAGTCGCGTGGCGCAGTGGGATCATGGATCAGCCACGTAAGTCTTGGGTAGCGCCGGACGGAATTCATCAGGAGGTTGGAACGTTCGGTAGGATGCTGGCTGGTCAGCGTCCAGGAGGAGCGTCGGAACATTCAGGAGCTGGTCAACAGAGGGTGCTGTGCAAACGTCGGATAGAGGCCATTTGTACGGGCAACGGATTGGGCCAGGAGGAATTGTTCGGCGAGAAGGAGCTCTGGACGGGAGGCTCGGTGTTAGAAGGAGCCAGGAGAGTTGCGAGGCGTGCACACTAAGGAGGAGTGTTGGAATATCAGGTAGTGTGCGACGCTTCGCTGTAGATCGAAGATAGATAGGAGGCAGGCGCCGGTTAGTTGTAGTTGCTCTTTGGTATAGATTAAGGAAGTTTGTTATAGATTATTGTATATACCTACTGTTGAATAAAGAGAACTGCAGCTGCTGGCAGAAGTATCAGTCAGTAGCCTGCCGTGGTGTAGAGAGGGAACTCTAGTTTGTTATTCTTTGTGAGGGGGTTCCCGTCTCCGGCCAACAGTCTTCAGGTGACTTTTAGAGCTCGAAAAAATGCAACTTTTGATGGGTAAATATACACAATATCTTTTTCCGATCAAAAGTTATAATCGTTTTTCTGTCAAAATTACATTTTTTCATAAGTTGATATCTCCAGTTAGGGCAGACCAAAAAAATATGTTTATACGGCATTTGAAAGATAAATTAATATTCTTTATTATGTCAAAAAATTGGGGATATGTTATTTTTTTATCTCAAGTTTTACCAATTTTACTAAAATCATGTTTTTTCAAATAAATTGATATAACTCGACAACGGAAAACGATACAGACGATATTCTTATAGCAAAACACGCGTTTTGAAAAGCCCCAAAAGTCTTCAGAAGATGACACCCGTGAAAAATAAAAAATGAAATGAGCAGATCATAAATCTTGTTTTTTGAGGGACACCCTAATCCAGGTAAGTAAAATTACGCTAAACAGGTGAGCTTAAGAGCTACATAAAAAGTTTATATAGCAAAGTTGATTGGAAAAAGCTGCGCTACAGCTTTGTAGAACATTTTACGTCAATATTCCGCAAAATAAAAAAAATGAAAATTTTACATTTTTATAAAATGGCCCACCTTATTTTTCGGTAACTCTATACAGTGAACGTTCGTTAATTGGGGTTTTTCTAGTTGGGGCGCTTTTTAGTTGGGGGTTCGCTAATTGGGGCGAAACCCAATTAAAAAGCAGCTAAACGTCAGAATGTGATGTCAAAAACGCGTTGACGTTTTGTTTCCGTGTTTGGCGGGATCGATATTTTCTGGCGCGTAAAATTTCCTTTTGTTCAATGCAAAAAGTAAACAACATTGACGCTTGTCAAACCGCCGCAATTAGCGAACGGCATTCGCTAGTTGGGGTGAGGTCGTGCCCCAGTTAGCGAACGATCACTGTAATAAGGGCCCAAGTATCCAGAACAACTTTGTAGAACAAATTTTGTTTCTTAAAAGTATGCTTCAGACCGAAAATGCATCTTTTCTCGTAAATCTTGCAATACGATGATAATGATAAAACTTATAAAAAGTGTTAGAGCTGTAGATTTTTTATTTTTCATTTCTCGCGAATGTCATCTTCTGAAGACTTTTGGGGCTTTTCAAAACGCGTGTTTTGCTATAAGAATATTGTCTGTATCTTTTTCCGTTGTCGAGTTATTTTAACTTATTTGAAAAAAACATGATTTTAGTAAAATTGGTAAAACTTGAGATAAAAAAATAACATATCCCCAATTTGACATGATAAACATTGACATAATAAAGAATATTAATTTATCTTTCAAATGCCGTGTAAACATATTTTTTTGGTCTGCCCTAACCGGAGATATCAACTTATGAAAAAAATGTAATTTTTACAGAAAAACGATTATAACTTTTGATCGAAAAAAGATATTGTACATATTTACCCATCAAAAGTTGCATTTTTTTGAGCTCTAAAAGTCACCTGAAGACGACTTTTTCGAGAAATCTAAAACAAAAAAATTAGATCAAAAATACTGTTTTTAGGTACACCCTAATCCAATTAGGTAAAATTGCTCTAAATCAGCCAACTTAAGAGCTACAGAAAAAGTTTTTTTAGCAAAATTGATTAGAAAAAGCTACGCTACAACTTTGTAGAACAAAACATGTCAATATTTTAAGAAATAAAAAAAATATTTTCTAACTTTTTTTATATGATGGGCCACCCTATTTTTTGGTAAAACCATAATGATGGTCTTACTATTTCGAACAATTTTGTAGAACAACAGTTTTTTTCTAAAAAATATAGTTTTGGCGTAAAATTCATCTTTCCGCGTAAATCTGTATCCTGGACCCTCGCCTGGACCATAGTGCGTTGGAAGTGCCACTTCCAGCTGCTGCGCGTATTCTTGGGCTAGTCTACCGTCTTGTAGCCTCCCAACGTTAAGCCGCGGCGTCCGACTTCGACGCATGTTGTACACCGTCGAGAGTTTTGAGCGCAGGCATACTGCAACGAGGTAGTGGTCGGATTCAATATTCGCACTGCGGTGAGTGCGGACGTTCGTGATGTCGGAGAAGAATTTACCGTCGATTAGAACGTGGTCGATTTGGTTTTCCGTTTCTTGGTTAGGTGATCTCCATGTGGCCTTGTGGATATTTTTGCGGGGAAAGAAGGTGCTTCGGACTACCATTCCGCGGGAGGCTGCGAAGTTTATGCATCGTTGGCCGTTGTCATTCGATACGGTGTGCAGACTATCCGGTCCGATGACCGGTCTATACATTTCCTCCCTTCCTACCTGTGCGTTCATGTCACCGATGACGATTTTAACGTTCCGCAGTGGGCATCCATCGTATGTGTGCTCCAGCTGTGCGTAGAACGCTTCTTTCTCGTCGTCGGGTCTCCCTTCGTGTGGACAGTGCACGTTGATGATGCTATAGTTGAAGAAACGGCCTTTAATTCTCAGCTTGCACATCATTGCGTTAATTGGCTGCCACCCAATCACGCGTTGGCGCATCTTACCCAGCACTATGAAGCCGGTTCCCAGCTCGTTGGTGGTGCCACAGCTTTGATAGAAGGTAGCCGCACGATGCCCGCTTTTCCACACTTTCTGTCCTGTCCAGCAAATCTCCTGCAGCGCCACGACGTCGAAGTTGCGGGGATGTAATTCATCATAGATCATCCTGTCGCAACCTGCGAAACCTAGCGACTTGCAATTCCATGTTCCAAGCTTCCAATCATGATCCTGTATTCGTCGCCTAGGTCTTTGCCGATTGTATCGAGTCGCATTATCTCTTATATTGTTCGTAATGATTGGTTTTCTAGGCGGCTTATTGGGCCTGCGCAAACCTCCTGTCTCGTCGGAGGGCCGTCGTGTCAGGGCTGTTTAGCGTCCCACCTAACACTAGGACTTGGGCTTGTGCGCTTTGAGCGGCACACGGTCGCTTTGGTGGGGCCTACTTGCGGATACATGCAGCTTTTTATAGAGGTTTAACAGGGCCCACTGTCAAACCCCACCACATCCTAGGCAAGCCCCACAACTCACAGATGGCCTGGGGAGGGGTCGTCAAGGTCTTGGACATAGTCCCTGCTGCCCACAAATGATTACGCTGCCCATGCAGATTACGAGCTACGCTTATTACGATGCCGTTGTACTTTCACCTCGACTTTCACAACATCGAGCGCATTTGGGAAGCAAAAGTTCCGACGTTCCGACAGATAAGAAGTTACGCTCCAAACGTCTTCACAAACAACAATGTTGGCTCCCAAAAAAAAGCTCGAAATGCGGTCTTTTTCAACTCGGCGCAAATACAAAATGAATCCGGGGATAAAAGCGGTAAGCGGTATTTGAAAATTATGTTCATTTTGTTTAATTTTGCTAATTTTATTCCACAGGATTTTCGTCTGCTGATCGTGTATAAAACCTTGAGCAGAAGATCACAAACAGCATCCAACAACGCTTGAACAGCTTGACCATCGCCAGGAGCCATTAACCCATCCAATAAATAAGCAAAATAAAGTGATAAATAAAATTTATTGAAAGCAAAAATCTATTTTATATGTTTTTAAATTATTGTAGAAAATTAAAATTCAAAATATACTCATAAC
Source organism: Armigeres subalbatus (assembly GCF_024139115.2). Lineage (NCBI taxonomy): Eukaryota > Metazoa > Arthropoda > Insecta > Diptera > Culicidae > Armigeres > Armigeres subalbatus. The sequence continues at coordinate 378,478,194 of NC_085141.1, read as the reverse complement.
ATTGAGAATGAACACGCTTTGAGAAGAAAATGTTGTTTGGAAAGTTTTGTACACATTTAGTTTTGAAAGGAATATGTTATTTTGAGAGTTCGGCTCTTGTCAAAGCTCCTGCTGAAGTGACATTTTTGCAATTGTAGATTCAACAGTGTTTTAAGGCTCCGTCAGACGTTGCAAGCAAATCACTCGTGCGAGCGAATGATTTCTGAGAGCACTCGCAATTGCAGTCACACGTAGCAGTTTTTTACTTTAAGCAAATGACAGATTTACTCTCATGCAAATATAAACAAAAACGAAAAACTTGTTTTTCGGCCACAAAATCTAATTTCATTCCTATTTTTGCAGTGCAACTCTGCCACCTGAAAACGTTATCACTTTTGCGAGCGAAAAATTTGCTAGTGCTGCACTAGCAAGCGCAATTTCGTTTCTGCGAGTTGAAAATTTTGACGCTTAGCAGTCACACATTGCAAGCGAGCGTTTGCTTACGAGTTGTAATTTGTTTGCATGCAATCACTTTCAGTGTAGTCAGACAGGCAATTTTTGACAGTTGTCACTTTCTGCGAGCAAAATGTTCGTTGCGAGTGGGAACATATTTTGGTGGGACAATATTTTTTGCATGGTAGTCGAACACGGCGCAAAATTTGCAATAAATTCAACCATAACTGGGTACTTGGTACCAAAAACGATGTTGGGTAAAGTGCCATTGTAAATACCGCGGATGACAGGCGTTTCACCCTCCTGTTGTCTATTGATGATGATGACACCGCGCTTGTCATACCGGCTCGGTGTCATTAGAATCAGACGTTGTCCAACGTCAAAAGTGATCGACTAAATTTATTTTAAATTTTTTCTGAGTACCCCTTCTTCTGATGTAAACAAAAACGCTAAAAATCTCAAACACAATCTAATGAAAAACAAAAGCTTTTAAGTTTAAAAAAAATAAATAACGTTTGTTTTGGTACGCGCTCTGATTTTGATGAATTTCTCTGAATTTGGGACAAAAATTTATTGAACTACAGTTCAATAGGAATGGACTTGAAAAAGGTTCTTATAATGAATATTCACACATTTATTTCTGTAATTTATTACACCTTACTACTTCCAGAAAAAAACGCCCGCGAAGAAGATGCCGTCCTCAGTTGGTTTACTTCGCAAGCAGGTAAGTGAACTGAAATCGGAATGGATGCGTCTGGAGGGCGACCGCATACAGTTGGCCGTGCGCTACACGGATTTGATGAGCCAGTGGAGTTCCATTTCCTGCACGTACGTGGGTGCCATACGCGAACGAGACGAAACAATCGAAAAACTGCTCAAGAGTTCTGGTCTCCCGTCGCCATCCCCCGGCATACTAAAGAACGAGAAGGAGCTTCGTGATATGGTTTTCGAGACGGCCGAGAAGGAGATACAGACAGAACTATGGTGATTTTTGATTGATGGTTTTAATCGCGCATATATTTAAGAATTACATTTGCAACCAATTACAAAACAATAAAACAAGGTACAAAATAAAATGCTCAACCACTGACGTTCAAACTCACGTTACCAGACTTTGCTTTTCCCTTCTTCTTTTTGCGAGTTACGTAGATGGTGGTCTCCAACTCGCTGTTGTCCTCTATTCGGAATTCGCTGTACTTGTTGGAAAAAACGATCACAACCTTCGATGATACATTTTGTTGGGACTCAGGTGGGTCCGCCGGTGTGATCGGTGGAGTTTCTGGGACTGGTAGAAGTGCTGTTTCTGGAGGATCTGGATTAGGAGCAATCAAAAGTTGGGTTTGTCCACAAGCTTCATGGTCCGCTTGGTGGACTGTCTCAGGGACCTTCTCGTTTTCAATAGGTGTAGCGGAGCCCTCCGATGAAACTTCTGATTTGTCAGATTCTGGCTTTGCCTGGACCAAATTCGTGTGGGTTTGATCTTCGTTAGACTGCACGTTGGATTGGATCTGCAGGTGCGATTCATCCAAAGAAGTATCTCGTGTCAATTGACATTCTGTTTTCTCATTTTTAGTTATGCTTTCCGATGGTGATTTAATCTCAGTCTCGAAGGATGACACAGAGGCCTCAATAGAAGATTGTTCAATGTGCGAGCTGTTTCCTTGTGATTTCATACCCTCAGGTATCATTTCAGGAAGAATCAATTCGAGTGGCGATACCAAAGCAACCTCATTTTCCGGTTCAGCATACTTTCCTGCGCATGTTTTTGTTTCATTAATCAATTGTTCCGTTTGTGCAAAATTTGTGAGAGTCTCAGTCTCTTGAGGCGGTTGTTGTAATGTGGGTTCTATCGGTTTGGAATCAATTACTGCATCCTTCGTATATGCATCAACTTTGTCACAGACCACGTTTTTGATATGTTTAGAACTGCCAATGTTTTGGAAAGCTCTCTCCTTGTCAGCTGTCTTTTCTTCAGAGTCTGTTTTCAGTTTCTTGCTATCCGCCGACTCAACTGCGTTTTTAGAATGGCGCCGCTTTCCTTTAACTGTTACTGGTAGCGATTCCAACACCGATTTAGCATCGTCCGAGTTCTTGCGATCCACAGAAGTTTCGTTTCTAGAATCTCGCCGCTTTCTTGGGACACACTCTGGAGGTGGTTCTAACAATGAGCTCTCATCGTCCGATCCAAAAAGATCTTTCATTGCCTGCTTTTTTGATTTAACGTGCGTACTCTCATCTATTGTTTTTTCCCTCTGCTGAATCGGCTCCGATAATCTCGACTTTGTTATTTTCTTCTCGACGGCATCGGATCTCAGCGATCTGCGCCGACTGGGCGTAGATGTTTTGGTAAACTTTTCCTGCAGACAATCATATTTTGATTTGTCTTTGGCTTCCGGGTTTGAGGTTTGCCGTCTGTCCGACTCCTTCCGATTGTGGCCGCTTCGCGAATGGTTATGAACAACAGACACCGGTAGCTTAGTCAGTAATATTTTTGCTTCACTATTACGGCGTTTTTTAATCTTTTCGGAGGTTTCTTTTTTTGGGGTTATCAACTTTTGTTGCACTTGTTCTGGAACAGCCAGTTGTGATCTGCAGAGAAAGTAATAGAATCAATTTTTAAACGATATAAAAATGAAATATAAATATCATTGCAAGTACCTATGTGCATAATTTTAGGCAAATAAGAAAAAACAACGAAGAAAAAGCTTCCGATCTTACCTCTTTGAAGTATTGCCGCATGGCTGTGATTCATCGGATGATACAAGCTCGCCATCCTCGAGATCTTGGTAATCCTCTTGCTGCTTCATCTCAATTACAGTCTCTACCGAATTGCAGTCATCGTCCAGATCCGCTGCCGCATCTTCCGATTCAACGATACGCAATTCACGGCTATCGTTTAGCCGCTGGTCGTCTTCGGAGGGTAGCTCCGGGACCTTTTCGAAGATCAGCGGTTCCTCAGGGGGAATCAGCAGAGCTGCCGGCTGCAAGGCATCCACTGCACCAGAACTCTTATCCAATCCTTCCAATAACTCGATCGACGTTTGAATGCATTCTGGCGTTGCTTGAGGAGGCGCTGGCGTCGAATCGCCGTGTAGTGCGCGCATTTTTTGCTCCACATCCTCCACCTTCGCGGGAGATAAACTCGCCCCGACCGCAGTCGTTCCAATCTCATCGGATTGAATGATATGGTCCTCCTGATTCGGTTTGCTCTCCTGTTTTATTTTCTTTGGCGACTGCTTTACCAACGGAACATCCCACATGTCAGAGTTACTGACTGCATTGAGCGTACTTCTGTCTGGAGAACGATTACCACAGCGAGACATCTCCTTAACGAAATGATCCAGCTCTCTTTCGTTCATCGGAATGAATGTGCCTGCCAGTTTCGCTTCTGAAATCGAATCTGCATTGCTAACCTCTTTCCTGGGTTTTCGCAACATACTGGGAAATTTCACCGGAGACATTTTCGGTGATCGTTCCTCGCGATGCCTTGCCCTCCGATCTCTCTCCCGCTCTCTTTCACGATTTTTCTGCGATAATGCCCTGTTATCGCGGCGGTTCTTGATAGGATCAATCTTTCCTCGGTTCTTCATCTCGTAAAACCTGTCCCGTGTATCGTTCCGCTTGCTTATTTCTCTGTACCGAGAACTTTCGCGCTTCCGACGATTTTCTCTTGAGCGACTACGTGAATGTCTTCTGTCCCTATCACGTGGACGTTCTTTACTCGCTTTCACATCCGTCATCGTCCCAATACTTTCTGTCTGCGCCTCCTGATCTAACATGCGGATTGACGCGGTTTGGGTCGATTTGTCATGCCGACGGACAGACCGCGAACCTCTTCGGAACGCATTGTCATCCTTCTGCCGTCTGATGTCAGCGATCAGAGTATCTTTGCGCTTGATTTCCGTTTTGGCTGTAAGCAATAGCGATGAAATGTTTTCCAGCAAAATTTCATTCTTCTTCGATATCGCTTCCTTTTCCGATTCTTTAGCAACGATTTTCGCTTTTAACTCTTCGATTTCCGCGTTAAGTTCTTTTACTACTTTGTTTTCCTAAAACGAAATCGCAAGATTGAAATAAAAATTATAAAAACGTAAGGAAAATTTCGACTATATGTTAGGTTCAGTTCTATATTAAAAAGATTTTTTTGAAACATTGATACTGTGGGAAAAATGCCGTTATACGCATAACTGTCCCATGTACATAGGGAATCCCTGCAAACATGGGACAAATATGCATATGACGTCGACACCTAAATAAAAGGGGGGAAATTAACAAACTCAAATCGTTTGTTTTCAAATACAACTAGGTAAATATTATAGGAACATAAAAAGATAATCTACGGGAAATATTATTTAATGATCATGATTCATACGTTCGGCCCATCCACCAGCCGATTTCCTACCTTCTGTGTTTGCACCTCAAATCCGTCCAAATCCCCGTAAATATCGTATTCGTCATCCATCATTGCACACGGCGGAAATTACCCGCTGTATTCAACTTTGAAAAATCTGTAATTTTTACCGACAACAATGCGAAAACACAGAAAAATCAAGACAATTTTCACGAACTTACATTTTTTTATTCGCTTTCATTTGTTTGTTGACATTTTCCCATCTGTTTTCAACGAGTCGGGGCAACACTCCGACAGCTTTGCGCGGGTGAATCTTTCGAGGAATTGTTGTTTGATGTATAAAGCTTTTGGTATAATTGCCATAATATTTTTTGTAATGTTTTTAATTTACTTTCCCGGTAATTTTTTTTTGCTCGATTAGTTCTACATATATTTAATTTATTTAAAGTCAACTTTCCAAAAAGAACATGTATGTATACCGCACATAAATTAAATAATTGCTAATTCGAGACCACACATAAAGTTTATTTGGACATATTTTTTATTAGTAGTTCGGGTGAAGAATGGATTATGTGTGCGCACATGTGGTGTTCGCTAATATATATATTATATATGTATACATTATAAGTTAAGTCTATGGATTTTTGCCAATAAATATGTGTGGATTTTTCGTAGTGAGTAACTCTATCCATGCTTCAGAAAATTATATTAAGCTCGTTTAGTGGAATGTATTAAACCGTCTAAGACGAATTAAGTACTGTCCATTTAATTCCACCAGTTAAATTTCGTTATCTTTGCAGATACGTATTTCGACCACAACTGTGTGGTCGTCTTCAGTGTCTTGTGTTTTCGGGCACGTTAAAGGCTGGCTTACACCTCGGGAAAATTTTCCGCCGGAATTTGGTCCCCGTGTACAGTATACCCCCGCTGATCCGACAAATGTATGGCCGGACTATCGGGATTTCTCTCGTTAATCCGACTGTCAAATCCATACAAATGAACCAAAACAAAATCACAGCACAAATTTGAAAACTGACAGCATAATGTGTTTAAATGGGTGTTGATACCTTTTTAATCCGGAAAATTCCGAATTAGCGAGATCCGGACTAACGAGTCGTCGGACTAGCGAGGTCCGGATAAGCGGGGGGATACTGTATTTTAAAGGGGGAAGGGATTTTGATTTTCCGTGTCCAAATCCCAAAACCATCGCATATGCAAAAATGCATGGGGAAAAAATCCGCGGATCAAATTCCCGAGGTGTGAGGCTACCTTAAGGGCTACTTTACACCTCGGGAAAATTTTCCGCCGGATTTTTGCCCCCGTGCATTTTAAAGGGGGCCGGGATTTTGATTTTCCGTGCCCAAATTCCAAAAACATCGCATATGCAAAAATGCATGGAGAAAAAATCCACGGACCAAATTCCCGAGGTGAGAGGCTACCTTAATGGCGGCTCTGTTGATTTAAAAGTGTGTCCGTCCCCGTACTTCTTTGACATCTGACTTGGGTTTGGCATTTCGATTACCCTCTCCCCTTAGTCCCCTTATCATGGAACAGAAGGAAAACGGAATGTCAAACCCAAGCCAGATGTCAAAGTAGTACAGGAACGGATATACTTTTAAACTCACAGAGCCACCATTACCGTGCGCGAAAAGCTGGATAGTTATTTATTTATTTATTCAGACTAAGGCCGAAGTGGCCTGTGCGTCTTCTCCATTCGGCTCGGTCCATGGCTACACGTTGCCAACCACGCAGTCTACGGAGGATCCACAAGTCATCTTCCACCTGATCGATCCACCGTGCTCGCGGCGCTCCTCGCCTTGTGCCCGTCGGATCGTTGTCGAGAACCATTTTCACCGGGTTACTGTCCGACATTCTGGCTACGTGCCCGACCCACCGCAGTCGTCCGATTTTCGCGGTGTGAACGATGGATGGTTCTCCCAACAGCTGATGCAACTCGTGGTTCATTCGCCTCCTCCACGTACCGTCCGCCATCTGCACCCCACCATAGATGGTACGCAGCACTTTCCTTTCGAAAACTCCGAGTGCGCGTTGGTCCTCCACGAGCATCGTCCAGGTCTCGTGTCCGTAGAGGACTACCGGTCTAAATAGCGTTTTGTAGATTGTCAGTTTAATACGGCGGCGAACTCTATTCGATCGGAGCGTCTTACGGAGTCCAAAGTATGTACGATTTCCAGCCACTGTGCGTCTCCGAATTTCTCTGCTGGTATCATTTTCGGCAGTCACCAGTGAGCCCAAGTACACGAATTCTTCTACCATCTCGATTTCGTCACCACCGATGCAAACTCGTGGTGGGTGGCTCACATTGTCTTCTCTTGAACCTCTTCCTGTCATGTGTCACGTCTTCGACGTGTTGATGATTAGTCCGATCCGCTTAGTTTCCCTCTTCAGTCTGATGTAGGCTTCCTTCATCTTCTCAAAGTTACGTGCCATAATTTCTATGTCGTCGGAAGCCAAATAACTGGACGGACTTATTGGAAATTGTTCCACTCGTGTTAATTCCGGCTCTTCGTATTACCCCTTCCAAAGCGATGTTGAATAGCAGAGCCGTAACCCTTTGCTGGTTTCGAAGGGACTCGGGAATGCCCCTGAAACTCGAACTACGCACATCACCCGATCCATCGTCACTTTGATCAACCGTGTCAGTTTATCCGGAAATCCGTGTTCGTGCATTAGCTGCCATAGCTGGTCCCGATCGATTGTATCATATGCGGCTTTAAAGTCGATGAATAGATGATGTGTGGGCACGTTATATTCGCGGCATTTCTGCAGTACTTGGCGAATGGCGAACACCAGGTCCGTGGTGGAGCATTCGCCCATAAAACCCGCCTGGTACTGCTCCACGAACTCCCTTGCAATTGGTGCAAGTCGACGGCATAAAATTTGGGAGAGTACCTTGTAGGCGGCGTTCAGCAAAGTGATTGCGCGGTAGTTGCTACAATCCAGCTTATCGACCTTTTTGTAGATGGGACACGCGACACCTTCCATCTACTCCTGCGGCAAAACTTCCTCCTCCCAAATCTTAGTAATGACCCAGTGCAGCGCTCTAGCCAGTGCCTCACCACCATGTTTAAATAGTAGTTGGTCAACCCCAGGGGCTTTGTTGTTCTTAAGCCGGCCAATCTCCTCCTGGATTTCCTGGAGATCCGGAGCTGGTAAAATTATGTCCTGCGCGCGTTCTCCCAGGTCCATCACCATACCGCCATCTTCGTTTGCCACATCGCCATTCAGGTGCTCTTCGTAGTGCTGCCGTCACCTTTGGATCACCTCACGCTCGTTCGTAAGAAGGTTCCCGTTTATGTCTCTACACATATCAGGCTGTGGCACGTGGCCCTTACGTGAACGGTTTAACTTCTCATAGAACCTTCGTGTGTTATTAGCGCGGTACAGTTGCTCCGTCTCTTCACGGTCTCGATTTTCCTGCTAGCGCTTTTTCCTCCAGAAAATTGAGTTTTGTCCGTTCCGCGCCCGTTTATATCGTGCCTCGTTCGCCCTCGTGCGGTGTTGCAGCAATCTCGCCCATGCTGCATTCTTCTCTACTACTAACTGCTCACATTCGCCGTCATACCAATCGTTTCTCTGATCGGGGGGCACCGTGCCAAGCTCGGTGCCAAGTGCAGCGGTTGCGGTGCTACCAATGGCGGTTTGAATGTCTCTCCTGCCATCTTCAAGAGACGCTGCGCCTAGCTGCTCTTCCATTGGGAGTGCCACTTCCAGCTGCTGCGCGTATTCTTGGGCTAGTCTACCGTCTTGTAGCCGCCCAATGTTAAGCCGCGGCGTCCGATTTCGACGCGTGTTGTACACCGTCGAGAGTTTTGAGCGCAGGCATACTGCAACGAGGTAGTGGTCGGATTCAATATTCGCACTGCGGTAAGTGCGGACGTTCGTGATGTCGGAGAAGAATTTACCGTCGATTTTTGCTTCGGACTACCATTCCGCGGGAGGCTGCGAAGTTTATGCATCGTTGGCCGTTGTCATTCGATACGGTATGCAGACTAACCGGTCCGATGACCGGTCTATACATTTTCTCCCTTCCTACCTGTGCGTTCATGTCACCGATGACGATTTTGACGTCCCGCAGTGGGCATCCATCGTCATCGGATCTCCCTTCGTGTGGGCAGTGCACGTTGATGATGCTATAGTTGAAGAAACGGCCTTTAATCCTCAGCTTGCACATCCTTGCGTTGATTGGCTGCCACCCAATCACGCGTTGGCGCATCTTACCCAGCACTATGAAGCCAGTTCCCAGCTCGTTGGTGGTTCCACAGCTTTGGTAGAAGGTAGCCGCTCGATGCCCGCATTTCCACACTTTCTGTCCTGTCCAGCAAATCTCCTGCAGCGCCACGACGTCGAAGTTGCGGGGATGTAATTATAACGATATAGATATCACGAGACGAATGTTTATCTATTTCCTTCATCCAGCTGACGCGCCACCTGTCGATGGGGATTGAGACTACTGAGCTTTTAATACTAAGTTTTTGCAGTGAGTTCCGCCTTAGATCACATTCAATGTTATGGGCATACGACAAACGACTCACTCCAGCCAGCTAGGTAGGGCTTGACGACCCCTCCCCAGCCGTCTGTGAGTCAGGGGGTTCTGCCTAGGAGGTGGTGGGGTTAACAGGGGGCGCTGTTAATTCCCTCCCAAAAACCACATATCCGCAAGCAAACCTTATCAAGCGACCGTGTGCCGCTTAAAGCATACAAGCCCCTAACCCCGAATCCCAAGGTGTCAGGCGACCCGTGCCGAAGGGATGAATGGCCTGGGGGGTGAAACAATTAGCCAGGTCGTTAACGGAGCCTGTGGAGGTTCCGCAGAGTGAGGGCTGCTTCGGCGGCAAGCGGGTGGCAATGGGTGGTACCCACAAAACCCCAAGTGGTGCACATGTGGTGCAAGCGAACGGGAGTTGGGGTATTACTCGTTATACCCCCACAGAGTGAGGGACCGAGTGTATGGGTGAGCACACAAGTAAGTCTCGCATGGTACGCATGGTCGGTAGTGTTAGAATGACTGAAGTCTGGTGAAGCCTGGTAGGAGTGTCGGGGCAGATACCTCTGCGGCACCTCAGAAGTAGGGGACACGAAAGTCTCGCTGCGTCTGGCAGGAGTGTCGGGGGTTGATGCTTCTGCGGCACCTCAGAAATCGGAGACATGTAAGGTAGTGGTGTGACCCCGTCCCAGGATGGGGAGACCACCACATTGGCTGAGGACTACCTGGGCTGAAACGTCAATGGGTGGGTGCTACCAGCATAGTACCTTACGGAGTCCTATTGACAGTGTCAAAGCCCGGGTAGGTGAGTGTTAGGCACGCTTGACGTGCCGGGTGTTCCACGCCCAAACGATGCACAGGAGGTGCACAGAGTGGATAAAAATGGGAGATGGAGTATTACAACCCCCACTGAGTGAGTGACTGAATGTCAAAGAGAGTGGTGCACAAGTGGTGCAAGCGATTGGGACTGAATGTATGAGCGAGCACACAAGTTAGACTCGCATGGTACGTATGGTCAGAGTGGCTGCTTAGGCAGTAGTGTGATCCGGCTGTCAGGGACGGAATGAGTGAAGTCTCGCTAGGCTTGGCAGGAGTGTCGGGGGGCAAACACCTCTGCGGCACCTCAGAAATAGAAGACACGAAAGTCTCGCTATGACTGGTAGGAGTGTCAGGGGTTGATGCCTCTGCGGCACCTCAGAAATAGGAGACATGAAAGGGTCTGCCTCGTAGCTGAGGTAGGAGCGGCATAGGAGCCACAAACCTAGGGTAGCCTCCGACATGGTAGACAAGTGGTGCCACCCTGTTGCAGGACAGGGTGAACACCACACTGAGATAGGACTGTCTATGTTGTGAGATGGCGGCATGGGGTACCCCCTGCAGGGTACTTATAAATTGGTCCTTGCAGTCATTCAAGCGGCATAGGCAGGTGAGTGTTGGGGCACATGTGGTGTGTCTGTGTGTCTTGTGCAAATGTGTTGCATGGGGAGTGTCGAAGAGTTGAGGCGCATACGTGCACTTGTGTACGTCATGGAGGGGCGCAATGCCCAATAGTCATCCCAAGTATTGCTTAATTGCGGGCCGGGGAATGACTGGAGAGGAAGGAGTTGGTTTTAGTGGGTCGGGAGTGGTGATCCCATCCCCACACTACCTGGGTTCGCCTCCCCAGGTGTCTGTTTGCAGATTTCCATTACCTTCGTTAAAAAAAAAAAAAAAAGAGGGCCAACTGGCATGTGGAGTGTCCCTACTTCGGTAGGGTAGTGCGTGAGCTGCTTCGGCAGGGAGTGAGTGATCTGTTTGTGCTGAGGCAGGAGTGTCATAGCGAGTCGCCGCCGCTATGGCAGCCTCGAAGCGCAGCAGAAGTCTGAGTATGGACTGCACATGCTAAGGTAAGAGTGTCGTAGCGTAGTATCGTTGATTAGTCCCCACATACCGCTATCGACACCTCGAGGCATGGCAGTGGAGTGTTAGAATAAGTTGTGGAGTGTACCTACTTCGGTAGGGTAGCGCGTGAGCTGCTTCGGCAGGGAGTGAGTGATCTGGTTGTGCTGAGGCAGGAGTGTCATAGCGTGTCTCCGCCGCTATTGTCACCTCAAAGCGCAGCAGAAGTCTGAGTATGGACTGCACATGCTGAGGCAGGAGTCGAGGTATCCCATCGACACCTCGAGGCATTGCAGTGGAGTGTTAGAGTGAGCACCTGAAAAGGGTCACATGGAGCGAATGGTCTTTGGAGAAGCTGCTTCGGCGGCAGGGTAGCAGTGGGTTGTACCCACACACCTACAGTTGTGCACATGTGGTGCATGGGGAGTGTCCCTGCTTCGGCAGGGTAGCGTATGGTCTGCTTCGGCAGTGGTGTGATTGATCTGCTCGTGCTGAGGCAGAGTGTCGTAGCGCAATATCTGTAGGCCCAGGCAGTTACCGCTATTGACACCTCGAGGCATGGCAGCGGAGCGTCCGGGAGAGCATCCAAGTAAGACTCAAATGGAGTGAATGGGGTGCGAGTCAGTCTCGCGTGGGACGAGTGCCTGTGTGAGCGATAATGAGTGAGTACGCTTAGTACTGCCGTCCCCCCAGAAGTAGTACTGCGAGGTAGTTCCTGGGGGAAACGATGGTGGAGCCCAAGGGAGTTTAGTCGGTATTACCGGTATGGTCGAGTCCGACACTCCAGTACACTTCCGTGTGGTAGTTTGGCAACTACAATGCACGTGTACTGGGTTAGTGTGTAAATGCATTCTCCCTTGTAAAAAAAAAAAAAAAAAAAAAAAGACAGCTAGGTATATTTTCCGATTTTGCTTTCGGCAAATTCTTAAAATTATACAGAAGTCAAATGCTGCCCGGAGAAACCCGTGGGATAAAATGAGAAGGGATGCACCATCAATTGTTCCTTTACAAAGTAATATAGGCTTTATAAACGGTTTCTTTCCGGTCGTAGGCTATGTAAATAAAAAATCCCAACCATTTCAAGTCAATCGTTCAACCAGAGAAGTTTTAAAAAAAACCTCGCCAGTGAATCGTAAACCGAAAAATTTGAAAAAAGCCAAGAATTAAAGCGAGTGAATTCCTAGTGCCTGTGATCGGAGTGAAAATTAGTTTAGTCGACAGGTCTGTAATACTTTCCACATAAAACCGATGTTTGCAAATCAATTTGACAAAATATACAAATATTAGGCAAATATAAGGACGCTTCAATCCATTTTCGGTCAACACATCGCCCTACAATAGACTAGTGTGCTTTAGGGTCTATAGGGTCTAGGTATGGGGCAGCAGGGACAGCAGGGACAGCATGGACCATGTCCAAGGGCTTGACGACCCCTCCCCAGCTGTCTGTGAGTCAGGGAGAACTGCCTAGGGCGTGGTGGGATTTAGCAGTGGGCTCTGCTAAAATCCCTCCCAAAAAACCACAAGTGCCCGTAATCAGACTCTATCAAAGCGACTGTGTGCCGCTTCAAAAGCACAAGCCCAGGGAGTGCCAACTGGCATGGGGAGTGTCCCTACTTTGGTAGGGTAGCGCGTGACCTGCTTCGGCAGGGAGTGAGTGATCTGTTTGTGCTGAGGCAGGAGTGTCATAGCGCGTCGCCGCTATTGTCACCTCGAAGCGCAGCAGAAGTCTGAGTATGGACTGCACATGCTGATGTAGGAGTGTCGTAGCGTAGTATCGTTGATTGGACCCTACATACCGCTATCGACACCTCGAGGCATGGCAGTGGAGTGTTAGAGTGAGCACCCGAAAAAGGGTCACATGGAGCGAATGGTCTTTGGAGAAGCTGCTTCGGCGGCAGGGTAGCAGTGGGTTGTACCCACACACCTACAGTTGTGCACATGTGGTGCATGGGGAGTGTTCCTGCTTCGGCAGGGTAGCGTGTGGTCTGCTTCGGCAGTGGTGTGATTGATCTGCTCGTGCTGAGGCAGGAGTGTCGTAGCGTAATATCTGTAGGCCCAGGCAGTTACCGCTATTGACACCTCGAGGCATGGCAGCGGAGCGCCTGGGTGAGCATCCAAGTAAGACTCAAATGGTGTGAATGGTGTGCGAGCACCCAAGTCAGTCTCGCATGGGACGGGTGCCTGTGTGAGCGATAATGAGCGAGTACGTTTAGTACTGCCATCCCCCAGAAGTAGTACTGGGAGGTAGTTCCTGGGGGAAACGATGGTGGAGCCCAAGGGAGTTTAGTCGGTATTACCGGTATGGTCGAGTCCGACACTCCAGTACACTTCCGTGTGGTAGTTTGGCAACTACAATGCAAGTGGCGCATTTCGCGCCGTGATTGCCGTAACTCCGTGCCGAGTGGACAGTCATCGCATCGTTCTGCGCAACGTCACCCGTTACCGATAAGCAGTCGTGATTGCTGGAAAGAAATACCACTTCCGACGTCACTCGTTACTGCTGACGTCATACGTTACCCTCCACGCTACAACAGACCGGTGGTGCCACCTGTGAGCCCAGACTAACAGCCTTGCGTAGCCAGCCAACCCACGTTCGACGGTAGGGCGAAAGTCCTATTTCCGGCTCGACTAGTCACGTACCGACCCGCGAAATAGCTGAGCTCGAGGAATCGCTCCCTGGCGGGTAGAATGAGACCTACGCTCCCATCGATACCATCGGCACAAAGGATTTAAGGTCAGATCAAATTATTTTGTAACCTAGAATTAAGTTTGAAATTTGTATGAATCAAGTTAGCCGATAATGTTGACGTCAACTAGAGTAGATCAGGGATCCCAAAGACTGAATAGAATGAGTCATGTACATACTAGCTACCTTAAATTTTGATTTTTTTGGTTGACGACTCCCTTGGAATTGTTGGATGCGGTTCGGTTAATTTTCACCCGTTTAATTGATTGCATCTCCACTGATTGGGTTTGAATTCGCTTTAGATGAAAGGATTTTGAGATTTGGATGTCTTGTGTTGGGAAAGTTGAAGTGAGATCGGGTGTTTGAGCCTATCAACCCGCCCTGAAGTTGAGTCTTAGCCGCGCAAGTAAAAACGCCTCAGCAGCCTCTCCTAAAGAGAGTGGCGCTTAAGCTGCTGTTGGTTCTAACGGACAAATGCATTCTTAGATCATCCTGTCGCAACCTGCGAAACCTAGCGACTTGTAGTTCCATGTTCCAAGCTTCCAATCGTGATCCTTTATTCGTCGCCTAGGTCTTTATATCGAGTCGCATTATCTCTTATATTGTTCGTAATTATTGGTTTTCCATGCGGCTTATTGGACCTGCGCAAACCTTCTGTCTCGTCGGAGGGCCGTCGTGTTAGGGCTGTTTAGCGTCCTACCTAACACCAGGACTTGTGTTTGTGCGCTTTGAGTGGCACACGGTCGCTTTGGTGGGGCCTACTTGCGGATACATGCAGCTTTTTATAGGAATTTAACAGGGCCCACTGTCAAACCCTACCACATCCTAGGCAAGCCCCACAACTCGCAGATGGCCTGGGGAGGGATCGTCAAGCCCATGGACATAGTCCCTGCTGCCCTGGTCAACACAAACGACACAAACGAAGGACATAAATCGATGTGCGTTACAGCGGGTGTTCCCAGGGCTCCATACTTGGTCCAACTCTTTAGAACGGAATGTATGACGGAGTGTTGACTTTGCAGCATGAGTCAGTCGAGGCTACCCAGAAAAGTGAAAATCGTGGGTTTTGCGGACGACGCGTCACTAGCGGTAAAGAGCGAGACACTTGAAGAAGTGGAGGTGTTGGTGATGGAGACGATAATTATGATCGAACGCTGGATGAACGGAGTTAAGCTGCAGATAGCTCCACCACAAAATGGAGGTGCTATTAGTTAGCAATTGCAAAGCGATCCAGCGGATGGAGATCGTCGTCGGAGGACATGAAACACTTGGGAGTGATGATCGACGATCGGATAAATTTCAACAGCCACGTTGACTACTCCTGTGAAAAGTCGGCGAAGGCAGTGAACGCAATAGCGAGGATCATGCTAAACGTAGGCGGGTCGGGTCACAGATGCTTCCGGAAGTACTTACATCGGTTTGGACATACTAATTCACCGTTATGTCCACTGTGTGAGAATGTCGAAGAGACTCCAGAACACGTGGTATTCGATTGCCCAAGGTTTGCGGAAGAACGTAGAGGAATGCCTGCCCTACGGGCGAACAACATCGCAGAGCGAATGTGTCATGAAGAAGGCATGTGGAATGTGGTTAGCAGAGTCGTGACGCAAATACTGTCAGAGCTGTAGCGTAGATGGAGAAGTGACCAGGGAATAAGCGTAGTCCCGGGGGATAGTCCAGAGAAGTGAGCCGTGTTTGGTCTCGGGTCGTCGAGGTGCCGGCGAACCGGAAGTCTTCTGCCAACTGGAATCGTCGGACCGATCTTGGCATTCAAACCGCCAACCTTCTGAAGAACGGGGAAGGAAGTGCTTTGGGTATGTGGGGCACCGCCAGTGTGGACGTCATTTACCGGCAGAACTGTCTGACCACCTCTAAAACCCGAAGACGAAGTCGGCGCAATTCGCGAAAGCATCCCCTACAAAAGCCGCAGGTAGTCGGGGCACCATCCGTGTGGAACTGGTGGAGTTAGGAAGTTTGTGGCACAACCGCCGAGGGATCGAGACAACGTAGCAGTGGATCTCAGCCAAGAACAAGAACAAAAACAAGAACAATAACAAGAACAAGAACAAGAATAAAGGAAACAAGGAATAGGAATAGGAATAGAAATAGGAATAGTAATAGGAATAAGAATAGGAATAGGAATAGGACTAGGAATAGGAATAGAAATAGAAATAGGAATAGGAATAAGAATAAGTATCGGCCACGCCACTACTTCTAACGATGCTAACCATAACCAACTAGCTAAGGCGGGAGTCATATTGCTGCGTTAAGTAAATGTAGTAATAGCCAGAAAGTGAATAAAAAAAAAACATCAAAAAGAAACAAAAGTCTATAAATGCATAAAACTTTGGAAAGCTCGATGCTAGCTATCATGTAGGTAATTTATTACGACGCCACGCTAATAACCAGTGTATTCGAAAATATGGCAACAGAGCGCTGAAAAGTTGTATGAGCTTACCTATCCATCACTAGCGTGACATGTCTCATATGTCTATAGATATGGGAAAATTGACCAGAAAATTTTGAGTTTATTCGGCAGATGTGATAGAGGCACATCGCAGGTGGACCGGCAAGGAGGCATCCAGGACCAGGATGCGACCTACAGGAGTAGGTTCCAGCGGAGCAGTTCCCGGTGACATTACAAGACCAGTGAGCAAGCGGGTGGCACCGCCCTCTGCTGGTCAAAATGTCACCGGAGGAAGCAGAGTTTCCCGATGGTAGCCATTGGAGAGTAAGCGGGTAGCACCGCTATCTACTCTGCCTTTGGATTGCCATCGGAGGTAGCAGAATCAGTTCCGATAGAGGCGGATAACTGATATTCCTCCCTCATTCGGAACTTGGATTGTTCGGTCGCGACATGGCGCAGCAGGTAGGGGAATAGAGAGAAAAGATAGGAAATGAAAGGAATAATTCTACTTCGACGGAGATGGGCGAAGTAGAAATGTAAATGGCCAGAAAGAAGCTTCGGTGGAGATAGACGGAGCTTCGGAAAAAAAAGAAACCATAAAAACAAGAAATGTACTTTGACGGAGATGGGCAAAGTATGTGAAATAAGAAAACAAAGGCAAAAGAAGAAAGAAGAAAAATGAGAGACTTTTATACTTCGAGAGAGATAGGCGAAGTATAAACAAACAAACTAGAACAAGACCTAAAGAAAAGATGGATTGTTTTCAGACTGGATGCATAAAGCTAAATTTGAAGTATAAATTGCAAATTTGAATTAAATTTGGTAATATTATAAGGAAATGGTGTGATAATTTAAAGATTTAGATATATAATATTTGTATTGCAATCGAAAGTATGACCGTGGCATGACCAAAGAGGAGTTGAATAAGAGATTTGGCTTACGCTTTTCATTCGATGTTGAATATTTTGATTTATTAATCGTATTATTAAAGACTCGAATAGTTAAATTGGAATGATTATTCTGATTCAGCATTTGAATTTGGATGATCAATTTGATTTGCTTATCGATGTTATTTGCAAATATTAGGATTGTATATTTACTGATATCTTGGATAGTGAACCGAATTAGAAAAAAAATTAGATTTCATAATTAGTATAATTAATAATACAAGTTTAGATTGGGTATATGGATATGTTGCAATACTACAATTTTCATTGAATGTGTTAAGAAAATTATTTTGAGCTTTTTAGTGGAATGTTTTCACCTGTCATAAGACGAGTTTGAACAATCCCATTGAATTCCACCACTTAATTGTATCCTGACAGATACGTATTTCGACCTCAACAGTAAGGCCGTCTTCAGTGTCTTGTACTTGACTCGACTTTCGAGTCGAGTCAAGTACAAGACACTGAAGACGGCCTTACTGTTGAGGTCGAAATACGTATCTGTCAGGATACAATTAAGTGGTGGAATTCAATGGGATTGTTCAAACTCGTCTTATGACAATAGTCTGCTGGCAAAGCTATGTTTTGCAATAGATGGCGCCACTCAAAAAGAAGTAAAGAAAAAAATCCTCCATACAATCTGATATCATTCTTCAGTAATATTTCATATACATCCATGGCATAATGGTAAAAAAAAAATTAACCCAAATAGGATGCGAAATGCATTGTTTTCATTCCATACAACTCCATCTAAAAATTTAAATTAATCTTGATTCTTACAAATGTTCCTGAGTATACTTTCAAATTTCCATGAGCCACCGTGAGAAAACAATTTTGTCAATCCAGGAGTAGTGGGAAAAAAATTGACAGTTACATGTTTTGTTTTGTTTTGTGATTATTATCATTCCTGCAAAATTTTCCAGTCCGAGAGAATGAACCGGCTCTCGAAAAAACAGTGCTTCGTTCTAACCAGAAATTGCTTCCTGCATGTGAAGCCAAGCCATCAAAAACCAATTCCAGTGCCAGAAAATACACAGGTGAGTTTTGCTTCAAAACACAACAATGCTTTAGTTTCATGGAGATGGCTTTCAAGGAAAGGAAAACCGAGATGGCACACAGCATTTTGTACAGAATGTGGAAAGCGGCAAACGAAAATCTAATAAAAACTCGAAAGTTTCGACTAAAGTAAAAAAGGAGGCCCAGCCCAAATGCCAAATACCAAAAGAAACTACTTCAAGTGGAACCATACAAGCACTCCGACAGCTTGCAGGAGAAAAGGGCGTTCCATTGTCGGGGAATAAGGAGCAGTTGAAGCAAAGGTAAGTGTCTGCATTCTAAATGTTAGGCCATAGCCAAGACGAATCTTATTTCATTTCAGATTGCAGTGGTATGACACGTATAACTTGAATTCATCGATTATTGAACCCGTAGAAGCAGTGAAGCCGCTAGACGACTCTGGATTTATCGAAGACTTGTCGTTTTTCGCGTGCGATGAAGTTCTCCAGCAATCGTTGGGATGGCTTAGTGTCGTGGAAATTTTTTCATATTTTCAACAACGATCTGCCCGTCAAGGATATCGCAATGGGAAGCTGCTGCAACAAGCCGGATTCTTAAGGAATGTTTGCTACGCGAAGGTGTGCATTTGTGCAAAAAAGGCTTTCTAATTTTTAACTTTTCATAGGTTTAGTTTGATTAAGTTATAAGTATTAGGCAGATTTTCATGAAAAATTATACTACTGTTACTGTAACTGTCTCATGTACATGGGAACCCCAGTAAACATGGGACAAATATTCGTATACTAGCAGTATAAGAAGACGATTTATTTGGGCAGCACTTATTCCCGTTTTCATGTTTTAATTTGTCTCTTTTCAATTGAACTATTTAATCTCTAGTATATGGTTAGTATCTTTACCTAGTAGCAATGCAATTATGTAATACCAGTAATACCACCTAAAGAAATACTACTGGTATTTATGTCAAGGTACAAACAGTACTATTAGTATGTCATCTGGAATGCCATGGCACAATTATGTACTAGGGTTTATAGGCATGGTACAACAAGTGTGTTTTTAGTATTAAAAAAACTGGATATAGGGAATGCTGTCCAAGCATATCTTATTCATACAAAGAGCTAATCATGAGTTACACAATGTTGTGGCTTACAGCAATGAACTGAGTGGTGGTGATAGGTTGCTCATAATTATAAGGGCGTATTTAATTTTAATATTAATGTTCATGTTTCAGTGAAGCATTTATAGAGGTAGTCATAAGAATCATAAAGAAAACAGTTATTTTCAAATATTTTCAACCCATTTGTTTTTCTCGTATTTTGGCTTCATACAAATATGAACACTTTTTAAATTATATATGAACACTTTTGAATGTATTCCAAAATGCCATCCAATTTTTGGTTCGTTCTGCTAGATAAGGTGGAAGGAAATGCACCCAAATACGAACACAGATGCTCTCGTGCCTTTTTATCTTGGCTATTATTTCAAAACATTTCAGGTCAACGATGAAATATATCCAATAAGATGTTATTGCTCTGCTGCCATGCATAAAACCGATTATATCAAGTAAAATTAGAACATAATGGATTCAATATAACGAAAGCTACTTGTGAATGCCCTGCTGGAAAGGGAAATTCAGCTGCATGCAAACATATCGGAGCACTTCTTAATGCTTTACAAGACTTTTCAAAGAATGGTAAGCAAAACAGTATACTGTACAAGGAATTAACCGATTCAATGCGATTTGACTAAAACCATACTATGAGCTAAACTTTCTTAAGTAAAGTTAATTTTTATTTCAACACGCGTCGCAGCTTTTGTGACACAAGTACGCGTACATTGTAAAGTTGCTTAGGACATCGATGCATTCCAGATAAGAATTAGAATAGTTTTATTGTCTTTATTTAAGAGGTGTTCAGTCCTAGGCAGGAAAAATTAGAATGGTTAGGCATATATCCATTTTACGGTATTAGCGTATATGCGATAACTGAAAAGGCTAAAAATATTTCGAGATCTATTGAATTTAGAAAGATGTCTCTTTCTCCTCACTTATGTGTGTAGTCAAAACAGTTAAAATTGCCAATTTAGTTTGAAATTCAATCGTTTGTGGAGCTAGCGTATATGATATTCACCCTTATTCTTGTTTACGGACGAACGATACTTTCGAACGAATGCGATTCGTTCGAACCGTTTCTCCATTTGATTTTGCTGGCGTAAACGAGAATGCGCTTCAACTTTCGTTCGAAAGCGCGTTCGTACGTAAACAAGAATATGGGTGATTATCAGGTATGAACCTCAAAAAATCCATACATGAAAAGTGTTTGTATTCAACAAAGTTGATGGGATAATCTATACATTTATGATGAGAGCTAATTAAATTTGAAATTCTTTAAAAAGTTAAGTCAGATATCTCCGAAGTGGCAATATGTAGGAATTAGAAAATTGTCGTCTTCGGGGGGTAAGACATTGGGGCTGTCCATATACCACGTGGACAGTTTAGGGGGAGGGGGTGTGTGGCGAATGTCCACGGTTCATACACATTTTTGAAAATTTGTATGAGCAATTGTCCACGCTGGGGGAGGGGGTATCCAAATCTCATCAAAACCTGTCCACGTGGTATATGGACAGCCCCTTATGATAACGGCTAGATCAGTTTAGAAAATATCAGCTTGGTGACACTAGTACATAAGGAATGACTGTTCAGGTTCAGATTTCTAAGAATCTGTGAGATTAAGGAGTTTCTTTCACAAAGTTATTCAGGTAATAATGCTTATAAAGGCCCGTTTGGTTTGTAATTCAACAGATTGGCGGTGCTAGAGCGTAATGCATCACACTGGGCTGGGATGGACATTTCAAAATTTGTATGATATTTAGAGCTATTACAACTCAAAAGCATTGTGGTTACCTCATAGTTATTCATGTAGAACCTTTAAATTTAAACTTAAGGAAGACATTTTAGGGAAATTATTAGGACATTTCAATTTTTATTTTTCCTGCTCAATATGGTCATAAAGTTATTATTCGGAAATCCGAGTCGAATCGATTGAATAGGTGAGCCATGTAATTCGGCTTTCTTCATTACATTAGACAAAGATATAATTTGAACACGTAAATTACTCCAAAACTCTTTTGAGAGAATCAAATATTGTATATATTAATTATTATTTTTCTCAGGAACGATTTTACAAAGTGTTACTTGCACAGATGTCTTGCAAAAATGGCATCGTCCACCGAAAAATGCGGATAAATCATCTTCTTATAAACCAATCAAAGAGTTATATCCAGATCGATACAAAAACAAATTCAAATTGAACGATGTTTCGTCTAAAGATATTACCGATTATTTTTTAAAATCAACGTTGAACGCTGGATTGCACATGGCTGTCCATCGCCGTCGGAATGTGGTATGCATGGACAACTACTATGAAGAACATTCCTACGCTTTTCATCAAAATAGAGGACAACCAGCTGCACAAAGTGATCCTGGATCAGAGCACGAATCCGAAGATGAGATTTTATGTTAGATAAGACGTAAAAGTGGATGTATAATTGAAACTAGCAGGCTGTAAATGAAATGAGATTGGTTTTTATTGTACTTGTTTATATTGTATTTGTTTATTCGCACAAAAAGTAATGTAATGTAATTTTTACCGAAAAATTGTTTTTTTAAACTGTCAAATGTTCTTCCAAACACGATTTATCTTTGTCATTATTTATTTTACAAATCGGACGTCTTATATTGGTCAGCTTGAATAGAATTTTAATTATCATATCCATGACGGGAAAAAGGGAATTTTTCACTTTTTGTTTAAGAATTCTATATGTTTTGGCATATCCAATCACTCTCTCAACATCTATGCGACGTGAGGCAATGACACGAGTTTTAGCAACATCTTGCTCTGTCAGTTGAGATCCTTGCTTTCGGGGTGGCTTGTTCAAAATTATTCCTTTTGCTGAGAGCGCATCAGTTTGTTCAAACCCTCTGTCTGCCAGAATATAGTCCCCTGCCGACAGTAGATCTAGTATTCCAGAGGTTTCAACAATTCGGTTATCCGAAACACAGCCACCGTAGATATCGCTTACAAAAAGTACGACTCCTTGTTCGTCAATCGCAACAAGTGCTTTGAAAGTATTTGTATTTTTATATTTGGAAAAAGTTGCTTGTTGGAGATCTGGTGCTGTTGGTTTTTCAATTCCTATTTCTGTACAGTCCAAAATTGCAACATATTCTCCATCCTTACGTGACCCAAGATTCCAAAAATCAATAGATTCTAGGCGATTGTGTAGCAGCTTGGTCCAGGAAATGAATATATCTTTCGCGGTTCCTTCCCTTATTTTGAAGAATATGGCAATCATTGTGTATTCCCAATTGTGCCGGTATTTTATTAGGGTCAATAGCAATTGTTCCTTTAGCGGGATGCTATAGTATGGCCAGTCCGTTTGGCGAAAAATACACAAATTGTAAATCACATCGAACTGCCTTTTACTCAGTCCACATAAGTATGTCAATTTTTTCTCAGTGAGGCCATCAACTGCCAAAATTCCTCCTAGGCGCAATAGATTCTCGTTGATTTCCGGCGATTCGTCGATCATTGTGTCAATCCTATAAAAAGTGTGTTTTATATTAAAAATAACATATAATATAAATTGTAAAAAATCTGAAATGCTTAACACCTATGTATCTGATCCCCTGATTAAAAAATAAAAACCTTCATGGTTGTTAGAGGTCTTACATAAATAATTGCTTCCATGTGTCCAAAAATATTAATGATGGAGTACTGGGGTAACCTGCAGTAAACGGATAAATGTCCGCTTTTTGATCGGTTCTGAACCTCGGCTGAGCCTCTATGGTATCTCTGTATGAGAGCACTTTCCCGTTCATAAACCAAAACGTGTTTTGCAAAAGTTTTCTTTTCATGATTTCTCAAGAATAAACTTCTGGTGAGTCTGCGAAGCCCAAGAGAACTTATTTGCAATTCCCGGATCCTCACGTTCCTCCGGAAGTTCCTCTAGTCATTTCGCCGAAAGTTCATCCAGAGATTCCGTCAAAACATTCTCCAGGAATTCCTCCGGAAGTTCCTCCAGAAATTCTTTCGGAAGTTCCTCCAGGAATTCCTCCGGAAGCTCCTCCAGGAATTCCTCCGGAAGTTCCTCCAGGAATTCCTCCGGAAGTTCCTCCAGGAATTCCTCCGGAAGTTCCACCAGAAGTTCCTCCAGGAATTCCTCCGGAAGTTCCTCCAGGAATTCCTCCGGAAGTTCCTCCAGGAATTCCTCCGGAAGTTCCTCCAGGAATTCCTCCGGAAGTTCCTCCAGGAATTCCTCCGGAAGTTCCTCTAGGAATTCCTCAGGAAGTTCCTCCAGGAATTCCTCCGGAAGCTCCTCCAGGAATTCCTACGGAAGTTCCTCCAGGAATTACTCCGGAAGTTCCTTCAGGAATTCCTCCGGAAGTTCCTCCAGGAATTCCTCCGGAAGTTCCTCCAGGAATTCCTCCGGAAGTTCCTCCAGGAATTCCTCCGGAAGTTCCTCCAGGAATTCCTCCGGAAGTTCCTCCAGGAATTCCTCCGGAAGTTCCTCCAGGAATTCCTCCGGAAGTTCCTCCAGGAATTCCTCCGGAAGTTCCTCCAGGAATTCCTCCGGAAGTTCCTCCAGAAATTCCTCCGGAAGTTCCTCCAGGAATTCCTCCGGAAGTTCCTCCAGGAATTCCTCCGGAAGTTCCTCCAGGAATTCCTCCAGAAGTTCCACCAGAAGTTCCTCCAGGAATTCCTCCGGAAGTTCCTCCAGGAATTCCTCCGGAAGTTCCTCTAGGAATTCCTCCGGAAGTTCCTCTAGGAATTCCTCCGGAAGTTCCTCTAGGAATTCCTCCGGAAGTTCCTCTAGGAATTCCTCCGGAAGTTCCTCCAGGAATTCCTCCGGAAGTTCCTCCAGGAATTCCTCCGGAAGTTCCTCCAGGAATTCCTCCGGAAGTTCCTCCAGGAATTCCTCCGGAAGTTCCTCCAGGAATTCCTCCGGAAGTTCCTCCAGGAAGTTCCTCCAGGAATTCCTCCGGAAGTTCCTCCAGGAATTCCTCCGGAAGTTCCTCCAGGAATTCTTCCGGAAGTTCCTCCAGGAATTCCTCTGGAAGTTCCTCCAGGAATTCCTCCGGAAGCTCCTCCAGGAATTCCTCCGGAAGTTCCTCCAGGAATTCCTCCGGAAGTTCCTCCAGGAATTCCTCCGGAAGTTCCTCCAGGAATTCCTCCGGAAGTTCCTCCAGGAATTCCTCCGGAAGTTCCTCCAGGAATTCCTCCGGAAGTTCCTCCAGGAATTCCTCCGGAAGTTCCTCCAGGAATTCCTCCGGAAGTTCCTCCAGGAATTCCTCCGGAAGTTCCTCCAGGAATTCCTCCGGAAGTTCCTCCAGGAATTCCTCCGGAAGTTCCTCCAGGAATTCCTCCGGAAGTTCCTCCAGAAGTTCCTCCAGAAATCCTTCCGGAAGTTCCTCCAGAAATTCCTCTGGAAGTTCCTCCAGGAATTCTTCTGGAAGTTCCTCCAGGAATTCCTCCAGAAGTTCCACCAGAAGTTCCTCCAGGAATTCCTCCGGAAGTTCCTCCAGGAATTCCTCCGGAAGTTCCTCCAGGAATTCCTCCGGAAGTTCCTCCAGGAATTCCTCCGGAAGTTCCTCCAGGAATTCCTCCGGAAGTTCCTCCAGGAATTCCTCCGGAAGTTCCTCCAGGAATTCCTCCGGAAGTTCCTCCAGGAATTCCTCCGGAAGTTCCTCCAGGAATTCCTCCGGAAGTTCCTCCAGGAATTCCTCCGGAAGTTCCTCCAGGAATTCCTCCGGAAGTTCCTCCAGGAATTCCTCCGGAAGTTCCTCCAGGAATTCCTCCGGAAGTTCCTCTAGGAATTCCTCCGGAAGTTCCTCTAGGAATTCCTCCGGAAGTTCCTCCAGGAATTCCTCCGGAAGTTCCTCCAGGAATTCCTCCGGAAGTTCCTCCAGGAATTCCTCCGGAAGTTCCTCCAGGAATTCCTCCGGAAGTTCCTCCAGGAATTCCTCCGGAAGTTCCTCCAGGAATTCCTCCGGAAGTTCCTCCAGAAATTCCTCCAGAAGTTCCTCCAGAAGTTCCTCCAGGAATTCCTCCGGAAGTTCCTCCAGGAATTCCTCCGGAAGTTCCTCCAGGAATTCCTCCGGAAGTTCCTCCGGAAGTTCCTCCAGGAATTCCTCCAGAAGTTCCTCCAGAAGTTCCTCCAGGAATTCCTCCAGGAATTCCTCCAGAAGTTCCTCCAGAAGTTCCTCCAGGAATTCCTCCGAAGGTTCCTCAAGGAATTCCTCCGAAGGTTCCTCAAAGAATTCCTCCGGAAGTTCCTCCAGGAATTCCTCCGGAAGTTCCTCCAGGAATTCCTCCGGAAGTTCCTCCAGGAATTCCTCCGGAAGTTCCTCCAGGAATTCCTCCAGAAGTTCCTCCAGAAATCCTTCCGGAAGTTCCTCCAGAAATTCCTCACGGAATTCCTCCGGAGGTTCCTCCAGGAATTCCTCCGGAGGTTCCTCCAGGAATTCCTCTGGAGGTTCCTCCAGGAGTTCCTTCAGGAACTTCCGGAGGGTATTCTGGAACAATGGAATTCTTGGAATAACTTTCAGCGGAATTTTTGAAGGAACTTCCGGAGGAATTCCTGGAAAGACTTTTGGAGGAATAATTGGTGGAACTTCCGGAGGAATTCCTGGAGGAACTTGGAGGATTTTCTGGAGGAACTTCCGGAGGATTTACTGGAAGAACTTCCGGAGGGTATTCTGGAACAATGGAATTCTTGGAAGAACTTTCAGCGAAATTTTTGGAGGAACTTCCGGAGGAATTCTTGAGGAACTTCCGGAGGGTATTCTGGAACAATGGAATTCTTGGAAGAACTTTCAGCGGGATTTTTGGAGGAACTTCCGGAGAAATTCCTGGAAAGACTTCCGCAGGAATAATTGGTGGAACTTCCAGAGGAATTCCGGGAGGTACTTCAGGAGGAATTTCTGGAGGAACTTGGAGGATTTCCCGGATGAACTTCCGGAGGAATTCCTGGAGGAACTTCCGAAGGGTATTCTGGAAAAACGGAATTCTTGTAGGAACTATCAGTGGAAGTTTTAGAGGAACTTCCGGAGGAATTCTTGGAGGAACTTCCGGAGGAATTCCTGGAGGAACTTGGAGGATTTCCTGTATGAACTTCCGGAGGGTATTCTGGAACAATGGAATTCTTGGAGGAACTTTCAGCGGAATTTTTGGAGGAATTTCCGGAGAAATTCCTGGAAAGACTTCCGGAGGAATAATTGGTGGAACTTTCGGAGGAATTCTTGGAGGAAATTCCGGAGGAACTCCTGGAGGAATTTGGAGGAATTCCTGGATGAACTTCCGGAG
Organism: Armigeres subalbatus; assembly: GCF_024139115.2. Taxonomy (NCBI): domain Eukaryota; kingdom Metazoa; phylum Arthropoda; class Insecta; order Diptera; family Culicidae; genus Armigeres; species Armigeres subalbatus. The sequence continues at coordinate 378,451,612 of NC_085141.1, read as the reverse complement.
GAACTTCCGGAGCAACTTCCGGAGGGTATTCTGGAACAATAGAATTCTTGGAAGAACTTTCAGCGGAATTTTTGGAGGAACTTCCGGAGAAATTCCTGGAAAGACTTCCGGAGGAATAATTGGTGGAACTTCCGGAGGAATTCCGGGAGGAACTTCTGGAGGAATTCCTGGAGGAGCTTGGAGGATTTCCTGGATGAACTTCCAGAGGAATTCCTGGAGGATTTTCTGGAGGAATTCCTGGAAGAACTTCCGGAGGGTATTCTGGAACAACGGATTTCTTGGAAGAACTTTCAGCGGAATTTTTGGAGGAACTTCCGGAGAAATTCTTGGAAAGAATTCCGGAGGAATAATTGGTGGAACTTCCAGAGGAATAATTGGTGGAACTTGCAGAGGAATTCCGGGAGGAACATCCGGAGGAATTCCTGGAGGAACTTGGAGGATTTCCTGGAGGAACTTGGAGGATTTCCTGGATGAACTTCCGGAGAAATTCCTGGAGGAACTTCCGGAGGATATTCTGGAACAACGGAATTCTTGGAGGAACTTTCAGAAGAAGTTTTGGAAGAATGCCTCTGGAAGTTCCTCCAGGATTCCCTCCAAAATATCCTTCAGGAATATTCTAGGAATACTTTACTTTACCAAAAATTCCGATAATTTCAATAATTCCGAAATTAGAGGGTTTCTTGAAAAAAAAATCGCAAAGAAATCCCTGGAAGTAATTTTGGAATAATTTCTGAAAGAATTTCCAAACAAAATTTTTGTTGGGTTTTCTAATTGACTTTCTGAAGAAAAAAATGTGAAGAAATTATTGAAGAAACTTCTATTTTTTCTGATTAATTATTGAAGGAATTTCGAGTGAATATTGTTAACTAAATTAAATAAAACTTGGCTTTTAATTTTTTTCAAAAAGCAAAAACAAAACAAACCAAGATATGAACAACAGTGAGTTTGTCTGTCATCTGCGACACACAAACACTATATTAAATAAATTTGAAACTATCATTTTCAAGTCAGATCAACAAAACAGTTGCAAATCAGTTTCAAAAAGTGATCGAAAAATAAAGCTACAACTCTACGTTGAAAACTGATAGTTTCAGCTTTAGTGTGATTTTCAAACACGCCTTACAAAGCAACAGCATTGCGACAAACTTCAATTATTCGACCCAATATAATAATAATTCCGAAACCAACCAAAATCTGGACACCAGTAGTACTGGAAACGAAACTCAATAGAAAATGACCCTTGTCACAAAATTTCACATTGATACTACTGAGGAAAACAACGAACCATATGGCCGTACTGAGCAAACGTCAAACTCGAGTAAAATCGATTCTAGTGCCACGAGCGCTTGATTAGCCAACTAATGATTATTAAAATTGCCCGGTAAATCGATGTACCTACGATGCAATTTTCTCAAGTGTAATGTCTGTTTGTCTGTGATACTAGGTTTTAGAAACGATGGACCAGATGGTCTGTATAGAAGTTTATATATAAATATGTTTTGCTAAATCATGAAGTTTAAGTTGTCGCAAGTCTATAGGAAAATTATTGTTTCTACGTGGGAACTAGCATTCCATTGATATTTCGGAATATTTCCAGAGGGATCAAATAGCTTTGAAGCACATCCCTATAAACTTTTTTTGCCTTATTGAACATTTGAAATATCACAAGCCGTGTTTCTGGTGTGATCAGTTACTGCCGTTATACGCATATTTGTCCCATGTTTGCTGGGATTCCCTATACACATGGGACAGTTATGCATATAACGGCAGAGTAGGTGTTCAGAAAATGGTTTCTATGCAAATTTCCTAAGATTAATCATATCAAAAATTTAGTTAAAAGTGGGGTTCCAGCACGTAAAGCGTCATTAAAAAAACGTAAAAAATATACATTTTTTCTGAAATAATCCTGAGTGAATCGCTCATCGTTCTGTGGAACTGGCGTTCCATATATGCTTACCATTCTTCATCAATCGATGCCAACTCTATTTCCTCTTCTCGACCAAGGTCCTCAAAATACGTCAAGTACACAATTGCTTGACAATTTAACTGCATTCCTATGCCTTCTACCATATGCTGGTCCTTCGAACTCTTCGATGAATAAATTCTATCGCCGACCACAACAGAATTATCAACAATCAACGAGTTATTCTTATGATGATGTTGCGCCTCGAATGCAGGAACAGCGATCGCATTGTCGTTTTGTAGCGTGTCTTCCAGCTGATAGCGACACACTTTCGTAAGGGGATCATAAATATATTCTGTTAATACCAGTGGTTTAAGCTTTCGTTTCTGGAAATTAAAAATATGGGTTAGATTGACAATATAATTTATCTGAGCTCCAAAATCTTTGTATCTTACCACTGGTAAGTTGGAGATGTGGAAGTGCTTAGAAGGGCGTTTGGGATGGTTACGATCTGGAACTGCGTTCCACTTCAATCGTCGTGTCTCTGAGTAAGATAAAATAATACATAATTAAAACTTGTGTTATACTAAGGACACACCTGTGGTATTTGTACCATGGTACAAGGAGACAAGAAAATAATTCCAAGACTATCTTTAGTGAAGACAATATTAGATATGGCACTAATTTCAAGATTCTTTTGCCATAGTACGAATACCACCAGTGTGTAGATATTCATAATACTTACCGATATTGTCGTACTGTAGCGAAGAGAAATGTAGCTGGCATACTTTTGCCGACGACCACTTCAATTTTGCTCCAATTTTTAGTAAAGTTATCCATTTGGATAAAAACTTTGCTTCCTTTGGAAATCTGTGGAAGGATATAGGATTTTCCTTTGAGAATCTCGAAGCACATCCAAACACGCAGCAAATAGTCGGCATAGTTTTCAAAACTTGTTTTATTATTAATATTTTTCATTAAAAAAACACTTTAAACCTCTTTATTATTTTCTCATCTGCACTTTGTTTATGACATACAATGTTTTTGACAGCGTTCGAACAATATTGCGGTAGTAGTATTAATTGATAGCGCAGTTGCGAATGCGCATTACTTAATATTTTGTAGGATTTTTTTTATAGTTTATCCTTGGTTTTAAGCATATTGTTTCTATAGGAAACTTAATTCATATTTATGTAAGCTATCCTTTCATATTAGGATGGTTTAAAAATATGTTTAGCTAAAAAATATAATGTGTCGAATCATCGTATTTTTTTTAGCAAAGCACAATACATATTCGTTTCTAACGCCATCTATGTACAACTTCAGTTAGTGCCAACAGTTATCAACAGATGTCGCTACTGACATACGTGGCGCCTCTGGTAGCCAAATCTGTCGGATTCGACTGCTTGTACCCTATTGAATGTGTGTTTGAATTGTATATGCATTGAAATCGGATTGGATTTTCATTCGATTACATTTAGATTCGATTTGAAAAGATTTGAATTGCATTTGGATTGGATTTAGATTGAATTTAGATTGTAGTTAAATTAGATTTAGATTGCACTTAGATTGGATTGAATTTGGAATAGATTTGAATTTAATTTTTATCTGGATTGGATTTGGATCGTATTAGCATTGAATTCGAATTGGATTTGGATTGCATTTGGATTGGAGTTGGATTGAATTTGAATTGGATTTGTATTTGAATTGTATGTGCATTGAAATCGGATGGGATTTTCATTCGATTAAATTTGGATTCGATTTGAATGGATTGGATTGGACTGGATTTAATTTGGATCTGGATTGAATTTAGATTGGATTGAATTTGGAACTGATTTGAATTTGATTTGGATTGTATTTGCATTGAAATCGGATTGGAGTTGTATTGAATTTAGATTGCATTTGGATCGGATTTAGCTTGGATTTAGATTGGAGTTGAATTGGATTTGAATTGCATTGGAATTGGACTTGGATTGAAATTGATTTGTATTTTGATTGCATTTTGATCAGGTTTAGATTGTATTGAGTTTGGAATAGATTTGAATAAGATTTGCATTTGCATTGGATTTTCATTGATTGTGGATTGGATTTTGATTGGACTTGGAATAAATTACGATTAGATTCGGATTGGCTTTAAATTGGATTAAATTTGGAATGGATTTGGATCGTGTTTGGATTGGATTAGGATTGAATAGGATTTGAATTGGGTTTCAATAAGATTTATGTTGGATTGTATCTGGATTTCAATTGGATTGGATTGTTTGTGGATTGAATTTGTATTTCGATTGGATTTGAAATGTATTTGCATTGTATGTGCATTGTATTTGCATTGAAATCTGATTGGATTTAGATCAAATTTGGATTGGAGTTGAATTTGGATTGGATTTAGGTTGGATTGAATTTTAAATAGATTTGAATAGGATTTTTTATTTGGATTGGATTTAGTTTGTATTTGCATTGAAATCATATTGGATTTGGGTTAAATTTGGACTGGATTTGGATTGGATGTGCATTGAATTAGGATTAGATTTATATTGATTGGATTAAAATTGAATTCCGATTTGATTCGGATTGGATTTGGATTGGAGTTGGACTAGATTTGGATTGGATTTTGACTGGATTATATTTAAATTGGAATGAATGATTGGCAGTGGCTGATTTTTTACCCGCCGCTGTCACATCCGGGCGCTATTGTATATGCGCAAAATAGCCAGCATGAGTTAACCGCCAGAAATTTGTATGGCGAAAGACATCTAAGGCAGGTTTTCTCAATAGCAGGAACTTTTTACGAAAATCTATTTGGCACCAGTCATGTAGGAAGGTGTCTGCTACTACGCCTACCAAATATTTTTTCGATAAAGTTGATTATTTTCGAGACATTAAACCTTAGATGCTTTTAGCCATACTGATTTCCGAAAGTTAACTCCTAGTGTGCCGCTGTAAGCACGCTCAAAGCAGGCGATTCATTGAATTGGATTTAGATTAGATTGAATTTGGAATGATTGATTGAATTGATTGAATGATTGAATGAGACTTGTATTAGGAATGGATTTGGATTGTAGTTGTGTTTGATTCGAATTAGATTTAGATAGGATTCGAATTGGATTTGGATTGCAATTAAATTTAGATTGGGTAAATGGATACGAGAATTGAATTAAAGATGTGAATTGAAGATTTGTATGAATTGGATTTCCTGATAGTTTTCTCTAGCAACGTTACCAACCGCATTTTAAAGCGTTTCGGTTTTATCTCTTGGAAGACTGGACTGGAGATTTGTAGCAAAGATTTTATTTGAATAAATGTATAAGCATTGCCGATTTATATTAGTGACTAGTCGACCCAGCAGACGTCCTACATAGTAGGCGAAAATGCGCTTTGTGAGTGAACCCATGCGAAATGGCCATACGAATCTTTATTTTAGCATTTTATGATTTACTCAACTTAACTAATGATTTTAGACTGAGGAAATATCATATAAACCCGTCGGAAACAATAACGAATGTAACTGTTTAAGGAATTATGAGGATACGAACACATACCATTTCATTTTTATTATATAGAAAATAGAAAATAAAGAGTATGTGTTGAAGATTGAAATTCGTTATTGACACCTGTTCGCCTTAAATAGGTTTGGAAAAGTTTAACTCTGAGTTTTGATTATAGATATGAACTGAAGAAGAATTTGTACATATTGAACAATTGTTCCTTGGATAATTCTATAGGATATGGATATGAATATTGAAAATAAGATCATCCTATCGTGAATCAAAATTTATAGAAGATTTAAATGGCAGATTTTTACTGAATACTAGTCGAACCTGCCCGATCTTGCACGGGTTGTTTTTCATTTGTCCTAAATGTCAATCGTTTGGTCGTCGCCCTCTAGATCGATTTCAATTCGAGCCTGATGGTTTTCTTCAGAATTCATTGAAACGTAGAATTTTTTCATTCGTTCGACTTTCCCAGCAGAATTTTCTATTTACATATATGCATAAACACGGCTGATAAATTGGGTAAAGTTTCTATTAGACACATTAACTGGAGATTGGTATTATTCGATAAAATTGATCTGATTATTTTAATGTAAATTTGTATTGGAAATTTTTAAATGTGTTAAACTGTGACAAGAGCGTTCTTCAGTTGTGGAAAATTCGATTCTCATATTGTATATAATGTTTTCGTTCAGTATATCATCTATGCCACCCACGTAAAATAAAAATCATGCGGCAATGACTGGCATTTGAAGCTTTCAACTAATGGTAGAACGCTCATAGAATATTAATCTATAAAGTTTTGGATCAAAATTTGGATAAGAAATATTGGATTGAAATTCGGAGTTCTGGATAGCTGATTGAAAAAAAAAATTAAGCTCTGAGGTTTGAATTGTATATTTAGATTGATAATTTTGGATAGTTGGTAAAATATATATAAATTATTTTGAATTTGAATAAATTGCAGATTTCAGATTGAATGTGAAACTTGAACGTTACTAGATATTATATATTCAAGGATAAAAAAATGAGGTTGATATTTGAATTAAGATTTGTATAAAAAAAATGTAATTTAAAATGATAATTTGGAACCAAATGAGAATAAATTTGGAAGTGGATTTAACTGAATTGTGATATGAACTGAATTAGGATTATAGCTATATGTAGCTATAGCCCCTTTTACCCTTATAGTCATTGAGACAACAGATGTCAGATGACAATTGTTATGAAATAAATAAATAAAATAATAGACTAAAAAATTTGAAATAATTTAGAGGTAATATTGTGTTTATATTGGCTATAGGCTCGAACCAGATGCTGTTAAGATTAGTGTACAATTTGGAGTGTCGTGCAATCGGAATGAGTAAAGTTTGAAGTATACATGATTTATATTTTTGATTTGAATGAAATTTGCAAAGCATAATTGTTAGGGTATGGAAATATTCGTTGTAAATATATTTGCCAATGGTGATGGATTTGTATGGAATCAGATTAACGATCGATTGGGAATGAACTTGACCTGTAGTGAACTGAATATAAAACATAAAAAAATGTTCATGTTGAATATGTAATCAGAGAGTAGAGGAGAGGGGGATTGTAGTAATAGCCAGAAAGTGAATAAAAAAAAACATCAAAAAGAAACAAAAGTCTATAAATGCATAAAACTTTGGAAAGCTCGATGCTAGCTATCATGTAGGTAATTTATTACGACGCCACGCTAATAACCAGTGTATTCGAAAATATGGCAACAGAGCGCTGAAAAGTTGTATGAGCTTACCTATCCATCACTAGCGTGACATGTCTCATATGTCTATAGATATGGGAAAATTGACCAGAAAATTTTGAGTTTATTCGGCAGATGTGATAGAGGCACATCGCAGGTGGATCTGGCAAGGAGGCATCCAGGACCAGGATGCGACCTACAGAAGTAGGTTCCAGCGGAGCAGTTCCCGGTGACATTACAAGACCAGTGAGCAAGCGGGTGGCACCGCCCTCTGCTGGTCAAAATGTCACCGGAGGAAGCAGAGTTTCCCGATGGTAGCCATTGGAGAGTAAGCGGGTAGCACCGCTATCTACTCTGCCTTAGGATTGCCATCGGAGGTAGCAGAATCAGTTCCGATAGAGGCGGATAACTGATATTCCTCCCTCATTCGGAACTTGGATTGTTCGGTCGCGACAGTAAACACGTAAGGTAAAAAATAAACACGTAAACACAGCAAAAACCACCTACCAATATTCCTCTCTTCGTCCTAACTGATATATACAATGACTTGACCAGCGCAGCGCCTCCCTCAATTCACTTAAATAAAAAGAAAGTTGATCATGTTCAACAGAGTGATTCAAAATTTGAATTTTTCGCTCCCCTAAGCTTAAACAATGACTTTTGTTATTTCAATAACTTCCAAAAATTTGACTAGGCACACGCAGTTTGAAGTTTGTATGAAAACAGTGACTTTTGTTGAAAACTGTTCCGCAACGTTCCGCAGCTCTAAAAATACATGAACACGTTAGCAACATAGGAAATTCAGTAAGGGAACAGATCGTCTTTGTTGCGAAATGATTTGATACTGGCAAGAAAAGTTATTTAGAAAATACTGGGTTGTGAAAAATTTAATTCAACCCGTAAAAGAATAACATCAATATCAATAATGAGCATTATGGTTTTCTTTATAACTTTGGTTACAAAAGTCAGATCACCCCGCAACAGCAACTGACTTTTAGCTTAGGAAGTATTCTATGAAGTTAACGCATTGAATATTCATAAACAGCTTTTGGGCTACCTCACGAAACGGTCTTCCACATAAGTGGGGATTTTTATTGTAATTTGGCATGCACATTCAAATTACAACTAAATTTGTTTTACTAATTCGGGGACTACCTATCAGAATGGCAAATAAAATCGTTTAAACATAGGGGAGCGAAAAAGTAAAAATTTTAATCACTCTTATTTTCAACATTAAGCACGTCAATGGAATTCAACTGAGTTGATCAATCTTCTTGCCGAATGATCAAAGCGTATCATTGGACATTGCACATTGAGAATGTTTGGCCAATCCTAGCCAAAATCACCGTAATAAAGTTAAAAAAATAAATTAAAAAATGGTTAATTATTGTGCAGTTTTACTGATCATGATAATGTGAAGACTTAAAATACTGATTGTGGTAAGGTAGCATCGTGGCTACTTGGATGATTGGGAAGAGTCTCACGATGAGTGCGTGCATGCAGGTTTGTCATGCTTTATTTACCGTACGTCACAATCCCAACAAACAATTTAGGCTGAATAAGCTAAATTTTCAGTTGAAGAAGACTATTTTTGATTGAATAAGCGCTCAATTAGCTTCCAATGTTTGTTGGGATGTTCACTAGTATCTCGGCTAGTACCACACATCCACCTTCCTCTCAAAAAAAAATCGTCAGATTTCCAATCTAGAATCTTTGCGAAAATATGTTTACGTCTTCATTCAAGATTGACTTCAAAATTAAATTTGTTGAAATTAGTAATTTTGCATATTTTCAATACATTATTGTTACTTTTAAACTTCATTTCAATGTTGATTGAGCGATTGACTTCGTAACTAATGTATGCTAAGCAGGGGTGCGAATTCTCAATCTCAGTGACTGAAATTTGTTGGATATTGATACCATTCCCTCTTCATACTCACTTCCTAGCAATGAAAACTGAAAATGGTTAGCTGCAACAATCAAAGATAAAGTAAACAAAAGACCTCTCTTCTCATTGCACACGCATCCCGCACTGACAGTCTATTCAGTTCACTCGCTGCTGTGTGAATGCGACGGCCCTATATAAATGCATGGGTGAATACTATCACTTGAAAGACACTGACAGGAAATTTGTGCCGAATGATCATCAGCTTCAGCCCGCTGTTGGCAAACCGAGTTTGCTAAGTTACTCCTGCTTTGTCGTTCTGACTGAAAGGCACCGTCATAGGCAAAGAGGAGCAGAGAAAAATACAAAACAAAAGAATCACCCTCAGCAGGCATTGTTGATAAATTGCACCACTGATGCTAAGTAACATGAGTCATTTTTTTGTCGCAGTTCGCAGTCATTATCATAGTTGTTCAACATTTGACATTCAAGACCAATTATTTCTGAATGAAGTGCAATTATTATTGCTTTTTCTGAGTCACTGGGCTTTGTATATTCATTCTCCTGCTTGTTGATTTCAACTTTCCCGACCTTCCCTAGCGCACAATAGCTGATGGATATGCAGCCTAAATCGATCCCTTGCACCCTCCTCTGCTTAACTCGTATTAGATTTAAAGCGTCAACCGATGATGAACAGTTTGATTTTCAGAGAGTTAATTACGAGCATCTATACTTTACTATCAACATTTGGTACGGAAACAGAAGACTATGAGCAACAACCTTAAAGGTTTTTGGTCATTCGTCAATGAAAATCCGAAAAAGTCCGGCTTACCATCAAGCATGTATTTGGAAGAGGAAGCGGCGACAGCGAATAAAGAAATTAGCAACCTATTTGCCAAACAATAGCCAGTGCGTTCCCCGACGTACCTATTAATCCCGATGATATTCCTTGTTCTGCAAGTAAAAGAACGTTAAATGATTTAGAACGTTCGCGAATTTGATGATCAGCACGTTCAGAGCACTACACATCCTGTAATTGAGTCTGGCACGGAGGGCTTCCAAACCGTTATTGCAGGCAAGTACAATATCGTCCCGAACAATTCTCTTCCGGTAACGTCTGTTACTTCCAGTATCCAGCCAGTTGACACTGATTCCAACCCCGAGCAGCCTGCTATATCATCCAACGTTTCTAACGATAGCCTGCCGGTTAGAGGATCCGTTTCGCCTAGTGAATTACCTGCTCATCCCTTGCGCATCTACTACCAGAATGTGCGCGGGCTCCGTACTTTCTTTCTGGCTTTCTAGTGAATGTGGCTACGACGTAATTGTTCTGACGGAAACTTGGCTAGATGAACAAATCCTCGGCTTACAGCTATTCGATCCTAAATTTGCTTTACCGTACAGATCGTAATTCTGCTAACAGCACTAAGCATAGCATTGGAGCAGTTATGGATTAGAATTTCTACGACAGATCGATTGGTTAGCATAGGAGTAATATATCTACCTCCAGACCGGCGTAGCGATATAAATAAAAAAAACCCAGATTAATCCACCTAGCGGTGATGGTGCCTTTCTCGAACTTCGTAAAATGTGTTTGCTTGAAAGTAGATGAGCTAGTTGCTAGGAGTAAAAAAGAACAGCTTCTTTGTCCGTTCTATGAAAATCGGATTATTTCAAGCAAAGATATTGTAGATCCAGTTGAAAACGCGAGATCTCGGTTCGGTTTTCAACTTGATCTACAATATGCTAATAAGAATTTCGACATTTTTTCCTTTTCCACTCTTTTTGATGTACATACCCCTGTTTTATTTTACCCAGTTATATATTTTAAGGATATCACATTTGGATGTTTGTTAAACTGAAGCTCTGACTACACAAAAAGAAAACGGAAATGTCATTCCCATCGAGCGAGCCGAGGGCAATATTTGATATGATATAAATCTCATGACCGTCCTTCTGCCAAACTCCCGTATGAAGAGGGAGGGAAGTGTATCAGTGTGGAAGCATCCGATGGTTCGTTTTTGGAGAAAAATTATAGCCTTTCGGTACAACTTTGTTGCACAAGAAAGGCAAAAAGTGTTTTGTCCATAATTTCTAAGGTAACAGTCCAAGCTGGTCAATTTTCAATAGAAAATAATAGAATAGGATTCCGCGTTCAATGCAATTTGTTGTGAGTAAATCGATTGAGGGTAACTTTTTACGCGCTTTTTTATAACATAAAGTATTTTGGCCATAATTTTTGTGCCCATAGTCCGATATTCCAAATTTTCAATAGAAAACAATACAACAGGATCCCGCGTCAAATGGAACTTGTTGCAAGTAACCCGGTTGAGGATAAGTACCAAAAAAGTGAGCTAAACTTTTCGCACTTTTGGTGCGCACACACACACACACACACACACACACACACACACACACACACACACACACACACACACACACACACACACACACACACACACACACACACACACACACACACACACACACACACACACACACACACACACACACACACACACACACAGACATCTCCTCAATTCGTCGAACTGAATCGATTGGTATATAACACTATGGGTCTCCAGGCCTTCTGTAAAAGTTTGGTTTTGGAGCGAACATATAGCCTTTTCGTATACTTTGTAGACAAAAGGCAAAAATGGTGTTTCGGCCATAACTTCCGATCCCATATTTCGATCTGGCCAATGTTCAATAGGACACATTGGGGCAGGATTATGCGTCGAATGCAACTTGTTGCGAGCAAATAATCTGAAGATAAATACCTTAAAATAAGTGACATTCTTTACGCGATTTTTTCGTAAAAGTTTGCATTTTAGCCATAACTGGCCAATTTTCAATAGGAAACAATGAGACAGGAATCTGAGTCGAATGCAACTTGTTGCGTGTAAATCGATCAAGGTTAGGTGTCCGAAAAATAGGTGACATTTGTTTGTGATTTTTCTATTAAAAAACCCAGATTAATCCACCTAGCGGTGATGGTGCCTTTCTCGTTTTTTTCGTGTGAGTAGTTTCTACGCACTTTTGGTATGAAAAAAAGTATTTTGGCCATAACTTCTGAGCCCATAGTCCGATCCAGCCAATTTTCAATAGGAAATAATGAGACAGGATGCTGCGTCGAATGCAATTTGTGAGTTAGATTTTTTTTGGTAAATAAAATGCATTTTGGCCATAACTCCGAATCCCATAGTCCGATTACGCCAAATTTCAATACGAAACAATGGGACAAAATTTTGCGTCGTATGAAACTTGTTGCGAGCAAATCCGTTAAAGATAAGTGCCTGAAAAAAGAGTGAGAATTTTGTATGTGTTTCTTATGTAAAAAACATAATTTTGGCCATAACTTCGAAATTCATAGTCCGTTCTGTCCAATTTTCAATACGAAACAATGGGACGAAACAATGGAAAGATTCTGCGTCGAATGAAACTTGTTGCAAGTAAATCAGCTAAGAGTAAGTACCTAAAAAGTGAGTGAGAATTTTTCTCGTAAAAAAATATATTTTGGCCATAACTCCGGATCCCATAGACCGATTGGGCCAATTTCCAATATGAAACAATGGGACAAGATTCCGCGTCGAATGCAACTTGTTGCGAGTAAATCGATTAGGGATAAGTGTCTGAAAAATGAGTGAGATTATTTTGCGCACACACATACACACACATACACACACACATACACACACATACACACACTCATACACACACATACACACACACGCACACACAGACATCACCTCAATTCGTCGAGCTGAGTCGATTGATATATAACACTATGGGTCTCCAAATCTCCTATAAAAAGTTCGTTTTTGATGCGAACATATAGCCTTTACGTATACTTTGTATACGAGAAAGGCAAAAATGAATTTTGGCCGTAACTTCGAAACCCATAATCCGATTGGGCCAATTTTCAATACGAATCAATTGGGCAAGATTCTACGTCGAATGAAACTTGTTGCGAGTAAATCAGCTAAGAGTAAGTGCCTAAAAAGTGGATGAGAATTTTTCTTATAAAAAATATATTTTGGCCATAATTCCTAAGCCCATAGTCCGATTCCGCCAATTTACAATACGAAACAATGGGACAAGATTTCGCGTCGAATGCAACTTGTTGCGAGAAAATCCGTTAAAGATATGTGCCCCCTTCGAAACCCATAGTCCGATTGGGCCAATTTTCAATACGAAACAATTGGACAAGATTCTACGTCGAATGAAACTTGCTGCGAGTAAATCAGCTAAGAGTAAGTGCCTAAAAAGTGAGTGAGAATTTTTCTTATAAAAAAATATATTTTGGCCATAACTCCGAATCCCATAGTCCGTTTCCGCCAATTTCCAATACGAAACAATGGGACAAGATTCCGCGTTGAATGCAACTTGTTGCGAGCAAATCGGTTAAGGATAAGTGCCTGAAAAATGGTGAGATTATTTTGCGCACACACATACACACACACATACACAAACACATACACACACACAGACATCACCTCAATTCGTCGAGCTGAGTCAATCGGTATATAACACTATGGGTCTCCGGGACTCCTATAAAAAGTTCGTTTTTGGAGCGAACATATAGCCTTTACGTATACTTTGTATACGAGAAAGGCAAAAAGGCAAAAAAATAAACTTTGGCCATATCTGTTTAATACCGATCTGTTTAATTTTCAATACGAAACAATGGAACAAGATTCTGCGTCGAATGCAACTTGTTGCAGGCAAATCGGCTAAAAGTAAGTGCCTAAAAATTACTTCGAATCCCATAGTTCGATTCGACCAATTTTCAATACGAAACAATGGGACAGGATTTCGCGTCGAGTGCAACTTGTTGCGAGCAAATCGGTTAAGCATAAGTGCCTAAAAAATGAGTGAGAATTTTGAATGTATTCTCATGTGACAAAATTAATTTTGGCCATAACTTCGAAACCCATAGTCCGATCTGTCCAATTTTCAATAATATAATAATGGGACGAGATTCTACGTCGAATGAAACCTGTTGCGAGTTAATCAGCTACGAGTAAGTGCCTAAAAAGTGTGTGAAAATTTTTCTTTCTTTTAGCCATAATTCCGAAGCTCATAGTCCGATTGGGCCAATTTTCGATACGAAACAACGGGACATGATTCCGCGTCGAATGCAACTTGTTGCAAGTAAATCGGTTAAGGATAAGTGCCTGAAAAATGAGTGAGATTATTTTGCGCACACACATACACACACATACACACACACATACACACACACAGACATCACTTCAATTCGTCGAGCTGAGTCGATCGGTATATAACACTATGGGTCTCCGGGACTCCTATAAAAAGTTCGTTTTTGGAGCGAACATATAGCCTTTACGTATACTTTGTATACGAGAAAGGCAAAAAGACAGGAACACCGTCTTCGACCAGAGGTCGTACAGACTGAACACTTAACACCTAGCATGAGACAACGGACAGGACACATAACACCCAGTGGACCAGTGGAGAATTTTTCGATCACGAAAAGTTTCCTCCTTACCAGGGCGGGAATCGAACCCACACTCCACAGCACAGGCGCATATGCGATTGACGTCGCTAACCGCACGGCCACGAAGCCCACAATTGCATTCGGGATCACATGAACTCTTTAAGCTCTATTAGTTCCAACCTTGACTGCAATGACTTCGTCTTGCAACTAGGAGACTATAATCAACTTGGAATGGGTTGCATCGGAAGATGGGTTTATGCATGTGAACCCCCAATCTGTTTTGTCAACCAGTAGCTCTGCATTGGTCGATGGTTTTTAGTTTAATGGCTTGACTCAACTCAATGGAGTTCCTAACAGAAATGGTCGGTTTTTGGATCTCGTCCTCGCCAACGATGCAGCTAAATCTACCAGCACCGTTTCCGAAGCCATCGAACCCCTCATCTCCCTGGATGCTGACCATCCTGCTCCGTCATAGTCGTCAACCTTCCGGGCCTGTTTACGTTTGACGATGCTTCTGACGTTCACCAAATGTACGACTACCGTCGAGCTGATTATGATAGTATTTGTGATGCTATCTCATGTATTGACTGATCACTCTCGAGCTTGACCTCTGTGTAGATGATGCTGTTAATTATTTCACTCGTCAAATTCGTCGTATAATTGCGGAGCACGTGCCCCTGTGTCGTCCGAAGCCTAAGCCTCCCTGGTCGAACAGTCGTCTGCGTCGGCTAAAGCGAAATAGGGCAAAGGCATTGCGACACCACTGCAAGAATTGCACGATGATTACGAAGCAGGAGTTCGACCGTTCCAGTACTGCATGTCGTGTATACAATCGATTCCTTTATCGTCGCTACGTGCTTCGAACACAAACATCACTTTGTAGAAATCCCAAAAGTTTTTGGTCGTTTTTAACTCCAAACGAAAGGAAGTAGGTCTGCCTTCGTGCTTGCATATGGGAGAAGAAACCGCCCGTTCAGAGCTGGCAAAGTG
Organism: Armigeres subalbatus; assembly: GCF_024139115.2. Classification (NCBI taxonomy): domain Eukaryota; kingdom Metazoa; phylum Arthropoda; class Insecta; order Diptera; family Culicidae; genus Armigeres; species Armigeres subalbatus. The sequence continues at coordinate 378,436,159 of NC_085141.1, read as the reverse complement.
TAACTTGTTCGTTCGACATTTCCTGAGCACCTTCAATACCACCAGGGCCACCGCCGATCAAATAGCTGTTGCAAATCAGTTCACGCCTAGAAATGTTTTGGATTTACATGCGTTTATAATCAATGAGCAGACCATTCTGTCAGCCATCAGAAAATTGAAAAGCTCGTACACTGCTGGCCCGGATGGTATTCCGTCTTCTATGCTCAAGAATTGTTCGAACTCGCTGGCTACCCACTTAGCCAGGATTTTCACACTGTCGCTTCAGGAGGGAAAGTTTCCTGATGAATGGAAGATGTCGCACATGTTTCCCGTTTACAAAAAGGCGACAAAAGGAATGTACAAAATTACCGAGGCATCACATCCCTATATTCTTGCTCCAAGGTATTCGAGATAATCATGAATGACGTTTTATTCAGTGCCAGTAAAGCGAAAGCGTACATTTCTACTGCACAGCACGGCTTCTATCCTAAGCGCTCTGTAGAAATTTAATAGAGTTTGTTTCGCTTTGTGTTCGTACCATGGACTCCGGTGGTCAAGTTGATGCAGTTTATACGGATTTAAAAGCAGCGTTCGACCGCGTCGACCATGGAATATTGCTTGCAAAGTTAGAACAACCTGGAGTTAGTCATCATCTAGTGTGCTGGTTCAAATCATATCTGTCTAACCGTTTGCTTTCTGTGAAAATCGGTTCTTCACAGTCGGAATACTTCTCCAATACTTCTGGTGTACCACAAGGAAGTAATCTGGGGCCTCTCTTGTTCACGCTGTTTATCAACGAACTCTCCCGACTGCTACCTCCTGGTTGTCGTTTGTTTTATGCAGATGATGTTAAAATGTTTATGATTATCAACAGCATCGAGGATTGTGAAGAACTACAATCGCGTGTGGATAGAATGGCGAACTGGTGCTCTGCTAATCTCCTGGCGCTCAGTATTCAAAAATGTAATACTATTTTCTTTTACGGGAAACACAAGCCGATAGTTTTTGATTATTGTATCTCTGGTACTACCCTTGAGAGAGTGAATAAGATTAAGGATTTAGTAGTCACACTAAATCAAGACATGACATTCAAGCCGCACTATAACGACATCATCGCAAAAGCTAATCGGCAACTCGGATTCATTTTCAAACTATCTGAAGACTTCCGGGACCCTCATTGCCTAAAATCTCTGTACTGCTCTCTAGTTCGTTCTATCCTTGAATTTTGTGCTGTAGTTTGGAGCCCTTATCATAGCGTCTGGATCTCAAGGCTAGAAACCGTGCAGCGTAGATTCGTGCGTTATGCACTTCGGCACCTACCATGGAGGGATCCCGCTCATCTTCCCGCATATGAGGATCGATGTAGACTACTTGGTATTGACACTCTTCAAATGAGAAGGAATAGATCGCAGGTTGCCTTCGTGGTCAAAATCGCGACTGGTGAAATTGAGACTCCGGAACTTCTCATGAGATTAAATATGTATGCTCCGGAACGAACCATGCGTCAACGAGATTTCCTGCACCTTTCTCCACGTAATCGAATGTATGGCATGAATGAACCCTTCCGTGCTGCTGCGGCTGCTTTTAACAGCATTTATAGGCTATTCGATTTTAACTTACCATTGATTACCTTTTTAAGAAGATTGTAATCGTTTAATGTATACTTGTTTAAAATTTACTATATTCATTAAGACCACTAAATGTCAGATGAATCTATACAATAAACATAAACATATTAATAAGTTGACACTTGTGCACCCCAGGTCCGCAATCTCGCAAGTTGTTTTTCTCGAGTGCTGGAAGAATTCCATCATGTTCCCCGCTTTCAAGATGGAGGACAAACGGAATGTTTCCAACTATGTACTGTGGTGTGACTTCACTCAGTGCAGGATTCAAAGAATTTGAAATCCTCTTGTGCAACGAACTATTTCGGGCTGCAAAACTGCACATCTCACCCGACCAACACGGCTTCTACCCGAACAGATCAACGTCAACAAGACTTCACAATTCACCTCGATATGTCTAAAATTTGGATAGTTTAAGGGTAACTACGGATGTCAATCAATGGTTGGATTCCAACCTAACTGGTCAAGATCGGCACTACTGAATCTGATTCGTTTTGCTACAACTCTAGTGTGCCACAAGGCAGTAATTTAGGCCCACTTTTGATCTCTTTGTTCTTCATTGACGTCTGCCTCGTTGTATCGGAAGGCTGTAGAATGGTGTACGCTGATGATTTTAATGTATACAGGTTCATCAAGACACACGATGATTGTCATTAACTACAAACCTTCATCGACCATTTCGTAAGTTGGTATGACCACAACAGTCTGACTTTGAGCGTGAAGAAATGCACAGTCGTTCACTAGGAAAAGATCGCCAATTCTCTAGAACTACCACATTGGAAGCGAACCACTTGAAAGGACAAACGTCGTGAAAGACCTCGCTATTATGATCGACTCAGAGCTAAACTTTCGAGAACATTTTAATTAAATAAGTAAGGCGAATAGAAATCTTGGAATAATTTTCCGAGATACTCCTGAATTCCGCAACCCGTACTGCCTACGATCTTGTACTTCAGCCAAGTTCGGTCAGTTTTAAAAACAGCTGCCGTGGTTTTGAGTCTTTGTCACCGAGTTTGAATCGACAGGATTGAAGGAATCCAATCCAAATGTATTAGATACGCTCCGCGATCACTGTCGTGGCGTAGGAGGACAAGGAGGACATGTGGACAATCTTTGTTTCTATAACTCTTTTGGGTGAGATTGATTCACCCTGGATTCTAGAATTGCGGTCCTATCGACTCTGGTACGTAGTCCTAACGTACTGCTTGTGCGCAGCCCCACACTATCTGCGCTATCCTAATGACCCGCTATCTGCGCGGTCCATCCGACCCGCCATCTGTGCGGTCCATCCGACCCGCCATATGCGCGGTCCTTCCGACCCGCCATATGCGCGGTCCTTCCGACCCGCTGTCTGCGCGGTCTTAATGACCCCCTATTTGTGTGACCCTAATGACCCGCTATCTGTGCGGTCCAACTGACCGGCTATTTGTGTGGCCCTAATGACTTGCTATCTGCGCGGTCCTTCCGATTCGCTATCTTCGTGGTCCTTCTGACCCGTTATCTGCGCGATCCTATCGGCTCGTCATTTGCGCGTCCTAATTACCCGCAATTTGCACGCCCCACGGAAATCAAATCTGCTACACTGTTCAAATAAATTTTACAAAATCTCTCTCTCTCTCTCTCTCTCTCTCTCTCTCTCTCTCTCTCTCTCTCTCTCTCTCTCTCTCTCTCTCTCTCTCTCTCTCTCTCTCTCTCTCTCTCTCTCTCTAAATTAAAAACACTAACACAAACACTCAGCGCCGTAGCATGTAGTTGGCCCTCGCCAAGGGCGCCAGGCCTTTGAGGGGCGCCGAAATCCAGAATTGAACTTTGGGAAATGATGGTAAATCCCATGAAGGCTTTTTTTACGCGGTTGGATACCACTTGAATTTTCTTTGTTTTTTTTTTTGGGTGGGGCTTACTCATTGTTTTATTGATGCTGAAGGTCTCAATCGTTTAAAATCAAACCATGTAATAAACCTTGATGTATTCTCAAATTCACTGATTCAAAGTGTTTCAGATTCACCAGAGCTTTTACCAGACGATTCTCTCGGGGGCTATATCCGTAATCAATCGTTTTACTTACGAAAGGCCATTTTCATTCAATAACTGATACAGGTACCAGAACGTCGGATCTGGGAGCATCTTCACTAACTTTTTTTTTATCATTTATCTGATGAAAAACGAAGTAAAAATGGGAAGGAACAAGAAATACAATTGAAAAAAAGAATGGAACAAGTTTCTGGGGAAGAAGCCCTAGATGAGGACTTCAATAAGCCAAAGGCGAAACACAGAGTAGACTGTAAAACGCGTATATTTTTTGTTCGTGATTAAGAAATCTAAGCGGGTTTCAAATACATTCGACTCTCTACATCTCGATGTTTAATATCTCGATATCTCTCCCTATGGCGATGGTTTTCTTGGTCCCTTGAATCTACATAGATTTGAACTTTCTACATATCGATAGCCTCTTTCGATATCTCTCTATCTCGATGTGTTCTGGACTCTGGTCATATTTTGTTCAGGATTATTTCTCCCTATGTTGATATATTGTTCCTTGCAAAAAAATGACTTTTGTGATCACTTTCCAAGGCTCTCATAGATGTGAAAAATTTTTCCGCAGTACAAATAGCACGTACTATCCAAGCATTCACCGCCGGAATGCACCACGTGGCGGAAATTTTTTGAAAAATATCGAAGTAGCTTTTTTTCTGGAGGTATGTTTTTCTTAGGCGACTATCTGGCGCGTATTTTTCTTTGCGACCAAAAATGAGCGGAAGAGTAGATTTTTTTATGAGCGGTACAGCATTTATATTTCTAAGCTAAGACCATCTTGAGAGAATAACAAACACATAAAAAAAAGAGATGACATTTGTGTTGTTGTCGTTTTTCATAGCAACGAGCCTTTTTCGATCTAGTATCCATTTCAATTTTCCTCCCATTCCTCGATCTCTCCTTATCTCGATGGTATGTCTTCTTCTTCTTCTTCTTATTGGCATTACATCCCCACACTGGGACAGAGCCGCCTCGCAGCGTAGTGTTCGCTAAGCACTTCCACAGTTATTAACTGCGAGATTTCTAAGCCAGGTTACCATTTTTGCATTCGTATATCATGAGGCTAGCACGATGATACTTTTATGCCCAGGGAAGACGAGACAATTTCTAATCCGAAAATTGCGTAGACCGGCACCGGGAATCGAACCCAGCCACCCTCAGCATGGTCTTGCTTTGTAGCCGCGCGTCTTACCGCACGGCTAAGGAGGGCTCGATGGTATGTAATAGCGACTAATAGATACTCGGAAGTAGTGATAGGGAGTTTGGCAAACTATTTGAATCTCTACCGCACTCTATCGTTAACTATCGCATATGATTCAGTGATATTTCCAATTCCTTTAAACCAGACACTTGCATGATGGTGAAAAAACAAGCAAAGCTGTTGAATATTCGATGATATTTGGAATTTGATTTGTTTTATTCTGCGTCTATACAATCTGGTAAAGCTTTAAACGATGCATTTATCTAAAGACTGAATTCGAGAATCTGCATCGAGGGATTTCAGTAATGATGGCAACTGATCCACTTGAAAGTTATTGGCCTAACCAATGCAACCAATGCTACCAAGCTACCGATAGACCCCCTCCAGGAATTGATATATCTTGATCAGAATAGGTCCGGAGTTGTTTCTTTTTTAATACGACTTGGTCCAATTGATATTTCTACCTTCTACCAATCCTCTCCAAAGTTGTACTTCATTTTGAAGTCCAGTAGTTCTTTCAAAATAACGACCAAGGCGATTCTGAAGGTCATTCGATCCACTCCTAAGCAGGGTTCTTCTTGATGCAACTACGTCCGATAGTGATCCAACCACTGCCTGACCGGCACACTTGAAGGATGGATTTTATTGGCCTAGCTAAATCCACTAGTTTCTTTTGCTTGCGTTGGTTTATTTAATCTTTTAGAAAATCGTAAAATTTCTAGAAAAAGGTTTTTAGAAAATGTTTTTGCCTTTGCCTTTTAATAATCCTTACTTCCTACTTATTGGAACATATGCAGGATATAGAGGCTTAAGGAATTCATAAAGCAAACATTTATTAAATCCACCACACAAAAAGGTGATTTTAAAAATATATTCCTACCTCTTATCATACTATTTGCCTTGAACATGCATGAAAGTAAGGGGCGCCCAACAACGGGTTCGCCAAGGGCGCTGGGAGTCCACGCTACGGCTCAAACACTATTTCCATTTTGTGCTCAGAGTGATCTCTTTTCAACCAGTAAATTTTTTTTTTTTAGATTCTGTAAATCGTGAAAATACAGCAACACCTGGCAGGATCGCCATTGTGATGACTTAAAATACTGATTGTGGTAAGGTAGCATCGTGGCTACTTGGATGATTGGAAAGAGTCTCACGGTGAGTGCGTGCATGCAGGTTTGTCATACTTTATTTACCGTACGTCACAATGTTCACTAGTATCTCGGCTAGTACCACACAGATAAATCACGGAGAGCAACTAATAGATACATGTAGTCAATAGTGATAATGCTACATGTAAGATCGTTGTTGGCAAAATCGTCCTCAATGCTCAATCATCGATCCCTCGTGCGCGAAAAAACTTTTCTGTGTGCTTGAGTTCACGCAAAATCGCATCGATTCAATCATTTGCGAACAAATAATTTCGCCCCAAAAAAGTTTTAAATCAATCGGGGCGATCAAATAAAGAATATTTATCTATCGTTCTACGCGAAGAACGTCAATTCGCTGTTTTCAACGGAAAATCCTGCGATGATTCAAACTGATGAGTCGAATCATACACAATATGCCTGTACAAGATATATTTTTTACCCAATTGCAAATATCAAGTCACGAATGGTCTTTCAATAAATATTAATATTTATTAATATTCACTGTGTCGTTAATGACGGTTATATCTCTACTGATTCAGTAGTACTGAACCATAGATTTTGAAGGAAACGAAAACAACCAACGGCTGTGGTTAGTTTCGAAGATCAACAATTAGGGATTTTCCGTTTTCATCTCACATGACATGGCATTACAGCTGTTCAAAGCGTCCGGAAAACAATCCCGTTTTAGGGTGTGGGAGTTATATTTTTGCCACGCTCTCCGTCTCTTCAATTATTTTAATACTTCGCGTGATATCAGCTGAGTGTGGTTGTTGATACGCCATGGACGCCAGCCAAAGGCAAAAACACATCTTCAGTGGATGACGCGAAACACGACGCAACGGCGACGGCGAGTTTTTCACTCACTCTCAGTTTTTATCGGAGAGCGGAATCGACGTCAGCGATGGAGGAACTACGCGGCGCCTATGAAGACCATCATTGTGAAAATATGCTCCATTCGCAAAGTAGTTGAGCTGGCAGTCAGACGGATCTCTCTATCCCTCTTATAAATTATTGTTGCGATGTACGACTCGCGATTGCGGCCGTGGATTTTACATATTTGACTCTTTTTTTCAGTGACAAAGAATAAATTTCCCTTCCGATTTGTGTGCGGCTGTAGGAATCAGTGGAACAGATGAAAATTCGGTCGGAAAGTTCAACCTTGAAAATGACGAAAATTCTGTGCGTGAATGGGAACCGTGAAGATTTGTCACGAGAGTACAGCGAAGATTAGGACGCGTGATAAAAGGAGGTATAATTAATTTCGATCGGAAAGGGTGACTCGTTTGAAACTATTAGTGGCACAAACAACGAAAGCATTTAGATAATTATAATTAACATAATATCGATTTCGTTGGATCAATAATTTAGTACGATGTTAGTACGTTGTAGTTGTGCCATCATTTGTGGATGGATGAATATATAACTAATCGGATTCTTCCTGGTTGTAAACAAGTGACTGAAAATATATAAAGTAGGGTGAATCTTAACATTATAAACGTCCGAAGTATTGTTACGTTATCTTATCATAAGAGATCTCGAAAAGTATAAAGTGAAGATAGGAGCGCCATAACGTTGGTCAAGTCGACGCAGACAAGCAGTCGGAAGCAAAGTAAGGAACCAATCGATAAATGCAATGAAGATGGTAACAATATAAACAATAGCACTGAATTGGATTCTCTCATCGAAAATATAAACAGAGTAAGCACTTCGTGAATGCAACTTGGCTCCATAGACTAAACCGGCTAAATTAGTTCAACAATCGCGAAAAAAAAAACATTACAGTATAAATTAATGTGCACATCTGTATTCAAAAAGTGCCGCTGTTTGCTGGAAAGAAAAGAAGCACACCACGTTAATGTGACATAAATGCAGCAGTGAAACTCAGCAAAAGTGCGAGTGAAGTAATAATTGCTCAACGTGTACACCATCCGAAAACAAGACTGGGCAAAGCAAAACCTGACCCTACATAAGCTCATGCAAAAGCACAGCAAAACTTATTGTTTGCTTTTTGGCCAGTCAGCGGGAAAGTGCGAACCGGAGCGGTCATAATAAAAATGGCTTTGAGTAACTCGCAAATGCAGAACACGGAGGATGAAGATGATGACGTAAGTATCAGTTTCGTTGTTTTAGTTTTCAATCTTTTAGGTGTAGCTAAGTGACCGAATAAGGATTTTTGATAGAGCGGCGTTGATTCTTACATACTAACAATAGAGGTAATAAACTATAGAGGAAGATTGTCGCTGTCGTCACTGGCGAAACATCTTTTGCTGGCGAGGATAGGGCACTAAATGTCATTGAAGGAAAAATCAGTACGTTTTGACAGATAGGTACCCAACAGGTTTGGAGACGATAACAAAAGCAACCGCAGCGACAATCGTCCTCTATAGTTTATTACCTCTATTATACTAACCCATTGTAGAATCATAGCAACCTTTGCTTGGCCGATGGTAAGAAAATTTGATGGTTAACAGACCTCAAGGTGATTCCTGAAAAGGACGTCAGATATCTGGTTCTTCAGGGATGATTTCTCATTGTTTAGCAGTTGAGAGGTGATATTCTTAGGGATGAAGTCTGCATTAGAAAGTAATTTCTAATGAGACCCCGGAATTCCTCAGAGAACGTGTTTGAAACATTGAGAACCCGAAGAGCAGAGGTGAGGCCAATTCACTGAATGCCTCAGTAGGAAATGAGACCTGGGTAGAGACAGGATGATTCTCATAAGTAAGTACAGTAATCGGGTAGTAATTCCATCTATATTTTAGAAACCTGCTAGTCAGGATGGTTTTCTAGAATTATTCGGAACCCGTTCACTGTAGAGCGGAAGATTATGGTCTGAGCTACAGTTTCAAAACCTGGACAACCAGGTTGGCTTTTAAAAACTGAAAGGAGGTGGAGGACTATAATCTAAGCTCGATGGTCAAAATCCGGAAACTAGGATGGTTTCGGTATCAGAGGAAAGCGGAAGACTACGATCTATATTATAGTTTCGAAGCCGATAGTGTGGCATGTATTTCGGAAACTATAATTATGGAATGACAGATTGTAGTTCGAGCTTTACCTGTGAGGATGATTCTGTTGAAAAAAAAAATGTTATAACGAAGCCCTGTATATTAGGGATGATCTTCGAAAGTAACCAAAAATAAATATTTCGTCCGTACAGGTGAATCAAATAATACCTCCGTTTGTAGAGGAAGCTGATGGATGTAGTGCTCTTCGGTGGGAGAAATGGAGAGAACATTTCGACGCTTATTTGTTGTGGAAAAATGTCGAGGATCATGAGGAGAAATTTAGGACCCTAATGCTATTCGGCGGACCGGATGTGCGGAAAATAATTGGAAAGATTGTAGTAGATGAAGAGCATGTAATCAACAATCGCTACCGTGCAGCTTTGGATTTATTGGATGAATACTTCATACCACGGGTGTCTAAGGCTTACGAGAGGCAGAAATTCCGCCAAATGGGTCCCTGTACCAAAGAAAAACTCGACACTTACGTTGTGAGGCTTCGAAAACAAGCTGTTAATTGTGACTACGGAGAGCAAACAGAAAGCATCATTGTTGATCAAATCATCGCGACGACGAAAGACGAGCAGCTACGCAGGAAGTGCTTGGAGAAAGATCGGTCACTCAACGAGGTTCTCGGAATCGGCCGCACACTAGAATCCGTTACTTTACAGCTCACCATGTGGGAACAACATGGCTCAAAAACGAAACCCAGTACCGATCATGCTCAACATGATTCTGGAAATGATATACTCGAAGTTAACGAAATTTCCGAAGAAACTACGCTGTTTCAAATGTGATGGTCGTCACATGTCATCAGATCCGATCTGTCCTGCAATAAGTCAGAAGTGTAAGAGCTGCAAACAGATTGGACATTTTGCCAGGTGTTGTTTTCTAAGAAAGAAAAGAGCTGTAACTTTCCCATCTGCAGAACAACAGAAGAAAAAAAAATGTTTTGTGCGTCAGGTTGAGGACAATGCGGCGTTGAACAACGAAGAGGATGAAGCAAGTGTTTTCAATTTGTTCCATCTTGGATCGAAACGATCGGTTCGAGTAGAAGTTGGAGGAGTGGCCCTTTGTTTCATCATCGATACCGGCGCCTATGAAGATATCCTGAGCGAAAGTGAAAAAATTCCTTTTCCTCTCGAAGAGTTAACTTTACGAAAGCTTAAGGAGCTCGAGGAGCAAGATGTAATAGAACGTGTAACCACAGCATCCGAATGGGTTTCCCCAATGCTTGTGAAGCGGTAAAGTTCAAATGAAGTCCGCATCGTTGTCGATCTCCGAGAGGCTAATAAAGCTGTCGTAAGGAAAATGCATCCACTTCCTACGCTTGAGCAAATCACTAGGAAAATTGGCGGAAACAAAATATTTACAAAACTTGATATCAAGCAAGCCTTCCATCAAGTTTTGCTTCGAAAAGAATGTCGTTATATCACCACGTTTATATCACCCGTGGGGTTAATGAGATACAAACGATTGATGTTTGGCCTTTCGGCGGCACCTGAATTATTTCAAAAAGTCATGGATGTAATTTTTGCCGATTTCCCATGGCTTATTGTATTTATCGATGATATTTTGATTCCCGCTAAAAATATTAATGAGTTAACTCATAGAATGAAATTAGTGAACGATCGCCTTAAGCAATATAACGTCCTATTGAACTCAGAAAAAGTAGAAGCCTACGTCAATGAACTTGAGTTTTTGGGATATCATATCTCAGAAAAGGGAATATCTGTGTCACGCTCTAAACTAGAGGCTATATCAAAAATGCAACCTCCAAAATCAGCTGAAGAAACGCGAAGTTTCCTTGGTTTAATCAATTTTGTCCACCGGTACATTCCAAATCTTGCCACTTTAACCTACCCATTAAATTTACTCACTCGAAAGGGAAATCCATTTGAATGGAAATCGATTCATCAAGACCGATTTGAACAAATAAAAACAATACTTCTCAAAGACGAAACGCTAGGTTATTACGATACATCCGACGATACATACGTAATAGCAGATGGCAGTCCGGTTGGATTAGGTGCTGTTCTTGTACAACGAGGCAAGAATGAAGAATATCGTATCATCTGTTTCGCTTCCAAAACTTTGACAACTGTAGAACAAAAATATGCCCAGACCGAAAGAGAGGCTTTGGCGTTAGTTTGGGCTTGTGAAAAATTTTATCACTATTTGTATGGAAAGTTTTTCTGGTTAGTCACCGATCACAAACCCTTAGTAGCAATCTTCGGAGACCGATTAAAACCTTCCCCACGGATAGAACGATGGAAATTACGTCTAATGGCATACAATTATAAAGTCATGTACCGGCCAGGGAAAAACAACATCGCAGATCCATTATCACGATTATGCCAATCTACTCCAAACGAAGGTACAAGTTTTGATGAAGAATCAGAGAGAATAATTCAGTTGATTGCTGCCGATACCTGTCCAAATGCGTTGTCACTTGACGAAATTAGAACCGCTACTAAAAGTGATGTAGAACTACAGGAAATTATACGTTGGTTGCCTTACAACGTTAAGCGTTGGCCAAAGCTGTTATACAGATATAAAAAGATAGCCGAAAGCTTAACCACTGATGGAGATATTTTGATGAAGGATCAACGTATTGTGGTGCCAAGAAGTCTACAGAACCAAGTGTTGAAGCTAGCCCATAACCCACATCTCGGAATGTCGTCTATGAAACGTCGACTAAGATCAAAAGTGTGGTGGACTAGGATGGACCAAATGGTTGAGGATTTTGTTCATTGCTGTTCCGGGTGTATTATAGTTTCAGAACCAAATGTTGCTCCGATTTCAAGAAGCGGTATGTCTGATGGACCATGGAAGAAGATCGCTATTGATTATACGGAAATTGTATCAGGACAACACCTTCTCGTAATAACTGACTATTTCTCCAGATATGTTGAGACTGTATTGGTCCACTCAATGACTGCAAAGAATACAATTACCAAATTGAGAGAAATATTTGCCAGGTTCGGTTATCCACAAGAAATAGTATGCGATAATGGACAACCCTTCGCCTCAGATGATTTTTCAACGTTTTGTACATCGAATGGAATTAAAATATGTCATACAGTACCGTACGCCCCTTTCCAGAACGGTTTGGTAGAAAGACAGAATAGGACACTCTTGAAAACTATACGAATTAGCGTCTCAATGGGTCGAGATTGGAAAACAGATTTACAAGATTACCTACACGCTTATCGTAGTACACCACATGCAGTAACTAATTATTCACCTTCGGAGCTAATGTTTGGTTGGAATATAAGGGACGGAATACCAGGAATTAACAGGAAAATTGATATAAATAAAGCTTTGAAGAATGACGAACAAGCGAAAGAAAAGGGGAAGAATTATATAGACAAGAAACGAAGAGCAACTGCCTGCAATATTGATGTTGGTGATTTAGTAGTTGTTAAAAACGTTATTAAAAGAAACAAACTAACACCAACATTTGACACCCAAGAACATGAAGTCATCAAACGAGACGGAACAAGGCTGAATTTAAAAAATCTGAAAACGGGAGTAATCACAAATCGACACATAAATCATACCAAGAAAATCATATGCAGAAACCCATTTAATCAAGAAGACTTAATTACAGAAGCTGATTCAATTAATGGTATTATATTTGCTGTAACATAATACAGTCGCCCCTCCACATCTCGATATTGAAGGGACCATCGAGATAGGGAGAGATCGAGGAATGGAAGGAAAATTGAAATGGGTACTAGATCCAAAAAAAGCTCGTTGCTATGAAAAACGACAACAAAACAAATGTCGTTTCCTGTTGTTGATGTATTTGTTATTGTCCAAAGATGGTCTAGTAGCCTAAAAATTTGAACATATCGACATAAGGAGAGTGAATCCAGAACGAAATATGATCAGAACACATCGAGATAGGGAGGTTATCGAGATGTAGAATGCTCAAACGTTTGTATATTGAAGGGACCGAAGAAACCATCGACATAGGGAGAGATATCGAGATATAGAACATCGAGATGTGGAGAGTCGACTGTATAACTCATTTTTATATGTATCGCTCAAAATTAACATGAAATTATTTACAGATAAAACTCAAACCGTAAATCCACCAATAGCCAAATGCAAACGAATTAACGAAGACCTCTTCCAAAATCAACAAAGGCAGAAGCAAAAACCAGCATATTTAGCAGATTTTGAATTGAATTAAATATTATATAAGAAGTTTATATAAACATTGAAACCATTAGCTTTAGGAATCTGTTAAAAGAGGGGAGAGAATGTAGAATCATAGCAACCTTTGCCATTATACTTGACAATTGATCACTCCTGAATAAATTATTATGAACTTGACTTGAACCTTTACTTTAATTAGTACATTATGAATAATAAATATTTCAATAGTTTTCTGATAGTTGTATTTTGAATAGAAAATATTTCGAGTCAAGACTGTCTTACTGTTGAGAACAAAACACGTGTATGTAAAGTTACAATCAAAGGTAGTTTTGCTTTCTTTCCGTTATAAAATTTTTAATTCCATTTTAATATTTGAAAGTTCGTCTAATAGCATTAATCTAGTTAGTAGATGCTTTTTCGAACTTTATTCAAAATAGTACCAAATTTAGCACAAAATTCATAAAAATTTGAATTTAAAGCAGATTAGAGAACAAGATTTCCTTGTCATCTCCCCACGATTTAGCGTTCCAAACGAGCAGGCGACCTGTAAAAAATCGCATAAAGCAGTTCTCCTGCAGGACTCTACACTAAGCATTGAGTGCTTAGTGTAGAGTCCTGCAGGAGAACAGGAGACAAAGACAACAACTCCACTATCAAATCAATCATTTTTTAAATGATTGTAATTTTTTCAGCACATTTGAGAATTGACATATACATCCGGATCTAGAAAAGTCCGATGGGTATGTAATCATCAACTTTTATCGTTAAACAACAGCTCCGCCAGTTGTGGCCAAATAATGAGTTTCCTTTTTTTATCCCGCTGAATGTGGCTTTATTATACGTACATATGATCAAGGCAGATATTTGCCACCTGAGGTCCCACAAGCTCAAAACCAATGAAAGCAATATTGCTTTGCTATATGTTATGCTTCATCACGCGAATTATTCATCGCTTTGATTTTCTCATGTCACGATCGTGCCTATTAAAGACGATGAATAATAAGTCGCGTAAACAAACATACATACATGGTTACTGTTCCGGCTCTTCATCGCATTACTCTGTCGTGGATCAGCCAGACGAGTTACAAGTGCATAGTCTGACGTTGTATTACCGTCTAAATTTTGTTAGCATGCAAGTCGGAATACCCACTTAATTTACTTTTTTATACATCAAATGCATGATAAATTAGTGGTATTTTGAATAAAAAAGTTTATTTATATGAATAAAAAGTAAATTTAAATCGAGCTTCCACACAATTGGAAAATAATTTGCTCAATTTGGTTTGGTCGGTCGGATCCATCTCGACACTTCCTAATTACAATACTTTTTCAAACATCGCAAATTGTTTGATGGATTGTCAATATACTGCCCCCACTCGAATAACAGTCCCATTTGACTTTTCAGCACTTTCGTGGGCGTCTTGGCGCCCTAAAACAAAAACTTTCATCGGTTTTCCTTCCTGAGGATCAAGATTACAAACGAATTCAATCTCATATGGAGAAAATTACCCAAATAAAGCTAAAATTGCCATTTAAAAGCAAGTTTTCGGAATATGAGTCATGTTCGGAGTTTGAGTCAAAACGGTAGTTTTTTCAACGTGTAATATGGAAGATGCGATTTGAAACTCCAATGATTATTATCTTCTCAGTATGCGAAAAACCAGTATGGGACTGATATGCGAGTGGGGGTATAGTACAGATTTAATACGGAATCCAAACTAAAAAGTACTCGCGTTTTCAAGGGCACACCACTCGATACTGAAGTAAGGCACAACTGTCATTTTTATTATTTCACGCATGCTGCGACGCAGCAAAGCTGAAATTATAAAATTGACAGTTGTGCGTTGCTTCCGTATCGAAACGTGTGTAATCCGTATTGAAAACGCGAGTACTTAGAAATTTGGATTCCGTGAGGAGTGTCCTCAAAGGTCCCCCCCAGGTCGCCGTTAGGTCGCTGAAGGGAATGTTCCATTTACGCTTCCATACCAACGACAAAATCGCAATCGCCAAGCGATAAAATCGCGGCGCGATTGTTGCGTTGCGTGTGTTTGGGGGAATCTTGAAGCAGATAGTTTTCTTTGAACATCACGTAGAGGCGTTGCGTGGTCAATTCTTCATCCTAATGGGCCAAACACAATTGGTACGTTTGCGTGCGTTTTGACAGTTTTTCCATGGAAAAACTGTCAAAACGCACGCAAACGTACCAATTGTGTTTGGCCCATAAGTCCATAGGTTTTAATTATTTTGATTAAAGTTTAATATTTAGAGAGAGAAACACCTTCCCCTCGGATATGTGATCTTGATGCGATGGGTGGACTTACGCCATTAGCACTGAGATGACAACCAAAGATCTGTCGTGGTGGTATCACATGTTGACTATTTTTGTTTGGTGCCTCGTCACATATCTGGTATTGACGCACTGATCTTACGCATGTGCATGCGATCCAGCGAACATCGTGTCTTGGAGCCTTGAATGGTAGTGCAGTTAGGCAGAGGTCTTTTTCATCAGCGACAATGATGTGGGATCTCTTATTTTCGACAATACTTTTCTGATGCGTTCCCTGTGACGCTGAGTCGTAGTCACGCTTACATTTAGCTAGCTAGGCATATATTGATAAACAATGTATTCAAGACATTCGTAGGGAATCGACTGCTGGATTCACTGAGTAGAAGTTTTTTTTTTCAAAACTAGGAACGTGGCGCCAGTCTTGTTTTTCTTATGCCTCACTTCGAAGAGCCATAATTAAAAATACCACACACTATAATAATGGTATATTAACAAGTAAGTAAGTAATCGATAGGCAATAGACGTCATGAAGCTTTACTTTGCCACCGAAAAGTGAATCCTATAGCTGACTTTGATTAGAACTTAATAGATAATAATCCTAGTTAAAAAAACGATAAAGTTACTTGTTAGAACAGTTTAAAGTTATAGGCAACCTTGACAAAGAATTGATAATAGAATAAACTAAATTCTTTAACAGTTTTCACTTTTACATGATAATCTTACATTCAGTTTGTAGTGTTGACACAGCTTATGAACATTGACGAAACAATGACTTAGATAAACAAAGTGATTTGACGAACGCATACCCTACACCCAGAACAAACAGAATTACACCCAGTTTTTTTTACACAGCTTGGTTTTAGTCGCTTAAAACCATCAGCGTCAATGAAACAATGAGTTAACACCACGAAAAAAATCATAAAAAATCAAAGAAAATTCAGGTGGTATTTGAAAAGCTGTGAAAGTTCGGGTTAACCGAGAAATTAATGAATTCTAACCGTGTAAAGAAAAACCTGGGTGTAATTATTTTTCATTCTGCATAAATAAAAGTTATAAAATAGAACACTAATACGCAATATTTTTTTATATTTTTAATGTGGTCACATAAAGCTAACAAACTAAATAACCTAATAATTAGACTATATGAGTTTGAAAACCACATCAAAATAGCTCCTTTCAAGGCAAAAGAATAAGACAGTGCATTTTAAACATTGCTTTTGAATAATGTGACCAGACGCTGCATTTTTAAACTTAATTTTCCAAAGTTATTCCAACTTATACAGTCTCACAAATATTTTTAAATATTTTGTGGGTCAAAATCTACGCGGAATGCACTTTTATCGTGTAAATTTCCAAGCCAGTGTCGTAATAATGATAGGCGTCCCGCGTTTCGCAGGACGCTTGCTGGTCACATTACTTTTGAAACTAGAAAAACTTTCTACTAGAATTTTTAAAATTATCGTTTTACCTTTGATCATTGGCTAGTTTGCATTCACTTACATTTTGCATTAGTGTCGAGTCGATTCCAAATCCGAACCTCCCTTCAACCCATCCTTATCCTACCCTATGGCGTTCAAGTGGTCTGCACGGACTCTTCTGCCATTATCCTCTATATTATCGGCCTTGGATTGACTTGCGCTTTTTATTGCCCCACCAAACGCTGCAAAATGAAAAAAATTGAAAATATTTCTCGGGTACTTATTCAAAAGGACGTATGTGATTTTGAAAACAAAAATTCAAACGTCGATTAGGCCAATCTGATAGCCCTACCACACAAACCATAACCATAGACAGATAGGGTGACCCTTCAGCTACCTGTTGGTGGTCTTGGTTTGCGTGGGAGTGCCATCAATAGAGGTAATAAACTATAGAGCAAGATTGTCGCTGTCGTCACTGGTGAAACATCTTTTGATGGCGAAGATAGGGCACTAAATGTCAACGAAGGAAAAATCAGTACGTTTTGACAGAAAGGTACCAAACATGTTTTGGAACGATAACAAAGGGAACCGCAGCAACAATCGTCCTCTATAGTTTATTATCTCTATTACCTATCACATACGTCCTTTTGAATAAGTACCCGAGATTTAGAGAGAAACACATATAAAAGGGTACTAAATGACATATTCAATATAAGCGATTCATCTTTTAACCCATATATTTGCCCTTTATGTTTCGTCTGTCTGCCATTTTCTGAATTAAACTCAAACTAATCTGTACAAGTGGCAGTGGCAGAATTATAAAAGAAATGCAATCATGAAAACTGTTATGCATTGCAATATGACAAATAAGACATCTATCCATCTATTCGAAATTATAGAAACTGTCACTTTTAATTTTAATTTGAGTTATTTCGTGAAATAAGAAAATTGAAATTTATTAAGCATTATTTGGTGACAACTTGTAATTGTCTTATTATATTATTAATTATTCTATTTTTAATTTAATTCTTTTGATCAATATTAAACTTTTGGATAAAGTGCTGTCCATATACCTCCTGAACAGATGTCGAACAGTTTTAGATACTCCCCTCCATTATCGTGGAAATTTGCAAGTTGGTGTGAACCGTGGATATTCGTCATACCCATAAGTTGTCCTCATTTATTTTTAATGTTGACTCGTTTTATATTCGTTAATTCTGAGCTCATATACATAGATGTTTATCAGCAGGTAAAAATGCCTGCTTACATTATGCTGATATTTTCGAAAACTTCATTGTCGAAGGGGAAATATGTTTTTTTTTTTTTTTTATCTATTGTGTTTATTTAACAGGCTCAGGCGTGTATAACACTTAACGGAGCCGAGACTTTATGATATTTACAATCGATATCATCTTATTATCAACAGTTAGTAAGGGGAAAGGGTATAGACCAAGATACTCGTGGCGACTCAAGGTTAGATTGCGTAATTTCAGGACGGACTAGGTTGGGATTTAGGTTTGAGGTATTTCAGCTGCTCATCCGGGTATTTGACGTCAATAACGGTATGGCGTAGCGTCGGGCTCGAGTTGTGGTTCGTCAGGGAGTATCTTCCGGATGGCCATAGCTTCGTATTACACAGAACAATAAGACAAAAACAAAACGAGAAAGAAAAAAGATAGGGAATTAGACTTTTATGTCAGACGAGCAAAGAAAGGCATAGATGGCCTGCATATAAACCACATCGCGATCCCCCAAAACACCTCTTACTTCCCTGTAGGGTTGTTTACCTCGGGCCACAAGGGTATCCAATAGTTGCTCTCTGGAGGCGTCGTTTTCCGAGCAATACCAAACTACGTGATCGATTTCATCGTAACCGGCTCCACACCTACATAGGTTGCTATCAACCAGGTTTATTCTATAGAGGTGTGCGTTTAGTGAATAGTGATTGGACATAAGTCTCGACATCGTGCGAATGAAGCCTCGGCTTAAGTCCTCACCTCTGAACCACGCTCGCGCAGAAACTTTAGGAACTATGGAAAAGAGCCACCGTCCAAGTTCATTGTGTGACCAAATCATTTGCCAATTTTGAAGAGTACTCTGACGGACTAATGGGAAAAACTCGTTGTTCGAAATTTGTCTATCATAAACTTCACCTTCCTGTGCGCCCACCTTTGCTAGCGAGTCCGCCTTCTCATTGCCATAGATTAGGCAATGGGATGGGACCCATACAAAGGTAATCTTAAATGATCTTTCGACCAAATCACGCATCTGCTCTCTTACAGTTGTAAGAAAGTAAGATGCGTGCTTAACAGGTTTCAACGACCGGAGTGCCTCGATAGAACTAAGACTATCCGAGAAGATGAAATAATGGTCTACGGGCTGATCGGAAATTATCCCCAAAGCGAAATTAATTGCTGCCAGCTCAGCAACATAAACCGAACACGGTTCTTGAAGTTTTCGGAAGGTGGTTGAATTTACGTTGAAAACACCGAAGCCAGTGGATCCGTTAATGCGAGAACCATCAGTGAAATATCTGTTATTGCAATTGACATGTTCATATTTTTCAGAAAAAATGGAAGGGATAGATATTTGTCGAAGATGATCTGGTATTCCTTGAATAGCGTGTTTCATGGACAGATCGTATTCAATTGAGGAACTGTCGTTGACGAAGTGAACTCGAGGTGGATTATAACATGGAAGACAGAGATCTGTCGATATGTAGTTGAGATAGACTCGCAGGTATCTTGAATGATGAGCCAGTTCAAGCATATTATCGAAGTTTTCTAATACAAGTGTGTTACTTGTTCCACATTTGATCAGTATTCTAAGTGAGAGCTCCCAGTAACGGTGCTTTAAAGGAGTGACTCCAGCAAGCACCTCCAGGCTCATGTTATGCGTTGAATGCATACAGCCAAGGGCAATACGCAAACAACGATATTGAATTCGTTCCAATTTGATTAGGTGGCACTCAGCTGCTGAGAGGAAGCAGAAAGAGCCATACTCTAAAACAGAGAGAATAGTCGTTTTATATAGTTTGATGAGGTCTTCCGGGTGAGCGCCCCACCATGTTCCGGAGATAGAACGGAGAAAATGGATCCTTTTTCGGCATTTCTCTAACAAATAATCAATATGGGTCTTCCAGGTACACTTAGAATCAAACCAGACCCCAAGGTATTTAAAAGTAAAAATTTGGTTTATGTCATCTTTCAACAGCTTTAGTTTCAGTTGAGCAGGGTACCGCTTCTTAGTAAACACAACCAATTGAGTTTTTTGCGGAGAGAACTCGATCCCTAAATGTCTGGCCCAAACAGTCAGGTTATTTAGGGAATTTTGCAATGGTCTTTGCAGGACTTCTGCACATGAACCTCTTAGAGAGATCACGGCATCATCTGCAAGTTGTCTAAACGTGCATTGTCCTTCCAAACAATTGTCAATATCTTTAACATAGAAATTGTAAAGCAAGGGACTTAAACAAGAACCTTGGGGAAGGCCCATGTAGCTATTTCTGGAAGTTGTCAGAGTGCCGAGAGTAAAGTTCATGTGTTTTACTGACAACAAATTGTACAAGAAATTATTCAAAATAACGGGTAATCCACTACTGTGCAGATTTTCCGACAGTACTTCTATGGAAACAGAATCAAAAGCGCCCTTAATATCCAAGAAAACTGAAGCCAGTTGCTCCTTGTGCGCATAGGCCAGCTGTATATCTGAAGAGAGCAACGCTAGACAGTCATTTGTTCCTTTACCTTTTCGAAACCCGAATTGAGTATTTGACAGTAATGCATTTTGCTCGACCCAATGGTCAATTCTTGAAAGGATCATTTTCTCCAATAATTTTCTCATGCATGATAGCATGGCAATCGGTCGGTATGAATTGTGATTAGACGCTGGTTTCCCAGGCTTTTGAATAGCTATTACTTTGACCTGGCGCCATTCTGGTGGTACGATGTTGTACTCCATGAAACAGTTGTACAGGTCAAGTAATCGTCTTTAGCGATATCTGGGAGGTTTTTAGAAGATTGAAATTGATATTATCGCATCCCGGAGAAGAATTGTTTGATGAAAGAAGAGACATAGATAGTTCCAGCATTGAGAATGGTCCACCCAAAGAACCGGGATCAAGCGTAGATTCTCGAAATAGCGGTTCAGCTGGTACGGAATCTGGACAGACCTTTTGCGAAGTTGAATATCCATCGATTGGAGTATTCTTCACTCTCGTTGGTGGAAATGCGGTTCCGCATGTTGCGGGCCGTTTTCCAAAGTGTTGTCATTGAGGTTTCTCGTGATAGTCCCTCGACAAAACGTCGCCAGTATCAGGTATCAGGTATCAGAACGTCGGCTCAGGAGGCACGTTCCCTCAATTTGGGAGATTTGTGCCATCGTTTTCACTGGCCTTTCTCATCATTTACCTGACGGAAAAGGAAGTGAAAAGGGGAAAGGAAGAGGAAGTGAAGTTGGAAAGGAGAATGGAACCATTTATAGGAAAGCCAATTATGTGGACTTACACGCATTCAGCTAGGGACTAAAGAGAGGTCACAAAAACACAGAGGACGTAACAATGGACGAACGTCAAAGACGAAACACAGAGTGCACTGTGAAAAACGCATAATGCGAATCCATATAGGTGACAATCACAAAATACATTGTAAAAATCGCATAATGCGAATCCATATAGGTGGCAATTTGTTGAAAACTAAGTAAAACACATATTCATAACCCCATTCTTATTGAACCTCACGATGAGATAGAACAAGAGTAGCCGAACCCGAACGTCAAGAACGAAACACAGAGTACACTGTGAAAAACGCATAATGCGAATCCATATAGGTAACATACACAAAGTATATTGTAAGAAAACGCATAATGCGAATCCATATAGGTGACAATTTGTTGAAAACTAAGTAAAACACATATTCATAATCCCATTCTTATTGAACCTCACGTTGAGATTGAACAAGAGTAACCGAAGCCGAACGTCAAGGACGAGACACAGAGTACACTGTGAAAAACGCATAATGCGAATCCACAAAGGTAACATACACAAAGTACATTGTAAAAAAGACGCAAAATGCGAATCCATATAGGTGACAATTTGTTGAAAAAAAAACTAAGTAAAAAAAAAAAAAACATTTTCATAACCCCATCCTTAATCAACCTCAAGTTGAGATTAAACAAGAGTAGCTGAAGCCAAACATCAAAGACGAAACACAGATTACACTTTGAAAAACGCATAATACGAATCCATATAGGTGACAAACACAAAGTACGTTGTAAAAAAAACGCATAATGCGAATCCATATAGGTGAAAATTTGTTGAAAAACTAAGTAAAAAACATATTCATAATCCCACCCTTATTCAACTTCAAGTTGAGATTAAACAAAAGTAGCTGAAGCCGAACGTCAAAGACGAAACACAGAGTACACTGTGAAAAGCGCATAATGCGAATCCATATAGGTGACAAACACAAAGTACATTGTAAAAAAAAATGCATAATGCGAATCCATATAGGTGGAAGTTTGTTGAAAAACTAAGTAGAACACATATTCATAACCCCACACTCACGTTGAGGATGAACAAGAGTAGCCAAAGCCGAACGTCAAAGACGAGACACAGAGTACACTGTGAAATACGCATAATGCGAATCCATATAGGTGACAATTTGTTGAAAACTAAGTAAAACACTTATTCATAACCCCACTCTTATTTAACCTCACGTTGAGATTGAACAAGAGTAGCCGACGCCTAACGTCAAGGAAGAGACACAGAGTACACTGTGAAAAAACGCATAATGCGAATCCATATAGGTAACATACACAAAGCACATTGTAAAAAACGCATAATGCGAATCCATATAGGTGACAATTTGTTGAAAACTAATTAAAAGACATATTCATAACCCTACTCTTATTTAACCTCACGATGAGGTTGAATAAGAGTAGCCGATTATCTCGGAGAAGTAAAAGTCAACTACGCCATAGCTCCGGTTAGCGCAGCGAGGGCTCAAATACTGTGAAGGGGGCCCTGGTGCTTCACAGGCTCCGTTTGCGGTTAGGTTCTTATTAGACCCCCCTAACCATTCATTCGTAGGCACGGTAAGCATAAAGCCGCATCACACCGAAAATTAGGGGTCACCTGTATGGTGGACTTTTACCACTGGAACAGGCAATCCGTAATGTTATTCTTAGCCAGATAACCAGCTGCCGACACCACACGGCTATCTAGGCTGTTCGTGGAGAGAAGTTGACATTGACTTTACGTCAACTCTCAATGTGGCCGAACAGCCGTCCAAATATAGAATAGTCGTTTTATATAGTTTGATGAGGTCTTCCGGGTGAGCGCCCCACCATGTTCCGGAGATAGAACGGAGAAAATGGATCCTTTTTCGGCATTTCTCTAACAAATAATCAATATGGGTCTTCCAGGTACACTTAGAATCAAACCAGACCCCAAGGTATTTAAAAGTAAAAATTTGGTTTATGTCATCTTTCAACAGCTTTAGTTTCAGTTGAGCAGGGTACCGCTTCTTAGTAAACACAACCAATTGAGTTTTTTGCGGAGAGAACTCGATCCCTAAATGTCTGGCCCAAACAGTCAGGTTATTTAGGGAATTTTGCAATGGTCTTTGCAGGACTTCTGCACATGAACCTCTTAGAGAGATCACGGCATCATCTGCAAGTTGTCTAAACGTGCATTGTCCTTCCAAACAATTGTCAATATCTTTAACATAGAAATTGTAAAGCAAGGGACTTAAACAAGAACCTTGGGGAAGGCCCATGTAGCTATTTCTGGAAGTTGTCAGAGTGCCGAGAGTAAAGTTCATGTGTTTTACTGACAACAAATTGTACAAGAAATTATTCAAAATAACGGGTAATCCACTACTGTGCAGATTTTCCGACAGTACTTCTATGGAAACAGAATCAAAAGCGCCCTTAATATCCAAGAAAACTGAAGCCAGTTGCTCCTTGTGCGCATAGGCCAGCTGTATATCTGAAGAGAGCAACGCTAGACAGTCATTTGTTCCTTTACCTTTTCGAAACCCGAATTGAGTATTTGACAGTAATGCATTTTGCTCGACCCAATGGTCAATTCTTGAAAGGATCATTTTCTCCAATAATTTTCTCATGCATGATAGCATGGCAATCGGTCGGTATGAATTGTGATTAGACGCTGGTTTCCCAGGCTTTTGAATAGCTATTACTTTGACCTGGCGCCATTCTGGTGGTACGATGTTGTACTCCATGAAACAGTTGTACAGGTCAAGTAATCGCCTTTAGCGATATCTGGGAGGTTTTTAGAAGATTGAAATTGATATTATCGCATCCCGGAGAAGAATTGTTTGATGAAAGAAGAGACATAGATAGTTCCAGCATTGAGAATGGTCCACCCAAAGAACCGGGATCAAGCGTAGATTCTCGAAATAGCGGTTCAGCTGGTACGGAATCTGGACAGACCTTTTTGCGAAGTTGAATATCCATCGATTGGAGTATTCTTCACTCTCGTTGGTGGAAATGCGGTTCCGCATGTTGCGGGCCGTTTTCCAAAGTGTTGTCATTGAGGTTTCTCGTGATAGTCCCTCGACAAAACGTCGCCAGTAGCTACGTTTTTAGCCTTGAGAAGATTTTTGAGCTTTCTTTCAAGCCTCAAATACTCTTCGAAAAGCTCGAACCTTCCGTGTTTACGGAAAGCCTTGAAGGCATCAGATTTCTCGGAATACAACTTAGTACATTCATCATCCCATCCAGGAGTGGCTGGTCTTCTTATGACAGATGTACTTGGAACGCGTCGTTTCTGAGCTTCTAGTGCGCTTTTATGAATCAATTCGGTAAGGAATCGATACTCATCCAGTGGAGGAAGAATATCAGTTGATTCAATACCAATGTTTACCGCCGATGCAAATTTTTGCCAGTCAATGTTTTTCGTGAGGTCGAAAGGAACATTAACTGGCACTGATCGTTGATAGCCGCTTTTGATTGTGGTGACTATCGGCATGTGGTCACTACCATGGGGATCTTGGATTACCTTCCACGTGGAATCTAATGATAGTGAATTAGAGCATAAAGACAGATCTATTCGACTTTCCTGACCTTGAGGTCCTATTCGAGTTACTTCGCCTGTGTTCAAAATATTCAAGTTGAAATCGTCGCACAAATCATAGAAAATAGGCGCTCTGTTATCGTCTCTAGTTTCGCCCCATGCAATACCATGTGCATTCATATCACCCAGTATTAAAACTGGGGATGATAAAGAGAGACTGCGCTCCAAAGATGCCGACGATTAAGTGAGGCATTTGGGGAATATACACTGAAGCTATGCAAAGGTCTTTATTCTTTACATTTACTTGGCAAGCGACGATTTCTAAACCATTAACAGTCGGAATGGAATTTTGTAGAAAGTGTGACATTTTTGATTCCCAAAAGAACGCCACCATAATGATCATTCCGATCTTGGCGAATAATGTTAAAATCGTGGAAGTTGATTTCATCTTCAGAAGAAAGCCATGTTTCACAGAGTGCAAATATATCGCAATCGGAGTTGCGAATTAAAACTTAAACACGTCCAATTTATGTTTCAGACTATGACAGTTCCACTGCAGCACAGTGATTGTATCTTGTATGGCTGTATTATCCATCGAAAGATACAAGTCCTGCAAGAAGGGCCATGAAACAGTCAATTGCTTCAGATAACTTTCAACTGTTGGAATAAAGAGGTCAATGATTGGCCTCAATGAATTCGGAATATTGAACAAGTTCAAAATACGATCCACAAGATCCTTGAAGGATATCAATCCTCGCTTGGACGAGATTCTTTTCTTAGAAGTGCGAGTAGCAGTTTTCTGCTCAGAGATATTCCTTGCCTGATGTTTCTTTGTAACATCAGTTTTAGGCAATGGCGGGAATGTCTTACTGCAACATGGGTCAAAAGGAGCAGTATAGACAGGCTGCTTCGGAATTTCAAATAATCCCCCATTACCATCAGATTTCGGCAAGCTTCTAGGGATGATTTTTGTTTTCTTACGGCGCAATCCCGGGAAGACAGTTTCTTCCTCTTTTCGGGTACGTGTACCTCCGCAGAATCATCCATATCGGCTACGTCAGAGTCCGATTCGTCTATGGAAATGACATCATAAAAATCACTTACTTGAACGGCAGCTGAAATAGCAGCCGTTGCGTTGGCAGTTGCGGATGTGTCTTGCGACTTCACCATTTCTGCATACGACTGCTTAGAGCGCTGTACTAATGAACGCTTAACTTTTGGGTGCGCTTTTTGTACACCGGACATTCTTGCAAACCATGGGGAGGGTCCATGCCACAATAAGCGCACTTTGTAACTTGTTGTTGGCAGGACTCCTCCCTATGCCTTTCAAAACATTTGCCACAACGGGGCTTGTTGTCGCAAAACTCGGCAGTGTGCCCCAACTGTTTGCAGTTGGTACAATTGAAAACTCTGGGTACAAAAGACGCACCGGAAACAACATATTTTCGATATCTACATATTTTGGGAGTATCGAACCGGCAAACGTTACCCGTAGCGAACCTGACTTCGAATATACTTTTTACCATCTACCATGGCTGCTGAATGCAATTCCTTGCAGTTCAGAATAGTCACGGTAGATTGCTAGGCATTCTTTAAACGGCCTTTTCCAGCAAGCACATCCTTACAAGTCAGGCTCGCTGCGTTAATTACGCCTTCAATCTCGACCTCTCGCGAGGGCACATAAACCAAATATTCCACATTATAGTTCTGGTCTTTTGCGATAGCATTTGCATCCTGGTATGTAGGTGCGGTTACACGTAGTTTGTTTCGATTGATTTGATGAAAATCAGTTTTCGGAAAACGACGCGTCAAATCACGTTTGATTCCTAGGAAATCAATACTTTTCACTTTCTGCCGAAAGTAAACAACCCAAGGCCCAGGCGAAGAAGCCTGGTAGAATCGCGATGCGAACGACATTGTCTTTGGGAGGCGTCTCGCCTCCGTTTTCTTCGTCCATGAAATGTAATACAAAATCCCCCCCAAAAAAAAAAAGAAGAGAAAAAAAAATAATACTAATAGGTTTTAATTATAATAATAACAAAACAAACACACACACAAAAAAAAAGAAGAAAAAAAAATTCAAAGTTTTTAATAATAATTCAGGCAACCTTTTTGCGTTTCGTCCCACTCTAATGCAACGGTGCCACCCTTGCCTAACGACAGGCAGAGCACACAAAAGCTTCACCACTGGTGCGTGGATGAAAGTTAAACGAATGCAAAGAGACAATGGGATACAATCTTTTTACTTAGCCTGTTTGCTGCCTACCCGAGTAGGTAGCGTTGTCGATGACGACCTGATGCTGATTGATACTGATCGTCGTCGCAGCACTTGATGAAAAAAAAACCAAACTAACGAGACTGCAATAGCATCGCTAGAACAGCTCGCTTCCTTAACTAGTCGGCTGGATAAATCACCTTGTAACTAGCTTTACACTCACGTAGGCAACTTAACGATATAAAACAACCCGCCGAATACTAAACGGGGAAAAAAAAACTCTAGCGGTATAAAGCGCGTCACGTGATGAGACACGGGAGTAAAATACGTCCGGCTCGTCCAGAAACACGACAAGGAATGAAGGGGCAATATGTATAAAATGCGTCGGCTGGGTAAAATTCTTTTGGGGCTTTTTGCTTATTTCGGCTGGTTTTTACGGTGCTACGCGTTTCCGGCGGTGTATATTGTCGGCGTAGCACCAAGTTAGAATTCGGAAGTAGGGACTTCCGAACCGAACTTTCTTCCGAAGTTTTATTTGCCAAACTAATTGATGTGTTGTTTAGCGCATCTTTAGGCGAATCCAGCGCACTACTTCCGAAGTTGGAAAAGTTGCCTGTATCTGGAGAAAAATCCAACTTCGGTATAAAAAGCGGTATAAATTTATTCCGGATAGACAATATATTCTTTTCGGTGCGACAGGTAGCGGTTCGGGTGGAAAAAGTAATTTTCTTAGCTTTCGATCAGCTCTTCGGATGCGTGTGTGTGTGATTTGTTTCCCGTGTGTAAATTTTCATTTTTTTAAATTTTAGTCTGTAAATTTTTAAATTTTGAGAGATGGAAGTGTGCCACGATTGCGAGTAAAAGTGGCAAAAAAGTGCTCCGTTTCTGCTTCAGTAAAACATGTAATGTGACGCTCTTTTGTAGGACTGGCAGATCGACCAGAAGTTTTTGGTGTGTGTGCAAGGATCAGTGACGTGGTCCGATTTTTCCGTAATTTTCAGCGGGAGCAGACAATGTGGGAATATGGAAACTCCGGTGAGCATGTTCCAAACTACACTAATTATGTAACTTATGGGGGTAGAGGGAGTTTCTTATTTCGTTACGCTTCGTACTGAACAAAAAAGATCTGCAGCCGTATGTGTTATCCATCCATCCATCCATCCATCCATATATATAAAACTCAATGTTTGTATGTTTGTATGTATGTTTGTATGTATGTTCCAGCATAACTTCGGAACGCATTGACCGATTTTAACCAAATTTGGAACACACATTCTTTATCTTAAGGAAACGACGATAGGGGGTTTATGGATGCTGTTCGGAAAAGGGGGAGGGCGTGAGAGAGGGGGGGTATTGCTTAGTCATCCATCAACTCAGTGTACCTTCTGAACCCCTTGCCCGATCTCAACCAAATTTGGGACACACATTCTTTATCTTAAGGAGACAATGATAGGGGGGTTATGAATGCTGTTCGAAAAAGGGGAGGATGTGGGGGGAGGGGTATTGCTTAGTCATCCATCAACTCAGTGTACCTTCTGAACCCCTTGACCGATATCAACCAAATTTGGGACACACATTCTTTATCTTAAGGAGACAATGCTGGTGGGGTTATGGATGCTGTTCGGAAAAGGGGGAGGGTGTGGGGGGAGGGGTATTGCTTAGTCATCCATTAACTCAGTGTACCTTCTGAACCCCTTGACCGATTTCAACCAAATTTGTGACACACATTCTTTATCTTAAGGAGACAACGATAGTGGGGTTATGGATGCTGTTCGGAAAAGGGGGAGGGTGTGGGGGGAGGGGTATTGCTTAGTCATCCATTAACTCAGTGTACCTTCTGAACCCCTTGACCGATTTCAACCAAATTTGGGACACACATTCTTTATCTTAAGGAGACAACGATAGGGGGGTTATGGATGCTGTTCGGAAAAGGGGGAGGGTGTGGGGGAGGGGTATTGCTTAGTCATCCATCAACTCAGTGTACCTTCTGAACCCCTTGGCCGATCTCAACCAAATTTGGGACACTCATTCTTCATCTTATTGAGACGATGATACCCCCTATCATCTGATGATAATTCTTTATCATCTTTATCTTAATGGATGACTAAGCAATTCCCCTCCCCCCACACCCTCCCCCTTTTCCGAACAGCATCCATAACCCCACCAGCATTGTCTCCTTAAGATAAAGAATGTGTGTCCCAAATTTGGTTGATATCGGTCAAGGGGTTCAGAATGTACACTGAGTTGATGGATGACTAAGCAATACCCCTCCCCCCACACCCTCCCCTTTTTCGAACAGCATTCATAACCCCCCTTGGCTGATCTCAACCAAATTTGGAACACTCATTCTTTATCTTAAGGAGACGATGATAGGGGGATTATGGATACTGTTCGGAAAAGGGGGAGGGTGTGGGGGGAGGGGTATTGCTTAGTCATCCATCAACTCAGTGTACCTTCTGAACCCCTTGGCCGATCTCAACTAAATTTGGGACACACATTCTTTATCTTAAGGAGACGACGATAGGGGGGTTATGGATGCTGTTCGGAAAAGGGGGAGGGTGTGGGGAAGGGGTATTGCTTAGTCATCGATTAACTCAGTGTACCTTCTGAACCCCTTGGCCAATCTCAACCAAATTTGGAACACCTATTCTTTATCTTAAGGAGACGACGATAGGGGGGTTGGGGATGCTTTTTGGAAAAGGGGGAGGGTAAGGAGGGAGGGCAATTGCTAAGTTATCGATCAACTCAGTGTAACTTCTAAACCCCTCAGCCGATATCAACCAAATTTGGAACACACATTCTTTATCTTAAGGAGACCACGGAAGGGAGGTTAAGCATGCTCTTGGGAAATAAGAGATGGTATGTGGGAAGGGGTATTGTTTAGCAATCGATCAACTCAATGTAAGTCTTGAGCCCCATGACCGATTTGAACCAAATTTGTATCAAATATTGTCTATCCTAAGGAAACGATTTTAGTGGATATTGGTAGGTCCGTTTAAAATGGGGAGGTTGTGAGAGAGAGGTATTGTTTAGTTGGCGATCTATTCAGCATAACTTCTGAACCCATTTCCGATGTTCACCAAATTTGGAACCCATATTCTCTGTCTATGAAAGACTACATCAGACTGGGTAGGACTGTCATAGCTGAACGAGAGAGAATATATTTATTATACGAACAGTTTAGTATACCTTTTTATCGCATGGGTGAATTCAAACCAAATATTTAAACACGTATTGTTTACCCAAAGGAAACTATTTTAGAGAGGCTTGGAGGAGTTTTTGAAATGCGGGAGGATGTTGGGGTTGGATATTGTTTAGAAAACGACTTAATTTAAAATCCTTCTTCTTTAGTTCATCTGAGGTTCTTTGACATTGTACAATGCTCCGAAAACAATTCCTCAAAAATAGAAAATCCTCGACAATAACATTTCCCTGAAAATGACGTATCCCTGAATGAAGCAGGTCATCAACATAACACTATTTGGCCTAAGGTCATTCGACATGAAGTGAATTTGGGATAATACTGAACAGCATCAGAAAAATCTTTCATAGAAAGCATGCATTTGCGGGGTATAAACCAATGATAATTGTTACCCTTCATCGGAATCATAGTTTGCCCAGTGAAAAGCAATGAATAATGTGTTTTCTTCTGGATGGTGGATGTGATTTCTCCTTTAAAAGTAGGCATTTTCCCGGAATAAGGCAATGGTGGGTGTGATCCCTTCTTTAAAAATATGCGTTTGCCCGTGATAAGACATCGGTGGATGTTTTCCCTTCTTTAGAAATAGAAGTTTGCCCGGAATAAGGCTATTCAAACCCCCTTCTTTAAAATCAGTCAATATTTCCAAAAGCCTTCTTTTACTCAAATGATGAAGTATCAACAAGTAAACACAATTACCCTGTTAATCAATTGGTTTTAGTATTTTTCGATTGTGAAAAAAAAACTGTGAACCAAACTGGCAACTCCGAGCAAGGCCGGGTACATAAAGCTATTATCTCTATAATACATAAGCAGTTGATAGTTTTCGAAGTTTTAACTTGTTCATCACGACGAACCATGAAATCGCTTCCACACAGTGCTGACTGGTTTTATCCACCTCCTGTTTTGCCTGCCAGTAAATTTAAGAACATTTTGATGGATTCGGTTGCCATTTGATTTTTGTTTAGTATTTAGATAGATTCAATTCAATGTGTCCACTCACTGTGATCAGTTTTTAAATATGGTAGCAGTACCGGGTTTAGTTTTGTGTCCTACTTTGTGTTAAGCGATTTGACCGAAAGATCGTAGTGTGAAGTGATCGAACTGAGAATTGGACGTAAAAAATTACTATTGTCCATTTTTCTTATTTCTAGGATGGTACATACTGCTTAGTTCGCGCTAAAAAAAACACCTGATAAAAGTAGGGGCCGTTCATGTACTACTAATTCCTTACCTGATAGAGGAAAGGAGAAGCAGTATCCAATATGATAGTACCAAACAATGAATCAATAGTCGAAGTATTAACATTCGTGCCTAATTTAGCTCAGCGGATCGAAAATGCTGATGAAAATCCGTAACATTACTAGTTTGATGATGAACACATTTCGTAGATTTTCTCGCAGCTCAAGTAAGTGGATGATGATTTTTATGAGAGTTATGTACGTCCGAAATTTTACCTCTATCACACAATACGATCGCACGATCATCAAAACATTTAGTCCTCCGTTGTGCAAGTGAATAAAATAATATGCAAATTAAATTTTAGTTCGCGTCCGATTGTGTTTCTTCCAGCACGTAGAACGATCGCGCGATCATCGGAATGTTTTGTTCTGCTTTGTGCGAGAGAGTAAATTATTAAACAAGCTAAATTTTGGTGCGCGTTCGCTCGTGTTTCTTCCAGCGCGCAGAACAATCGCGTGATTATCGGTATGTTTTATTCTGCTTTGTGCGAGTATAAGTAAATTAATAAGCGAGTAAATGTTAGGTGTGCGTTCGATGGTGTTTCTTCCAGCCCGCAGAACGATTGCGCGATTATCCGTATTTTTCTTCTGCTTTGTGCGAGTAAGTGATTGAAAATGAACAATCGCTCACTTTGAGCGATTGAGCGAAGGATGAACAATTGAACAAATTTAGGAAATATATATACAGTTGTACAGAAGTTGCATAGGTCACATCACTTTCTATGGTGAATCCCGATCTATGTTACTGATTACCCCACCCAACTAACACAACTTCCTTCCCGTTGAATTTAACATTATTCTGATTCTGGCACTCCGTCATTGGGCGATGGCAAGGGGGGAGACCATATGACTGGATGAAATATTCAAGAGCTACAACTCCATAGACAATCCATATAGAATGGTCGTTCCAATAGTTGGGAGTCAATTTTAAGCGAGGTAGCGAATCTTTAGCATGATCATTAGGCTTCTCAGAAGGCATCAGTGAAACGTGCAATTCAACAAAATACCCAGAATTTGTCTGTGATCTCTATCGCACCAGGGGCAGATACTTCTAGTCTAGTCTAGTCTACACAATCGCGCAAGGGGCAAATGCTTCATACAAAAAGTGTGACATGGGGGTAATTGGGGTATAAAATGCTATTTTTGCGTAACGAAATCAATGTATCTTTCCTGCGGTGCGGTTTTCGTTCAGTGAAGTCTCTGGAATGTTGCTTTCAGCAAAGTGGGTTCTCTTTTCGCCAGCGTTTGGAAGGGAGGCACCGTAGCCAGAGTAATAAAAGGTTTAGTTTCTCATACTAGTTTCCATACAAACTTGAACCGGCTTGCGCTCAGCCAGTTTTTGTTCAAATCGGTTTTTTGAGGACACTCGGAGCATGGGACAGAATCGAATTAGCGTGGTGGAGCTTTTTGTCGTTTTTTGAACCACCCTACTAATATTTTTTGTTTTTTATAAATACCAATACTACTACTAGTATATGACAGTTTTATTGTACCAATACTTTCAAAGCTTTGTTTTGGTACTCAACCCACCTTCACCTTAATGCAGTTCCTAATATACTAATTAATATTGTTGGAAGCTGATGCAGCCTACAACTAATGATGTTAACTTGTCATAAGACGAGTTTGTACAATTCCATTTAATTCCATCACTTGATTATACCTTTTCAGATACGTATTTCGACCTCAACAGTAAGGCCATTTTCTGTATCTCGTACTTGACTCGATTTATGTCGATGATCTTAAATGCATCTGTAGTGTTGAAGTTGGCATACCAGGTTGTAGCTCTCATGGTGTTAATGAATCGTAAATGGTGTTAATGAAACTGCAAAATGAAATTAGCATTGATTAATTCGCACCAGGGTTTGAATCCGAAGGAGAATGATAAAATCTCTCACTTATCATGTCCGTATATACTCTCGATAGGTAGCATACCGTGAGACACGTTTTTCGGTAGCTGTTACGATAATGAACTGATTCGGGGGGCTACAACCCATGATAAATTCCTTTTAATGGCCCCAGTTGCGGGGGGCACCGGTTCTGATGATGCATTTCAACTTGTTTTACACAGCTGTGCGAAAAAAATATGGTCCCCAACATAAAATGAGCGAGTAGGGGAAGAGGGGGCAATATGCCCTAGCTAAGCAAACACTGCTTTATTGTTTTATTTGTAACGCTATTCATGGATATTTTTACATTATGCAACAGTTAAACAAGATAGCTAGTTGATGGCATTCAAAAATTGTCAAAAATATCAATCATATTGATAATATTCACGTTTAAAAAAGTGGTAATATTTTGTTGTCGCAAAACTCATGAGGCAATACGCTTTTTAGCTGGCAGCTATTAGGGAACAATGCACCACGCGTCGGCGAATCAAAATTCTGGTATGGAAAGTGCGTGGAGACGCGAGTATATTGTAGGTTAGCGCCACTAGGGCGTTTTGCCTCGCCAAAATGTTAGAAAGTTCTTCAAAATGTGGAAATTTTCGGTTTTCCGACCTTCCCATACATAGGCTGACCAGATCATCCCGGTGAAAAAACGGGACAAACGCACTTGCAAAACGGGACATGTCAAAAAACCTTGTGACAAAATTCAAGAGCTGTGGAAATTTGAAAAAATACTACGAATATTTCACTCTTCAAAACCTATTCAAAACGGGCGCGGACTAAAACTCCTTCCAGAAAACTACACATTTTTTGATGTTTTAAAAAAGATTATGGAGTTATGAAAAATCCATTCTTAAACATGCATTAAGGCAGTGTTTTCCAACCGGTGGTCCGCGACCCTAGGGGGCCGTGAGATCTTTGCAAAGCATTACATTGCACGACTTACCGTTATACCCTTGCCTGTTAGACCCTATCGCAACCATTTCAAAAAGTGCTGGAGACCGTTATCAGAATCGTGAACAACATCAAATTTGGAGCTCTTAACACACGTCTGTTCAAATAACTGTGCAAAATAAAATAAGGCAGATCACGAGGACCTTTTTCCAACATTGCCATACGAGACAGAGTAAATATTATTTTCTTGCTAATCTCAATGAAGGTAGAAAAGTCTCGCTTACCTAGATCAGATATTTTTGATCATTGCCTTCCCGACTAGAAGAGCATAAACTGATCACAATTTTAGCATATTGTTATGTTCAAAACTTATTTTGATAGAATTTTATTCTTAGTAGCTATTATCTTTCAAATATTGTAAAAAGATTTTATCAAAATATGATTTGAAAATTGATTAACACTGAAATGCCCAAAAGTAGGCAATTTGAATGGATGTTGCTAAGTCTCCCAGCGCTTCCAGCCGTAGATATCACAACGCTGATATAATTTGAAAAGGTTGCCTAATTAGTACTGGTCTTAGTTTTATGGTCTTGAAAAATAATTTCAGACAAAAACCAAAAATTACTGATTGTTGGTCACTATCTAGAGACCTGTAAAAAATTTCAACTGCACAATAAAAAATATATTTAGTATCTGTTTCTGTTATAAATTAATTATTTTTGCTTAGAGCTAGATCAAGAAGATGATTTATTAGTTTGCCATTTATTTTCGTTTACATTGCATATTTGAACATGTTGAGTGGTTCATCATCTTGTGAGTTATTCGGTGAAAAACACTTGAGCCAGTATTGGTGTTCCATACGATTCGTATTCCAAAGTTGCGAAACAAGTTTTGAAAATTCTAATACCGTGCAAACTCAAACTTCGGACGCTTAAGCACTTTCTGATATGCAGTTATCCTGTTTACCCAAATTTTCAATCACACCGTTTAAGTTAGCATTGTAATCACTAAGTATAGTATTCATCTTTGACCTACGTATTTAATATGTGCAAGATATTGCGAAGAATGTTTGCAATTTATGAAAATGTCCGGCTTCTGTTTGCTTCAAACCTCGGACATCGCACAGTGTTTTCTAACCCAGGAATTCGTGATCGAAAATGTTTTGGCCATGAAAAGTTGATTTTAGAGTCTCAGTGACTTCGGAGAAAAGTTTCAGTATGTTAAGCTCCATATTCTGTAAAAAAAATTTTTTGACTAATCCCCCTAAAAGTGAGATGGAAATTCTCTTTCCTTCAATTATGAAGATACATCATTGGTGTCTTCGAGAAAGTTGTAGAAAAAGTTTCTACGAAAAATTTTGCTGTATAAATTTTATTTCTATCTGCTATAGAAGTCGAGATATGGGTCGTTATTTATGAACGACCACCAAAAAACAGGTTTTTCACGATACTTTCGTCAATATATTTTTTAGATTTTTCAAATGTTCTACAAAGATGTCCGTCGCGATTAAAAACATGAACCTTTCGAAGACAGTTTCTTCTTATTTTCAATATTGACGGAGTTATTGACGATTTTCGGTTCAAAAATGGGCATTTTGACATTAACTGCATACATGTAGGGGCAAAATGGGGCAGAATTTTATTTAAGTAATTGAAAGTATAACTCATGCTCTAATGGTTGCATTGCAACATATATGTGACATAGCTTGACATAAGTGCCGTATGAACATCTTTTTCTTCTTCTTCTTGTTATATATAAAAAATGAATTGGTCTGTATTGTGCATAACTAAGAAACGGCTGGATAGATTTTCTTCATTTCTTCAGCAAATTTGTTTATCAACATGTCCGACGGATTTACAGAATATTTTCTAATGTAAGAATCTCGACCAAAATTGGAAAAAATATGAAAAATTGAAAATAAAATTTATATGGAAATTTTAAAAAGGTAGATCGCATTCTCGCCTACTGTGCAGGACAACGTCTGCAGGGTCATCTTTAGTCTTTACACTTAAGCCAGACCTATGATTTAGCCAAATACAAAATTTTCTAAATGATTATGGATGGATGTTTTACAGAACTGACATGAATTTCAAATGCGGGAAGAAACAACGCGTATTTAAAAAAAATCATCAAAAAGTCACGTTAAAAGCGACCCCAGTGTATTTGGGCAAATTGTATTAT
Source organism: Armigeres subalbatus (assembly GCF_024139115.2). Lineage (NCBI taxonomy): Eukaryota > Metazoa > Arthropoda > Insecta > Diptera > Culicidae > Armigeres > Armigeres subalbatus. The sequence goes on along the minus strand of NC_085141.1, from coordinate 378,399,644 downwards.
TTTAGAAATCACCATACAGCCAGGAATGCTGATAAGAGGAAATGCAGTATCGGGTAAATCAGTAATCTTTATTGAATGGAAACTATGGTTAGCGACGCCTCAAACATCATAAGTTTAAATATAATTTTATGAAAGCAATTCGAAGGTACTTGTTTTACCTATTTACTTTTCGAAATATCCCAGAATAATAAAAAGCCGGTTTGCTACGTCTAAAACATCACCATATTGCAAAACAGGTTAACAGAAAAGTGTTCCAAAAATTTTAGTTTATTTCTTTTCATTTAGAATTCTCTGGAAATACCAATATCCCGATATATTGGTATTTCTGTGTAAAATATCCGTCGATTCGATAATCTTTTTCAAAATTTGGACATTAAAACAAGACATAGGTCTGGCGTAAGTGTTATTATCATGAACTAGATGACCCGGCAGACGTTGTCTTGCACAGTAGGTGAGAATGCGTGTTGTGATCTGCCTATACAAAACACCCATACAAATTCTAATGTGAATTTTTCATATTTTTTCAGTTCAAGTCGTGACTTTTACATAAGAAAATATTATGTAAGCCCATAGGAAATTGTGATGAAGAAATTTGAACCCAGCCGTTTCTTAGTTATGCGGAATACAGACCAATTCATTTGTTATATATAACAAGAAGAAGAAGAAAACATATCCATACGGTATTTACGGAAAGCTAAGTCACGTATATGTTACAATGCAACCGTTAGAGCATGAGTTATACTTTCAATCTCCTAATTAAAATTCTGTCCCATTTTGCCCCTACATGTATGCAATTAATATCAAAATGCTCATTTTTTAACAAAAAATCGTCAATAACTTCATTAATATTGAAAATAAGAAGAAACTGTCTTCGAAAGGTTCATGTTTTTTATCACGACGGAGATCTTTGTAGAACATTTGAAAAATTTAAAAAATATATTGACGAAATTATCGTGAAAAACCTGTTTTTTGGTGGTCGTTCATAAATAACGACCCATATCTCGACTTCTATAGCAGATAGAAATAAAGTTTATATAGCAAAATTTTTCGTAGAAACTTTTTCTACAACTTTTTCGAAGACATCAATGATGTATCTTCATAATTGGAGGAAAGAGAATTTCCATCTCACTTTTAGAGGGAATAATAAAAAAAAAGGTTTCCATAATATGGAGCTTAACATACTGAAACTTTTCTCCGAAGTCTCTGAGCCTCTAAAATCAACTTTTCATAGCCAAAACATTTTCGATCACGAATTCCTGGGTTAGAAAACACTGTGATCGGCGGGATTGGATTCATATTTCGGACACAAAGATTCAAACTTCGGACACCTGATTACACAGTATCGGGAAAAATAATTGAAAACAATTCCCACTGCACCTGAGCCTGAGCTGTCTTTTAATCATTTCGTCGTTTTGTTTTAACATGTCTAATTAGAATGTAATTATACTAAAACAAGCAAAAACTATTAATTCTTCCGATTCAGCTTGACGAAACATTTCGATGAAATGTTTCAGAAAATTTCCCATACGAATTGAAGCGCCCGAAGTTTGAGTGCGTCCGAAAATTGATTATCCACGGTACCGTTTGCTTCTACACTTCTACACAAAACTTCAATGAATTTTTAACACATCCCCAGATAAGCAAAGGGAGAAAAATGTTGTTCATGATTTCAGCATAACATATTAAGGGGGCCGTAGGCCACTGGACTGATTGTCAAGGGGGTCGCGATACTGAAAATGTTGAGAACCACTGCATTAAGGATTTTATTACTGACCAATATCAAAAACTTTTATTATTCTGAGCAATTGAAAATAACGAAAAATAGTCAAAGTAAAAGCTAATTTAGAGTTCGGCAAACGTGTCACCGGATTTGTCCCCATGCATTTTTAGAGGGCGAGATTCAAGGGATTTGGGCACGGATAACAAATTTCCCGCCCCTTTGAAAATGCATGGGGGTCCAAATCCTGTGACACTTTGGCCAAACTGTAAACCAGTTTTAAAGGAAACCAGAAAAAAGTTCCCTTTTGTCATTAACTGTTAAAAACCTTAAGAAAGGTCGATCTATGGAAAATACCTACATAACGGCATAGATAGCATTCTTTTGAAAGCTACACTAATAACATAAAATCTCACATATTGTTTATGGGTTCCGTCCACTTTCTTTGAATTTTAGTTCTAGATTCCTTAGATTGAATTTGTTTGAATAATAGAAGAATCAAGAAGAATCAATGAAAAAACGGGACAAATAGAGGATTTTTAAGATTACGACGGGACAGCCCAAAAAGGTCTGAAAAACGGGACTGTCCCGTTAAATACGGTACGTATGATCAGTCTACCCATACACTATTTTGAAACTTTTTTCGCCTAACATACATAATTTTCGATCTAGTTTTGTTACGGCCATTTTAATGACGGTAAATATGAGGGAAACCATAAAATGCGTTTTGCCTCGGGGGGGGGGGGGGTTTGGGGCCTCCTCCCCTACAAAGCGTTTTATCAAACCCCCTCGATGGGGGCCGCCGCCACCTATCCGAATCAGTTTTTTGACGTAAACTACGTCTAAGAGGAAGACTCGGATACAGGGTGACAAATGAAAATTACCAAATTCGAGATCGTCACGAAATTAGGATAGATTTCAAATGCTAATAGCTGCTTTATCTTTCGATGGATTTTCGAGATTTTATTATCAATTGAATCGGAAACTTTCCAGCAAAGCCTATTGGAACTATTGATTATCAACGTAAAAACACTAAAAATTCCAAATTCTTCAGAAAAATATATTAAGCTCGTTTAGTGGAATGTATTAAACCGTCTAAGACGAATTAAGTACTGTCCATTTAATTCCACCAGTTAATTTTCGTTATCTTTGCAGATACGTATTTCGACCACAACTGTGTGGTCGTCTTCAGTGTCTTGTACTAAGTCTCTTGTACTAAGTCGAGTCAAGTACAAGACACTGAAGACGACCACATAGTTGTGGTCGAAATACGTATCTGCAAAGATAACGAAAATTAACTGGTGGAATTAAATGGACAGTACTTAATTCGTCTTAGACGGTCCAAATTCTTATCAACCCAGTAAAATTTCAGAGTTTCGTTACGACCGCCGTCTGCGTCTGGTGCGGTTGGTTCTTGGGTTCTTGCGCTCTACTTTTGTGCGGTGATTCGCACAAAAAGTACAACAATAGAACCAGAGCAATGACCGCGGTCGGAACAAAAAAGTAGTGTTTATGAAAGTGCTACAGATGCTGGACTGCCGCTAACCGCAAGTCGAGCACATTTGTATATGGGCCTCCATATACAGATGTGCTCGACTTGCTGTTAGCGGCAGTGGACATGTGCAATGTTCATGTAAGCAATAGGTGATTATTAAAAATGATTATCAACTTTAAACAAGGTTATCTTACTATTTAGGCAGCATCCCTTTAAAATAACACTTCAAAAGCATTAGTCGTCATTTAAGGTGGTTATACAACAAAGCCACAAATCGGTCATCTTGGAAACCACGTGCTTTTTCTAGTGATTTTTCAAGAGCACGAATTCAGAGAACCACAACGCACATGGGTATGAAGCATCAGTAGATCGTTTGCTTACTTATGCTAAACAATCGACTTTAATTTCAGCATTCTACGAACATTATTACGCTAGATTTGAACTTTTGATAATAGCAGTAGAAAACCGTGTGGTGAATTTGAAATTAACCACATGGCTTGATTGTATAATCACCTTAATAGGCAGTGAGATGCATTAATCACTCTAAGTCGAATAACAGTCGGAGAAAGGCATCATCACCACTGCGGAATAATAAATTTGGCGTTTTTAAATGAAAATTTTAAATTGTCATATCCAACCATTTTCATATAGTGAGTTACGCCAATTTTGTTCGAAACATAAATGGATTGGTGTGCGATCGAACATGATTTGCGGAAAAACTACACATTACACGCCCCAAAACGTTTACCAAAACGATCCTCGCTACCTCCCGACCCCATATATCCAACATAATGGTTGTAATTTGACTAAGCAGGCACGCGCGGTTTGAAGTTTTTATGAGAATTACTATGAAAACAGTATTTTTTGAAAAACCGTAAAAGAATAACATACCAATAATGAGCATTTTTGTTTTATTTATAACTTTGCTTACGAAAATTCGATCGGTTCGTAACAACAACCGTCTTACAGATTTGGAATTATTCTACGAAACCCCGTACCTCATTTCTAGTAACCTGGCCCAACTTTTGGTGAAAAAAAAAATAGAGTTACATGAAACTTCGATAATAATCCATTTTTTGCGTGTTAATTCTAAGGATTCGTTCACATAAAGTTATCTTTGTGTGAAAGCATTATTGTTCGGATGGAAAAGTATAAAAAAAGACAGGGACGCCGTCTTCGACCAGAGGTCGTACAGACTGAACGCTTAACACCAAGCATGAGACAACGAACAGGACACATAACACCCAGTGTACCAGTGGAAAAAAATTTCGATCACAAAAAGTTTTCTCCTTACCGGGGCACATACGTCTAGACGATTGACGTCGCTATCCGCACAGTCACGAAGAAGTGATTTCCAGAAGTCACTATTGAAGTCATTTCCGTTTTGCAGTGGCCACCCGTTATGAGCTGTAATAAACTACTTAAATATATTTGAATCCAAATTCCTGAACCTAATAGCCTGATGATTTGAACACAGCATGGTATCTGCTGGCTGGGACCTTCCTTACCCGTGCGGTAAGATGCGCGGCTACAAACGAGACCATGCTGAGGGTGGCTGGGTTCTATTCCCGGTGCCGGTCTAGACAATTTTCGGTTTGGAAATGCAAACATGGTAATTTGGCTTAGGAACCTCGCTATTAATAACTGTGGAAGTGCCTAATGAACACTGAGCTGCGAGGCGGCAATGTCCCAGTGGGGGATGTAATGCCAATGCAGAAGAAGAAACTAGCGTTTCTGAGAAGAAAAAATATTTTAAGCACTTTTTAGTGGAATGTATTCAATCGTCTAAGACGAGTTAAGTAACTCTATTTAATTCCACCAATTATTTCGATATCTTTGCAGATACGTATTTCGACCACAACTGTGTGGTCGTCTTCAGTGTCTCGAACTTGACTCGATTCGAGGGGGTTTAGCGTTGCGTTGCGTTGCGTTGTAACGGAGTATTTCGTAGATTGCATACTGATAGTTGTCATGTATATTCTTTACCTTTCTTACCCCAATTGCTTATGGATTTCCATTTGGGATTCAATGGAAATCCAATTGGGGGTCCAAAATGATAAAACATGAAAGCTATCATTGCCGGCCACGCCCATCTTCTCCGTTACTAGGAAAGGGAAGGAAATGATGATATGACATCTACTTAACGAGAGGCCAGCGACTCACCGACGCCCTCATAGATGTCAAGGAATTGGATCATTATAAGCAAATGATAGAAAATTTGTGGAAATACGTTGGGAGTGACTTTGCTAAGAAATTTATGTCACTCCATTATCCTTGCCGATGATTTTCCTCGGATGGGGCGAAGGTATTAGCCTTGCCCTGGCTAATAGCCTAGGTTTAAGCGCCTTTGCTCGCTCTCTGAAACGAAAAAAGAGCAAAAAGAAATTAAATTCCCCTTCCCCCCTGATATGATAATGATTTTGATCAACAAATGAATTCTAAGTGGATGAATAAATAGTAACCGAATTTTTAAGAAATCCGTGTTACACAAACTACGGCTCTCGTGGCTAGATCAGGTCGGTTTCCTGTCTATATGGTTCCCGATTATGACCTCAAACGCACTGGTCATCTTTCGTACGGATCGGGAGAGAACGTCACGCAATGCGAAAATCAACCGAAAAAAAATGCCGTATAACCTATAATCCAAAAATGACCAGCATGCTGCAATGGAGCATTTTCTTTTCACTTTCAGAAGAAACTGCAAAAAACCGCCAAGTGGCCCGAACGAAGAAAAAAATCACGGGAGCAAATATTTAAACGTCAATACTCGCGGGCGGCACACTGTGATCCATCGATGGGTATAGTAAATCATTAGTACAGATTAAGTTGTATGTAAAAACACAATTTTTATGAAATTAATTGTAGCAAGTTTTAACGCTATTTCGAGAGGGATTCAATATATAGTTCCATTACTTTTCAGAATTGTATTTTACAACTAATCAACAGGTTCAACAAAAACTCAACCGAAGGCGCACTAATTAATTTTCTTACCGACCGCTATAAAAAACAGAAGAAAATCGATTCGCAGACGCATGGTCAATCTGCGTGCATAACGGAACACGACCATTCGCATTTAACTTACTTTCCGGATTGCACGAAGCAGAACAAAATCAATCGGATCACGCAATTGTTCCGCGTGCTAATCGAATCGAAGCACGAATGAAAGCTTATAACTCAATCTCGTAAATGCAGGAATTTTGTTTTTTGTTAGAATTGAAATAAATAAGCATAATCGAATAATTTATAATAAAAACAGTATCGAAATGAATAATGTCAATGTAATGTAGAGAACCTATATACTAAACAATGAATGGAAAGCGATTTCGATACTCACTCATTAGCAGCAAGTACTCAGACTAAGAAAAACATGACAAAAGCAAAAAAAAAAAAAAAAAAAAATTTCGTCAACCAGCAAAAATACACCGTGATTTAATTCACGGATTCGGGAACACCAGTCACGTTTTCCAGAACGTTCAAGAAAACGTGACTGCACTCCCGAATCTGTGACTGTTGTTCACGAAAAAATACACCGTGAACCCGCTAGTTCACGAATTCATGAACCCCTCTTTTTTCGTGCATATAGTTGCATTGAAACAAATTAATATTAATAAATGGGAAATTATCTTTGAAGTATTTCATTTTTTAAAATTTCATTATGAAATGTGTTGCATAACAATGTCACTTTTACGAGATGAGTCGGCCAAGGGTCGATAGTCTCGTTAATAAAGACATCGGGGGTGACAATGGGTCAAATGGGGGTGAGAATGGGTCACTGTTTCAACCACTTAGAATGCTTGTAGAATAGATTGAATGTATCTGAGGGCAAGAAGACTAAAATATAAGAGACCTTTTTGAACGATTTGGCTCTACAACCTCCAGGCTGCCAGTGAGAGCGATGACCCATTCTCACCCCCCAGACCCACTGTATGGGTAATAAAAAGTCACTTTTAAAAACGCCCTGAATTTTGAAGTGATAGAACGGAGGGACTAGTAGAAACAGTTCAGCCCTCTTTTTCATTTTATATAGCATATTTAATCATTTTATATAGCAAATAAGTACATAGTGTGATAGTTATCAATGTTACTTTTTGTTTTCAATTCACTTAAGTAGAAATAAGAAGTTTAAAATATAAATTGAAGGTGCAGAACATCAATTTTTGCTGCTACAATTAACGACTGTGCAGAAGCTAATAATTCAATCTCTATATTGATTCGAAAACGAGTGGAAAAACTTACCGACTCATTCCTATTCCAGTTGAACATATGGAAAGCTAAAGTTTACCTTTGTGTGATGATCATACCCCAAGACTAGATATTCCAAGCAGATATTCCATTCCTGAACAGATCTAATCCTAGTTTTGAAGGAAAACTTGAAGCGTCCGGAGCAATCCACAGGCTGCTGGAAGGATCGCCTTTACCGTTGCAATAAACCATTCCGGAACACAACATCGATTAATTTTTCCTCCTCCTTGCCTCGAGTCCAGCAATAAACGGAAAAGCCTTGCGTTGTTCATTGGCACACTTCCTCTGGTGGTAACTTCTAGGGTACTTTTTGCATTTTATTAAATTTCACTTTTAATAATTTCAGATAGGTATACACAAAAATGATAAATTTTGACGTCGGAAAAAATGCGTCCATCTTCAAGTAAAGCTTACTACGATCCGATTCGAGGGGGTTTAGCGTTGCTGACCCAAAACTACAAACAGCTTCGGACTATATAGTTGATATTTGATTCGAATAATAAATGCCCAGCTGACCCATAATAGTATACTATGTAAGTGTAACTAATAGGAGTGTAATTAATCCGCTTTTTTGTAAGCAATTTGCATCACGTCAGTCTAGCTAGACGCCAACGAAAAGCCATGTCCAGATAATTTTGTAGTAGCTAGGCCACTACACGCTAATTGCTGTACGGAAATCTAACCTCTGACCTCCTGCCGTAAACGCCGCCATCGACGATGAAGTATCTGCTGCAACGCAACGCGTGATTGTGTTCACTCGCGCATCGGTTGAGAAGTGCGAGACATTATTTTTATGCAAATTTCAACACACATCACTTGATAGACACCTGACGTATAATGCGATCAGTTTTGATTCATTTGATTGCCATCTATTATAAACATCTGAGCGGAACTAAGAAGGGTTCAATATTTATGTCGACGATGAAGGGTACGCATGGTAACTCTTTGCAACTATGTATATTTCGAAAAAGATTGTAACTGTATCATCCAATAAAAATAACTTGAGCGATTTTGAAGAAAAATATTTTTTGTTGGAAATTGGCATGCTTTTAGTTTTAATTAGGCATTATAAAAAAATGCAACAATCATTGTTTCAGACAATGTTAAAAATGTTGAATTGTTTGACTTATTTTTGACAAATGCGTATGATATGAGATCTCACCAAGAGACACTCAAGATCGCTTCAGATGAAATTACATAAATGGAATACGTCGTAAGAATCCATCTTCTAGACTTTTAGACTAGACGGGCAAATTATATTGTTTCAATCGTAATCATCTTATTCTTATTTCTCGCATAAATGATTGGCGTGTTGTTATTTTGCTTCATTGCTAAACTCTGCCAATATGACTATATGTACTTAATCAATAATTATAATCATTCTCGTTATCGACAGAGAAAGTCGATTTATGGGTATGTAAATCCATGTTCGATTCCACTGTTCCGTATTCATCATGATGCGTCATTTAATCCACGTAATAGATATGAATTACAGCGTGCCATAAAATTTATCATGTAATCACTTTAACGAACAGCATCGAATGAATCGCCTGCTTTGAGCGTGCTTACAGCGGCACACTAGGAGTTAACTTTCTGAAATCAGTATGGCGAAAGGCATCTAAGGTTCGATTTCTCAAAATTAAGCACCTTCATCGAAAAAATATTTGGTAGGCGTAGTAGCAGACACCTTCCTACATAACCGGTACCAAATAGTTTTTCATGAAAAGTTTCTATTTTCGAGAAAACCCGCGTTAGATGTCTTTCGCCATACAAATTTCTGGCGGTTAACTCATGCTGGCTATTTTGCGCATATACTATAGCGCCTGGATGTGGCAGCGGCGAGTAGAAAATCAGCCACTGCCAATAATTCATTGGATGACAATTAGTCAAATCCCCAAAAAAGTGCCGGTGTTCGAGATGGACTGTATTCCATACCGGTAATGAACTATAATCAAATCGATATTGCTAGAAAGATAGTTGAGCAAAATAGCGTAAGTCCATTTTAGCTCCACAGTGACGACTGGTCGGCGTTCTGTTGAGCACGTGCGTGTTTCTGGAACGAGTATGCCGGCCTGTTCGTGCTGTGTATCGTAAGCGAATATTTTCCACTAGTATATACAAAATGCACACTTTTCTACTTAAAAAAATTATATAACAAAAAAATCATTGAAATATTGTTTTTATAAAGGTTATAATTTCTATTCTTAGAGTTATTTGAGGTCAAGTTCACTAGAAGAAAACATGTTTCAGCTAGAAGTGTTCCACTGGAGCATGCAATGCATGACCATTAGGGTGGTTAAAAAAATCGATTTTGCTCCACAGTGCTCATCTGATTCTTTACCATGTTCTGAGTGTCCTCTGAAAATTTGAGCTCATTTGGATTAAAACTGATTTAGCACAAGCCGTTTCAAGTTTGCATGTAAATTAGTATGGGGAAATTTATTTTTTCATTATACTGTTAATGTCGTTCCCCCATTAAGCGCAGGTTAAAAGAAAACCTACATAGCTAAAAGGAATACTCAACAGCTTTCACCCAACGAAAATCGCATGTTGATTAATCACCCCAATAATTAGTAATCGATTTTAAGACAGGTTGCGAATCTTCAGTCATGATCGTTAAACTTCTTTGAGGGCATCACTGAAATGTGCAGTGCAACATAGTAGCCTGAATTTGTGTGTGCTATCTTTCGCGCCACGAGCAGCAATGTTGCCTGTTGATGAGTTATGCAATTAGCTCCAGAAAATTACGGTATATATTAAATTCGATTACTAATTATTGGGGCGATTAATCAGCATGCGATTTTCGTTGGGTGAAAGCTATTGAGTATTCCTTTTAGTTGTGTAGGTTTTCTTTTAACCTGCGCTTCATGGGGAAGCGTCATTAACAGTATAATGAACAAATAAATTTCTCCATACTAATTTACATGCAAACTTGAAACGGCTTGTGCTAAATCAGTTTTAATCCAAATGAGCTCAAATTTTCAGAGGACACTCAGAACATGGTAAAGAATCAGATGAGCACTGTGGAGCAAAATCGATTTTTTGAACCACCCTAATGACCATGGTGTGTTGAAAATAATATCCCACTTCCAATATAATCCTATTAAGTATGTTAAAAATATAGACACTTCCCAGCTTGGTTATGTTCAGCTTTAGAAGACACGTGCACACCAAACTAACAGCTTCAATTGATTGATATGTAATCGCATCGAAAAATTTTTTAATCGAAAACATGTAGGAAAACATTTACTGTCCACCGCAATTCAATTAGCCAATAAACTTTAATGTCTCGCTGTGTAGCTTCCAAAAACAGCACACAATACAACATAAACCACGGACAGCGTTTAACACACGCTGGTTAATTTAAGGCAGTTAACGTGACATGTCAACGTGTTTTCCTGGACGCTGGTATCAGATGTAGCAGGTAGCTTATGTTCGCCATTCACGCACTACGGCGATGATATAACGAAATGGCCAACATACAATTTCGTCATCCGCTCACTGTCTACAACGGAACCAACGGACACTACCGTACATAGCTTGTGGGTCTTCCCCTTCTATGATCTGGTAGAAGCTATCGATAGTTCATTAGTTCCTGCAGCCTAATCCACGTGCCACACGGTTCGAATGACATTCTGCCGATTTCCTTTAATTTCACGAGTAACTTTCGAAGGATCTTCTATATGGTACATAGATAGCGAACTACATATCGCTACCAAGAAGTCGCCATTGGGTTGCGTGTTTCGTTTCTTCGATAATGGAATGACATTCTCATTTGAAATCAATATTTGAAGATTCGTCTGTTAGTAATTAATCTTCATTTTTACCACGCAATTTCATATGCTAACAATCAATAACAATAGGTATATTAATAATAAACCCCCTTTGGTGTATACATTTTCCTGTTGATCCGTGACTCTTTTTTGTGATATTTTATCACTGTCCTCTCAAATTGTGATTTTCCCTCATTTTACGAGCTTGCATTTGAACAGCTAACACTGAATCAACACATAAGACGTAAGGAGGGTTTCGTAATTGATTTTTTTACTGAATCCATAATTTTATACCACATTTTAACCACAGCTGCGCCCCATATTGGCCATGTCGTTTCCATTTAGCACGAAATTGTAGTTTTGTAATTGAGTAGAAAAATTATTTAGTGGAATGTCTTCAACTGTCTCAGACGAGCTTATAGTACTTTCCATTTAATTCCACTACGTTTTGTTATCTTTACAGACACGTATTTCGACCTCAACTGTGAGGCCGTCTTCAGTGTCTCGACTCGAGTCATGTACCAGACACTGAAGATGGTCTCACAGTTGATGTCAAAATACGTATCTGTAAAGATAACAAAACGTAGTGGAATTAAATGAAAAGTACTAAACTCGTCTGAGACAGCTTACTGAAGTAATTAAAATTCATTAATGGTAAAACCAATCCATGTTTGTATTAAGTCCTTTATTTGCATATGACTGGCCACTACTTTTTTTTAGTTTTATATCCTCAACTATAATATTAACTTCTTCTTTTTGTTTCAGTTCCAGGATGCATGTGATACTGAAGGACCATCGTAAGTAGTTCTGAACCAAGTTTTTTTTATTTCAATAGTTTTGACAAATAATTTATAATGTAAAGGTTTCAACGCTTGCTAATTGTCTTAGGCTTTTGTTCGATTTGCGAATTAAAATCAAATTTATTCCTTCCTAGTGCATTGGGGTCCAAGCACACCTAATAATATTCCCAAGCAACCAAAAGTTCCGAATTTACTTAAATTTGTTCCTAACCGAACCAATTGGTTCACTTTTGGTTCACATTAAGTTCCAAGCACCTTAACGGAACTTCAAAGTTCACTTTTGCGCTCCCACCATACAAAAAATTACTTAAAATGCGAGCTGATTAAGCCATAACACCCCCTCTTATCCGAACTTTTGGTTGCTTGGGTTTGTAGTTCACTGCTAAAATTTCATCTCAATCGGTCATCAGGGAACAAAGTTACAGGATGTCATAATTGACCATTTTGTATGAAAACCAGCATCTGCTGCTATTATCTTGAACAAGGACATTTTAAGGACATAAATGCGTATGAAAAGATCACGAAGCTCTAGGATGACGTTTCGAAGTCTACTGAAACTTCCCGGATATAAAACCATTGACAGTCACATAAGACTTATACCTTATACTGTTGATTGCAAACACAATTTGTCGGCATGTATGTAAATCCTTGGGATGAACTATTAGACTGAAAACCTTTTGAGGATGTTCCTGATTTTCTGAGGATCGAGGGCTTTTATAAGAATTTCACTATCATTCGCACGTTCTTAACAGTTTTGAGCGATATAAAAAACGCAAAGTAATACAGTAGACTTTTGGAATTTGACAACTTTTTGAAAGTCGTTTGGCAAGTTTGAAATCGCGAAGCTCTAGGATGGAATTCTGGAATTGATCACATTTACGGATGTTCTGGATCTCCCAGAGGACTGTTTCGGGAGCACTTGGGGGTCACAGAGGACTTTCACTATTGTTTGCACACACAATTCGCAGGTATAAATAAGGGAAAAAAATCACAAGGCTCTATGATAAATTTCTGGAATTGGTCACTTTTACGGATGTTCCGGATAGAGGTGTGCGCTGGTGCGGAAATCGTTGCTTGTCACAATTGGCGGCGGCGGCGTTTTCGGCCTTACGCCGAAGGTCTTTTAGGCCGGTGGTGGCGGTGGTGACGTGAATCGAATGACAAATTTTAATTGTATTTGATTCTAAAAAAAAATGATTTTATTGAACATAAGTGGTTGGGGTTCAGCCAAACCGCACCAAGCAGCTTTTTGACTGACTTGTGATATTTTGTTCGCAAAAGGAAAACGGAAAGTATGTTATGTCAAATCATGCGTACATTTGTTGTAGGATATCTTCAGTTATGGCGTTGAACGATGCCCGATGCGATTTGTGAATAATTGAATCTGTTACACGAAAACCTTGGTGGAAAATTGGAAATTTTTCATTGCCGCTTGGTGTGATATAGCCAAGTAAGAAAATGTAATGAAGCTCTCCAGAGAAATATCTCGAACTTTTTGGCTTTCTCGTATACTAAGAATACGTAAAGTCTATATGATCGCTCCAAAAACAAAATTTTCTGTAGAAGTGTTATATACCAATCAACTCAGTTCGACGAATTGAGGTGATGCTTGTGTGTATTTCTGTGCGCAAAACACGTGCAAAAAACTCACTCATTTTTTAAGGTACTAATCCTAGCAACTAGTTTGAAGTTTTTATAATTCTTCTGAATTTCCAAGGAAGCACTTTGGAATTTACTATGTTCTGAGCACTCATATGTAATTAAGGACTGTTCAGTTTATAAAGAGGACACCTTGTATTGTCGATGCTTTTAAACCATCATTTTTTTCTGAAGTCTGTTTTTTTTTTATTGAATATATTGTCTGGCCTTCTAGAAATGAAATCCAATTATCAACGAAACAATTCTAACTCAGAAATTTGGGATATTCATAACAATCTAAATTTGTTGGATTTTCAACAGCTTCAACCGTTTATATCCCGTTTTCGGGCTGTCACAGGCTCTACTGTTTCTAGATATCGACAAATCATTGACAGTGTGTTTCTTTCCGATCTTCTTGATGATTTTATTGACATGCCGATTTACAATTTTCTTACAAACTGTCAATTTTGCTTATAAAAAAAAACTGTTCGGAAGCTTATGTTTACGCGAAATTTGAGAAGCTTTGACAATTGGCGCCATTTTGTTGAATTTAAACTGTTTTATCTCCTTTCAAAAAGTACAGTTGATTGACAGTATATTATAATATACGATAAAGCAAACTCCATCGAAATTGACCAATCTATCTGCATAATATCGTTATGTAAAAGTGTCCTCTCAATAAACTGAACAGTCCTTATGTACATTATGTGAAAGATATTGATATGAAAAATGTATTGGAGGTAACCGCTTTCCCTTCGATGGGACTCGAACCCACGACCCTCAGTACGACCCTCGTGGGTTCGAGTCCCATCGAAGGGAAAGTGGTTATCTCCAATACATTTTTTCACTCAATATCTTTCACATAATGTACATAATTGCATATGAGTTCTCAGAACATAGTAAATTATTGTCTAAGTGGGGGTTAAATCCCCGGAATATAGGCAATTAACTGAGTGAACTTTGGAATTTCCAAGGAAAATTGTTTGAGTTTCTACAAGAAAATGTTCGGAAAATCCACGGAAAGTTTCTATTGAGTATTCTTCGAAATTTACACGGAAAATTCTTAAGAATTTCCGCGGGAGATTATTCAAAATTTGGACATCAACAAAACAAAATTAGATTTCAACGGCAAATTGTTCGAAATTTTCAAAAGAAATTCATTGGAATTTGCAAGGGTTTTTTTTTTCAAATTTTCTATGGGAAATTCTTTGGAATTTCTGAGGGGAATTTTATGGAATTTAAACCAAAATTGTTCAGAGCTTCTACGTGTTTTTTGACCCTTCCTTCGGAAGTGTCTATAATTTCACTTTGTATGCGTTACGCAGGCGTGTTATGTATTAACCTATCAATAAACCTCTTGAATTATGAAATAAAATGTATGGCAATTGAAACAAATTCACTTTAATATTGAAAATATAATTACAACAAGTGATATGACATGAAAATATGCTTATATTACGGATTTGTTTCAAAGAAACAATTGATTTTAATTGAGGTACAGATAGAAGCATGTACTACAAAACCTTCTCAGAAAAGCAAAAACGTAAAAATTTGAAGGGATTTCAAAAATTTCTTTAGTGGAAGCTAGATGACAAATGTGAGCGTGTTTTGAGATACTAATAGACCACTTATATGCATGTATGTGTGCGTATGTGTGCAAATTCCAAAATTCACTACCATATAAATCTTGCTCATTTTTAAGGTATTAAACATCATTAGTTTTACAAAATTAGGCAGCCATAAGGCAAAATATATGTTATTATTGAACGCTATTGAGTTTCGTTCAGATCAATGACTGATTAAATTAGTTCTGGATTAATTAATATCATGGTCTCTGGAAATTACGAGTATACATGCTGCCAGCGTTACGATAGTTTCTAACCAACCATGTTACCACATGTTACAATAGCTATTCAGTCCGACGAGCGCCTGATAGATAGGCAACCTGACGTACAGTGCGGAATCATTCATTTTATTGTCACTCAAACCATGGAATCCGCCTTTTGGTAGGCAATTAATTTGTCATTCACACTTTCAATCGCCGTGGGAGGTTGAGTAGTTTTATCCCGTTTTAAATACTGGAGTCTGACAATATTTCCTTTTAATTAAGGAAGGGTCAAAATCTCACTGTAGGTGGATTAATCTGGGTTTTTATTTTTGTTATACTGGAAACCGTTTGTTATTTCAACGAAAAAGAAATCGGATTTTGAAGGATTTTTTTTGGATTTCTACAAGGAATTCATTGTATTGTCCATAAGAAATTCGTCGGAAATTCAATGGAGAATCATTAAAAAGAAGAAAATTATTTGGCGAAAGCCATTAGACCGAATTCAAAAACCATCTAGCCGAATTGTATTTGATCGAAATGAACATTTGGGCAAAACGGTTATAACAACGTAAAATAGTTTGACCAAAAATTTAATTTGGCCGAAGCATCATACAGCCGAATTGGTAATTTGGTCAAAAAAGCATTCTTCCCTAATACGTCATTTGGCTTATATGGTCGTTTAGCTGAATAGGTTATAAGGCCGAAAATGTCGTTACGCCGAAATGGATGTTTGACAGTTGGTCATTTGGTCGAAAATGTTGATTACTGAACGGTAATATGGTCAAAAATATCCACCCGTTTAGCCAATTAACATTTTTGACCAAATGACCATTATGGTCAAACATCTGTTTGGCCAAACGACTTTTTCGGCTAAATGGCCAGCTGAATGACATTTTCGGCCGTATGTCATATTCGGCCAAACACCTTTTCGGCCTTGTGTCTATCGGCCAAATGGCCCTATCTGTCGTTTGACCGAAAAATCATTCGACGAAAAGCCATTTATTCGAATAACTGGTTAGGCCAAAAGTCTTCTAGCCAAATTCAATTAGGCCGAATTAAACGTTTGTCCAGGACGGTATCAGGATTTTCGACCTGACGGTTTGACCGAAAATGACATTTGCTAAAAATGTAATTTGGCTGAAAAAGTCCTTTGACCGACTAGATCATTTGGTCGGAAAAATTAATTTGGTAAAAATGGTCGTTTGGCAGAAAGAGTCCTTTGGCTGAAAAAGTCCTTTCTGCAAAACAAATATTTCTGCCAAACAGCATTTTCTGCCAAATGACCAATTCAGCCGAACGACACTTTCTGTCGAATGCTTATTGCGGCCAAATGACCCTTTCGGGCAATTGAGGTATTCAATCAACTTTTTTTTTTCAGCCAAAGGAACTGTTCGACCAAATGACATTTTCGGCAAAGTAATTTTAGACTAGATGGGCTTCAGCCAAATGTAGTATATTAGGCCAACCAGCTTTTGGACTTACCAACAAACAATTCAAGCTCTATCTGGAGTAAGGGCGAATATCGCAAGAGAGGATTCTCTTCACCGACTTCACCTCTTTTCAATAAAAGTGACAAGCAGGAGGTTTCTTTGTACAGTCGCCTCTCCACATCTCGATATTGAAGGGACCATTGAGATAAGGAGAGATCAAGGAATGGAGGGACAATTGAAATGGGTACTAGATTGAAAAAAGCTCGTTGCTATGAAAAACGACAACAAAACAAATGTCATCTCTTGTTGTTCATGTGTTTGTTATTGTCCAAAAATGGTCTAGTAGCCAAGAAATGTGAATATATTGACATAGGGAGAGGGAATCCTGAACAAAATATGACCAGAACACATCGAGATAGAGAGATATCGAGATAGGGAGTTTATCGAGATGTAGAATGCCCAAATGTATGTAGATTGAGGGGACCGAGAAAACCATCGACATAGGGAGAGATATCGGTATATAGAACATCGAGATGTGGAGAGTCGACTGTAGTTTATCACGTCAGAAAGCTAGAAAACAATGAGAACCTGCATTTTGAGGTTATAAACCACAAATAAATCTTCTCCCAACAAACATTGGAAGCTGATATAGCACTTATTCAACCAAATATAGCCTTTTTCAGGCAAAAAACTAGCTTATTCAACTTAAATTATTTTTTGGGCTGCTTGTTAGTTTTTATTTAAAAGAGGGGAAGTCGACGAAGAGAATTTTCTCTTGCGACATTCGCTCTTTTACCAGATATAGATTGAATTTTAGCTATACAGTCGAAGCTCTACATCTCGATGTTCTTTTTCTTTTTTTAGAATCTTTATTAATGAGACTTTCAGTCCTAGGCTGGCTCGTCTCCGTCGATGTTCTATATATATCGATATCTCTCCCTATGTCGACGGTTTTCTCGGTCCCTTCAATCTACATACATTCGGGCCTTCTACATCTCGATAACCTCCTTATTTCGATGTGTTCTGGTCATATTTTGTTCGGGTTTTTCTCTATGTCGATATGTTTGGATTTCTAGACTACTAGACCATCTTCGAACAATAACAGTCACATAAGCGCTTTATTCTCCTCCAATGTTTGTTGGGCATTGTTGCATTCTACAAAATGGCTTTCTGCCAAACGACTCTTCTCCGTTCAAAAAATCTATTTCAACGATATTTTTTTGGATTTCAACGGGAAATTCTTCGAAATTTACACTCGACGTTTATCTTACTTTTCACGGTGGGATTTTTGAAATTTCAACGGAAAATTATATGGAATTTTTAAGGATATCATTGGTATTTCCACGGCAAATTATCTGGAATTCTAACGGGATCACCCGGAAAAATCTACGGAAATCCAATGAATAGTCGGATTTTCCACGGAAAATTCTGTGGATTTCTTCAATTTTGAATCGGCGTGGAAAATTATAGACCACCGGCGTGACAAATTTCAAACGGCGGCGCCCCGATGCAAAAATGTCGGCGGCGGCGGCACACACCTCTAGCTGGAAGTTTCTTCAAATATTCTGCAAAATAGTTATCATATGGTCGAGGTTCTGCCAAAACGAATCAATCGGCTTCTTGACTGACTTGTGATATCTTGCTCGGACAAGGAAAACGGGAGTTATTTGGCTTGTTGATTGCTATTGAATTTGATAATGATCGGTTATTGCGTTCAAAAGATGTAAAGAAAATGGTTGGTGTCTTGATTAAATGCGAGTAAGGCAATGCCACTATTAGGTGGTTTATTTTTTTTTTTTTAATTTCCGTCAGTACATTTTGGAAATTCTCACAAATCAAATACGAAGTACTAATGAAAAACTCTTAATTATTTCAGGAAAATCTTCGAAATTTTCTTGGAAAATGCTTTGGAAGTTCCTTGAGCAACGTTTCAAAATTTTGGGAGATTGCTTCGAAATTATCTCGGGAAACGTTTCAAATTTCCTAGGGAAATGCGTCAGAGTTTGTTCGAGAAACGCTTTCGAATTCCCTAGAGAAATGCTTTAATATTTTCTCGGAAACGCTACGAAATTTTCACGGGAAAATTTTCGGAATTCTTTCAGGAAACGCATTGAAATTTTCTTCAGGATACACTTCGAAGTTTCTTTGGGAAACAATTCGAAACTTGAAATACTTCGGGATTTCCTTAGAAAACGATTTGGAAATTTATCAGAAAACTCTACGGAATTTCCTTAGGAAACGATTCGAAATTTTCTCAGGAAACGCTTCGGAACTTCATCAGGAAACGTTTTAAAACTTATACGGGAAACGCTTCACAATTTCCTCTTAAAGTTTCTCTTCGAAAGAACGCTTCGTAATTTTCTAAGGAGACGCTTCAGAATAACCTCGTGAAACGCTTAGGAATTTCCTTGGGAAACGTTTCGAAATTTCTTCGAGAAACGCTTTGAAATTTTCTCATGAAACGCTTCGTAATTCCCTCAGGAAACTCATCGGGAAACGCTTCGAAATTTCCCTGTAAACGCTTTGGAATTTCACAGGGAAACGTTTAGAAATTTCTTCGGCGTACATTTGGAAATTTCCTTGGGCGGAATTTTCTTGGGAAATACTTAGGAATTTCCTCGGAAAACGCTTTGAAATTTCCTCCGAAAACTCTTAAAAATTTTGTCGGGAAAAGCTTTGATTTTTTTTTAAAGAAACGCTTCGGAATTTCCTCGGGAAATGCTTCAAAATTTCTACGCGATACGGTTTGGAATTTCCTCGAAAAACGCTTTGAAATTTTCTCAGAAAACGCTGCAGAAATTCCTGTGGAAACACTTTGAAATTTGTTCGAAAAACACTTCGATATTTCTTTGAGCAACAGTTCGGAATTTCCTCGGGAATCGCTTCAAAATTTGAATTGCCTCGAAACTTCCTCATGGAACGCATAAGAATTTCCTCGGGAATGTTTCGAATTTTCCTCGGAAAACTCTTCAGAATTTCCTCGGGAATAATTTCGGCGTGAGAAATTATAGTTCAGAGGCGTGACAGATTTTGAACAGCGGCGGGCCGATGAAAAGAACTGTTTCGAGAGCATTTAGGGGTCACAGAAGTCATTGACTATTCTTTGCACACACAATTCGCCAGTATGAACGAGGACGAAAAATCGCAGAGCTCTAGGATGAACATTTGGAATTGGAAACTCTTATGTGAATATGTACGTTATGTGGAAGATATTGATTTGGAAAATGTATTGGAGGTAACCACTTTCCCTTCGATGGGACTCGAACCCATGGCCCTACAGTACGCTAGACTGGTGCTTTAACCAACTAAGCTGCGAAGGACCTCCGTCGGCCTTCGCAACCTAGAGGCTACCGAATGAGCTCGAGACTCCCAAATTGGACGCAATACATTTTCCAAATCAATATCTTCCACATAACGTACATATTCACATATGAGTTTTCAAAACATTGTAAATTAACGTCCAAGTCGGGTGGTATAATCCCCGGAAATAGGCAATTAACTTTGATCGAACTGATTTGGAATTGGCTATTTTTGCAGATGTACCGGATTTCCCAGAGGGTTTCCGAAGACCGCTCAATAGATGAATTTTCCCAGAAATTATGTTTATATGACAGCAAGAAAAAATTGGAATTATCAAAGCAGATATTTGTTAGCTTTCATAGAACGAAACTCCAAATTAAGGTGCCTAATTGATAAGCTCAAACAGTAGCTCTTTGGCACAGGTTCCTCGGGGACTAGAGAGGTCAATTTGGATAAAACACATTAGTAGGAATTCATATGGAACCGCTCGTTTGCTAGTGCGCGTTGAGCAATTTTTAAAGGAAGAAGAATTCCAATAGAAGTTTTGAAGAAATTTCAAAAGGAATATCCGAAGGAGTTCCTGCACATATTTTCGAAGCAATTCCTAATACATTTGAGGAAGAAATACAGAATATTTCCAAATAAATTCCTAGATTTCTCCTGAAATTCTTTCGGAATTCCTTCAGGAACTGCTTCGAGAATTCCTTTTAGAATTTCTTCAGGAATTCCTCCAGGTAGTTGTTCCTTCGCCAGTAATTTTTTTTTAATGTAACTCCAAAAATTTCTTTAGAAATTCCTTCGGAAATTCCGGGAGGGATTTGTCCCGGAAATAAATCCAGTAATTCCCTCGAAAATTGTTCCAGGAATTCCTTCGAAATTTCCCTCAAAAATCTGTTCAAAACATCTATGAGGATTTTCTTCGGGAATTTCTTTAGGAAAACCTCAGGTCTTCCTGAAATTCCTGCAAAAAATCCTTCAGCAATTCCTTTAAGAATAGTTTTAGAAATTCTCCCAGGAATTCCTTCCAAACTTCTAGAACAAAAGTCTAGGAAATTCCTAAGGAATTTGTGATCGAATTCTTACAAGAAATCTTGTAAAAAATTTAATATTCTTAGATTTCTTTAAGAATTCCTTTAGGTATTGCCTAAAGATTTCGTACAGAAAGTCTTCCAGGGTTTCCTTTGAAAAATCCTTAAATTCATTTCTAAACACTTCCGGATGTTTCTTCGAATATTGAGAGATTTTTTTTAAACTACTTTAGCATTTTTTTTCAGGAATTTCAGAAATCATAACTTCCTCCAGGAAATCATTCGGAAGATCTTCAAATTATTCATTTAGAAATACATTTATGAATTCTTTTAGAAATTTCGGTAATACCTTCCGAAATTCCTTTAAAAATACTAAAACTTGAAAAAAAAAAGATGACATACCCATTGAATCGTCGGACAAAGAAAAAACTTTCGTTTTCATTGCTGAAGTAACACCAAACCCGGAAATTCTCTAACGCCTAAAAAATACTCTAGGATTTTGTTTTGGAAATTCAGTCGGAAATTCCTTTTGAAATTCCTTCAGAAATTTCATTAGGTTTTAAAAATTCGCGTAGGAATTTCCTACGAAATTGGTTTAGAAATTGCTTGGATTATTTTTTAGGAATTCATTTAGGAGTTTAGGAAATTCTACCAAAAATTCCTATGGTAATTTCTTCGGATTTTTTAGAATTTTCAATGAAAATTCCTATAGGAAATTAAAATTCCTTTAAAATTTCTTGGGGTATTTTATTGATTTTTTTCGGAAATACCGGAAATACCATACCAAGTATCATCGTGTTCAGCCTCATGATATACGATTAAAAAAAATGGTAACTAGGCTTAGAAACTTTGTGGTTAATAACTGTGGAAGTGCTGAATGAGAACACAGTTTGGCGGCAATGTCCCAATGAGGGATGCAATGCCAATAAAAAGAAGAAGCTTAAGGTGTTGTTATTTATTATTTGTTATTTTTTTGTTATGTTTTCCGATTGCAGATTTTCTTTATTTATTCGGATGTTTAATTTATTTCTATACTAGCAAACCCGACAAACTTCGTTTCGCCAGAAATTGATTTATTCTCTGATTAATTCTCGAGTTATGAAGAAATTTTTGCTTCATTTGTATGGGAGCCTCCATTTCCAAAGAGGGGAGGGGTCTCGAACCATTCTAAGAACCATCCCCGGCCCTAGAAACCTCTGAATACAAATTTTCACGGAAATCGGTTCAGAACTTTCTGAGTCTATAAGGTTCAGACAGACAGAAATTCATTTTTATGTAAGGTACACTGGGGAAGTAGAAAAATGGGGTTAGGTGTAAAAATCGACTCGAAAAATTGGAATTGTACATACTTTACAGTTTTTACCACACATTGTGTAAGAATATACTTTGATGCTCACACTAATACTATGTTGAAAATTGTATAATACATACACTAACACGGTTATCGCTTGAACTGTAATTTTAGGTTTCGCGAAAAGTTGATTTTTGCATTCATAAAATCAATTCAATTTGTACCAATTGTACTTTTTCAAGTGAATTTTATCACAGGTGACCATTCTAATGCAATTAAACTAATCCTATTCAATTGGTAGTGGTTTGTACCAAAAAAGCAAATGATTCAAAGATTTTACACTTACCCCAGGTCTCAAACACTGCGGGGGAAGTGGATAATGTTCTAATAACGCAATTTTTTTCTTCCCTCCATGGTTTATTTCGATAGCTGTGAAGCTTAATATGTTCTTTCTTTGTTATCATTGTGATTCCAGTGGTGATTGGACTCATATAAATGAGAAAATGCCTGATTAATCCACCTATCGGTATTGATGCCTATCACATGTTTTACATATAAAAAATATATAAGAAAGTTAAAAATAGCACTGATAGGTAAATATATTGCATAATTCACATTAATTTTTGTTCATAAGAAGTTTCGCCGTTGAATGCTATTTTTTTGTGAACAAATTGGTTAAGAACAAGTGCTTAAGAATAGCTTATAATTTTTAACGTGCTTTGCGCACACACATACATACAAATACGCACATACAGACATCATCTCAATTCGTTGACCTAAGTGGATTAGTTTATACCTCTGTAAGTCCCATTTTTCCTTTAAAAAGTTCATCTTTGGGGCGAACATATAGACTTTACGTACACTTAGTGTTCGAGAAGTCAAAATCAGTCCTCTCCTAGCTATTACGAGAATTCCTTGAGGATCTATTCCGTTAAGGTAATGAAATTATTCCACAAAAGATACTCAGAGCAATTATCGTATTGATTTTAGTTATATGCAACTACTCATCACTATTGAAGGTCAAAGTAATATGGGTTATCCACTTACCCCATCTCACTAGGGTAAGTGGAAAAACAACTCAAAATTTTCGAATATTTTCCATAAATTTCAAGCGACCAAAATGGTATGAATTACCGCACAGTTGGTGCAAAATTGACTGTTTTTGATAGCCCATTTTGATTAAACGCATTTAGATCATTTAAACTGGTTTTACACTAATTCAAACATGCACTATCGATTTTTCCTTTTCCACTTCCCCCAGTGTACCTTATATAGATTTATTCATTTGCTTATTTATTTAAGCCGTTACAAATATTGAATTACTATTATGTCCCATAGGGCTTTTTTTTATAGAGCAGCGGTTCTCAACCTGGTGTACATGTACCCCTGGGGGTACCTTCGCTGGCCCTAGGGGGTACCTAGGACAAAAATGCGTAATGGCGGACGTATTACAATTAAAACTCATTGCTACAGTTTTGATAATTGTGTATTTTTATTTCAAAAGATTATATTGTACATAATATGCAATGCTATCAATAAATTCCAATTGGATTCTGCCTTCTACAACCAGCACAATGTATGAAAGGCTGCGGATCAAAAGATCGAACGTGCAAAACGTCGAATGAACAAAATGATTTTTTTTCACTAATGCTCGGTTGCTTCGTTGCAAGAGGATTAGAAGCATCCTTCTACGCATCTCGGAAGCCTTCTTCCAAGCAGCTCGAAGGCCTCCTTTCAAGAGGCTCGGAAGCTTCCTGGGCACTTCAGAAGCCTCCTTTGAAGTTTATAGGTTGCCTCCTTTCAAGAGGCTCGTAAGCTTCCTTAAAAGAGGCTCGTAAGCCTCCTTTCAAGATGCTCGTAAACCTCCTTTTGAGAGGCTCGGAAGCCTCCTTTTAAGAGGCTCGGAAGTCTCCTTTTAAAAGGCTCGGAAGCCTCCTTTCAAGAGACGCGGTAGCCTCCTTTCAAGATCCTTTCAAGAGGCTCGGAAGCCTCCTCTCAAGAAGCTCGGAAAGCTTTTTTTATGAGGCTCGGAAGTCTCTTTTTTTCAAGAGGTTCGGAAGCCTCCTTTCAAGTGGTTAGGTTGCCTCCTTTCAAGAGGCTCTGAAGCCTCTTTTTAGGAAGCTCGGAAGCCTCCCTTCAAGAGGCTCGGAAGTCTACTTTCAAGTGGTTCGGAAGCCTCCATTCAAGAGGCTCGGAATTCTTCATTCAAGAGACTTGGAAGGGTCCTTTTAAGATGCAAAGGAAGACTCCTTTTAAGTGGCCCAAAAACCGCCTTCCAGGCTCAGAAGCCTCCTTTCAAGAGGCTTAAAAGCCTCCTTCCAAGAGGCTCGGAAGGCTTCTTTCAAGAGGCTCGGAAGCCTCCTTTCAAGAGACTCAAAAGCTTCATTCTAAAAGGCTCGGAAGCGTCCTTTCAAGAGGCTCAAAATCCTTCTTTCAAGGGGCTCGGAAGCTTCCTTTCAAGAAGCTCGGAAGCCTCCTTTCAAGAAGCTTAAAAGCCTTCTTTTCTGGAAGTTCAAAAGCCTCCTTTTCTAGAGGCTCAAAAGCCTGCTTTCAAGAGGCTCAGAAGCTTCTTCCAAGAGGCTCAGACGGCTCCTTTCAAGAGGCTCGGAAGCCTCATTTCAAGTAGCTCAAAAGCCTTCTTTTCTAGAGGCTCAAAAACCTCCTTTTCTAGAGGCTCAAAAGCCTGCTTTCAAGAGGCTCAGAAGCTTCATTTCAAGATCCTTTCATGAGGCTCGGAAGCCTTCTTTCGAGGGGCTCGGAAACCCCCTTTCAAGATGCTCAGAAGCCTCCTATAAAGAGGCTCGGAAGGCTCCTTTCGTGAGGCTCGAAAGTCTTCATTCAAGAGGTTAGGTTGCCTCCTTTCAGAACGCTCGTAAGCCTCCTTTCAAGAGGCTCGGATGTTTCTTTTCAAGTGGTTCGGAACCCTCCTTTCAAGAGACGCGGTAGCCTCCTTTCAAGATCCTTTCAAGAGGCTCAGACGCGTCCTTCCAAGATGCTCGGAAGGCTTTTTTTAAGAGGCTCAGAAGCCTCTTTTTTTCAAGAGGTTTGGAAGCCTCCTTTCAAGTAATTAGGTTGCCTCCCTTCAAGAGGCTCTGAAGCCTCCTTTTAGGAAGCTCGGAAGCCTCTTTTCAAGAGGCTCGGAAGTCTACTTTCAAGTGGTTCGGAAGCCTCCATTCAAGAGGCTCGGAATTCTTCATTCAAGAGGCTTGGAAGCGTCCTTTTAAGATGCAAAGGAAGACTCCTTTTAAGTGGCTCAAAAACCGCCTTCCAGGCTCAGAAGCCTCCATTCAAGAGGCTCAAAAGCCTCCTTCCAAGAGGCTTGGAAGGCTCCTTTCAAGAGACTCAAAAGCATCCTTTCAAGAGGCTCAAAAGAATCGTTCTAAAAGACTCGGAAGCGTCATTTGAAGAGGCTCGGAAGCCTCCTTTCAAGAAGCTCAAAAGCCTTCTTTTCTAGAGGCTCAAAAGCCTCATTTTAAGATGCAAAGAGAGACTCCTTTTAAGTGGCTCAAAAACCTCCTTCCAGGCGCAGAAGCCTCCTTGCAAGAGGCTCAAAAGCTTCCTTCCAAGAGGCTCAGAAGCCTCCTTTCAAGTAGCTCAAAAGCCTTCTTTTCTAGAGGCTCAAAAACCTCCTTTTCTAGAGGCTCAAAAGCCTGCTTTCAAGAGGCTCAGAAGCTTCCTTTCAAGATCCTTTCATGAGGCTCGGAAGCCTTCTTTCAAGAGGCTCGGAAGCCCTCTTTCAAGAGGCTCAGAAGCCTCCTTTCAAGAGGCTCGGAAGGCTCCTTTCGTGAGGCTTGGAAGTCTTCATTCAAGAGGTTAGGTTGCCTCCTTTCAAGAGGCTCGGAAGTCTCCTTTCGGGAGGCTCGGAAGCCTCCTTTCAAGTGGTTAGGTTGCCTCGGAATTCTTCTTTTAAGAGGCTTGGAAGCGTCTTTTTAAGATGCAAAGGAAGATTCCTTTTGAGTGGCTCGACAACCGTCTTCAACAGGCTCGGAAGCCTCTTTACAAGAGGCCCAAAAGCCTCTAATTAAGTGGCGCGGAAGCCTACTTTGAAGAAATTCAAAAGCTGAAAGGAGCTTCCTTTCAAAGGGCTCGGAATTATTCTACAAGAGGATTGGAAGCCTTATTTCGAGAGGGGGTACCTCAACTAAGGCCAACAATCGAAGGGGTACCTCTCAAGAAAAAGGTTGAGAACCGCTGTTATAGAGGGATGAAGGCAAACAGACACCTGAAATTATCACTCAGGGAGTGGGGTTGACGAAACGCCGGACCCAGTAAACCCACCCAGGCAACGGAAGGTTACTTGAGTTACCCTCTCTACTAATACCCTGGTTCTCCTAGGAACTGCCTCCCAGCATTACTTCTGGGGGATAGGCAATACTCGCTCATTCATGCTCACGACGTGACGTGTAGCCATGGACCGAGCCGAATGGAGAAGACTCTTATATACCGCACAGGCCACTTCGGCCTTAGTCTGAATAAATAAAATAATAATCATTCATGCTCACACAGGCACTCATTCCGTATGAGGCTTACTTGGGTGCTCTCTCTAACATACCCTATGACACACTCTGACACTCTTTCTGACGCACCATATAAGTCTTACTTGGCTGCACCATGTGAGACTAACTTGGATGCTCACCCTACCACCTGATTCACGCTCTAGCATATCAATCTGAGACTTTTTTTGGGTGCTCACTCTTGCACACCCTGCCACTCCTCCTGACATACGCTCTGACACACCATGTGGGACTTACTTAGGTTCTCACTTCTGACATGCCATGCGAGGCTGACTTGGGTGCTCGCCCTTAACATACCACGTGAGGCTGACATGGATACTCACTCCCACTGGTCTCCGGAAGGTCAAGGGAGATAATAAAAAATAAATATTAAAACGAAAGAAATCAAAAAACTTCTCGGATTTGTTTGCGAATGTTTTGAAAATTCTCTAAATTATCCGAATTTTATTTTGTTGCCCCCTCAAAATATTACTTTTGGGCTAAAAAATCAGAGGGGGTGGAGACAGAATTGTTTTAAAATATTTGTATCGGCCTTATTTATTTATCTTTTTATTTTACTATTCATTCAGATGCATTGATTATTTATTTCCTATTTTTTGAGATAGATTATTCATTTATTTATTCATTATTTATCATTATTCTATTTATTTATAAATCTATTTATTGAGAAGTATCCGGCTAGGATTGTAGAGGCTTTCCATGTAGCCATAAATCGGAATTTAAAATTAATAGTTTCACATGACACCTAGTTGTTATTATTTAAAATTTGTTTAGTGTGTTAAAAACTCACCGTTTCTTCGAGAACTCATCCGTTATGAGTCGCTTTACTCATGGAGAATGGTTTTCAGAAGTTTCGAGTAGATGCAAAAAATATAAAAGAAGGTGACGGAATAGGACAGTCTCTGCTATTGACAAGTTCAGTCCGGAGCAATGAAGGAAAGACACACACAAGACTACACAAACGAACCGGGAGTGTTAAACAGCTAAAACGTCACAAACGTTTTAACAGTAGACACGTTAAAAAAAAACGGATCAAAGTAGAGCTCACCACAACGGTTGGCAAAAGGCACCATTGCGAAAAATTAGTGCTAGCCGAACTAAGCTTGCTTTGATCAAAACGTACTTAATACGTCACGCGTGCGTGGTGAAAAAAAATAACTG
Organism: Armigeres subalbatus; assembly: GCF_024139115.2. Taxonomy (NCBI): domain Eukaryota; kingdom Metazoa; phylum Arthropoda; class Insecta; order Diptera; family Culicidae; genus Armigeres; species Armigeres subalbatus. The sequence goes on along the minus strand of NC_085141.1, from coordinate 378,371,427 downwards.
CATAACTGGTCAGAAGAGGCAAAGGTGTTTTCGTGACGTTCCGTAAAGTATGTACCTTGCCAGAACATTATGATATCAGCTTTCTCGAATCCTGACCACCGTTCATTATTAGGCTTTACCGTCAAACTCTATTTTGTAAGCTTGCAAAAGTCTGGTCGTGAGAGCCAGTGAAGCGAGCCTGTTAAGATCACTCCTGACGGAATCCAAATTTCAAAGTACTCGCGTTTTCGGGGGCACACCACTCGATACGGAGGCGGCGCACAACTGTCATTTTTTGTTGATTTCGCTTTGCTGCGTCGCAGCTTGCGTGAAATAATAAAAATGACAGTTGTGTGTTGCTTCCGTATCGAGTGGTGTGCCCCCGAAAACGCGAGCACTTTGGAACTTGGATTCCGTCAGGAGGGACCTTAAATGATCCCGTGAAGTAGCATGGAATTCACCATCGTATCCATCCGACGATAATAATTTCACCAAAATTTGTAGGGCCCTCCGAACCACAGTTGTCCGTTAAGTCTTTAGTTAAAAAATCTTGTTTTCCATTGCTACAGTTCGCTTCGTATTTGTCAGACTTTCCACTACATAAGTCTCAATAACCCATAAGGAATTATCTTCACAGGCTAACATAGTAAGTAAATCGACCATGAGTACCCGGAAGTTACCGTGGCTTTAGACCAGCAGCTTGGGGCTTTGCTGGTCCTGGAATTCCATCAGAAACTATTCCATTCTTAAGTACAGGGAATTTCCGGAAGAATTCTTTCAACAAAATTTCGGATAAAATTCAGATATTTTGACTAAATGAAAAATTCCTCAAGGAATTTTCGAAGAAATCTCAAAGAAATTTAATTTTTCGGGTAATTTTTCTTAATAACGAACAAGTTTGTTGGAAATGTTTACAAGAAACGTTGTTTCACACTGCTTGCTGAACCTTATTTTGGAAGAAAAAATAATAATAATAAAACCAATTTCAAATAGTGAAAAACGAGGATAATTATTCATGCTTCGGTATAACGTTCGATTCGATATAAAACGTACAACTTTAAAATCGAAATGTACGTTATATCGAAGTTTACCTGTGGCTTGTAATTCGTTTGAAAATTGATCTAGTGACTGTACTGGTTCCGAACATATTTCTTAATTAGGTCAATTTTGCAAATGAGCTAAATTTACTAGCTCCACCTTCCTTCACATAGAAGTAAGATGCACGGACATAAAGCAATACAAAGCTGGAGGTACAATGTTCGATTCCCGGTCTGGCTTAGGATATTTTCGGGTTGGAAAACTTGTTGAGTTCCATGGGCATAGAGGTTAACAAAACAGAAGAAGAATCAAAAGAAAAATGTGTGTAATCAAATTATAAGTGCTTTGCACCTTTCCCAATAATCATGCTGTCTAAGTTTCTGCAAAGGAAAAATATTATTATTATTGGCTTTATTTAAAGGGATTCCAGCCCTTGGCTGGCTCAGCCCTGCAAAGGAAAATTCTCAGGTTTTTATCCAATACATGCAATATGAGCTTGAAACTGATATCCCTTTGTTTAGTTCAACATAATTGTTCGACTAACATGGAAAATATCCTTGCATTACGAGTAGGTAAACCGCATTAATTGCCACTCAATTGCATTGATCATCATCTTTGTAGTGGACGGACATTTCCCCAATGCCACGTAAAACCTTCACGTGTCAGTATCTATTCAATTATACACGTGCTACCAACATTATACCCATATAAACTCGAGGAGAATTTCCGCCACAACCGAAGCAATATGAAATTGAAATCCGTTTCCCGTCCCGTTTAGTGTTCACCCCGATTCAATTGTGGTTGATTGCCCTTCGCCCGAGCATCGGCGCCATACGACTCTGGCATAGACTGCCGTACATTCCATCGCAAGCCTGAGCTGCCATCATGGATTGACGCATCCTGTTTTATGCACCCGTTAACATCGGTTTAATTGGTTTCCCTCTGTTCTTTTCCGGGAATCCTCGCCCACTTTCTAGGCCACTATGCGCCATGGACCTGGAAGCGGCCCTGACGGAAGCTAAGCTGGCGACCAATCTGTTTTTCAACAACAAGTTCAACGAAGCGGGAGCAATGATGAAACCATGGTATGTGTCACTGTCGATTAGCATGTTTCCAGCAGTCCTGATAGTGTTTCGACCCCTTTCTCTCCATTCTTCTTCCAGGGCAACGTCGAGCATGTACCACTCGGTGGGGCACAGCGTGTTCGCCTATCTGGAAGCCATGCTAACGTTCGAGCAGCAGCACATAGCGGCGGCGTCCGACGCGCTGAAGCAGTGCTTGGGCGTGTGCAATCGCTACCGGAAGAAGAACACCCTGACGGAAACCATCGGGAAAACGTTCAAAAAGGTAAACTACGAACAGTACACGGACGTCGAGGCCCACGCGGAGCTATGCACGGCTGAGGCGATGCTACTGAAGGCGATGCTGACGTTCATAGAGGACGAAACGTTAACCAGTTTGATCAAGGGCGGTATGAAGATTCGCAACTGCTTCGCCATGTATAAGTAAGTGCTTTGTGGATGAGTGGAGATTTATGATAAATTTTTACATTGATGTCTTTATCGAACAGGGAATGCAACATTATACTCAACCAGAGACAGTGGGAGTCGGAAAGTTCCAGAGTGCATTTTGAAAGTGGGGTTCGAATGGGGCTGGGTACATTTAATCTTATGATCTCGCTGCTTCCGGGAAGGGTCATCAAACTGTTAGAGTTTATAGGATTTTCCGGGAATAAGGTAAAGTTAAACAAAAAACACTCAAAACTAACTAAACTAATTAAACTTTTTTTTTTAATCATTTTTAAGCAATCCGGCATGCAAGACTTAATAGTCGGATCGCAGAGCCTCGGCATCCGACAGGTGCTCTGTGTGATGACCCTACTCGGGTACAATCTAATAGTCTGTTACGTCCTAAGCCATAGAGAAGGGGATCTGAAGTTTTGCGATGAGTTACTTAACAAGCAGCTGAAACTTTACCCGGACGGGGTATGGTTTCTGTTCTTCAAGGGAAGACTGGAGTTCATGAAGGGTAACCTGGACGATGCTCTGATGTGGTACAAAAAATCCTGGAAGTCACAGAACGTGTGGCCTCAATTTCATCATCTTTGCTTCTGGGAACTGTTGTGGGTGAATTGGTAGGTTCGATTCGATATTAGTAGCGTGTGAGAATGTAAGGTCTAATAACATCGCCATTGCTCTAGTTTACGATTAGACTGGCGAGAATCTTTGCTCTTTGCCACGTACCTGGTGGAGCACAGCAAGTGGTCACGTACGATCTATACATATCAGAAGGCATCCATCATGTGCATGATGAAGCGCTCCGATCTCACGTCAGTCGAACTGCGCACGCTGGACGGACTGATGAAGGAGGTACCAAAGTACAAACAACGAATCGCCGGGAAATCTCTGCCGATGGAGAAATTTGCCTGCAAAAAGACTGAACGTTTCTTCGCCCAGCAATCGTTCCTCTACGTGCCGGCGTTGGAGCTTATGTATGTTTGGAATCTGTTTAAAATACTCGGAAAGCACTTCCACCTGGCGGACGGGGTATTCCGGATAGTGGAGGAGAACTTGACGGAAATGGAGGAACGGCAGCGGAAGAAAACCAACAGCCCATTGAATGCATACGACGTAGATAACAAAGCGCTGCTACTGTTACTTAAAGGAGCATGTCTGAGACAGATGAATAGTCCGCTACAGGCGCTGAGGTAATTTTTGAGCAGTCAGAGTTGCATACTTTTATTAGAGTAAACACTTTTTTTTCTACACAAAACGTATCAAGTTTTTTCTTATCCAATTGTGGCAAGGTTCATCAATTTTGCAAAAATGCCAAAGATGTTTACTTTATTTCAGTCCTGTTTTAAAGAAGAGCAAGGCTTCGTGAAACTGTACCTTAATTTAAATTATATAACGCCTTGAAATATATTAATGCCAGAAATCTACTTAAATTATTTAATCAACAGATGCCTCGAAACCGTGGTTGCAATGTTCAAAGATCTAAAGGAAGACTTTTACGTAGTGCCGTACGCCATTGTGGAAATCGCTCTCATTTACGTCGATCAAGGGAAAAAGGAACAAGCCATTCTTGCTCTCGAAGATGCGAAGTAAGCAGCGTTCAACTGAACCAGGATCAATCAATTAACATTCCATCTTTTTTAACTTTCAGGAAAAACTATAATGGATACTCGCTGGAATCGCGGTTGCATTTCCGCATTCACACGGCTCTCATCGAACTGAAGGGGAAGAGTTACGAAAACATTCCGGCAGGTGGTGATTAGGAATGGCAACTTTTGCTTTCAAAGAATGATATCAGTTTTTTTCTCGGGTAAGGAATCAAAGAAATGGTAGAAATCTAGTCTAATAGTTTAATAGTACCAAAAGGGGACAAAAGACAACGCAACGGGGGGAATTGCATTTAAAGGATGAACTCATTCGGGATGATTTTGTTTAATTAGCTAAGTATATTATTTCCAGAAAAAAAATCAGTTAAAATGCTTGATCGTAGAACGATTTGAATTTCATAAATTGTTACTTTCTGTTAAGTTTGTAGTACATGGTTAATTTGTATTAGAACTCACGATAGCATCAACCACGACGAGAGTAGTGAATCTAATTTTATGGACAAACTACTAATATATATTTGAATAAAGTGATGCACCTATGAAACTTATGTGTCATATATGAATAAATTTCGAAAGAAAGCCGATGCACTTTAATTAGACTAAACCAGTTTCCGAAAAAATCGAGCCGAAAATCCTGCGGAAAATCATCAGGCGATTATTTCAATAAGTTACTAGTCTTACAGAAATTCTTAGAATCGAGGTAGAATTTTTTTCTCCAAAAACTGCTTTAGCAAATCTCTCGGCAGTTCCCGAGAGAATTCCTGCAGAAAAGTCCTGCGAAATTTTCCAAGAAATTCTTTGATAGTTCCTCCTGAATGGGAGAAAACTAGTAGTGGAGTAAAAATATACCTTAGAATACTTTCGAAAATACTACCTTGGAATCCAAATCATACCGGAAATCCTGACAGAATTGCTTCAAGAGTTCTTCCAGAGATTTCTTCGGGAAATTTGTTGTTCAAGTAATCTGTTGTTCAATTCCTACGATTATACTTCCTGATTTTTTCTCGGTAATTCATACCGTAAATGCTCAGGGAGCTCCTGAAGGGCTATCCTTCCGAGAATTTATGCGAAATTTTTTTCGAGTATTCCTGTAGAATTCTTACTTAATCCTACAGATATTTCGGAAATCGGAAAAAAAATGTTCGGAGTTTCCTGAAATCCCCGAAAAAATTTTCACATGAATTATAGGATGATGAGTTCCACAGAATAAAAACAAGAATTCCAGTAGAAGTTTCCTCGGAATTGCTCAGATAAGCTGCTGAAGCTGAAGCTGAAGGAATTCTCGGAGAAATTCCATTAGAAATTATGGATTTTTCGAAATAATTCCTGAGGTATATTCGCAGTAACCGAAGGACAGTGTATTTGATGACATCCTGGGGAAACATCCGAATAAATATCTGGAAGATTTTTTGAAGTACTTTACTGAAGTAGTCTCTAGGAATCTTCTATAGAGTTCAGCAAAGAATCTTCATAGAAATTCCTGCAAGAATTCAATCCACAAGAATTCTAATAATAATTATTACACTTCCCGGAAAAAATTTCCTCTACGAAATCTCACGACGCTAAAGCGAGGCGATGATAAATGCAACGATCCCTGTGAAGACGCTAATGGTCAGTTATGTTATATCAACCCAACTTCTGTAGGTGTTCATCAACATCTCAAACAGCGAGCTCCATCGTCGTTGTCACCAGAGACCGATAGTAATAGGATCGGAATCGGGATCGTAAGTGGGGCTGGGTTGGCCACACCTTAGGGACGATAACGAAATCTGTAAACAAGCATTAGATTGGAACCCAGCGGGAGATCGCAGCAGAAGCAGACCCAGAGGCTCATGGCGACAAAACCTCAATAAAAAAATAAAAGAAGTTAACGGAATCTAACCTGGTAACTGGTTAAAGCGTTAGCTGGCCATCGCTCAGCATGGAGATCTTTCAAGTCGGCCCTTTGAACCGCCGGGGTGTACAGGACCCATAAATAAAGTATGTAAAGAAGAAATTTCCGTAAGACAATTAACTAAAGGTGCTTAGGGAGAAATTTCCACAGGGAATATATAAAAAAATGTTCCACTCGATTAGCGCAGGAATTTTCTTGAGAGGATTTCGGAGGATTTACTGAGGAGTTTTTGAGTGAATTTATGTACAAAATCCCCACAGTGATTTCTAGTCTACATATACACAGCCAAGAGTTTGAAGAATCGACTATTTCTATAATTTTTCTTGTCATTTTTAATGTTTGCAGCACATCAATGATGTGAGACAAAAATTAAATCGGCCAGGCCTGCTGTGCAATGTTATACATTTCTCGCTTAACTTTTCAAAAGGACCTAAGTAACATTTTTGTCATGAATTAATTTGAGTACTGTAATCAAAAGCTTTCATGTTGTTCTGTTGATTGCGCTATTCAAATTAATTCATGAAAAAAATGTTACTTAGGTCCTTTTGAAAAGTTAAGCGAGATTTATTCTATGGGTAAGTTATAGAACGGGGACATCTCGTACCAACCGATCAGAATTTGATAAATCTGCATCGATCAGTGAAGCATCATAGATTGTCTGATTTAAATATATGTAGGAAGAAATATTTGAAATGATTTTGATTTGGGACAAATCACTATATCTCTTAGATGGAAGAAATGAACTCGCCAATAGTCGAGATATGTCCTGGCCACGTCCTTGTGAATGTTGAGGAAAGGGAAGGATGTTTAGTTGGACACCTACTTAAGAAAGATGCAGAGAACTCTACGACCTCCCATAGCTGCCACGGGAGGTTTTGGAATTGTTAGTGTGGAAGGAAGTAGGAATCGTTTTGGTAGAACGTGAAACATAGAAAGAACTAAGATGGAAATACAAAGTAGGAAAAGGACTAGCCTGGAGTTGAACCCACGATCTCCTGCTTAAAAGGAAGCAGCGGTGGGCACCAGACTAGCTGGTCGGCAATCCTTTGTATCAGTTCAATCAAAGTAAATTGCCTATGTTCCGGGTATTCATTTCATTTATTTAGTTAACATCTAAACAGATAACACTGAATCAACAATTTGACGCCACAATGCACGGTTCGAGGCCGCATCTCTCCATCCTCGAATACGCCCCACGCTCGCCAAATCGTTCTGCACCTGGTCTGCCCATCTCGCTCGCTGCGCTCCACGTCGTCTCGTACCTGCCGGATCGGAAGCGAACACCATCTTTGCAGGGTTGCTGTCCGGCATTCTTGCAACATGTCCTGCCCATCGTACCCTTCCGGCTTTAGCTACCTTCTGGATACTGGGTTCGCCGTAGAGTTGGGCGAGCTCATGGTTCATTCTTCGCCGCCACACACCGTCTTCTTGCACACCGCCAAAGATGGTCCTAAGCACCCGTCTCTCGAATACTCCGAGTACTTGCAAGTCCTCCTCGAGCATTGTCCATGTTTCATGTCCGTAGAGGACAACCGGTCTTATAAGCGTCTTGTACATGACACATTTGGTGCGGTGGCGAATCTTTTTCGACCGCAGTTTCTTCTGGAGCCCGTAGTATGCCCGACTTCCACAGATGATGCGCCTTCGTATTTCACGACTAACGTTGTTGTCAGCCGTTAGCAAGGATCCGAGGTAGACGAATTCCTCGACCACCTCGAAGGTATCCCCGTCTATCGTAACACTGCTTCCCAGGCGGGCCCTGTCGCGCTCGGTTCCGCCCACAAGCATGTACTTTGTGGGTATTAAATGTTCCGGGTATTAAACCACCCGATTTGGACATTAATTTGCAATGTGCTGAAAGCTCAGATGTACATCATGTGGAAGATTTTTATTTGAAAAATGTATTGCAGGTTACCACTTTCCTTTAGATGGAACTCGAACCCATGACCCTCAGTACGCTAGACTGGTGCTTTTAACCAACTAAGCTACGGAGGACCTCCTTCGATTGCGAAGGTTTTGTTATAACTGAACGGTGTGCCGAGAGCTAGGATATCTTAGAACATATTTAACGGCAATTATGCGACTTTTTTTTTAACCCGAATTCGGGTTTTCCTCGGTTCATTCAGACATATTTTGTGATTTACGCGGTTTTTACGTTGTTTTAATTTACGCTGCCCATATCCTCCGCGTAAAAACCGATTCTGCGCTGCGGCGTAGATCTGTATTCTCTTCCATCGCATCACAAAGCATCACTCACTCACCAATCGTTCGATCCATTGCGATTGATATCGCTTATGATTGAGATGCTCTGTTGAGTGGAGTTCGGAAGAAGTTCGGAAGTAGTGGGTATTGCGATTAAAGAGAAAAATTCTAATTTTGCGGAGCAAAGAAGAAGAAGCAGACTGAGTGTCGGAAACTTCAAAATGGCATGCACTGTACGAAAAGTGTTGATATTTCTTGATATCAAGAATATTCGAGAAATCTAAAATGTTTCTAAATCACATAAATATATGACAAAATGCCTTCAAAGTATCATAAAACTTGTTTAAAAAATATAGCGGCATGTAACACTCGTTTAAAGTTGCATATTCCCGTTGATTTTAATAATCAACATTCACACCGAAAAAATAAACCAAAATTTTTTACCGTGCAACAAGTGATTTGACGTTTGCGGAACAGCTTTCCGACAGTCGACCGTCGGACCCCGGTTCGAATTTTTCAATCTTCTCGCAATACTCAGCGAATGGTATGAAAGCGGAGTAGAGATCAAAAAATCAAATTTTCAAAAAATCGAGGATGATCAAACTCACCCGTGATCTTACTTTTAAATTATCAAGTGATAGAATCTCGCCAGTGATTAAGAATCGTTTGAAAATCGTATCTTGATTTGAAGCACTTACCGTTACATTTTGACCACTCTTTCCTTACTACCATGGAACCATAACGCCAAATAGAAGATATATCGGGACTGTTGACAATAAGCTGATCATAGTAAAGAATAATGTTTGTATGAAAATTCTGTGTTTTTTATCGTTTGAGTGCACAATTTGAGAAGTGGTCGCGGGCGACAACTCCCCTACGGTTTTCACGTGAAAAGTTTTCATATGAAAGTTCCAATCATTGTCGTCTGATAATGATTCAGCACAACACTGCTTACGTCTATTGATGCCAGTCGAGAGGCTCGATATCTTCTTCAGTGATGCAGTAGATGCGTTCTGGGAAACTTTCTTCGGCTCGTTTCGGCTAATTCCTAGGTGTCTGCCGGAGCAAACGCAACTCCGACGCAGAGATGTCCTACACAGTTGGCAAAAAATCTGCTCATTTATTTTTCACAATTTTTAACAATCAAATAAAAGTCATTCAGTTGGTGCAACTAATAGATGGATATTTGAGTTTTCGAAATGTCACTTCAATCTGTCAAAATGGTGCACGCCAAATACACGCGGGCGTACGCACAGCAAATACACCGGCGTGTATTACATATTTTTGCCAACTGTGTAGGACAGGTCGTTGGAGAGGTTGGAGAGGTCGCGACCCACTTCCATAAGATTTACACAGACTGGGGGGTCGCGACCCACCACTTTGGGAAACTATGGTGTAGGACATCTCTGCTTCGACGCAACTCACGTGAAGGAATAATAATTATGATCAATAAACTATCAAACAGCCCAGCTTTCACGAGTTTAGTACTTTCCATTCAATTCCACTACGTTTTGGCTTCGAGTCGAGTCAAGTACGAGACACTGAAGACGGCCTCACAGTTGAGGTCGAAATACGTATCTGCAAAGATAACAAAACGTAGTGGAATTAAATGGAAAGTACTAAACTCGTCTTATGACAAGTACAACTCGACTCGAGCCACTGAAGACGACCTTACTGTTGAGTTCGAAATACGTATCTGTCAAGGTACAATTAAGTGGTGGAATTAAATGGCTTTGTACAAACTCGTCTTATGACAAGTGAAGCTATTCCACTGAAAAGCTCAAAATAATTTTCTTAACTAAATGATTGTAATTTTGTTATAATTTAGTCTAAATTACTGTAACAATAGACGAATTTCGCGCCAACCCTTCTATGGGGCTTTCACATCGTTTTTTTTTTAAATAATGAAACAAAAATTAGGCCCTCATCAAATATTACTCTTGATAATTTTTGAAAAACTAACTATGCAGAGTGGCTTAGAAATAACATATCTTTATGCCCACCAAGTTTCATTAGATTCTGAGATGGTGCTGCCAACCGCTGGTCGAGTTGGCGCGAAATTCGTCAATAGCTATAACTCTGTTACTAGTGGAATTCAAACAACGAACTATTAGGCAGAGTTGTAGAAAAACCTTCGCACTAGAAGTCCAAAATACAACACATTTTGAAATTCACCTTTTGGAATGAATTATTGACAAACTACTACATAATCGAACGCAAATTACTAAATGATCGATAAGAACATACTTGGCGCCATGTTCTGCAGCGAGCCATAATTGAAATAATAGAGTTCTCTTTTGGTGTCTCTATTCATTGCTCAAAATTGGAACACCGAAATTCAAACATATATTACTCTTGCAAACAAAACATATTAAAACCTATCATTTTTTTCGTCACAAATATTCAATTTGTCATTTAACTAGGGTAATGAGTTTTCAAGTATGTCTAGTTCGAAAACTGAACACGGTACTACCGGTACCACAATCCTAGTCTAATCGAACAGAAAAGTCGAAAACCTGTACATTACATACAGCTACGTAGTTCAACGTCACTTTTGCGTACAACCCGATTATTTTCGTGGGAAATTCTTCTTGAAATTTCAACGGGAAATGGAATTTGGAAGGAATTACATTCACGAAAAATTCTCCGAAGTTTACAATGGTTGTTTTGGAGATATCAATCAGGAAATATGCAGAGGCGTCGCGTGATCAATTCCCGCTTAACTTTTCAAAAGGACCTAAGTAACATTTTTTTCATGAATTAATTTGAATAGCGCAATCAACAGAACAACATGAAAGCTATTGATTGCAGTATTCAAATTAATTCAAGAAAAAAAATGTTATTTAGGTCCTTTTGAAAAGTTAAGCGAGAATTCTTCAACCTGTGCACCGTTTGATCAAAGTTAAATATTTTAAAAGAAACGCGTGTAAAAGCGGCCTGAAATGACACATCCCATATAAGGTACCCCGGGGCAAGTGGGATCTAAAAAAACGCTAGTACAGCAAAATTGTTAACGCATACTTATAAAACACGATATTTCAGAACATTAACCACGCATACATCATTATATGCTTCCGTTGTTGAAGTGTAGACGTGTTGTAAGCCATTTATTCAATTACAAAAAATATTGGTAGTGAAAGAAAGAAATTCACCTGTAGGACCCACTTACCCCTTCAAACGGGGCAAGTGTGACCTATTCTGTTTTATACTGTCGAACTAAACTAATTAAAGGAATCTACAATATTCATATTAATTCTGAGTCGTAGTATTTTCAGATCATGGATGGAGATTTGTTGCTTATCGGATTTTTGTTTTTGCTACAAGGAAGGGATTATAATTTTAGCAAATATGAACACCAGACAACAGCCGATTTACTGTTTAATTGGCTCTTGTTTTGCTTTTCACTGGGTTACTTTTGTACTAAATGTTTTAGATGGATAAGCAAATCTTTATTCACCATTCGAGTAAATGTTTCTGTGTTTAGAGCACAGATTATTACATAAATCAGTACTTCAAAAGAAACGTTTTTATTCAGACTATGCGCACAGTTATAAATTTGTAATAGAACGAAATTGCCAATTTAAGTGTTGAGCACTTTATTTATCTGAAAATCTGTAAATTTGATGCGCAATTTGAAAATAACAAATTTTGTTGACCTATCGATGAACAAATAGATTATTTGCACTGTAAACGGAAAAATATCGCATTGTTATAACCAGTGCACAATGGTCCGATTCAGTTATTTAGCAGGAAAAAACTATTTTCCTCCGTTTTCGTTCTATTTAGACACTTGGTGTCTTCAGTGAAGTTGTTTATAATAAAATATTGCTTCTTCGGTCAAAAAGTTCGATAGAATTGGTTCTTATCGTTTCTCAAAACTGAAGTTAAACTTTTTATTTCGGGTTTTTGTGGACGACCTCTTCAGCAAACTTGCAGTAAACATTAATTGATGCAACTTTGCCGAAGACACCTAGCACATAAATTGAGTTCAGTAAATGAAATTTTCAATTTTAACCTAGGGTGGCCCCAAAAAAATCAGTTTTTCTATCCTATCTTTTTTGTTTTGAGTTTTACGAGAATGCGGTCTTCAGAAGAAATGAAGAGCAAGTGATGGTGCATACTTTTGCTGAACACATCATGTTTATAAGTCTTACCATTTAAAACTTATATGCCATTTTTTACCAAAAAACTATGCAATCTCAAAATGCCTATATCTCATGGAGATGGTTCGATTAATTTTTGTTGAAGGTGTTATCTGAAAGGGCACATATATAGTAACTTTTACTGCAAAAATTACGGGAACGTATTTTTTTTAAATTGAATAAATCGACTTTGAAAATTTCTTCGAATTTTTTTAATTTATTAGTATTTCACTATATATTAAAATTATGAGTAAATTACCTTCGGCAAAAGTTAAAGTTTAAACAATACATATCCGATTATTATTATTTAATCAGACTAAGGTCGAAGTGGCCTGTGCAGTATGCAAGAGTCTTTTCCATTCGGCTCGGTCCATGGCTACACGTCGCCAGCCACGCAGTCTACGGAGTCATCTTCCACCTGATCGATCCACCTTGCCCGATGCGCACCTCGCCTTCTTGTGCCCGTCGGATCGTTGTCGAGAACCGTTTTCACCGGGTTACTGTCTGACGTTCTGGCTACGTGCCCGGCCCACCGCAGTCGTCCGATTTTCGCGGTGTGAACGATGGATGGTTCTCCCAGCAGCTCATGCAACTCGTGGTCAATTCGCCTCCTCCACGTACCGTTCGCCATCTGCACCACACCATAGATGGTACCGCAGCACTTTCCTTTCGAAAAATCTGATACAAAACTTTGATTAACAAAAACGTACGCAACTTATTCTGCTTTGATTTCCTTCCGACTTCCGAAAATGGTTTCGAAGGACGCCCGTCCTTTCTGGCTTTTGTGGTTTCGTCTGGCGTTTGATCATTATTGTTGAGCCAAATTTTCTTACTCATCCAAGATGCATTCGATGAAAAAAAAAAAACGTTTGCGGTCAAAATGACTATTTTTCCGTTTTCTGTTAAATTCAATGCTCATCCATCGAATTTGTTTCAGCAAAGCACTCTCATCAATTTTCCACACGGAAGACATTTGCTTCACATGCTTTAAAATTTGCACAGGGCTCTTCTTGTAATCGCTTCCTGTGATTAGCCAGTCTGCTATATTTTTATAAGTAACTGGAAATTAATATATGTAATTGAATGAATTGTATTTCAGTTTCCTGTACAAAGGTTTTTTTTATACCACTCTTCATTGCACGAATATACTTAAAGACAATCCTCACGGAATCCAAATTTAAATTCACTCGCGTTTTCAAGGGCACCCCATTCAATACGGAAGCAACGCACAAACTGTCATTTTTATTTTTCACGCATGCTACGACGCAGTTTTGTATCGGATTTTTCGGAAGGAAAAAGCTGCGTACCATCTATGGTGTGGTGCAGATGGCGGACGGTATGTGGAGGAGGCGAATGAACCACGAGTTGCATGAGCTGCTGGGAGAACCATCCATCGTTCATAACGCGAAAATCGGACGACTGCGGTGGGCCGGGCACGTAGCCAGAATGTCAGACAGTAACCCGGTGAAAACGGTTCTCGACAACGATCCGACGGGCACAAGAAGGCGAGGTGCGCAGCGGGCAAGGTGGATCGATTAGGTAGGAGATGACTCCGTAGACTGCGTGGCTGGCGACGACGTGTAGCCATGGACCGAGCCGAATGGAGAAGACTCTTGTATACTGCACAGGCCACTTCGGCCTTAGTCTGATTAAATAATAATAATTGGATATGTATTTTTAGTTTAAATTTGAACTTTTGCCGAAGGTAATTTACTCATAATTTTAATTTATAGTGAAATACTAGAAAATAAAAAATTTTTCGAAGAAATTTTCAAAGTCGATTTATTCAAATTAAAAAAAATACGTTCCCGTAATTTTTGCAGTAAAAGTTACTATATATGTGCCCTTTCAGATAACACCTTCAAAAAAAATTAATCGAACCATCTCCATGAGATATAGGCATTTTGAGATTGCATAGTTTTTTGGTATAAATTGCATATAACTTTTAAATGGTAAGACTTATAAACATGATGTGTTCAGCAAAAGTATGCACCATCACTTGCTCTTCATTTCTTCTGAAGACCGCATTCTCGTAAAACTCAAAACAAAAAAGATAGGATAGAAAAACTGATTTTTTTGGGGCCACCCTAGGTTAAAATCGAAAATTTCATTTACTGAACTCAATTTATGTGCTAGACAAAAGGTGTCTTCGGCAAAGTTGCATCAAATAATGTTTACTGCAAGTTTGCTGAAGAGGTCATCCACAAAAAACCCGAAATAAAAAAGTTTAACTTCAGTTTTGAGAAACGATAAGGACCACCCTATCGAACTTTTTGACCGAAGAAGCAATATTTTATTATAAACAACTTCACTGAAGAATTGACGTTTGTCGCATAACATATTAGACACTCTTCCATGTATAAGCAATAAATTGCCCCCAAACTGATTTCAAATGCGTTTTTAAACCAAAATGATTTTTCGGCAAATGAGTGAAATGATGCGTTTTAGCATGAAAAATTCAAGCGTGATGCATTCCTTTAAAATCGCAAACGATTTCGTTCGTACGGGAGCGCTTGTTGATTGAGATTTATGAGTGATTTTACCAACACTGGTTATAACTATTGCGGGAGATAATTTTTAGAATGAATAATACACATTTGTTAATCAACTGTACAATACTATTTAACAGCGAAACTAACAATAAGCAAACTACATCTGATTCAGATCCATATGATATATGAGTGTCGAAGTTATTTTTCACTAGACAACGATTTAAAAACTATTAAAAGGGCTCTATCAAAATTGTTGTTCAAATATGTCCCACTTGCCCCATGTATGTTAAAACTAAAGGGTAAGTGAAAATTGCAAATTTTGGCTTAAATTAAAACTTATAAATCATTTTCGATGTCACACAATTATTTTATTGCTCAAATTATTTACCTTCCACATCAATGATAAATTTAGAAACGACTATTATGGTGGAAATCCATTGAATTAAAATATAAGTCATGATCAAGCAATAGCATTAGCATGGTGCCTCAAATGGTTTTGATTCCAAATATTTGTGTGTGGGCTGTATTCGTTGATAGTCCTGCTTCAGCTTTCTAGAAGATTGTTACCACTAAAAACGTTTATCGATTGGTCAGCAGCCATAGTACCCACTCACCCCGTATTTTCACTTGCCCCGGGGTACCTTAAATGGTTCATCTTACAGCATGTTTCCCAAATGTTTGCTATTATCTATCCTATTGAGCTATGTATTCGTAAAATGATACGTAGTCTTAATTGTATTATGTTAACCAGAAAATGGAAATATTTTAAGCACGATCAGATGACTAATTCACGTTTGTAATTAGCATGTCTTGTCAGAAAATGGGGTCTGCACATTTATAGTCTAAACGTTTCTCAATTATTAATTATTCTATTTTTGGTTTAATCCTTTGATAATTTTTTTTCGTAAGGGGCTGTCATACCACGTGGACTGATGTCAAACAGTTTTAGATGTGTTCTTAACTCCGCGTGGATATCTACTTTTGCAAATTTTCATTAACTTCGTCATAGCCCTCTATCCCCTAAGTTGTCCACATGATATACAATTAGATTCTAAATATTCTGGATTTTAGATTTTACGAAAAGAAATCTTCAGGAAATTTGGATTTGTAAATGGGCCATTATCCCAATCAGTAAAAAATATTAAAAGCGCTTTTGCTCCGAGGTGCTTATTCAAAGCCGGACTTTCGTCATGGAACTCTTTGAGAGAGCAGCAAAATTTATTCAATCACGACCTTTTTTCTCGTTCTATTTTGCTCCGATCGCGCGCTCTTCACCGAATCGCGCATGCGCTTTTTGAAGCTGTAGATACTCGGAGGCACCAAACCGATGTGCTTTATTAGGGGAAGAGTCCCCAAAACGCCCATGTTTACCATGATTGAGATAGCTTTAACAAAACTAGACATAAAATTGTGTAGGTTAGGCAAAAAAAAGTTTCAAAATAATAGAAAGGAATGTAGGAAAACCCGAAATTTTCCACATTTTGATGAACATCAAACATTTCGGTGAGGCAAACCGCCCTAGTGTAACTAACCTACAAAGTACTACGCGTCTCTACCTACTGTCCATACCAGAAAGCTGATTCGCCGAAGCGTGGGTCGCTGTTCCCTAAGAGCTGCCGGCTTAAAGGCGTTGTGCGGAGACGAGCCAGCCTCGGGCTGCAAGTCTCCTAAATAAAGACAAAAAAAAATGGCGTTTTGCCTCATGAATTTTTCCGGCAACGAAATTTCAAAATGTGAATATTGTCAATATGATTTAGATTTTTTCTAATTTTAATCTGGCATCAGCTAGCTATATTGTTTAACTGTTGCTTGAGGTAGAAACACCCATGAAAACCGTCATAGCTAAGGCATAAAAGCATATGCATATGCTTAGCTAGGGCATATTGCCCCTCCGGCACCAAACCGTGCACTGCCAACGCAGAACGCTTTGACGACCTCTATGCATCGCCGATTGTGGTTAGAGCGGATGACACATACAAAATAATGTGTGTATGATGCAAGACAAAGCATTCTCGGCTGCAAGTGCACGTGTCGAACAACATGCGGTGGCGGTGGGTTGTTTCGGTATCGTAGAGTAAAATATAACGCGCCTCCATCGCAGCATTTCTGTTGCCTCATATGCATATCACATGCCGCCTAAAACAAATTCGAACATATTTTACAATTATGTAGGGGAAAATACCTAGTCTTGGCAGTCTAAGACATTCGCCAAATTGAATGATAAAAATAATGAATAATTACACTAAAACACAGGTCCAGTTTAACTGGTATACATTTGTATGCTCTTTCTTTGATGGTTGGTGTTCACTAAATATAACAGCTTTTACCACAAACTCAGTAAATTTAATATAAAGTAACAGGTTAACGTTTCTTCTGTTGGCATAGCAATTTCTATTATCAGCAATGAATTTGCTCCCTTTAGCAACTAGACATGGAAGTAGAAAACTGGTAATGTATTGGTGCCAAATGCTGATTGTTTATATCCTCGAGTAGTAAAATTCATTCATATTGATCGGCCGCACGCTCATCTCGCTTCACTCAATTTTGGAACAAACTTTATTGTTTATCAAAACTGGTTTAAGGTGAGTTACGGCGGCGTCCAAAAATGGCAGCCACAATGGCCGTGCTATCTCTCACCTCGCGTTTTTGCTCGCACAAATGTGAATATTTAGGCGGTTAGCACATCTGGAAACCATTTTTTCATGTATGCTGCAAGTGAGCAAAAGTGAAAAACTACTTTTTGCTTTTGTCTGTCGTTTACTTTTCAAGTTATGTGCCCTCAAAAGTGCTATGTAGATTTGAAATTGGGCTCCAACGCGATTCACCTTAAAGCAAAACATGAATTTTTAGTCTTGGCATCAATTTTATGTCATGTAGACATATAGGCAAAAGCATTTAAACACATTGTAAAACAAATTTAACCCTTATGCGGCCAACAAAAAACAGACGTGAATGGCAGATAGGGCACCCGTGTACCCAGATATTGACCGTTTCATAACTTTTACCATTTTCAACCTATTTGAATAATGTTGGCCATTTTAGAGAAGGGAACTTATATGCTTTTTGTTCGCTGTCAAGATTTACATTTTTTGTCTTTTGTAATGCCTTAGAGTCTTAGAGTTTTGTAATGCCAAAAGTCTATCAACCAGTTTCAAATAAACAACTTGCTCTTTGCGGTCCTTACATGATATGTTTGTTTCATAAAAAAAATCATGGTGGTTGTGTACAAGACACGACCGCTCGACATAACTACGTAAAACCAAATCTATACACATAAGAATGAATTTTTGTCTGTCTGCCCTTATAGACTAGGAAACGGCATGAACATTTGTATGTAGAGGTTTTTGGAAACGATGAAGATTCTTATGATGGTATTAGACCCCTACTCTTCTGGAAGGGGGACTCCCGTACAAATGAAGTACAAATTTATGCTTTAATCGAAAATTATTCTAAAAAATGGAATCCAAATTTGCGAATTTCGAATACTTAACCGTCTTTTAAATAATGTAACAAATATATAATTAATCAGTTTTAGGTGAAACGAAGCTCGTCGGTTCTGGTAGTATAGTATATTAACAATATATTCCACCTCGTGAGTCTTCATATGTTGAATAATGGGCAGCACTGTCCTATCCAGCCGCTGGAGCCACCCCATTCTTACACTACGTTTCACAGTTGAATAATAAATAATACCCTAAAAGTAGGCAATTATTTATGGTTGAAATGCGCTATGTAGGAACGGGGATGGTTATGATTTTTTTTGATGAGCTTGGAAAGTATTGAAGTTGCAAAAGGAAAACGGTCCTGTCAGCCACATAAGGGTAAAAATACTACGGTGTTGCTATCACTTTTGATATAATTCATGGTCTGCGTAAAAATCTGAATAGAAGCATTTGTATTTTAACACTTTTTTTAAATAAATGCCATTGCCGGATTTTTTGTTCGTATTTTTCCTAAAATCAAATCACAAAGAATTGTGCGTGGTATCTTTTTAGCGTGTGTTTGATATGCTCACAAACAGATTCTCCCGCTCTATTCCGAAGTGTGCTGCTGCCAAAGAAAACGAACAGTGCCGATTTTATTTAGTGAAATATAGAGCAAATATTGCATAAATTTGCTCTTTGTGGTGATAATCAAGTGGTGATAAAGTGTAAAAAGTAGTTTACGTACCTAATTTGTCGTGTCATACGCAATAAAGAGGAGAAACAGGCGATCCAAAAAAGTAAGTAACAGTTTGCTTTTCGTGCGCTGCTTTCTTTGGCAATGCAATAATGGCAAGGATTTCGTAGGTGCAAATTTGTTTCGGTGATTAACACATCAAATCTTGTTACTTCTACACAAACAATTTATTTAAATGAAAGCTTAGACTTGAAATTGTGTGATTGAATCAAAATTATGTTCATAAATAGTGTATGTTTGCTGGAAAACGCAAATATTGTTGAGGGTGCCAACGACTGTCGCACCCTGCCAATGCCGTATTCTACCCTATTTAAACCTAAGTCAAATTTGAACAAAACATATGATAAATGCACATAATCAAAACATATATTTGGATTAGAATGACAAGATATCTATTGAGAGTTTAAATGTTAGGGATAAAATTGCTACCTGTGCAGTGCACAGGTTGCACATGCGTACGCGACGCCTCAAATTTGACGGATTCCTGCAAAATTTAATCGCCGTGGAAAATCATAGATCCGCTCAACGGCTGCATGCGCTCATCAACAATTGATTGCGGTACATAGCTCGTGGCAGGTGGCCTCACAACTGGATCTCAAATAATGAGCTCTATCGTCGTTGTCATCAGAGGCCGATAGCAACTTCTTTTTTTAAATACTTTATTAATGTGATTTTTTATATGTGTGTGTGTGAGTCATCTTCTACCCCTCACCCAGCTGGGGGTGTTGGTCAAGTAGTACTACGAATAATTTGATCAGATCTCATGCTCCGTAATGGTGCCCTTTTTGTTACGAAGACTAGTACTACAAAAAGGATTCACTTCTGAAGCAAGGCAAGTTTCTTAAGTGTGTGTAGGGAATGGGATGTACTAGTTGTTCATAACAGGTACAGCAAAACTTCACAAGGACGCCCTTATTCGTACTAGCCACTCAGGGAATAGAAGGTCGAGAAGAGCCACCGTTGCTAGCTAAAGCTTGAACCGGATATCTGGGACTCCCACAATATCCGCGGCAATAGAAGCAAACGATGCCCTGTACGTATTTAGTTGTATATTTTATGAATTCGAATTTTGTTGAAGAATTGAGAGAAAAAAAGATTAAATAATTGGAACGTGCTCACCAATTTAGTTCACCCAGAGTTCTGCATCCTTCTTTGTTTCCAATGAAGACGTGATCGCAATGCCAAACTATGGCCGATTCGAAGGCTGCGTTTGTTCACGTGGAAGTTCCTTTTAGTATCATGGCTGCTGACTCTTTGAAATTGTATCAAGTGCGTTCATAGTATTGAGTCCTTATCTTGAATTGCTCGAGAGTTCAAGTATTGTAAAATAAAATTATTGAATTCTGAAAAGATGAGATTAAAAGAAGGGAAGCAGTATCAAACAAATTAACATTTTTCATAACAACTGTTTTTCTAACTTTCCATTTTCTACGTTTTCAAAAAAATTAAACGGAACCTCACATTTCGGATCTGATTCTGACAAGACAATATAACAGTAGCACGAACAATTATTAGATACATTTATTATACAATCACAGTTACTGTATCCAAGTAAAACTTTTTATGGTGTCAAATTATTTATCAGTTGTTCAATGTGAGTGATTGTTCATTTAGCTAAAAAAAATCATTTGTCTAAAATTTGGAATTATACGAGAAACAAAAAGCTATACCTACAATTTGATAGTTTTCTATGGGTTCCAGTATCGTTTTTGCAAAGCTTTTAAGCCGATTTAATTAAATATCAAAAGATTTTGTTTGAATCGGTCTAGACGACGATGATTAATTTGTTTTCTATTTGACTTTAGCAAAATAAAAGTGAATTAACAACATGATCTGAATCACTATCCAATTTTCATTTGGATCTTCTTAAGTATGTTCAAATATTGTTGAAAAGGGAAAATTTTAAGAAAATTAAATAACCTAATAACTGCCCAATAAGACATCAGATGCTGATTGTTGTTTATTTCTGTTTTGTTTTTAAAGAAACATTTCGGCAATATATGAATCTCTATTGCAGTCAGCTGGAACGATCGTTATTCATCAATTTTGTATGCTTTATTCATCATTTAAAAAAAAACAGCTAAAGCAATTTGCACAAATCACTTGTGCAATATATTCGAATTACTAAGCATATATTCGAATTACTAAGAATATTAATGTAAATTATTTTTATTTTCATTTTATATTGGTTAAGTACAAAAATTTGAGATATTTTTTAAGATAAATGAAGCTATGTATTAGAAAATTACCTAGGTAGAAAAAAATAAAACAATTTCTTGCGTGATTTTTGAAAACGTCGTAAGTCCAAAAGAGAGGCTCTCTTTGTTTACAGAGATCTGAAGAAAATAGCTTTGTTTAGCGTGTTTTGGCGGAAATATTGCAATAAATGCAAAACTAGCTTAAATATTAGTGAAAGAGAGTATCTCAAAAGTCATGCTAATCAAATTTTAATCACTTATTCGAATCAACGAATTCAAACAATCAAAATCGGTGAAGTAAGAAAGCACGAGGAATACAATTTCATGTCCTTTGTAGTCTGTAGAACTTCTAAAACAATAAATAAAACTATCGTATTAAATTAAACCAAGTCACCGATGATAAAGATGAAAGGATATTATAAAGTGCTAATACAATTCTATTTGTCACAGAGTAATTTGACGGGATTTCATTCCGTGGAAAGGATGAGCATTTAGTAATAGCAACAATATTTCACTTTTTGGTGTAAACTCTAGTGAAAACTAGCCATTCTGAGTGCGTTCTGTAGAAACAAATTAAAGTTGTGGCTGTTTAAGGTATAGCCTGATATTAAAAAAAATGTTTCTAATATAAGGTGAAAAATAAATAAAATTATACTCAATAATTTCCAATCAAAAGATGTCTATAGTTGTGAATCTTGAATTCTTGAATGAATATTTTCGCTGCTTGAGTGCATTGGTCGAAGATGGTGCTGTCCGCCTTCGGATTTCTATGGAGATTCATCTGATGTCATTGCGGGCTCGGCTACTGTTGATTCAGAAGCTAACGTTGCGACGAAAAGAGCTGAAGTAACAACTGTAGTGCTGAGTGTTGATGACAATGACCATTCAAATTGGTCAATCTTGACGAAGTAGATGAAGCGCTGTCCGCTTTCTTCTTATGCTGGAGCATTGTGTAAATCGACTTATGGTTTTTTTAAATATTTTACCTTTGGTCAGAAACATGATAAACAAAATGTCACAAACATAAACACAACCGTCCGAGCGCGATGATTGCTTCGATCTCTTATTAATGTGATTTTTTATAAATTATAAATTCATCACCTCACCCCCGGCAGCAACAGAAACTCGGTAATAGAAGTGGAGCTGGGTCGGCCACATTTTACGTAGGCGCGGAAATGTATTCTAAAAACATGCATTAGACTGGAACCCAGCTGGATATCGCAGCAGAGGTAGACCAGAAGCTCATGACGGTCTAGCCCCCATAAACAAATAACAGTCGAGTCAAGTACGAGACACTGAAGACGACCACACAGTTGTGGTCGAAATACGTATCTGCAAAGATAACGAAAATTAACTGGTGGAATTAAATGGACAGTATTTAATTCGTCTTAGTCGATTGAAATAACAGACCGAAATCTAACTTGGCCACATGCTTAGGCGACTGGACAATGGACATCGCTCAAGATAGAGATCTTTCAAGCCGATCCTTTGGAAACTTTAATGGGTTTTCTTCGGCAAATTCAATGAATTTTCATGAAAAAATTAATGCAAAATCGAAGGAATTCCTTGAAATTTCCATAGATTTTTGTTTCGAAAATTCTGAAATTTTAATTGTTTTTATTTTTTCACTTTCAAAAAAATTTATCGCATCTTCATTAATTTTTTTTCTGAATTTTCTCGGGAAAACAAGAGAAAGTTCTTTTGAAATGAAAAAAAAATCTGGATCTAGGAGTATTGTTCAGCGTCCGCTGCAATTTGTTCTGAATTTCCATGGGAAATTCGACCTAATTTTCACTGGAAATTCTTCTGAGCGTGCAAAGGAAACTCTTTTGAATTTCTGCTGATAACTCTATTATAATAACGTGTTTGATCGATTATTCAAAACCATTCGAAACCATTTACCACCAAATAGGGGAACTGCTTTTGAAAATCATGTCATGGCTCCGATATTCATCCCATCAAAAACAAAGCAACGGAAAGCAATTTGATTGGTGCTGCTTTTCTTTGTTTTGCGATGAGATGAATACATATGTTCAGTGAGATGGAGATCGGGACAGTTCCCCTACTAGAAACTATTTAATTTTCAGATTTATAGAAAATCGAATTAGTGTAGTCTGTATAAGATAATGTTTTCCACCTCTCTAACATCAAATCAAACGACACTTCTTTCTTGAAAACTACTGGATGGATTTTTTGGTTGTACGAAAGGTTCGCAATAAAAAATTTGTACCGTTATTAGAAATGATGTACAAATTCCAGAAAAAAAAGAAAAAGGGCGTCCCGTCGACCCTTTATAAAATTCAACATTATCGATAAATCTTTTCTAATAACAGCAAAATTTCAACTGCTTATTCGGCTGAAAAATTTTACAACAAATGGCATGACTTTGACCTCACGAGATAGAAGCCCCTCAATAATAAATGGGGTTGTAGTTCAATAGCATAAACACTAGATAATACATTGTGAAGCCATCCTCGGCCCACAGTCATATGTAAATGACAGTCCATCAGCCAATCTACCATAATAGAGGGAAACATATTTTATTTTATGGGTTGGTGCGCACATGCGCACTGAAGTATCTTTCATTTGCTTCGAAAGAGGCCTCCAACCTGATGCGTTCACATACGGTGCGCGCCAAAAATTGGAAACGTTTTATCTACCAACAGTGGAATAGTAAACGTTATGCTATGAATCAAATTTTGCCTATTTCAAGTAGCATTGCTACATATTCCTTATCTAATCGCTAGAATCCATTTGATGGATTGTTCACAATGTTCCCGCACTCAGTCAACGAAAACCCCGCGTTCGTAGCATCGCCTTGACAACGAACGCGTCGCCACCTATGACAGGATACGCTGCAGCATAGTGGGGGGAGGCGACGGAATTGTTTTGTGGCTTTCTGGCGGTGCGGGTGGGGGAAGCGGACTCTTTTATGGCACATTTTGCCAAGAAGCTCTGCTTCGCTTGGAAAACCGACCGGGTGCGCCAGGGAGAGGGATCTGCCAACCCAAAACGCCAGTAGTGCGGCGGCAGCGACATCCAACGGTGGTGTGTGAACAGTTTTGTAGCGAAAATGTTGACCCGAAGAAGTTGCCCGTGACAAACAGGGAGAGTCTTTTTAAATCGTTTTAAGTGCTGATTTTTCGATTGAAAGTGAACGCGCGAATGCGGAATGTGTTCGGGGTCGACCCGAAAGCAAGTGACGCGCAAATAGATGCTGTAATTACTGCTGGGAAATAGAGAAAATCTCTGCTGAAGCTGCGAGCTATCACAAAGAGGTAGGGTTCGGATTGATCGTTGCCAGTATGGCGTAGTAGAAATAACGGTCGCAAAAGGCAATTGCGGTGAATGGTGATGTTCGTACTAGTTGGGAATTGATATTTTCTGAGTAAATTTTAGGATTGAAATGAAATTTCAAGATTTTGCTACGATTTTTGCATGAAAATCCGGAAAATTTTGACACATTGCGAAAAATCGATAATTTTTTCCATCCCTTTCGCGTGTGTTGGGGTGGAAATTTTATAGCATGGTGTTGTATGGGTGCGGAAAATTTTATAGTGCCGTGTTTTGCATGTGTTAGCCAGTTTAGAAGTGTTAGTGTGAAAATTGTAAACAAACGCACGTGGTGTTGTTATGCTTGGGAAGCCGGCAATTGCTTATTATGATTGTGTGCGTGAGGAAAACGATTTTCCGGTTTTGTTTTGATTAATCGTTTGTGTACATTTTTTATTCCAACAGCACATCAACGAGCGGAGGATTTAGCAGGATTCCGGGCATCATTGTCTAACACGCTGCTTATGATTTTAGCTGATTCGTAGACTTGCTTTTCTATAAGAGCTTGAGAAAGATCACCTCTGGGAAATAATAGCAATCGGCATCATGGGAAAGGAATTGCTAAATGATAGCTCTTTTTGCCAACAGTTAGGAGCGACACTAGTTCGCAATTTTAAACTTAAAATAAGAGACTCGAGGAAAACTATCGCGGAGGTTTTCCTGCCACTGTATACACTTGGCACACTAATAGTACTGAAGATACTGATACCAAATCCTAATTTTCCCGCCATCACGGAACCACGTGGCGCGGCTTCACTGTTCGAACATTTTCAGCATCACAAAGCCCACACCATCGCAGTACTGCCGCAGCCAAATTCGACCACAACTCAGGTGAGATGAGCCTACAACACTTAATTTTTTTCATAGATTCAAATTTATGATTGAATTTCTAGACTGCCCATAAATTCATAACAGTCCCGGTTTACTTGATTCCCTATCTACATGGGACTCTTATGCATTATTGGACAGTAGAGCAAAAACCAAAACTCAATATGTATGAATTAATCGAAAGTGAGTCATGATGCTTATTGAAACTTTTTGATAACGTCAATATTAAGATAAGAATGAATAGTAATACGCCGATACCCAGACATATTCTGTCTATGTAACATCAAAACCGGTCAAACAAATAGTTAATGAGGCACAGGTTTCTTATATAATATGTGATGGTTTTAGGAAACTGTTTGCGATGTGTCCGAAAATCGAAATATGTACTTCTAAAAAAAGAAAATTTGAATCAATTTACAATCAGGTCTTATCTTTTATCCTTAACCTCGCATATCTTTCGAACTGTCCTTCAATAAGCTTGTCCGTTCTAGCCATTCCTGGAAGCGGTCAATGAACTATGGCGATCCAATCGACACCACGGCGGTGGTGTCTATCCCATCAATTGGATCCTGTACGACTCGCAGGAAGATCTGCTGGCTGCGTACTGGCGCGATCCGGACAAAATGCCCCTGGCGCTGATCTTCCATAGCGAAGATCCACTGTACGGACAGCTGAAGTACGAAATCCGTACCAACCCATCGTTCTTTGTGACGCCGTCGACTACGGAGCTGTACTCCTCGTTGGTCACGTGCAGACAGTCGGACAGCTATTGGTCTGCAGTGATCCCTATCGAAACCGGTGATTCCTGCCCGGTGAATCAATATTACTACTCAGGGTTCATCGCCCTGCAAACGCTGCTGGATTACACAAAAATCAAGGTACTTCCCGAATTTCCTTCAATCGATTTACAATGATTAACTTCCTGCCAATTAACTTCAGATCGTAACCCAGAACGAAGACCTACAGATACCTCACATTACGCTGGAGATGTTTCCCAAGGAAGCCTATACGGGTAATTGGATGGTAGCGTTTAGATTAGTGATTCCCATCTACATGGTGATGGCCCTGTCCCAGTTCATCACATATCTGCTGATACTGATTGTCGGCGAAAAGGAAAACCACATCAAGGAGGGGCTCAAAATAATGGGCTTGCGTGATACGGTCTTCTGGTGGGTGGAGATAGTTCGCGACACGACTATTTGCAAGGCCATTGGCAGTTATTTATATTTTCTTTCGATTTTTAGGTGCGGTTGGTTCATTATCTACGCCGTTTTTGTCACCTTCTTAACCTTGGTTTCGGTGATTTTACTGTTCTCGCTGGGAGTTTTTCAGCATACCAACTATCTGCCGGTGTTCATACTGATATTGCTGTATAGTTTTTCCGTCATACTGATTGGATTCATGATAACGCCGTTCTTCGACAACTCAAGGGTGAGTAAGCAGTAGAAATTAGTATTTATGGATAGCATTCAGCATTTATTTCAAAGGCTCAAAAGTTTCCGTCAGGTGGATTTTCTTTCTGTTGTCTCTTTAAAGTAAGAAGTAGGTAATTTTAAAATAGAATATGGATGTGATTAACTAATTATTTATCTGATGTACTGTTAGGAATTCAAAACATACGAGCTCATTGCTTATATGAACGCTCCCTAAAAATGTATAAGCTTGGGGACAAATTTGTTGTTTTACACTTGGAACAACTTTTTTGTGTGATTACTGTTGGCTGCTGCGACAAAACCGAGAAGGGGAATGAGGGAAATTATGACGCAGAATATTTTTTTTAGTTTTACCAATATTAATTCTCTTCTTCCCACGACTTGTTTTCGAAGATTTCAATAGGAAGGAATCACCTTTGAAAGAATGCTAGATCATAAGATATTTGGCATAGCTGAAATTAGTGGAAAACCAAAAAAAAGTATTGATTGTAAATCAATACATAGTTGCTTTATTGTTTTCAATGAATCTATTTTTATACAAAATTGATTATACTGAAACTTATAATGAAACCATTATCATTATAATATTGCTTTGTATTGTTGAAACAATTCGTTAAATGTGGAAGGCTCCACAGCTACCATGGGCAGGAAAGGGTTAACATAAGTTATCGGGTATTATTTTTTCGTTCACTCAATTACTTTTTGATTTTTTTTTCTACAGCTCTTTTTTAGTGGAATGTTTTCACTGTACAATTTAGTTTAGTATACTTCATATACGTATTTCGACCTCAACTGTAAGGTCGTCTTCAATGTCTCGTACTTGACTTGACTTCAACCATGATAGGGGTTATCACGAGAGTAGGAGGTTGAGGGTTCGAGTCCCTCCAAGACACGTGGATTCTTTTTAGCAAATATCATATCAATTTGTCCATTTCGGAACGTGTGCTGTGCACATGCACAGCCAAGATATTTAAGAAAAAAATGATTTTCATACGGCTGAGTTGCCGAATAATATGCAATTAATTACTTTTTGGGGTTGAATAAATTTTAAATGGACATTTAAAGAAATTCATTTTGACGTAACCTACGTCTAAGGGGAAGATTCGGATATAGGGTGACAAATGAAAATTTTCAAATTTGAGACCGTCACGAAATCATGTAAGATTTTGAACGTCAATAGCGCCTTTATCTTCCGATGGATTTTTGAGATTTATATATCAATCGACTCGGAAATTCTCTACCAATTTGTCAATTGTATTGAAACTTTGGGTTATGAACGTTAAAATAGGGTATCGGATCATTTTGGCAGCACCCTCTTTTCTTGTCCGCTAGAGTCTCGTTTCGGCCGTCGCCGTTCAGTGCGGTTGGTTTTTGGACTCTCCTTTTTGTGCGGTGTTTCGCAAAAAAAAGCAGAACAATGGAGTCGGACCAGTGACCGCGGTCGAAACGAATGTAACAAAAATGCGTAATGTAGTGCATGCTGTATAAAAAGTTATGCAGATAGGGGCATGTTTGTGCAGGCATGGACGATCAATTGTTATCAATACCAATGCCACGGTGCTCCCCTGACCGTTATTAACAAAAAAAATCTCCATCAAAACTAATATCCGGAGCTGAATTCTGGGGCTATACTGCATCTCTGGACGAAATTTGAAAAAAATCGTAGGGTGCGTTTTAGAGTTACGCCCTTTTAAAGACGTAACTGATATATATCGAAGAAATTCACAGGATTCTGTTTCAACACGATCTAAATTTTCTAAGTTGTATCCCCATCTAAAATGATTATCGTATATAAATGAACCGTTTGTTTGAGAAACTGCATATGTAACATTTTTGGCCAAAATGATATTTTTATATATTCTGAATCCTCGTCCAAAAATACGCATTCTGGCAAAAAATACGAAAAAAAAATTTTGTTTTAGAATGTATGAAATTTTTTTCGTTTGTTTGAGAAACTACAAAAGTCCACGTACTTTGAAGAGCAATTGTGGAGTACTCCTTACATTTTTTGCACTGAAAGTGCCCCAGTGTGTTGAGTTTTGCCAAAAACTATTGATCTGTATCGAAGAAATCGAACGATTCGGTGCAAATTTGTTCAAAAACAGTTTTTTGTTGTTTCTCGAAATAGTGTAAAATGGCCTTATGCAGTTTCTCAAACAAATGATTCAAATAATCATCTGACTTTTCTCTGGATTATTAGTGGTTTTAGGAACATGTTGCATGGATTTTGGTCATAAATTAAAGCCACACTATCAAAAATCCAACCGAAACAAAATCGTGTGAAAAACAGAATTCTGTGTATAACATATCATCAAATACATATTTCTCAACTTCCAAGGCATCGTCAGCGATAAAAAAAAGATTTTTTGACGTAAACTACGTCTAAGGGAAGATTCGGATACAGGGTGACAAATGAAAATTTTCAAATTCGAGACCGTCACGAAATCATGTAAGATTTTGAACGTCAATAGCGCCTTTATCTTCCGATGGATTTTTGAGATTTATATATCAATCGACTCGGAAATTCTCTACCAATTTGTCAATTGTATTGAAACTTTGGGTTATGAACGTTAAAATAGGGTATCGGATCATTTTGGCAGCACCCTCTTTTCTTCTCCGCTAGAGTCTCGTTTCGGCCGTCGCCGTTCAGTGCGGTTGGCTTTTGGACTCTCCTTTTGTGCGGTGTTTCGCAAAAAAGCAGAACAATGGAGTCGGACCAGTGACCGCGGTCGAAACGAATGTAACAAAATGCGTAATGTAGTGCATGCTGCATAAAAAGTTATGCAGATAGGGGCATGTTTGTGCAGGCATGGACGATCAATTGTTATCAATGCCAATGCAATGCCCTTGCTAGTAATGCAATCATCACAATGTAATTGCACAAACATGTTTATATTAAAAAACGACTTTGGAAAAATGTTAAGCATTTTTTTTGCAAACTGAAAACTAATAACGTTACACACATTTATGAAAAATTATGATCTCCGCAAAGTTAAGAAGGAGGGGGTAATCTTCTTCTAATGAATCGAGCGGCGTTAAAATTTGAATGCAGAGGTTTTTGGGGCCGGGGAAGGTTCTTAAGATGGTTCGAGACCCCATCTTCTCTTTGAAACCTGGCTCCTATACAAATAAAACACCAATTTCATCATAACTCAGGAACCAAATCTGGCATGTGGAGGTTTTGAAGAGAAGATATGTTTCTGTGATGGTTTGCAACGCCTCTGGAAAGAGGGGCTCCCATACAAATAAACCAAAAATTTCCGAATAACTCGAGAACTTATCAGAAAATATATCAATTTTAGGCGAAATAAAGTTCGTCGGGTCTGCTAGTAAAAAATAAATATTAAAATGGAAAAAAAAATAATAAAAACTCCTCGGATTTGTTAAAGAATGTTAATGAAAGTTCTCAAAATTTTCCGGACATTTGTTTTTGTTGCCTCTCAAATTGTTATTTTTGAGCAAAACAATCCGAAGGGGGCCTTTTTAAAAAAATATTTATATCGGCCTAATAATATCTTGTCCAATTAAATGCGCGTCTGAATCAGAAGGTTTTAACTTTGATTCAGGAAGTGTGAATGCACACATAATGCATAATACGTGGGTGCAATCATGCGGTACTTATTGTATACGACAAAAGCTTCGGAACGCATACGTTCTTGAAACGGGCTATATGAGTTACAATAGAGCAATCACCTTCTTGCTCACTGATTCAAAGGTCTTGCAATGATATTAATAAAATGGTTGCACGCCAATGATTTGAATCGCCAACAATCTTAAGATATGCTAGTTTTGTTCGAAACCAGTAATCCGAAACATAATTAATCAAATGAATTTTCTAAAAATATTCATGCATGATGGCACTACAATCCTCAATGAACAAAACTGCCTTACGTAGTTTACGTTGGGCGGTTGTGTCTTGTACATAACCCTTCTGATTTTTTTTTTGTAGAAGCAAAGATGAATTTCCGGTGGATTTCAGAGAAAATTCCCATGAAAATTCCGAACAACTTCTTGTAGAATTTTATAAGAACTTCCTGTGTAAATTCGGAAAATGGTCTCCTGTGAGAGATTCGGAAAATTTCTCGTTGATATTGCGAAGAATTTGCCCTGGGCATGATTTAGATATTCTCGTGCAATTTAAGATGATTTTCGATTTGAAATTCTTAAGCTTCCTGTTGAAATTACAAAGATTTTTCCATTAATACTCCTAAAAAAACTGAGTGAAAATTTCCAATATTTTCCAGATACAATTCTGAAGAATATCTAGTAGGGGTTTGCAAAAGTTACCCACAGAAATTATGAAGAATTTCTCATGACAATTACCAAGAACCTCTCTTAAAAATTTCGAAAAGTTTCCTGTGAATCCAAAAGGAGTCAAAACTTAATCGAGGCGTATTTTTTGCCTAAGTATGGATTTACATTTTAAGCGAAGAAAGTCAATTCGATGCATTCAACAAAAAAGAATTCGTAAAGATCATGCAATGATTCAAATCGTGACTCGAATCATGAACGATTCTCTGGTAAGATTTGCCTCGCGCTTGATTTGAATCGCACATGAGATTTGAGGCTACTAGACCATGTTTGGACAATGACAAACACATCAACAACAAACGAAATTTGTGCTGTAGTCGTTTTTCATTGCAACGAGCTTTTTTGGATTTAGTACCCATTTCAATTTTCCTTCCATTCCTCGATCTCTCCAGTTGATTCAAAAGTATAAGATTGTCAATGTCGTTCCTGTTCGCGTGACTAACATCTAGGTTACTTCTACCTGGCAGCCAAAGTACCGGTACTACAAGTGTCAAATCGATGTTGGTGATGAAACCAAACATGCACTAAACATGATCCATAAATTATGTCCAATTGAAGCTTGTTAAGCATAATGTGGAAAAATAAATTAAATGATTACAGCGTCACTAGCGTTCTAGTACTTATGCTTCTACTATCTCTCCTTATCTCGATGGTTGGCTTCAATATCGATAAGTGGAAAGGCGACTGTAGTTCAAGAAAAAAACTGAATTTTCTTCCAGCTACGGCCAAGTCTGCTAATGAAAGTTCGATGAAAAGATTGATGAGAAAAGTATTGCCAGTGTTTCATTCGTCTGGGGTCTGATTTAGGTTAACGTTCAAAATCTTCCAACAAAGCGTAAGGAAACATCCATAAATTACGTAACGCTCAGAGGCAGAGGCTGTAGTGTGATGGATGACCCATACAAAAATGTCAGACGCTTCTTGTCCTGTCTTGTCTTATGCCATACATACACTGCCAGTATAGAAAAGCATCCTGGAAATGTCGGTTGTATTTCCGAGCATTTTCCTGTCGGGATTAATATTTGTAGCATATCGTAAATATAAAACAAATATTAAATTGGTCAGGCCCACTTGAAATGGGAGACAAATCATAACTCATCAGTAATCAGATTATTCAGGGATGAATAACATGATCAACGAAGAGTTTTGAATTCCCAAAAGAAAGCAACGGGGACAGCCATACCAACATTCCACTTTCAGGGGATATATGAAATGGTGACGTTGAGAGTGGCAAGGCTATAATAATATTGGAGTTCCTTTTTTGCTGGTCTAACTTCAAGGGATGTATGTATTTGTCCCATATGTCGTGGCTCTAATTCCTAGGCTAAAGCGTATTAGCTCGCTCTCTGAAACGAGATACAACAAAATAGAAAAGAAAATAAATTTACAAACCTTGAATAATACTTACTTATTGTTATTAATTCAATCAGCAACTAAATGTTATTTTTTCTTAATATACATAGAAGTCACAAGTAATCACTGTTTCTAAAATCTAAAATCTATTTTGTTACTCTTATCATCTCCATGATCAGTAGTCATTTTAACAACATTTAAAACAATTTTCGATTCTTATAAATGTTTGTAAAGGGAATTTCTCAGTATAGTATTTCAAAGAAAGTAATCTTGTATCCAATATGATTTGCATTGAGATTAATGATAGATTTGGTAGAGCTCTTGTCTGAATAAACTACACCCCGGACATAATTATAACGCACATGGTTTTCACACAAAATGTTGCTTCCGTCTTGCATGCCCACTGAAAAGGCACACGTAGCCTCGCGTAGGATACGAGCTTAGGATACGAGCAACTCGACAACAAACACTGCGCGTGAACCGCAATGACCTCTATATCTACATACGGAGGTCACCGCAGCCCACCCGCGACTGTTTTGTTGTTGGGGTGAACATGGAGACCACTGAATCACAAAAGTCTCTATTGCAGCTGCTGGTTTTGTTCAAGACGCCACCAGCGCTGTAGTTTCGATATAATCTGTTGAGACGCTGTGTTCACCGCACTCCATATAACCTCTTCCCGATATATCCACTCAACGAGGTTGTTCGGGGTTGTATCCATACCGCTGATAAGCAGCATGGCATTGGGTTCAACATCGAATCGTGGACATGCAAACATCACATGCTCTGCCGATTCTACCTCACCTACATATTCACACACTCCGCAGAATCTGGGAACCCGAACCTATGCAGGAACTTTCTAAAGCAGCCATGTTCAGACAACACTTGTGACAGGTGGAAGTTGATTTGACCATGCTTCCTACTAATCCAATTCGACACCTCCGGAAGCAGTATGTGGGTCCAACGACCTTTGACGGCAGTGTCCCACGCTCTTTGCCATTTGAGCGACGGAACTGCTCTCTTAACACGTAGAACTTGCACCGAGTCCCTATCGTTGAAGAACTCCGCATCTTCCTCCACAAGTATGTCTATTGGCACCAGCAAGGACGCACACTGCCCCATAAGATATGGTGCGGTATGCGCGATCAGCCTTCAACGATCCTGGCTAACATCTCCGGGGATTTCTCAGGAGGTGTGCTGTTGGTCCTAGCCATCACTATCCTGTATGCATCCCCCATGGAGTATTATTGGCCATCCTACACAGCTCTTCAAAGCAGGCTCTCTTACTACATTTGATTTCGTAGTTCAGAGCTCTGCTCGCTGTTTGGAACACCCGGCGTCTTTCTAGCCTGTCCGCTTCGGTTCAAGCACGTCGCAACCTTATTTAGCTCTGTCTCTAAATTTCTAATATAACCATGATTTATACTATCACAAATATTGCCCTCCGTTCACTTTCAAATCGTGTTCTATAAAACATTCTTCATGTCTGCCGTATCCTAACGGAACAATCAATTATATACTTTCGCCTCTAATTCTAACATGAACATGTACGTTTTAGTTTGGAAGATGATATTAGCATTTCCATATCATTGTAAATCGTTTAACTTCTCGTAGAACTACACTCATGTCATTAATAGTAAATTAAAAGGAATTTGGTTTGTTTGGTATTTACGGTACAAGAATGCTCGTGGAGACGCAGGGTGTATTGCAGCGCAATATGCGTAGGGCAAAAGGGGCGTTATATAATACAGGGCGGACTCGATTATCCGGAGTGTTGAAAAAAAAAATCATTCCGGATAATCGAACCCTCCGTTGCAGAAAATAGCTTAGAAAATATCTCGTTGGTTCATGCATGGGTTCTGACGGTTGTGACCACCGCTAGAGATGTGGGCCGATCCGCAAATCGTCGGCAGCAGCGTTTGTCATAATTTTGGTTGGCGGCGTGAATTGGCGTGGCGATTTTTCTATTTCTATTACCTAAAATGTTTCTCAGAAAATTTTTAAGACATTAACAGCAGATTTTTTTTTAATTTTAGCCGGAAAAATCTAATCCCTAGAAATCGTTCCAAGCTTTCGGATTTTTGACGGAAAATACTCTGAAGTTTCCACGGAGATTTCTTTGAAATTTTCATGGGAAATTCTTCAGTTTTTTTTCTCCAAAAGCAGATTTTATAGAATTTCCACATTAAAATTGATATTTGTAAGGAATTTTCTGTTAAATTTTAACGGGAATTTTTCCAAGTTTTTAAGGGAAATGTTTCAGATATTCTTCGGAATTTTCATATAAAATGTCAGTTGCTGAAAAAGTAATACGTTGATGGAAGTCATTCGGTGGAAATCCTTTTTTTCAAATGCCACTTGGACAAATTGCACGTTAAGACAATAGTTATCTAGCCAACTTCTATTTGGGCGAAACGGTTATAAGGTCGAAAACGGTCTGGCCGAAAAAGTCATTTGGATGAAAGCGACATACGGGCGAAGTGGTCATGCGGTCGACATGACAATTTGGCTGAAAAAGTTGTTTTCCCCAACAGATCATTTGTCCGAAAATGGCGTTTGGCCGAAAATGTCGTTAGGCCGAAAGGCTGAAAATATCATATGGACAAAAATATAACCTCGTTCGGCTAAATCAGCGGTTCTCAACCTTTTTCTTGATAGGTACCCCTTGGAGGTTATGCTTTTATTAAGGTACCCCCTATTTTTGTCGTTGTAAATGAACATATGCATAGCTTATAAGATATATAAGAAAAGAATCTAAACACTAACGAGATATAGGACTCTCCAAAAAGTCGCCTGATTTTTTTTTTTTCCGTGGAACTTTCCAATTCAAATTTATGCAGGTTTATACACCAAGCTTCTTACAAGACTTTGAGGATTTTTGGAGGTTTCCGATAGGCTTGAAGGGAATCTTCCGAGCCTCATAAAAGAAGTCTTCCGACCGTCTTGAAAAAAGGCTTCCGAGCCTCTTGAAATTAAGTTTCCGAGCCACTTGAAGTAATACTACCGAGGCTCCTGAAATGAGACTTCCGAGCCTATTGAAATTAGGCTTCCAATCCTCTTGGGCATCCGAGCCTCTTGAAAGGAGGCTTACGAGCCACTTGAAAGGAGGATTACGAGCCACTTGAAAGTAGGCTTACGAGCCTCTTGAAAAAAGACTTCCGAGTCTCTAGAAAGTAGGCTTCCGAGCCTCTTGAAAAGAGGCTTCCGAGCTTCCTGAAGGGAGGCTTCCGAGTCTATTGAAAGGAGTCTTCCGACCATTTGAAAAAAAGGCTTCCGACCCTCTTGAAAAAAGGCTTCCAAGTCTCTTGAAATGAAGCTTCCGAGCCTCTTGAAACGAGTCTTCCGAGCATATTGAAATGAGGCCTCCGAGCCTTTTGAGTACATGTACTCCAGACTGAGAACCGCTGGTCCTTTCTGCTAAATGAGCATTTCGACTAAGCAATCTTTTTGGGCCAAATTCGACCAAACTATTTTTTCGGCAATATGAGCAGTTCGGTCAAACAATACTTTCGGCCTTGTAACCTTTTCGGTCAAATAATATTTTCGGCCAGATGGCCGAAGCGACCATTTCGTCCAAAACGTCATTTTGTGCTAAATGACCTATTACACCAGACTACGGCCAAATGACCTGTTCTGCCGAACGACATTATTGGCCATATGGCTATTTCTCCCAAATGACTTTCGATCAGACGAGTTTCGGTCTAATGATTTGTTCGGCAATGGCATGTCCGAACAGCTTTGGGCTGTCAAACCAAATGGCCCTCTCCCTTACAAATTTTGACTTCAAAGTGAAATTCTTTGCATTTAATGAGAAATCCTTTCCTAAGAAAATTTAATAAAATTTCCAAAGGGAATTCTTCAGCCTTTCCACAAGAAATTGTTCACAATTTGCAGGGATATTGTTTTATGTTCATATCAAATTGTTCGGAATTTTCTGGAAAGAGCACCTAAATTATCTATAAATTCCACGGTAAGCTTTTCCAATTTTTTACGGAAATTTACTCAAAATTTCAACGGAAAATTGTATGGACTTTTTAGAAGAAATCCTCTGGAATTTCAGTTTTGTTTTGGGAATATAAATCGGGAAATTATATGGAAATTTCATTGGTTTTTCGGCATTTCTACGGCAAATTCTGCGGATTTCTGCAAATTTTAATCAGTGTGGAAAGCTGTAGATCAGTGGCGCGGCGTGATACTTATTAAAAAATGACCCATCGCAAAAATGTCGGCGGCGGTATGATGCCATAAACTGTTGGCGGTGGCGCACACCTCTAACCACCGTGTGCTCCTCCGGAAGATCTGGAAGATCCCACAAAAAAAGGCAAATCTGCGAATTTCATCGTAAAGCACCAGGATTTTTCAAATGCATTTGTTTTCATATACTGAGTATGTATTTGATGTTGTGGCCTAAACATGGTTACTATGACGCTATGACCCTCCGGAAGATCCGGAACTTTCTGAAAATGCCAAATTATTAAATATCATTGCAAAGCACCATTTGCGATGACATTATTAAAATGGAAATTATTTCATTTCATTTATTCAAATTAAGGCCAGTGTTGTCTCTGTAATGGTTCTCTAGAAAATCCGTATCATCCATTTCATCGTGAGGACAAGCACAATTTTTCTTATTATGAGTATGGAGCTGGTGTTGTAATGCATACATGGCCCACCTGTGGTGGTTAGCCTTTTATTCATATAAATATTCCGGAGGGCCAGTTGGTGACATGAGTCCCAATACCAACGCCGTACTCAGAATGAACTTACAAATGTTTCTAAAAAAATCGGTGCTTTCAAATGAAGTTCATGAATTTGCCATCTTTATGAATGTTTGATTTTGGATCCCTTAGAAAAGCGAGAAAGGCACTATCACCACTAGGTGGATGATTCTGGCTTTTTAATATAAGTCTGGCACATATTGGGTACGTTACGGCTGCGTTTGCCTTGATTTTGTGTTATGTTGTGCCAAACACGGCTAATATTTTTATCTTTGTATGATGAGTAAAAATATGACTCCGGATTCGTCTAAGACGAATTAAGTACTCTCCATTTAATTCCACCAGGGTGGGTGAACCAATTGTCGCCATACATAAGATTAACTATTTTTTTTTAAATAAGTAAAAGGCGTGTGAGTGAACTTCATATATCAAGCGAAAGGTTTCACTTCCTGCTCCTTAGAACAGCTGTGAAAACCACAATAAAATTTGTTATTATCCTCAAAATTGATTAATCCATAATAGGAACGCATGCACCAGTTGTGGCACTATTCTTAATTTTGGTTCCTTATTTGGCAAATCCCATTGTTTTCTTATGGGATTGGTCAAATAGGGACCACTAGTGCGACAACTGGTGCAAGTGACGTCAAAAATTAAGCAAAATCAATTTTTACAATTATGCTTTGCTTGTTTTGGGGGAGATCAAAGGTTTTATCGTATCATATGAATATGCTTTATCGATATGAACTTGGTTTGCAGTGATTTGATTGGCCATTTGGCATATAAAGCACTAGTGCGACAACTGGTGCTATAGCCACAACTGGTACATTAATTTTCGATATCTTTGCAGATACGTATTTCTATACGAATACGATATCTTCTGCAAAGATATCGAAAATTAATTGGTGGAATTGAATGGAGAGTACTTAATTCGTCTTAGACGGTTGAATATATTCCACTAAAAGAGCTTTATATATTTTTCTGATGACTCCGGATAATCGAGCCATTTTCTCCGGTTAATCGAGTCTCCGGAAAATTGAGTCCGCCCTGTATG
This sequence comes from Armigeres subalbatus, assembly GCF_024139115.2. Lineage (NCBI taxonomy): Eukaryota > Metazoa > Arthropoda > Insecta > Diptera > Culicidae > Armigeres > Armigeres subalbatus. The sequence continues at coordinate 378,333,155 of NC_085141.1, read as the reverse complement.
TTCAAGACTGCTTCAATGTTTTAGTTGAAACGGTTTGATTAACTCCAAACATGTATAAAAATCACTTAAATAAAGTTAGAACCACAAGCAACAGTAAAACAACATAGCTAGCTGATGTCAACAAAAATGTAGAAAATCTCAATCATATCGATAATATCCACATTAAAAAAAGGATGATATTCTGTTGCTAGAAAACTCTTGAGACAAAGCAACGAATAACGCGCCACACCACTATGGGAAAAGGGTGGCCATTAATCGGAAAATTTACTATCTCCAATTTGTCTAATTTATATATCATATGAAAGTATATACCCTAGATAAGAGAATCGAAAAATATTGAAGCGCTGTGTTTATTCAGTCAAAAGATATGGGCTGGTGAAGTGAAAAAAGCTGATAAAAATAAAAAATCATTACTAACTTTGATTTGTATGTTATGAAGTCATTTTTTCTCCAAATATAATGTTTTATATACCATTTCAAAGCTTAAAACTTTAGCTTTCCGATAGATTGGTTTGTTTTGCACGCGAAGTTTAATATCAAAAAGTTGTAGAAGAAAAACTTTAATTATCATAATTCATTGCTATAAAATGGTCTCGTAAACCTAATGTCCTCAAATGTCCCCTGATCTGTAAATCGGGGATCGAAATATAACCCTAGTACCACCTTCTAGTGAGTGATTTGCTTGCGCATATTTGCGCGTTTACGAGAACGCTGCAATCAAAGTTTTCTTGAAAATTGTGGTTTTTAATATCTATACCTCGTTATGATTAGAAAATGAACAACATTATTACTAGAATTATAGTTGTTTGCTATTTGATCCATGCTGTATTGGAAAAAAACTAAAAAGAAAATACCGAAAAAAATTTAAAAAAATATTTTTTTTTTCGTTTGTGACATTTTTTGAAGGGTTAACAATGGCCCTTAAAGGGTTAAAAAAAAGGTTCTTAAATATTCCTGCCCATAAAATACGTTGCATAGAAACAGTTTTCATTGAAAACAAATTTTTGGCCACCCATTTGTATGAGAATTCCCCATAGTGCACACGTCGGCAAATCAGCATTTTGGTATGGACAGTGTGTGGAGGCGCGTAGTACATTGTAGATAATTCCCAATGAGTGTCGTGAAGTCTCAATGTCAATTGATTTTTTTGTCCCGAATGTGAACTTGGCCTAAGCAGAATCAACTGAGTACAGATAGGGGAACTGTTCCGTTTTCCATCTCACTGAACATATATTCATCTCATCGCAAAACAAAGAAATACAGCACCAATCTCGTCGCTTCTTTTTGCTAACACGCGGCTCACTGGTGAGAAAGATCACAAAAATAAGAAACAAACCAAATTCCTTTTCATTCACTATTAATTATATGAGTGTACTTCTACGTGAAGTTAAACGATTTACAGTGATATGGAAATGCTAATATCATCTTCCAAACTTAGACGTACATGTTCATGATAGAATTAGAGCGAAAGTATAGAATTCCGTTAGGATACGGCAGGCATGAAGAATGTTTTATAGAAGTCAATTTGAAAGTGTGCGGAGGGCAATATTTGTGATGGTATAAATCATGGTCATATTAGAAATTTAGCGATGTAGGAATTGAGACGGGTGTGACAAGATATGTTCAACGCCGTAGCGTGCGGTTGGCCAGGTTGGCTTGTAGGGGGCGCCGAAATCCAGAAATACGCTATGCGAAGTAGAACACTGTTATTAGTTGAAAGTACAATTAATATTTGTGATTAATAGCAAAGCTTCTACACCAAATGCCTATGGAAGAAAAGTTTTTAGTGATCTAAAATTCGAGAGCAAAAATAGAATATTTTTTCATTTCCACTTCAGCATGGCAGGTTTTGTTTTTCGGCTTGATCGCTAGTTTTTTTGGAAATCATAAAGTTTGATACGCGAATTGGATAAGTTCCATTTTTTGCCACTGTTATGGTCATTGAGAAGCTTCAAGAGCCTTAAAGTTTATCATCAGTAAGGACAAATTACTCTCAAATTAATAAGTTTGGTAAGTTTCAACCGGGTGTCTAAGTTCTTTAGAGTCCTCTTGCTTCAAAGATTAATTCCGAGAAGTAGTAGTATGGATGTTGTGTAGTTTTGTGATACATTTTCCTGTTTTATTCAGAGAAGTTCGACTTTGACTGTTTTTCACTAAAGGCATACAAGGCCTTAAAACGTTGAACGTTGACGTTTTGGTTGAATAGTAATTAATCTAAGGACAGCAACTAAATCTAGGAACTTTTTTCAAATGGGCGTAATTGACCCTGACCTTGATTTTTGGAACGGCGATTGCACTCTTAATTCAAGTTATTTTGGTCAACTAATGTACCCAACAGATAAAATAGAATGCAATCTATCAGGTAGAAACGAAACATGCTGAATAGAGAGAATAGGAGTCGTTTCAAATTTCAAGGTCAAATACAGTAACGCCTATTTGAAAAAAAAGTTCCTATAAATGCTTGCTCCATTAAAATTGTTAGTAGGGCATTCATTATTTTGAGAAAAATATCCTTAATTACTATCTGTCTAGTTTAGGGTTTGACTTTTTTACCCTCTTGCTTCTGATGGTGATTCAGACCATCGACCCAACCATCTCAGAGTTGGATTTCATTGTCAAGAAGTGATCCAAACGAACAACCATAGTTGCATTTTTATCGAACCTAATATAATATTACAAACCATCGTAGACCAAATTTTCACATTTTCAAACCCCCGTCTGCCCCCTAGTAGACTTTCGCAGACTTTCCGAAACACCTTCCACGCTCTTGAAGTCTAGACTTTTTCAAATTTAACAAAATATCATATAGGTATGTTGTGCATTTCGAAATAATATAAAGATCAATCACATGTTAGGTATTCAATTATAAAAAACCATTTTAGTATAAAAACATTACAACAAAAGTCAAATTTCGAACACAATAAAACCCAACAAAATAAAAATTAATTTAAGACTCGACCAAGTTTAATCTAATGAAGTTCCATTAGTGGATTCGATTCCTCATAGAAGCGTGCATCACCACTACCGTTATTTTTGTATCGGCGGGTCACTGATTCTGAAATTCTGAATCATTCTTTGAAATCTATCGAATTTTAGAATTTTAGCGGACATTCAGAAATTATTTCCCGTTGAATTTTATAATAGCTCCTCACGGATTTTTTTTTTTTAATTTCCCTTACAAATTTTGAGAAATTTTCTGTGGATAATCCAAAATAATGAATTTTATAATAGCTCCTCATGGACTTTTTTTTTTAAATTTCCCTTACAAATTTTGAGAAATTTTCTGTGGATAATCCAAAGAATTTCCCATTGAAAATTTCGGTGAATATCTTGTGGAAATTTTGGATAAATGTCCATGAAAACTACAAAAGCTTTCCTGTGAAAATCGTGGAGATTTTTTTCTATTGGGAACTCTAAGAATTATTGGTGGGAAATTGAAATAATTTCCCGAGGAAATTTTCAACAGTTGTTTCAGGAATTCCGAAGAAATTCCATTAGCAATCCCGAAGAAATGTCCGTTGAAGTTCCGAAGAATTTCCCGTCAATGTACAAAGAATGTACTCGCGGTAATTCCAAAGAAGAATTTCTCAAAGACTTTGCGGAAAATGTTGAACGGAAATTCCGAAGGGTTTCTTGCGGAAATTTCGAAGAACTCCCCGCTTAGCTCTATGTCTTATGACGATACGACTTTTTGCAGTCCTGATCCACATAGACTTTCAGATACCAAGTTCATGTACACCGCTGGATATTGACTCATGACTTTTATGTGAAACTTTTTAAAAACACTAAGCCCTTCAATTTTGCATCCTGTGAGATTCAAATTGCTCTCTATGTAAAATATTGCAAATATAAATTTTCTTAGTAAGAATGGAGCGCCAAATGAGGTTTCGCCAAGGGCGCTGAAAGACCACGCCACACTATGGGGGATCCCCATACAAGCGAGCGGTCAAAAATAAAATTGGACTTTTAAAGTGATTTTCCACTTAGTTTTAGCTGTGTATGGTCGAAATAGCATGAATATACAATTTCCAACCCCCTTTGGGGATCGTCTATGAATTACGTAATTATTTTTCATAGGTTCGATTAACGTGACAAAGCAAACCTATTTGGGAAGTTGAAATTTCGTGCGTTTTCTTAAGGAGAAGGAAGGGGCTGTACAAAAACTAAGTGCAGCAATTTATGGAGATTATAGCGGCGATCATGTTAAATGACATTAATTTCATGACATTCCGGAATATTTTGTTGTACTCACTCTCATGCCTCTCACGTTGTATTTAGAACAATTAGTTTGACAAAGTACTCGGATCTGAAGGATCATAAAGCATTAAATGTTAATCAAATAATCAGAATTGAAAATAACTTTTGAAAAAGGGTATTAGCAAATTAGAAATCGCAATCCCATGACATTTTTACGTGTACAAGTTATTCAAAAATGAGATTAATATATTCTCAAAAAATGTGGACATTCATTGTGGAATGTAAGAATGCTCCATTCTTCCGAAAAGCAAAATTCTTTTAATTTAAATAACAACACTATTTGAATTACTTTTGATTTGTTTTCATGATTTCTACAAGTTATATACAGCATCATTCTTTTTCTGTGTCAAGGTTTAAGTCTTCAATGATATTTTCTTCAATTCCATCAACGATGGAAGATGAGATAAATTCATCTAAAGTATTAGAAGATAAAGAACTTTTGAAAATCTTCAAATATTACAAAATTACGCATGGCATAAGAATAACTAAGTGAAAAATTTTTTCCAACGTCTCCTCGTTATCCAAATCGAGCTTAAAATGGATCTGATTCATGTAAGGCACGAAGGAAAATGTCAACATTTGCCTCTCTTGATCATTTTCTTGCATTATGAGTTCTAAATTTCTTCAACTGTTTATATTGACTTTCCGCTGGTTGTTCAGCCAGTGAACCTCAAAGTGTAGATGAGTGAATAAATATTTCCCTACCATTAGCCAGACATTCATGAACACTAGCAGGAATTTCATACGCTCCGTTCTAACTAAGATATTGTTCGTCTTTACTTTTGCAATAAACATGTCAGGAATTATTGATTCCAGGAGATTTATAAATATTTACATATTATGAAATCTCATATTTAGTTCTCCATCAGTAGCTAATGAATAGCTCAGAAAATTAGGTTTAGAGAATGACTCAAACCACTCAAGCCCCAAACGCATTTCAGCGGAATGGCGACGGAAACGGTAAAATTTGACAGGAAATATATGAGCGAACTGTTAAATCCTTCCGTTACCGTTGTGCTGCATTGCATTGGGGGTTTTATTCATTTACTCCTTTGAAAAGTTAATTAAATGAGCTCAAATGGTTATAAATAAAGTCGAAGTTATTACCAATAAATGTATTTTGACCATACCCTTTGAGCGCATAGTTCAGTCTGACCCATTTTCAATAGGAAACGATGGGACTAGATTTCCCGTCGAATGAAACTTGTTGCGAGAAAATCGGACACAAATAAGTGTCTAAATGGCGATTGCGTTCTTTTGCGCACATACATACAGACGCGCATGCACACACATACAGACATCACCTCAATTCTTCGCGCTGAGTTAGTTGATATATACCACTAGGGGTCTCCGGGCCTTCTATCAAACATTCGTTTTTGGAATGAGCATTAACCTTGGAGTACGAGAGAGGCAAAACACGGTAAAAAACAAATGAAAAAATCAGAGTGACTTAACTCTGTTAATTGCAAATACTGGCAAGAAATTCTTTCAGGACATTTTAGTCGAAGCTTTGTCCTTGATGTGTATCATAAAAGAACCCGGGGATTCCTGAGGAAAAAAGTTCTTCACTATCAAAGTTGAAAATAGCGTCGTTTTGGAAAAAATATTGCTTCCGCATTTTTCAATTTTTTTCACAGTGTAACCATTAGTTTTTGCACACCATTTAAAAGCTTATACAATAACCTTTGTAATGATGTATTAACATTGAAGAAAAAACATTTAAAAAATATTTCAATAAATAGTTGAAAATAAAATATTTTTCAGAAAATTTGCTAACTTTTTACCCATTTCTGACTTTGCCACCTTATATCTTTGGAACTAGTGCACCTAGAGACTTCAAATTCAGAATTTCTCTTAATTAGAGTATTGACAATGGAGAGAAAATATTTTAAAATAATTCGGAAGACATGACATTTTCGATTAATGACCGCCCGAAATCCTATAGTGCGCCACGGCTCTGGATATGTTGATTGAATAAGGGGGCATATACATTAGCTATGAGTACCAGATGCGAAAGTGACAGATGAACGATATGAGCCTTCAGTTTTGTGATGTATTTGTGTAAGTTGGTTGCGAATCGAGCAGCAGCTGCTGATTCGTTCAGCCATCCCCGCCGGACACGACAGGTATATGAGCAAATCAAACCACCTTCCTTTTGCCAGTGGAGATATATCAGCTTCCACACTGATATTCTTCCCTCCCCCTTCATGCGGGAGTTTGTAAATCCTTTTCATTGCTTTGTTTTTGATGGGATGGAAATAGGAGCTATGGCATGAAGTGCCGAACCATTCTCCTATCTCAATTGAGTAGCCTCTGTCTATTCAATTGACAGCAGGAGACGTATTCATTCGATTTACTTTTGGTGTATATTATGTCATTTCGAAAACTTGCCGCAAAACAAATTTTTGGAGCGACATATACCATAATAGGCACAAACATCAATTCAACATCAATAATACATATTTAATTCGAAATATATTTTCCCTTTAATTTTCCATTTTTCGCCCACCAGTCTTTCGAATGACCCATCATTCAATTGAATCTTTAATTGACAGGAAAAAAAACTATCGACACTTGTATAAACATCAATTTTCATTGTAAACAATTGACGTCACTGCTATCGCTGCTCGGGACGAAGCAAACCAACGCTTTACGATTTAGAACGGCCTTCTTTTGCACTCGTCCATACTGCGATAGCAATTACGTCACTTTTGAACTGTCATTTTCTTTACGAGCCTACCTTGATTCTGTATACCGTGATCAAGTGAAGCAGCATGGAAAACGATAGGGGCAAAAATGGCTGACTCGATTTACTATTTAGCGTTCAAATGAATGAACAAGGAATTACTATTTAGCGTTCAAATAAATGAAACGAAAATATTAGATGTTTCGTCAAAATGTGGAAAATTTAGGATTTTCCTGCCTTCCTATCTATTATTTTGACATTTTAGTTTAACTTTGTTATGGCCACCTTAAACACGGTGATACGAAGAAGGCGTAACGGGGCCTCTTCCTCTGAGAATGCGTTTTTCCCAAAGCTCGTTACTGTCGATGAAAGAAACCGAAAATAGGAAAGGCAGAACAGTACAGTATGCACCTTCAAGCTTTTTTCTATGTTCTCATCAATATAAACCAGTAAACCGAGCCATTTCAACGTGCAGATGCAAAATTTATAAAACTACAGTAAAACCTCCATGAGTCGATATTGAAGGGACCATCGACTCAAGGAAATATCGAGATGTGGAATACACAAACCTTGTGATGCTGTTTGAAGGGACCATCGTAGTAACCCAGAAAATATTTTTTAATATGGAATAATTTGCTTCTATGAGTCGATATCGAGTCATAGAACATCGACTCATGGAGGTTTAACTGTAGTCATATTTCACAATGATCTCCTGCTCAAAACATTAAGGTTTTAATCTGTTTCTAACTCATTTAAAATATGTTTAAAAAATAGGCCAAGGGCGAAACGCTTGATGATGTAAAATGACTCGATTGCTTGATAAATTGATGGTGAACGCATGGTTGTTTGTTTATGTTAGCAGATTGAATGAAAATCTTACGGGTGAGGTAAAATATGTAATAGCAGATCATTAAATTTCAGTGAAAATAAAAGGGTTATGCTTAATCTACTCGTTGCAGCTCAATAATGAATAGCTAATACTGAATATAAGGATTTCACGAGTAATGTTGTGTATTGGGCCATTTTTTCGTTATTGAGAGTCAGCTTGTGCTTCAAAGTGTAGCCTTATGGGCAGTGTTGTAAAATGTCATTTGCATTCGTTTGTATAATTTTCCCAGAACTTGTTTCAGAAGGTAGCTATCAATTCATGTTGTATGACGAACTTATAGCGGTTAAATGGGCCTACAACTTTGTCTAACGAGACTTTGCTGTAAATATGTAATCTGGGGCGTGGGAGGCAAAATGTCATTCAAATGACATTATGTCAAATGACACGTGACATTTTGGAGAGTTTTCACTCTCCAGCCTTTGATGTTATACTTAGAGCAATGTACCCTTGGACAAAAATATAACCCTACTCAAGCGTTATGAGTACATTCAAAATTATGGAAGAAAATTTGCTTCTAAAGAAAGTTATGAGCAAATTAGTCAAATGACATGCAGATGACATTTTACAAGCCTGCTTATGGGACTCCTCCTTGTCGTCGAGTTTGGGGGCATCGAGTAAAAACTCGGTCGTATGGCCTATCCCCATGGCAATCATGCAGTGAACTTTGATGGACAAATACTGCTTGGTGGAAATTACGTTAGTAAGGCCGGAACAAATATTATTTGCATGATTTCATGCAAATCTTAGGTTTTAACTATATACATCTTAAAAGAAAAACAGTCAGAAGTTGGAATATTAGCAAACAATAGCATTTAGTTGTTTTTAGTTCCACATCAAGTACCCTTCAATAACACATAACCTCAATGTCTGTTTCAGACCGCGGGCATCCTGGGCAACTTTGCCGTCAACATCATGTCGTTGCTGTACTTCCTGCAGGTGTTCATCGACGATAAGCACACTTCGGCGGCCCTGTGGACGGTATCACTGATATCGCCGACGGGTTTTGCCCTCGCCATGGATAAAATCCTGGTGCTGGACATTTCCGGCCAGGGCGTAACACTGAACAACCTGTGGACCGGGCCCGGCATCCCAATCGGTGGGTCCATTCTGATGCTGGTGGTGGACATTCTTCTGTACGCCGCATTGGCATTCTACTTCGATTGTGTGATACCATCGGATCATGGTACCAAGCAGCGGCCCTGTTTCTGTCTCAGTCGCCACTACTGGTGCAAGAAGAAAGTGCCAAAAGTGCCACTGCTGAACGGTGAGTCGGCCAACTCGTTCAACAATATGGACGAACAGACGCGTGATATCGAGCCGGTCTCGCGCGAGATGCGAGGCAAGGAGGCCATTCGGATAGTGGATTTGTACAAGACGTTTCACTCGTGTCGGAAGCCGCCGGTTAATGCGGTTAATGGGATCAATTTGACGATCTACGAAGGACAGATTACGGCCATTTTGGGACACAATGGAGCCGGGAAGAGTACGCTGTTCAATATTTTGACTGGACTGACGTCACCTACTTCGGGCACGGTGTACATATTTGGATATGACGTTCGGGACCCAAATGACATGACCATGATCCGGAGAATGACGGGAGTGTGTCCGCAGCATGACATTCTGTTCGAGACGTTGACGCCGAAGGAGCATTTGTATTTCTTCGCAGCGGTGCGAGGAATTGCGCCTAATTTGATTGACAGTGAAGTTAAGAAGACACTGAGGGATATTGACTTGTTCGATTCGGCTGAAACTCGGGTGAAATATTTGAGTGGTGGCCAGAAACGGAAGCTGTCCGTGGGGATCGCAATAATTGGTGATCCGAAGATTATTATCTTGGACGAACCAACTGCAGGGGTGGATCCATATTCCAGAAGACATATGTGGTCCATATTGCAGAACAGAAAGCATGGAAAAGTAATCTTGTTGACAACGCATTTCATGGATGAGGCAGATATTTTAGCGGAGAGAAAGGCCGTGGTATCGAGAGGTCGGCTGAGGTGTTGTGGATCGTCACTGTTTCTGAAGAACAAATTCGGAATTGGGTATCATTTAACACTGGTGCTTGATTCGAATGCATGTGAGGTAGCGATTACGAAGTTAGTGAACGATCACGTCCCGAAAGCAGAGAAAGCTAGACGACACGGTCGAGAACTGAGCTACATTCTGCCACACGATGCTGTGAACTCGTTCGTTTCGTTGTTTGACGATATCGAAAGTGAAATTAAAACAAAGCATATGAAATTGGGCATTTGCTCGTACGGAGTATCGATGACTACCTTGGAGGAAGTGTTCCTGCACTTGGAAACTCAACGAGAAGAAGAGCAGAAAGTGGAAACCGAAGATGAAGAGGAACAAGACAGTGGCTATGCAGTGGATAGTTTAAGCCGGAAGGTGATGAAGAATCGAGCGTTGCCTAGAAGTTTGTCACTACAAGAACGGAGTAATAGCTATCAATCGCTGAAGAATGACACTAAAAATTTGCTGGAGGAACAAAATCTCGAGAATAAGACTTCGCTTCCGGACAATGGACTGGATTTTGATACAATCATACCCATCAATGGACTGACGACTAACGAAGTTGAGGTTGTGCAGAGTGTGAAAATTTCGACGGGCACATCGCCAAATCTAAAGGTACAGAGGAAACGGCACAGTAGGTCTCGTAACGGGGTGAGCAAGAGCACTAAGAGCGTTTACGAAGGTCCCGCCAATAATTCGTCATCGGTTGTGAAGCTGAATAGTCAAAACAAGACCAACTGGATGGATCTGGAGGACATCGTGCTGGAACCGTCTTGTATGAACACCATTGTAGCGTTACTTAAACTTAGGATTACAATACTATTTCGTGACATTCAGCGTCTCTATCTGTTAATCATATTACCCCTAGCATTTACGGCATTAGGTTTGTACTTGAACTCAATCCAAGTCATTTCGCCGGTGATGCGTTCAATACTCCTAGATAATACAACGTACGGCAGCAATATTACAAAGATAGCGGTACATGATAATACAAATAGACTGTTTTTGCAACACAACCTCTACCATCACCACATGCAGCAGCAACAGCTGCAACAATCCCATCTGCTGCAACAGCAGTCATCTCCATCGCCGTTACTGCTCCACCAGAAGCATCATCAACATCAGCACAACGTCCAGCAGCAATCCAAAGAATCATCATATCTCTATCACCGTTTCATTGCCGAACTGAAGCAATCGTCGAACGTTACCGAGGAATACAATGGCAACTTCTCGTTGCTTCTAGACATTGCGCCTCACATGGCCGCGTTCAACATCAACTCAATATCATGGACGAATGTGTCAATAACTACCTTGTACAATGATACTACTCAGCATAGTCTACCAGTAATATTAAACCTAATTAGTAATAGTTTGTTGCGCTTGTTCGCCGAGCACAGTCAACCATCCTCGATTGCACCTCCCGCCACGATATCGCCCGAATCGATCCTGGACATCGAACTCCACTCGCACCCATTCCAGCAGACAACGCAGCCGCAGGAGTTCAACATCGGAACCTTCTCGTCGGCGCTGTTCGTTGGCATGATCTTCGTTCTGATTCCGGTTTCGCTGGCCGTCGATATGGTGTACGACCGAGAGATGAAGGCCCGCAATCAGCTGCGTGTCAACGGGCTTTCCTCGTCGCTCTACCTGTCGGCGTACTTCATCGTGCTGTCCGTGCTGATGATACTGATCTGTGCCGCCCTGCTGGGACTGGTCTATCTGTTTGACATTCCCTCGTTCCGACAGGTAATTGTAATTCTTTAATTCAACAATCTATCGTATCTAATTGAAATTATTTTGTTTGTTGTAGCCACCGGCACTTATAACTCTAGGGCTGTTGGTGTTCCTTTACTCACCGGCGGGTATTCTGTGTTCCACGTGCTTTTCCTACTTTTTCGATCGAACCGACTCAGCGCAGTCCATTCTGCCGAATATTCTAACCTTCGTCGGACTGATACCTTTTATATTAGTAGTGTTCTTAGATATGTTAGGAATTGGTGAGTATTGTCTGCGAAATCGAGACCCATTTCAGAATGTCTAAGAATGATTATTTTTCCAACTCATGCAGAGGTGAAAGCAGCATTTGCCTTACATTTTGTGTTTTCGCTAATCAACCCGATGTACATTCCGTACGCCACGGTGTACTTCGTCGATCGGGTCTACATTGCCTGCCGGCTGAGCTCGGCTTGTGCGGAACTTTCGATGGCCCACTATATGACGGAGGAGATGATTGTGATGGTCTGCGGGTGTCTGTTGCACATTCCGATTTGGGCGTTCTGCCTACGGATATCGGACGTTATGAAAAGTGGCGGACGGTTGCGAGATTTGTTTCACCACACTACGGTAAGAGTTGAATAAGTTCCGGTTTGTGCTGGGCTAAAATTTTCAAATTTCAGAGCGAAGAAGATGTTATGACGGAAGATCAATGCATCGGAGAGCACGAGGATGAAGATGTGCGGAATGAGCGCTCTAAAATATTCCGGTTGACTACTCAAGATCAAACAGGACAAACTCCACCAGTTGTTCTGGTGAAGGTCTGTTACAATTGTCTGTGAAAATAAAGTCATTTTGTGAAAACGTGATACGCTTTTTCAGAGTCTACGGAAGGAGTTCTCCCAGGATTCGCTCTGTGGGAACTGCTGCTGCTGCTCAGATGACGAACCACCACGGAAAAAGGTTTCCGTGCGTAGTTTGTCCTTTGCCGTAGATGCCGGAGAAGTTCTGGGTCTGTTGGGGCACAACGGGGCTGGTAAGACGACGACCATGAAAATCATGACAGGAGAGACGGTGCCAACGAGAGGAACCGTACAAGTGGCCGGTCACAGCATTACCATCAATCAGGATGATGCTTTCAAGACGCTAGGGTACTGCCCACAGCATGACGCCCTGTGGAAGAACATCACGGTTCGGGAGCACCTCGAGCTGTACGCTCGCATCCGAGGAGTGGCGAGAAAGGACATGAACCGCTTGATAACTACCTATTTGAAGGGTCTGCACATAAGCGAGCATGCCAACAAGCAAACGCAACACTGTTCCGGTGGAACCCGTCGAAAACTTAGCTATGCAATGGCTATGGTCGGTTCGCCGAAGGTAGTCTTGCTGGACGAACCATCCACCGGTATGGATCCCAAATCAAAACGATTCCTGTGGGATACCATTCTCGCTAGCTTCCATGGAAAACGCTGTGCCATGCTGACGACGCATTCCATGGAGGAAGCGGATGCGCTGTGTTCGCGTGTAGGAATTATGGTTAAAGGAGAATTGAGGTACGTTTGGTCGGTCTATTAATCATACACGACTTGGGTATTCAATAGATTTTATTTTTCAGATGCCTCGGTTCGACGCAGCATTTGAAGAACCTTTACGGGGCAGGTTATACGCTTGAGATCAAACTGAAGCACATCGAAAGCGTATACAGCGAGACACCGATCGAGAGTCAGCCGAGTAGCAGTCAGGAGCAGCTGCAGCTGGATCAGAACAGTTCGGAGCACATCGGACCGGTACCGGTCATTAACAACTGCATCGACAATCGATCGATGGCGTTGCGTAACTTTGTGACTGATCTGTTCCCTAGTGCCACCCTGGAGGAAAGCTTTGCCGATCGCTTGGTGTACTCGGTACCCCAGCAGGCGGTCAGTTCTTTGGCCGAGTGCTTCTCGCGGCTTGAGAAAGGTGAGTTCGTGAATGCTAAGTAAACCCCTAAATTACACCTTTTTCCTTTTTTTAATGCAGCCAAAATGGAACTTGACATCGAGGAATACTCGTTCAGCCAAACCACCCTGGAGCAGGTGTTCCTCAAGTTTGCCCATTACGACGAGGAAACATCCAACGGACAGTAACATAGTTCATCGCATGATGAACGTGTTTTCTCTTAGTATAGTCCAAAGCAGCAGTTTTGTTTATAGTGATAGTCATTAGCAAAAGTGCGGTGCGTGAAAGGGAGCGACGAGCGGGTGAGGCTTCTATGTATCGGATGTGGAAAAGTGTAAGAAAATGAACCTAATTGCTGATTAATAATTATCTAGTCGATAGGTAAGTTTAATTGAGAAGCAAACCCAAAGAGGTAATTATTTAATAATTGAATTCTGAAGGTATCTTAAAAAGACAGACAACAAACGACGAAAAATGTGAGCAGCGCTAAATTGATTAACCCTTAATATAAATTAATTATAAATTATTACAATAAAGTGAAACTACAATAAGACAACCAAAACAACAAACCAAAAAGTACTAAAAACAGCGAACGCGCATCAAATGACAAACCCAGATAAAACACCCACGATAAACGGTTGCGACGATGATGTGGAAGGAAGTATTGATAGATATAAAATAGCGGTTTATGAGAGGAACAGTTTAGAGTGAAAAGAACGTGATCTATTCCAAAAAAAACGACACATAAAACAATTATGAAATTTGTTTTGCATCTGTGATTTATTACGATCAGTAAACCCAAAAAGTATGGAAGGTGATTTATTCCAAAATTAAAAAAAGAAAATCATTGAAAATTAGGAAGAAAACAACAAAAACGAAGAAAAAAACGTGGTTCAAATAAAAATGTAAAAATATTTTTATTTTTTTTTATTTTCATAGATGAGTAAAGAAAATCAAAGCTGATGATATTAAGTTCTATTCTTTTCAGATATTGATGGTGGAATGCCTGTAAAAAAGAGGATATTCTATAAAGGTTGTTTATTAAACGGAGTTTTCTCCACATCAATTGATTTCGGCGCATGGGATTTTTTTTTCATTTCAGATTTACGCCAGCTATTTTCGCCTGCATTGTACTCACTTATCGTACAAGCTCGAAAACCATCAGCTAAAAGCAATACTTGAGAGTTTTCTCACTATGGAAACCGCATTCTGATTAATCGTTCGCCTAATTTTGAAGCAGGACTCACGCCTTTCTTTTTGACGTAGGACTACGTCTTTCTTTACTATACTGGATGTCATTTAGATTTTTGGAAATCGAAAGCGTTACGCTGAAAGGGAATATTTCTAACGTTACTAGCGCCTTTATCTTTCGATGGATTTTAAACTAAAGATTTATACATATATCAATCGGCTCGGACACTCTCCAGCAATTCGCCTATTTAATTGAAACTTAAGAATATTAACGATAAGCTATTGAAAATTTCAATTTTTGCAAAGCTAGCAAACATTTCATATGTAACCAATCCCGTCCATTCCTAACACGGATATCAGAATGCGGTATGTCACGGGCCTTCGGGTCCATCGCAAGATTTTCTTTCTATATCAAAGCAACAGTGCCTGCCGTGTGCGAGTCGAGCTCATTCCAGTTCGAGACAGCAGCGTGTTTCTTCCAAGCGTTTTTTCTCGTTCGTTCGCTGTTTACGTTTTCGCTTCGTCGCGTTGGCGTTATTTTCTCCCGGGCCCATCATGGGAGACTCAGTGGCCGATTCGGTCGCGGGAAAAGTGCCTAAGCGCACTGCTCTTGAAGGCGCGGGAAACCCCTCCAAGCAGCTTTTCCAGTGCGACGTGTTCTCGCCGTTGCCGCTTGATGACGCCGGCAATCCGCCGAAAAAGAGGAAGAAGCAGCAATCGCAGCTGCCGCAGGTGCAACCGGAGCGGAAGGAGAAGTGCCCGCCCGTGTTTGTGAAGGGCGATCCACCGGATTTGCGGCCGAAAATCCGCCAGCTTATTGCAAAGGGCCTCAAGTGCACGTTCCGGCTTTGCAGCGAGGGAGTCAAGGTGATGCCTGCTAATCAAGATCACCACAAATCTATCGTGGAGTTCCTACAGGTCCACAAGTATGAGTTTTACACTCATGACCTCCCCGGCACGAAGCCGCTCAAGGCTTTGCTGCGAGGGCTCCACGTTCAAGGATCTGAAGCTGGTCGGAGTAATTAACTACACCGTCGTCGGCTGGGAGAGATACCGGGCCGTGCACCGTTACGTGACACAGTGCACCAAATGCTACAACTTCAGGCATAGCACCCGGAATTGCCACATGGCCGCGCGCTGCAACAAGTGTGGCGAACTGCACCCGACGGATGAGTGCGACAAGATGGAGGAGGCCGATCCAAAGTGCGCCAACTGTGGCAATAAACATCGGGCCACTACGAAAGGCTGTCCGAAAAGCGCGGAGTTCCTGGAAATCCGAAAGAAAGCATCCAACAAAGCCCATCCGAAGAGGAACCGTGTTCCAGTGATCGACGAGGTGAACCTTCCTGGCTCCCCGACGAGTGGTAGGTACAAGTACTTCCACCGTTGCATCCACACAAGCGACTGGTTGCAGCAGCATCATCACCAGCACCACCAGCTCCATCCTCCAGCGATTGGCCCCGCTTCCTCCTCCTGGATTCCGTCGGCAGCCAGAGAATCAAACTGACCCTCCGGAAGAAATGCTCCGCTCTACACTCCGAGCAGCTGATGCCGATCTTTGCACAGCTTGCCACTCGACTGCGCGGCTGCAAAACCCGTTTCGACCAGGTCTTCACTTTTGGCATGTTCATTATTGTAAATGGCTGCTAGGGTGGTCCTGGTCAACTGGCACCCTTGCTCGCTCAAGAGCAAAAGCATCGAACTGGCTGATTTCCTCGAGGAAAAGGAGATCAACGTGGCGTTCATCACTGAAACGCACCTTAAACCACATCCCGAACTTCCGCATCGTGCGACTCGATCGGCCGTCCAGAGGAGGTGGTGTGGCCATCGCACTCCGATACAACAACTGTCGTCTGCTGCCAAGTTTTCAGCTGAACATCATCGAGGCCATCGGTGTCGAAGTGACTACTTCCCAAGCAGCACACCTGTTGCACAAAAGTTTTTGTGACCCATATGCAACCAAATTTAGTCACATATGAGTTGCTGCAACCAAATCCGTCTGGATTGTGCTGCTAGGGTTCCGTCGGCACAATCACGCTCATCGCGGCGTACTGCCCAACCCGACCAGTTAGTCATAACAAAATTGTATCGCAATTATATCAATATGTGTTACAAATAACAAAACTTGCAATAATTTTGTTGTAAACTCTCTGTCAATGATGGAGGGAAAACAATTTCATGATCGTCATAACATGATTATAACATACACCCAGGTTTTTTTTACACGGTTTGGTTTTGGTCGTTTAAGACCTTCAGCGTCAATGAAGCAATGAGTTAACCCCACGAAAAAATTCACAAAAAATCAAAGAAAATTCAGGGGGTATTTAAAAAGCTGTGAAAGTTCAGGTTAACCGAGAAATTAATGAATTCCAACCGCGTAAAAAAACCTGGGTGTAATGTGTTATTTTTATTTTGACCGAAATAAAAATTGCCTACATTTTTGGTAGATAAGTAGGAATGAATTATTGGCAGTGGCTGATTTTCTACTCGCCGCTTCCACATCCAGGCGCTATCGTATATGCGCAAAATAGCCAGCATGAGTTAACCGCCAGAAATTTGTATGGCGAAAGGCATCTAAGGTTCGATTTCTCAAAATAAAGAACTTTTCATGAAAAACTATTTGGTACCGGTTATGGATGAAGGTGTCCGCTACTACGCCTACCAAATATTTTTTCGATGAAGGCGCTTAATTTTGAGAAATCGAACCTTAGATGCCTTTCGCCATACTGATTTCAGAAAGTTAACTCCTAGTGTGCCGCTGTAATTACGCTCAAAGCAGGTGATTCATTGGAAAAAAAACGAAGGTACCACCTTTAGTATAACTTTAACCTACATTCATAGTTGAACCAGCTGGACAAAGTTAATTGCCTACATTATGGATAATCATAATCTTTTCAATAACATAATTTGTTATAGTATAAGCTATTTCCACCACTTTTTATGTAACACATCGAGTTGTATTTTTGTTCGATTAATTACATCCCGAGTAGATGAAAATAGCTCAATAATATCAAATGTTGATAAGATAGCAAAATGAGATATGGACATGATTGATGTAAGAGATAAAAGATCAGACGATAATATCAATATTTTGCATAGAAATATCATGAGAAGATCAAGTTACGCTATTTGTAATAAGTGATCAATATCATGTGTCATTAGTTTGTTCTTATCCATAGCATACCTTGGTATTAAAATGATATTTTGGTGCAAATTTGTTATATTGTTGCCTGTTCCTTTATCTCTTATATCAAACAAGTCCATATCATGTTTTGTTATGCTGTTCATGGCTTCTGCCCGGGATATTCTTTCTTCTATATATAAAACAAAGTTGGCATTTGTACGACCGCGCATCACTCAAGAATAGACAACCCAATTTTTGCTAATCTATATCCCTTTTCTTCTTCTATTTACGAGGAAAAATGTTACGATGAAATGGAATACTTTAAAGATCAATGCCCAATCTTTTCGTTGAAATGGTTTTTCGTACAATTGTGCATGATTTTTTTTTTCAATTTTGATCATCTATATATATATAACAAAGTTGGCATTTGTACGACCGCACATGACTCCAGAGACATAGAATACACTCCAAATAATCTAAACGTTGTTTCCACCTGAATTTTCAGGTACATTTTACGTGCACACGTAGCTGCAAATGCTTCAGAAAATTCAGGTGAAACTTACGTGTCCGGTGAATTCTATCCAAAACTCAGGTAGAACTTACCTGATTTTCACGTAGAACGTATTTTTTCAGGTGGAAAGAACGTGCAGATTTTTTTGGGTGTAGACAACCCAATTTTTGTTAATATTGAAAAATATTGACAATCGAAATAAAATCTCTCCGATGAAATGGTTTTGTCGTGCATTTTGAATGATAATTTCAAATCATGTCATTTAAGTTGACATTATCATCAGATAACGGAAAGATCGATTTTTGTTAATTTTGGTTTGGCTACTAAATTATTTCGAAAAGTGTCATGATAAAATAATGTCAAAAAAAAGGAAACATTATTTTGAAAAACCGGATTGTTTTTTAGATAAATTGTGTACGTAAAAAAATATATCAGCAAATTGATCAGTTTTGGGCGAGACAAAGTTCGCCGGGTCAGTTAGTTTAGTAATATTTTTGTTAAAACTAGAAGAGATTTTGTTACAAACTTTATTATTTTAACTAATAATGGTACATGTTTTATAACAACCGCTGTTATAAAAAACTGCTGTAACAGAATAACAAATTCAGATATAAATCTGTTACTATCTACTGGTCGGGAACTCAAGCTAAAGCCGGCAATGGTTTATCTGTCGCCCTTCGAAGGAACATCGTCAAGCTAACGTGGAGACAAGGGCAGTACATCATTGCCGGCGACCTGAATGCCAAACATCAAGCCTGGGGCAACAGTCGCGGCAATCGGAACGGCACCATCTGGAGCAACGACATGGAGAAAGGCCACTACACGTTCTTGAGCCCGGAATTCCCCCACTCGGCTGAGTCGGTCGGGTATCCACGCAACCCTCGACCTATACATAACCAACATGAACGATTACGTCTCGCAGCCGGAGCTCAGCTCGGATCACTATCCGGTGGTGGCAGAAGTGGGCTCCTCGGTCAATCGGCACCAGCAGTTACGGCGAAATTACCATCGAGTGAACTGGCAGTGGAGCCAGCAATGCGTCGACAACACCATCGATTACGAGGAGGTGCGTCCGGAAACGCCGGAAACTATCGACAGCCAGCTGTGCGCCATCGAAGAGGCAATCTCGGTGGCCAGAGAGCAGCATGTCCCGACGGCTCGGCAGGTAAGCAACTCCTTAAACATCGATACACTCACCAAAGATTTGATTCGATTGCGGAATGTCATTCGTAGGCAGTTTCAGCGTACTGGACTACCTGAGTTTAAGGCACGCTGCAATCGAATCACAAAAATTGTCAAGGTCAGAATGGTGGACCTCAAAAATAACGACTTCTCGAATAAGATCCGCACTCTCTCAGATTATGCTAAGCCGTTCTGGAAAATGACCAAAATACTAAAATCCAAGCCTCGGCCCAATCCACCTTTGATCCCACTAGACAATAATGGCTCTAAGGATAGCTTGATAACTCCTGCAGAGAAGGTCGCTGAAGTAGGTCGTCACTTCGTCAGCTCACACAATCTTGGGCAGAACATCGTCAGTCCACACGAAGCAGCCGTCAACGAGCATGCTAACAACATCCATTTGATTCCCAACGACTTCTCGGAGGAGTTGGAGATCTCAGCTGGCAAATTGACGGCCTATATCAAATCATCGAAGAAAATGAAGGCCCCAGGCTTCGACAGCATCCTGAATCTCGAGCTCAAACACATGAGTGCTCCGTTCTTTGAGCACCTCTCGCTGATCTTTAATCAGTGTCTCCGGTTCAGCTACTTCCCATCGCATGATGGCCTTGTTGTACAAACTACAACGCTACAATCTTCCCAGCTACCTGGTGAAAATCATCAACAATTACCTGTCGGCAAGTACATTCCGGGTCTCAATCAGCGGAGCGAGCTCCAATGCGCACAACATCGTCGTAGGCGTCCCCCAGGGCAGTATCCTCGGGTCCCTGCTTTTCAATCTGTTCACCTCCGACATGCCAGAACCTCCAGAAGGCGGCATTCTGCCTTTGTTCGCAGATGACACCTCCATCGTCTACAATGGTAGAGTAATCAGAGCGCTAGTGGCAAAACTCCAACGAGTCCTGGATGTGCTGACAGAGTACCTCACTAGCTGGAAGATCTGTATCAACGCGGGAAAGACCCAAGTCATCATTTCCCCCACTCTAAATCCCCTAAACATGTTCCGCCTGGGGACTGCAATATCATCCTCAAAGGCATGACTGTGGAATAGGTCAATGAGGCCGACTACCTTGGCTTGACCCTCGACAGCAAGCTTATTTTCAGGCAACAGGTTGACAAGACGGTGACAAAGTCTAACGTTTTGTTAAAACTACTGTACCCTTTAATCAACCGTCGGTCGTCATTGTCCCTGAAAAATAAACTTGCTGTCTACAAGCAAATCATTCTGCCTGTGATCGAATACGGCATGCCGGTCTGGGAGAGCTGCGCTAAAACCCACCACCTCAAACTTCAACGGGTCCAAAACAAATTCCTGAGGATGATCCTCAACACCCCTCCCAGGACAAGAACATCCGAGGTCCACCATCTGGCCGGTATAAAAACCATACATGAACGCTTTGGTGAGAGTTTAGGGTCCGTTGCTTGCATTCGGACCAGGCTCCAATTAGGGCGCTAGTTCCAATCTAGGTTATCAAATTTTTATTGTAACATAGTAGTTAGGTTAGGTTATCAAATTTTTAAAAACACACTAGCACCTCCTAAAGGCCGTCATGATATATTATATCTTAAAACTCAAATAACAACATTAAAAAAAAAATTCAAATCGAAATTGGAGGGCCAAGCCGGTCGATCACTGTACATGTAAAAAATAATTGTAAACAAAAAATGACTAAATAAAGAAGAATTTTATTACTACTACAAAGAATTTCGAATTATTTCGGCTAATGTGCTCAGACGCACAGCCACCGGCTTCGTCCTTCTCCTCAACTGTACACTCACATTCACTTTCTTCCGCAAACTCTAACGGATCTCCTAAAATGGTATCTCCATATTCTTCTGAGATCATGCTCGAGTTTATTTTTGCATCATTCAGAGTTCCTTCTGCGTGCGTGTTTTCCAAAATAAACGTGGAAATCGCTGTTGGAAGGTCCCTTCACCTGCTTCAAACACAGGGCCGGGACGGCCCAAGATCGCTGGCTGCATTGGCTCGACTGTGATGAGCGGAAAAGGACCTTCCTTATGGCCAGTGGAAAGTTTGCGTCCCGGTACCCGATAGAAGAGATTTTCAGTTGGGTGAAGGGTTGCGGCGTGCTTGCTGGAGTCAAGATGGTTCACTCTGGGAGCATATTCTTCTAATTGCTAGGGCTGCGAAATGGTGAGTTGACATCCGGGAAGGGGCGCCTTACATAGCTCTGGTCCTCACAAGTTCCAATACTCACGCTTCCACGGGTCTTCCGATGACAATTGACCGCCAGCTAAGGGTTTTTTTTTTTTTTTTTTTTTTTACAAGGGAGAATGCATTTACACACTAACCCAGTACACGTGCATTGTAGTTGCCAAACTACCACACGGAAGTGTACTGGAGTGTCGGACTCGACCATACCGGTAATACCGACTAAACTCCCTTGGGCTCCACCATCGTTTCCCCCAGGAACTACCTCGCAGTACTACTTCTGGGGGGACGGCAGTACTAAGCGTACTCACTCATTATCGCTCACACAGGCACTCGTCCCACGCGAGACTGACTTGGGTGCTCGCACCCCATTCACTCCATTTGAGTCTTACTTGGATGCTCTCCCGGACGCTCCGCTGCCATGCCTCGAGGTGTCAATAGCGGTAACTGCCTGGGCCTACAGATATTGCGCTACGACACTCTGCCTCAGCACGAGCAGATCAATCACACCACTGCCGAAGCAGACCATACGCTACCCTGCCGAAGCAGGGACACTCCCCATGCACCACATGTGCACAACTGTAGGTGTGTGGGTACAACCCACTGCTACCTTGCCGCCGAAGCAGCTTCTCCAAAGGCCATTCGCTCCATGTGACCCTTTTTCGGGTGCTCACTCTAACACTCCACTGCAATGCCTCGAGGTGTCGATGGGATACCTCGACTCCTGCCTCAGCATGTGCAGTCCATACTCAGACTTCTGCTGCGCTTTGAGGTGACAATAGCGGCGGAGACACGCTATGACACTCCTGCCTCAGCACAACCAGATCACTCACTCCCTGCCGAAGCAGCTCACGCGCTACCCTACCGAAGTAGGTACACTCCACAACTTATTCTAACACTCCACTGCCATGCCTCGAGGTGTCGATAGCGGTATGTGGGGACTAATCAACGATACTACGCTACGACACTCTTACCTTAGCATGTGCAGTCCATACTCAGACTTCTGCTGCGCTTCGAGGTGGCCATAGCGGCGGCGACTCGCTATGACACTCCTGCCTCAGCACAAACAGATCACTCACTCCCTGCCGAAGCAGCTCACGCACTACCCTACCGAAGTAGGGACACTCCACATGCCAGTTGGCACTCCCTCCCTGGGCTTGTGCTTTTGAAGCGGCACACAGTCGCTTTGATAGAGTCCGCTTACGGGCACTTGTGGTTTTTTGGGAGGGATTTTAGCAGAGCCCACTGCTAAATCCCACCACGCCCTAGGCAGTTCTCCCTGACTCGCAGACAGCTGGGGAGGGGTCGTCAAGCCCTTGGACATCATGCTGTTCCTGCTGTCCCTGCTGCCCCCGCCAGCTAAGGGTTGCGTACTTAGCTGGTAGTGCAGCCTGGGAACTGTTGTCCTTCTGACATCAGCTAGAGTGAGAGGGTGCGTCCTGTGGGGTCTGCCTAGGATGTGGTGGTAGAGTGATTCAAATTTTGACTTTTTTGCACCCCCATGCTTAAACGGTTGCATTTGCTATTTAAAT